>NC_092708.1:227220152-227820152 GCF_047496885.1 Scyliorhinus torazame | reverse complement strand
CAATGCCTATGATGTCACTGCCAGTGACATTGCAGGTTGCTGTCTGTATTAAAAAGCAACATTTAGGATGCCTGCCAATCATTGCTTCACCCCCAAACCCTTGCACCCTCATTCACCACCATGCCCCTCGCTGCCCCACTCGCTTCCCCACTCACTGCTTCACTCACTGCCATTCCTCTTGCTGCTCTGGTCGCCACTGTCTGTTGCCCCATTCACCTCCCCTCACTGCATTTTGTCGGCCCTCTCGCTGCTCTACTCGCCAAACTGCCTTCACCCGTCGGGGCCTTTCCACTTCAGTCACTGTTTTGATCAGGTGTCAAGGCAATCAGTGCAACAGCGAGTGGGGAACCAAGGGCAGTGGCAAGCGAAGTGGCAACCGGGACGAGGTGGGTGACTAGTGAAGCAGTGAGGAAGGGCACAACATGGGCGGTGAACAGTGAGCAGGGCGAACAAATGGGTGGTTAACATTCAACGGACAACTGGCACATGATATTAGCGGCACCAAGCATGCACCTACAGATGGAGAGGGTATCAACTTACTGTTCCAGTGTGATGGCAGAGGTACAATTTATTGCTTTATAAAAATTCAATATCACTATATTTGTTTGTGTACACCTTTTAACTCATTGAAGTCAACAAGAGTGCTGCGCGGGGACAGGATTAAGATTGATACTCTCAAGAAACTCGATTATGAGTATTAAGCTGATTCAATATTGGACCCTTTCCTCCATGTCAACAGAGGAAACTAATTCTGACAGGTGAATATGAGGTTTAAGAAACCATAAAGCACTCTGCCATGATGATTGTATCCTGTTTTATGTACTATTTCCAAATGTGCACTTTTATATAATCAGGAAGAAAGAACACAATTTTACATAGCACTGTATCAGGCCCTTGAGAAAACCCAAAGTGTATTAAAAAAAAAAATCACTTTTGAAATATGACAGTCAATTTGAGCTTGGCACATCCGACAAGAAATGGAGATGTATCTGTATTTAATAGTCTTGATTGTTATGGGCCAGGGTTTAGAGAATCCCAAAGTGTATCATGGAGTTTACCTGACCCACAACTTTTAATAGATTGTGGTATGGGGTGCACACGGCTCACTCTACAGGTATGGTACAGCAGAAAATGGACCAGTGTTTTTTTAAAACAAAACATTTATTCTATGAACTCAAGTTAACCTTTTTAAAACAAACAGGGAATATCTCAGCAACCAGTAAATCAAATACACCGCCCAAAGAATACAACACTAAGTAATCTGTATGCTGTCCTTTTAACATCCAAAAGGCTCAACAAACCTTCAAACAGGAGCACATTAGGGTTTACATTCAAGACTGAAAACATTTTTAATTCTTCTGAATTCACCAAATGATCCATAGATAGTTTTTTGATGGCAGAGATCCCAGCAGTGCAGCTCACTTTTAACTTCAGATTCAGATCACTGAAAAACACAGACACACCCAAGCTCTTTCTCAAACTTAAACTAAAAAGCAGAAGTGGAGCTCAGCTCCACCCACACTCTGACATCACTCCAGTAACATGAGCAGCTCCATTTCTTAAAGGTACATTTCTTAAACACCCATTTCTTAAAGGGTGTTCTCACATGACACTTGGCTGAGAGAGCAGTGTTGGCCAGGACACTGGACACTCACTGCTCTTGTTGAAAAAGTGCAAAAGGATCTTTCTTGTCCAGTCAAATTGGCAGATGGGCCCTTCGTTTAAAATAACTTATCTGAAAGACTGCACCTCCGATAGTGTGGCATTCTCTCCATGCTGCACTATGGTCTCAGCCTAAATTTTGTGCTTAAATCCTAGTTGGGGCTTCTTTGGAAATGGGATCATTCACTCGTCTTTCCATTCCTGGTTGGGATTTGTCTCCAGATATTATTGCTTTGTTAAGCAGGTGACCGTCTGTTCCCAAGCCTGAGTCTGTATCATGTTTTGAGATGGGTGGTTGGAGGTGCTTGAGCGTAATACGTGTTGGCTTTCCAATTTAGCTTCCATTAAAACAGTCACGTACAAATCTTCCACAGGGAGCCACTCTGTAGCCTGACTGAATTCAACCATTAACAGCATGGAAAAAGTCTGAGCATTTATTTTCTATTCATTATGAACTACTGGTTAGGTGGAACAGTAGAATGTGTTGGGAGAGTTTAAAGAAAAAGAGGAGCGTTAAAAACAATGTCCATTAGAAACATATCTTTTGAACACCAGCTCACCCATGTTGGCTGTGGGGAAGATCCCAGGTGTGGATCCTGTCTTGCAGCTGAAAATAGTCTCACAAGAGGCTGCGAAATGACAAACATGAAATCGAAAATAAAAGTTTCAGGGCTTGCATGACAGAGTTAATGAGGATTATAGTTCGATGTACGAGAATACTTATTTAACATTGTTGTTTTCTAATGCACTCAATTTCCAGTGTATTCAATCTCCTATCAGACTGAAAACTGCATTTAATCCCCCATTTCTTTGTTCCCCCTTGCATGAGAATCATCCAATATTGTGTGTTCAAAATAGTTGATGTTTTTCCTTGCTAGGCTTTAGTGGTATTGATGTGAATAGTCAGACAGGGAGGCTGGCTGGTTATGGATGGTGTGAGAAAGCCTTGAGGCTGCGCTCATCAGTTTAAGCTTGCTGATTGCCAGCTTTTCCTAATTTTGCATTTCCAGGGCACTGCTGCCATGACCTTGTCTGAAATATACGAGGGTCTGGGTCTCAGCATCTCACGTGGTCATGGAATGGTTAGACGTACATTGTTTACCAGACTCGCCACTGAACTGTGCACTAGCAGCCAGTTTGATAAACACACATTTCCTGCCTTTATCAGGGAGATCACAGAATATGAAGTATGAGTTTCCAATTTTACTTATTCCCTTCAGCTCTTTTCCTGTTTAAAGAAACTTACTAATGGGGTGTTGAACGGTTCCCGTTTGGATTTTAGTTACTAGTTGTTAACTACTTGTTCTTCTAAATGTCTGGCAGATCTTCAGTGGGGGAGGGGGGAAAGAAAATTAAAACGATTTTACTTCTAGTCTTTCAGCACAAAATAAAATGTGAACCTTTCCTTTAGATTTATCTCCATAGCACAGATTGTACTGGTACTTGAATGTTGAAAACAGAGAAAGTAATGGAGAACGTTTTAGCAGATGCAAGCCTTTTGAGCGATCCTGTTAATATTGCATGTAAAAGATGATGTTACTTACAATACCAAGTGAGTAATCTGATTTAATTGTTTCATTCATATAATTGGAGCTATTGGATCCTTAATGTAAACACTGATTAAGTAATCATGGGCTGGATTCCCCATAGGATGCTAAGTCTGTTTGCTTTGTGCTTTACCTGGTGGTAATAATAGCCATCAGGTAAAAACAATTTACCTGGTGGCATCCCTCAGCTGCCAACAGTGAGTTTAATAGATAATCAAAGGTCCTTCAACAAATCAGGTGAACCGGAGGTTTTCGTCAATGCCATATGGCTAGATACTGTTTAAAATAAACCAGCTTCTCTCTAGCTGGACAAGGCTGGAGTCCTGTTTTCCAGCAAGCCAGATTTCCAGCTGTCTGCTTAAGCAGGACTGGAAGGGAGGGTGGAGTTGAAACAACACATTTTTAGTTTTTCCAGCTGGCCTGCAATTGGAGCTGTGATTTCTGCCCATGCCTGCAAGTATCAATTTTTTTTTTACTTAATGACTGCTGCCTGAGGAAATTCAAAATCTGTAATGCTGCCAGTGTTATATAGCTACTGGTAGGTGGAGTTTAAAAAAAAAAGGAATACTTTTGTTTGAATCTCCTTAGCCTTAACAATTGCAGGAAAGCAGAATGAAAGAAGTAACGGTATGCCCCTGTGCAAATCATTCGAGTGGGGACATGCTCATCTCCTCCAATTGATCTTTTAATGTGAAGTCATCTCTCATTAAAATCAATATCCAAGTAAAATGCTACCTACCATTATGATCACTTTGCGTTTGTGTTAATGGGTATAATTTTCAAGTGCCAGAAATTGCATTCAGACCACCCAGGTTTTAAGACCAATGTGTAGCCATTATTTGTTACTTCAGACATGCTTTAACCACCCATAAGCAAAAAATTCCTGTTAGTACATTCTGGTGGTGATCATCAACTGATGTGTGTTATAAAGCTCTTAACAGGAGTTTCTTAGTCGATGCTGTGTCTGTAAGACAATTTTGGAAGTAAAGTTTATGTGAAAGACACAAGAGCGTATTGGACTGTAGTTAAGGCAGAAAGCTTGTATAGAACTATATAGTGGAGGAGATGTTGAACTAAGCGGCATGGTGGCACAGTGATTAGCACTGCTGCTTCACAGCGCCAGGGACCCGGGTTCAATTCCGGCCTCGGGTGACTGTCTGTGTGGAGTTTGCACTTTATCCCTGTGTCTGCGTGGGATTCCTCCGGGTGCTCCAGTTTCCTCCCACAGTCGAAAGATGTGCAGGTTAGCTGGATTGGCCATTCTAAATTGCCCTTAGTGTCCAAAAAGATTAGCTGGTTTCTGGGTTACGGGGATAGGGTGGAGACATGGGCTTAAGTAGGGTGTTCTTTCCAAGGGCTGGTGCAGAGTCGATGGGCCGAATAGCCTCCTTCTGCACTGTAAATTCTATGAATTTATGAAGCTAATTGGAGAAAGACTTGAGAGGAGTAGGTCTGTGTGACACGACTTTATTACAGCTTTTTTGTTCATTCATTCTTGGATGTGTGTCGCTGGCTAGGCCAGCATTTATTGCCCCATCCCAAATTGCCCTTGAGAAGGTGGAGATAAACTGCCTTCCTGAACCGCTGCAGTCCATGTGTTGTAGATACACCCACGTTGCTGTTACGTAAGGAGTTCCAGGATTTTGACCCAGTGACAATGATGTCACGGTGATCTATTTCCAAGCCAGGATGGTGGGTGACTTAGAATCATAGAATCCCTACAATGCAAAAGGAGGCCACGCGGCCCATCAGGTCTGCACCAAATCTCTGAAAGAGCACATACCTAGGCCACTCCCCCGCCCTACCCCTGTAACCCCATCTAATCTTTGGACAAAGAGGCAATCTAGCATGGCCAATCCACCTAACCTGCACATCTTTTGACTGTGGGAATATACCGGAGCACCTCAACGAAACCCACGCAGACACGGGGAGAAAGTGCAAATACCACACACAGTCATCTAAGGCCGTAATTGAACTTGGGTCCCTGATGCTGTGAGGTAGCAGTGCTAAGCACTGTGCCATCGTGCTGCCCTCTTGGAGGTTAACTTGCAGCTGGTGGTATTCCCGTGTGTCGGCTGCCCTTCTCTTTCTCGAAGGCCATGGGTTTGGGAGGTTCTGTCTAAGGAACCTTGCTGAGTTCCTGTAATACATCTTGTAGTTGATACCCATTGCTGCTACTGTGCATTGGTGTGGAGGAATGAACGTTTGTGGATGGTGTGTCAATCAAGCAAGCTGCTTTGCCCTGGGTAGTCTCAAGCTTCTTGAGTGTTGTTGGTGCTGCACTCATCCAGGCAAGTGGAAAATATTCTATTGCAGTCCTGACTTTTTTTTTAATTCAAAATCTTTCAATAATTTTACAAACCCCTACAAAAAGAAAAACAACGAAAAGAAAACCTAGCAATAAAACAGAAAACAATGTAATCATTTAACAATTTAACAAAACAAGGTGGGGTATCTGCCCTTTACAAATGAAATCCATCCACCGCCCAACCCCCCCCCCCCCCCCACCCCCTCTGGTTTGCTGCTGCTGCTGGCCTCACGTTCCCCGAGAAAGTCAAGGAACGGTTGCCACCGTCCGGAGAACGCCTGCAAGGACCCTCTCAAGGCAAACCTTATCCTCTCCAACCTGAGAAATCCTGCCATGTTACTGACCCAAGCATCTACGCTTGGGGGCTTCGCGTCCCTCCACATTAACAAGAGCCTTCTCCGGGCTACCAAGGAGGCAAAGGCCAGAACTCCGGCCTCTTTCGACTCCTGCACTCCCGGATCGTCTGACACCCCAAATATCGCTATCCCCCAGCCCGGTTTTACCCGAGTATCCAAGACCTTGGACATAGCCTTAGCAAAGCCCTTCCAAAATCCTGTAAGTGCCGAGCATGCCCAGAACATATGGACATAATTTGCTGGGCTCCCTGAGCACCTCACACACCTGTCCTCCACCCCAAAGAACTTACTCATTCTCGCCACTGTCATATGCGCCCAGTGCACCACCTTAAACTGAATCAGGCTAAGCCTGGCGCAAGATGAGGAGGAATTGACCCTGCCCAGGGCGTCAGCCCACAGGCCCTCATCCAGCTCCTCACCCAGCTCCTCCTCCCACTTGCCCTTCAGCTCCTCCACCGAGGCCTCCTGCAGCTCCTGGTATATTTCTAATATCTTGCCATCCCTACCCACACGCCAGAGAACTCCCTGCAGGCAGCAGCGGGAATTCCCCACCTGCTTTTTCACGAACGCCCGAACCTGTATGTACCTAAAGGTATTCCCTGGGGGTAGCCCAAATTTCTCCTCCAGCGCCCTCAGACTAGCGAAAGTCCCATCAATGAACAAGTCCCCCATCCTTTTGATACCCGCCCTGTGCCAACTTAGGAACCCCCCCCCCGTCTATTCTACCCGGAATGAACCTGTGGTTGTTCCGTATCAGGGCCCAGACTGAAGCCTTTGCCTCCCCATTGTGCCGTCTCCACTGCCCCCAGATCCTCAATGTCGCCGCCACCACCAGGCTCGTGGTATACCGCGTTGGCGGAAGCAGCAACGGTGCCGTTATCAGTACCCTCAAGCTAGTATCGTTACAAGACGCCACTTCCAACCGTTTCCACGTTGCCGCTTCTCCCTCCATTATCCATTTCTGAATCATGGATATATTTGCTGCCCAGTAATAGCTGCAAAAGTTCGGCAGCGCCACCCGACTGCGCTCCAAGAACAGTCTCTTAACACGCGTGGTCCTGTTTGCCCACACAAATCCTGTAATAATCCTATTTACCCGCTTGAAAAAGGACTTGGGGATGAGAATGCGAAGGCACTGGAAGACGAACAAGATACCTGGGGAGGACCGTCATCTCTGCCCGCCAGGGAAAGCAGCAGCATGTCCCACCTCCTAAAGTCCTCCTCCATCTGATCCACCAGCCGCGCTAAATTGAGCTTGTGCAGGACACCCCAGCTCTTAGCCACCTGAATGCCCAAGTTGCTCCTCTCCATCTTCTTAAGCGGCAGCTCTCCCAGTCTCTTTTCCTGGCCCCTCGCATGTATCACAAAAAGCTCGCTTTTCCCAACATTCAGCTTATACCCCGAAAAGTCCCCGAAATCTCTAAGGATCTGCATGACCTCCCCCATCCCCTCCACCGGATCCGCAATGTACAGGAGCAGGTCATCCGCATACAGTGAAACACGATACTCCACCCCCCCCCCCCCCCCCCCCCCCCCAACCCCCAAACCAACCTCCTCCAGTTTCTGGACTCCCTCAACACCATGGCCAGCGGCTCGACCGCCAGGGCAAACAGCAGGGGAGACAGGGGGCACCCCTGCTTCGTCACTCGATGTAATCTAAAGTACCCCGACCGCAGCCGGTTCGTCAACACACTCGCTACCGGGGCTTGGTACAACACTTTGGCCCACCCTATAAATTCCTCTCCAAACCCAAATCTGTCTTAACACTTCCCACAGGTACTCTCACTCGACCCGATCGAAGGCTTTCTCCGCGTCCATTGCCGCTACCACGTCTGCAACCCCCCTTCCGAGGGCATCATGATCACATTCAGGAGCCTCCGCACATTTGTATTCAACTGCCTGCCCTTCACAAACCCCATCAGATCCTCATTGATCACTCCCGGGACACAGTCCTCAATCCTCAATCCAAGTGGCCAAAATCTTGGCCAGCAGCTTCGCAACCACATTAAGGAGCGAAATCGGCCTATAGGAGCCACATTGCAACGGGTCATTATCTTGTTTGAGGATAAGCGAGATCAGAGCCTGCGACATTGTTGGGGGGAAGGGTTCCCTTTTCCTTAGCCTCATTGAAAGTCCTCAACAACAGCTGACCCAGCAGCTCTGAGAATTTCCTATAAAACTCAACGGGATAACCATCCGATCCTGCCTGCATACCCCTTAACCAGTTCCTCCATCTCAATCGGGGCCCCCAATCCCTCTACTCGCCCCTCCTCCACCTGTGGAAACCTCAGTTGGTCCAGGAACTGCCCCCCCCTTCCCCCCCGGGGGTTCTGATTCGTCTTAAAAGTCCTTTTTAAAAACATATATATATTTTATTCGAGTTTATTGGCCGAACATAACAATACGTAGTGTTTCTTTTACACAACAATAAAGCAATATAAATAGCCGTGGCCAGTTTTAAACAAATAAATAAATAATATATATAAACAAAAACAAAAGAAAAACAAAACTAAATGGCAACTGCCTTGTCCAAAATAAATACTCTCCAAAATTACAGTCCAACAGTCCAATATACAATTACATATACCAAATACCTATACATGTACAATAACTTCCCTGAGAGTCCATCCGATTCCTCCCCCCCCCCCCCCCCCCCCCCCCCCTGGGTTGCTGCTGTTATCTACTTCTTTTCCATTCCCTCTATCTTTCTGTGAGGTAGTCGACGAACGGTTGCCACCGCCTGGTGAACCCCTGAGCCGAACCCCTTAACACAAACTTAATCCGTTCTAACTTTATGAACCCTGCCATATCGTTTATCCAGGTCTCCACCCCCGGGGGCTTAGCTTCCTTCCACATTAACAATATCCTGCGCCGGGCTACAAGGGACGCAAAGGCCAACACGTCAGCCTCTCTCGCCTCCTGCACTCCCGGCTCTTCTGCAACCCCAAATATAGCCAACCCCCAGTTTGGTTCGACCCGGACCCCCCACCACCTTCAAAAGCACCATTGCCACCCCCACCCAGAACCCCTGTAGTACCGGGCATGACCAGAACATGTGGGTGTGATTCGCTGGGCCTCTCGAGCATCTCGCATACCTATCCTCTACCCCCAAAAATTTACTAAGCCGTGCTCCAGTCATATGCGCCCTGTGTAGCACCTTAAATTGTATCAGGCTTAGCCTGGCACACGAGGAGCCATAAAAGTCCTTGAAGACCTCCTTAATCCTTGCCGAGCTCAGCACCATGTTACCCTCCTTATCTCTAATTCCCCCAATCTCCCTGGCCGCCTCTCTCTTCCGTAGCTGATGTGCCAGCATCCTACTTGCCTTCTCCCCATACTTGTACACCGCTCCCTGTACCTTCCTCAACCGAGCCTCAGCCTTCCCCGTGGTAAGCAAGTCAAACTCCGCCTGCAGGCTCCGGCGCTCCTTCAACAACCCCTCCTCGGGTGATTCTGCATACCTCCTGTCCACCGTAAGTATCTCCCCCACCAATCTCTCCTCTCCATCCTATCCCTCTTCTCTCTGTGGGCCCTGACTGAAATTAGCTCCCCTCTGATTACTGCCTTCAGCGCCTTCCAGACCACATTCACTGAAACCTCCCCATCATCATTGGTCGCCACATAGCTTTGGATACACCTCCGAACCCGCCCACAGACCTCCTCATCCGCCCGTAGTCCCACGTTCATTCTCCACAGAGGGCGTTGGCCTCTCTCCTCCCCCAGCCCCAACTCCACCCAGTGCGGGGCATGGTCCGAGATCGCAATGGCCGAATACTCCACCCCCTCCACTCTCAGGATTAGCTCCCTACTCACCACGAAAAAAATCAATCTGCGAGTACGCCTTGTGCACATGGGAGAAGGAGGAAAACTCCTTTGCCCTTGGCCTGGCAAATCTCCACGGATCCACTCTCCCCATCTAGTCCATGAACCCCCTCAGGACCTTGGCCGCTGCCGGCCTCTTACCCGATCTTGACCTAGACCGATCCAGTGCCGGGTCCAGGACCGTGTTAAAGTCCCCCCCCATTACCAAACTGCATGACTCCAGATCCGGAATCCTACTCAACATCCGCTTCATGAACCCTGCATCGTCCCAGTTCGGAGCATACACATTCACTAGCACCACCCGGGCCCCCTGCAACCTACCACTCACCATAACATATCGACCCCCTTTATCCGCCACAAAAACCGCTGCCACAAATGCCACCTGCTTGCTCACCAAAATTGCGACCCCCCTGTTCTTCGCATCCAGCCCTGAGTGGAAAACCTGCCCCACCCATCCTTTCCTCGGCCTGGTTTGATCCGCGATCTTCAGGTGCGTTTCTTGTAGCATGGCTACATCTGCCTTTACCCCCTTTAAGTGCGAAAACACACGGGCCCTCTTGACCGGCTCATTCAGGCCTCGCGTTCCACGTGACCAGCCTGCAATCCTGACTTGTGTAGATGGTGGACAAGCTTTGGGGAGTCAGGAGGTGAGTTACTCGCCTCAGGATTCCTATCTTCTACCCTGCTCTTGTGGCTCTGGTATTTATATGGCTAGTCCTGTTCAGTTTCTGGTCAACCCCCTGAATATTGATAGTGGTGCAATTTGTTTATGTTGAATAATGGAGAAATAGAATTAAATTTTAAATATATAATAAATAAAAACTTTAATCAGGTCGTTGGGTTCCTAATGTTCTTTGAATAATGAGAGATGTTCGTCCTCAAGGCATGCTAGTCTATATTTTAGAAACATAGGACTGAGGAGTAGGCCATTTGGACCTTAGAGCCTATCCAACATTTAATAAGATCATGACCGATCTGTTTATGGTCTAAATTCCACCTCCCTGTCTGCCCTTCATAACCTTTGACTCCCTTGTCAATCAAATAACCATCAAACTCAGCATTCGATAAATTGACAACACCTCCACTGATTCCTGGGAAGAGAATTCCACAGGTTATCAACCTTCGGAGTGAAAACATTTTTTTTCATCTCCATCTTAAAAGGAACTGTGTCTGCTAGTTTTAGTCTCCTGTTTTGTTATGCATGGCTGTCTTTTGTGATCAATGACGAAGTAATGCCACTTGTAGAAAGCTGCTCACAAAGGTCTAGCGATCTTTATGGCCTGGGCTTCCTCTTTCCTAAATCAGTTTGTTTCTGACACCAAGTCAAGGGGATCTCCAGGCATCCATCAACAGAGATGGTATCGAAAAGGGTAAAACAGTTGGAATATTCTTAGACCGAAAGCCCGGAAATAAAAATCACTTAATTGCTTTGCTTTTAATTAAACATTTTTGGAGATAATGAAATAAATAATTGGATCATACACATGGGATTAAGGTAAAAAATAAAATAAAATAAAATATCAAAGTACGATGAGGGTGGCACAGTGGTTAGCTCTGCTACCTCTCAGCGCCAGGAAGCTGGGTTAAATTCTGACAGATTGGGTGACTGTCTTTGTGGAGTTTATACGCTCTCCCTGTGTCTGCGTGCGTTTCCTCAGGGTGCTCCAGTTTCTTCCCACAGTCCAAAGATGTGCAGGTTAGGTGGATTGGCCATGATAAATTGCCCCTTAGTGTCCAGGAATGTGCAGGTTAGGTTGCAGGGTTACGGGTTTAGGGCGGAATGGATCAGTGCAGACTTGATGAGCTGAATGGCCTCCTTCTGCACTGGGGGGGATTCTATGATTCAATTAACTTTAAAACTATTTTTTATCATAATAGCGAATCTTGACATTCAGCAAATATAAGATTACTCATTCAGGGCTAGCGAGCCTGTTTAATAGTAGTAATGAGGTTATAGTGTTAAGAACCCAACTGTATTCAACAAAGTGCAACTTTTTCATTGGCTTTTACAGTGAGATGAAGTCCTGCCAGTTGCTAGATCTCCAATTTGTTGCAGTCCGCAGGGGAGGGGGTGGGACCTAAACAATGCACCCTATGGGAAAGCATTGAATCCCATACAGCAGACTCCAAAAGTTGCTGTCACTATTAAGCGTAATGACCGTTTGACTGACACTACTGCAAAATCTAGACCTAAATAGTTTCGACCAAGACTGATTGGATGAAATATTCCACTACCTACTGGCTGTAAGAAGCAAATGTTGTTAATGTCTAATTCAGAGTTTTACTCCAGGAAGACAAAGCCTACCTGACTTGGGACATAGGAAGTTGTCATACTGGTGTGGTAATGGGTACTTCCTAGCTAACTTGTAACTCTCGAGCACCCTAACTGAACCTTCATGTCTCATCTTTACATAAGCCGCCTCCTTCCTCTTGACAAGTGTTTTGACTGCTTTAGTAAACCACAGTTCCCTTGCTCGACCACTTCCTCCCTGCCTGACAGGTACATACTTATCAAGGACACGCAGTAGCTGTTCCTTGAACAAGCTCCACATTTCCATTGTGCCCATCCCCTGCAGTTTTCCTCTCCATCCGATGCATCCTAAGTCTTGCCTCATCGCATCATAATTGCCTTTCCCCCAGATATAACTCTTGCCCTGCGGTATATACCTATCCCTTTCCATCACTAAAGTAAACTTAATCGAATTGTGGTCACTATCACCAAAGTGCTCACCTACCTCCAAATCTAACACCTGTCCTGGTTCATTACCCAGTACCAAATCCAATATGGCCTCGCCTCTCGTTGGCCTATCTACATGTTGTGTCAGGAAACCCTCCTGCACACATTGGACAAAAACAGACCCATCTAAGGTACTCAAACTATAGCGTTTCCAGTCAATATTTGGAAAGTTAAAGTCCCCCATAACAACTACCCTGTTCTTTCGCTCCTATCCAGAATCATCTTTGCAATCCTTTCCTCTACATCTCTGGAACTTTTCGGAGGCCGATAGAAAGGGTGAAGCAAACACAATATAGGAAGATGGAAGTAAGAGAAAGAGCTTTTACAACCAATGTTATGAAGGGATATATTTGAAGCCAACAATGTAAATAAATTCAAGAGATATCTAGATACACTTCTCAAAATATAAGATTTTTGGGATATAGTGAGAATGTGAGTAGATCCAAGCCTGCAACCTCTACCACCAGAAGGACAAGGGCAAGAAGTGCATGGGAACATCACCACCTGCAAGTTCCTCTCCAAGCCACACACCATCCTGGCTTAGAACTGTATTGCTGCTCCTTCACTGTCACTGGGTCAGAATTTGAACGTGTTCCCTAACAGCACTTTGGGTGGACTGACACCACAAGGGCTGCAGCGGTTCAAGAAGGTAGCTCACCACATCCTCCTTGAGGGCAATTACAGATGGGTAATAAATGTTGGCCGAGCCAGCGACGCCAATGTTCCATGAAATTTTTTTTTAAAGGGGGTTTGCACATGAAAAAGTGTGATAGGCTTGTTGGGCTGAAACACCCTTTTCCTAAAAATCCTATTGTTATGAAGATGAAACCATAATTTGAATTGTAGGATTAATTTTACTGGATGCTACAAAGGAATAACATGCCTGGTAGCTAGTGCATATAAATTTGAAGCTTGGTCTTGATAAATGTCACCATAATCTGTATTTAGGCAGTGACATTTCGTGTAATTTATTTTTGCCTCCCTAGCCTGTTACATGATGATTTGATCCCATTGAAAATGAAATGAAAATCGCTTATTGTCACAAGTAGGCTTCAAATGAAGTTACTGTGAAAAGCCCCTAGTCGCCACATTCCGGCGCCTGTTTGGGGGGGCTGGTATGGGAATTGAACCGTGTTGCTGGCCTGCCTGGGTCTGCTTTAAAAGCCAGCTATTTAGCCCTGTGCTAAACCAGCCCCATTGTACATGTACTCAGTAAGATCTAACCAAAGCCATGACTACAGCACTATATTTAATTTCTAATTTTGAATTGTTGTTGCATATTTCTTTTACCGGCTGGGGACTGAGCACAGCAGCCTGAAGAGCATTGTTGTAAAAGGGTTACAGGATTGTGAGAACTGTACTATTATACAAATCAACCTTGTGTTGAATTCTCTGCAGATCTACATATTGCACCCCATGACTTAATTATGTGCATCTCAACTAATTAAACACACCAAATATTCAACACCGATGACAGGACGGTAGTTGGAAAACAATTTTATGCATACAATATTGGAACTTTGGATCCACTGCAGAATGACCGTAATATATTTAATATTTAGACTCAGTGTATGTTGGTGATAATTTTCTGGAGGCCTGCCTCCTTCATGCGAATCGTGCCCCTCAAGCTATATAACCACTTGTCTCTCCCTAACGGAGAGAGATACCTATGGTCTCTCACTGGTCTATAGCTCATTACCAGTTAGCATATGTGCTAATCACTTCTATTATTTCCTGTTTCGTATGTTTTAAGTTAATTTTTATGTGCACACTGAATATAAATGCACTGAATATACATGCCACGTCAACATCATAAACTCTAATATCCTCTGTGATTTGAAGGATTTTCTTTTGGGAAATTGAAAATATTTTTCCCACATATTTTAGTTCCAGAAAAGTATTTGGCAGACTGCATACTGCAGTCTACATCAGCACCTACAGAAAGCATTCTATCTACTGTGAATTCAGAATATGGAAACTATTAATAGATAACTTTTAGAGAGATAAATTAAACATTTATAATTAAGAAATTAGATTTTAGGGATGTTACAGTGTTGTTTATGTTAAAAAGAAAATTGAGAACAGATACCTCACAAAAATGGTCACAGTGAGAAATATTGTGGAATATTAATTGTAAAATGGCTAAATCTTAGATTGATATCACCAGCCACCTTTTACTAAGGTTTTTGAATGCTACTTGTCCATTTTATTTGCATGCAGGAATGTCTGTATTTGACTAGGCCAGTTTATTATGTACAGTGTATGTGGTTCGTTGATGTTACTCTAGTGCCCTCTATGGCTCATTCCTGAATAACTGCTATAATGTTGCGAGGGTTATCAGATGCTTTGGTAATCTTGCAGTCTGTGTAGTAAACAGAATTTTTCTCTGAACTCATTAACTATGAAGAGCCACTTTGGATTGAGAAGGAATGTCAGTTTCAGTGGGGCCTCTGAGCCACCAAAGGAAACAATGGTCCATTTTGGATCCTTACTTGTGTCAACAACTCATATTAGTCCTTGGTTGTAAATGTAAGATTTTTCTCTCCCTTTCATCGGGGTAGTGTGATAATGACAGAATCAAATTGTTCAGCTAATGGAGCTTCAGTTTGAAAGTGGCCATCGAAACATATTGATTTGGGGATGTGTAGGGATTTGAATAAGCGAAGGGCCTTTTACACGCTGGTATTCTTAAATGAAGCTTACTTTAGGAACTCTGGGCAAAGGAGTGCAGATTGTTGGTGTTAACAATGTTTCTTGGAGACAAACAAGAGGCATTGGCTGCTTTATAGCTGCATAAAACATAGAGCACTTTGTTAATTAATGCAGTCATGCTAATCCTGTGACATTTTCAATGCTAAAAGTTTTCCACATTAGGGTAGCCTTTCGAGGATCTGATTTCAGCATTACTGCATTCTGAGTTTAGTGCAGTTGCCAAAAGTTTAGAGCGTTCTGTGCCAGAAGTTACATTTGCCTCTAAAATTAACAGCCAGATTACACTGGGAAATGTGTGCTGTCACAGTTGCACAGCATGGTGACTACAGTCAAATTATGTCTGTATTTTTCTGCTTAGTATGCTCTGCTTAATCCTGTTTAATGATGATGAAAAAAGATAACATTATTGTGGTTTGCCAGGAGAAGACTCGCCATCGGCATTTATGTACAATGTAAGAGATTGCTTGGTGTTACTTTTCACTGTGTCCTGTGCTTTTTTTCACATATGAATATTTTAAATTGTATTACATGGAAAGGGTAACTTAATATTAAAGGAGAATCTACATTTTTATTGGGATTATTCCTGGAGTTCAGTTTCATAAATGCGCTGATTTAATTATGACCGTGAAAACGTCTAATTTGACAAATTCGAGTAGGGTTAAAGGTAGCCATCGTAAACCAGGGTTGTCATAACCATATTGAAACTTCAGAGGTGTAACAGAAATCCTGTTGGAACCAGTGGGAAGGAAATATTACTAAAATGAAAGTTTTTTGTGATGTACTTTGATCATAAATTGCAATCTGAACAAAATCAGCTGAACCAGTACAAAGATAGGGATAGGTGAACTATGTCCAAAACCACTGGCAGGCACGTTTTCCAAGGTCTTTTACACTGGTTAACGATTCTATTTGCCTGAATTAGTCTCTGCCCTCAAACGTGACCATGATTCCAGTTCAAGATTGGGAGATTCTGTCGATTGTACTCGTACAAGAAGGCTGTTCTAATGTGCTAATTTTCTTGTGCGTCCAGGCGCAAGCACTACTACAACAACACTGTATTGCCCCTGTAATGAAACTTCCAAGGCTCGTCACAGGAGCTTGGTAAGGAAAAGTATGAAGCTCAGATGACCAATAGCTTGGTCAAAGAGGTAGGTGCTAGTGTCTTGGAAGAAAAGTGAGATGGAGAGGTTTAGGAAGGAAAAACCAGACCTTGGGGCCAAGGCAACTGGGACAGAAAGCGTTTTCACATTAAAGCATGTTTAATTTACTCAGAAACTGACTAGTATACACCAGTTAAAGTATTAAATGTTCAGTCGAGATTTTTTTTAGAAGTAGTTTTCATTGATTTTAAATCCGTTTACTCAACATTAGATGACTGGAAACTCTCTTCTTTTCCCACCTGAAGCTGCAACCTTCTAAAATAAAAATGTCAGATTTAAACTGAAATAATTATTTTGGCTGTTTGACATTGAACATTAGCTTGGAATTCCCGCTATATTCTTATTTGAAAACGGGTCCATAAACGTCATATGGAGTGCAGTCATAATGCACTATACATGGAGTAGGAGGCCATGTGCATGACCTCCTGCATAGTGAATACATCTAATTGATGCACACTACTGCCCTATGTAGAACTGCAAAATCTGCAGGCATGTAGTCAGTAACATGCAATATAATTATTTTTTAATAAGTAATTCCCACTAAAGGCAAATAAAATGATCCCATATGACCTGAATCAAATTCCTTTGGCTAACAATGAAATTTAACAATTGGTGAGTTCTTTAGATTGAGGCACCTCAACATCATACACACATAAAAGCTGACTACTTGGCTCCTGTCCTTTAAGTCAGAAAGTCTTAGTCCGGAATTATCCAGTCCCGCCGTGACATGTTCCCCCTTGGCCGGTGCTGTGAGCCATTGAGACTCCCATCGACTTCGACGAGAATTCAGGCCTCAGCTTTAAATCCCATTGCAGAACTTGAACATGTAATGCAGGCTGTTACTTTGGTCCACAAGTCCCGGTGAGACTGCCAATTTTGGGGTAATATTTCAAACTGGAATCCCGATCTGCCTTTTTTTAATATCGTTTTCAATCATCTGCCACTATTAGAAGACAAGCAGGGGAGTTCTTCTGGTGTCCTACTCAAAATTCCCTCAGTCAAAAAGGACTAAATGGTCATTAATTTCATTGTTGTTTGTAGGACCTTGCTCTGAATAAATTGGCTAGTGCTTTATAACAGTAGCTACAAGGCAAAAATAATTCATTAGCTACAAAAACACTTTTTTCCCCGGAACCACTTTTACCATAGGGCCGCCCTTCGCGCCCCACGCCGGCCACCCTTTGCGGCCCACACCAGCGACCTTCAAGTCCCACACCGGCCAACCTTCCCGCCCCATCATTTTTGCTTACTTTTAATGTGACAGTTGAGCCTAGTCCTTAGTCCGTGACTTAGTCCTCACAATCTCACTTGCTTTGCTATTCACTGTTGCATTTCTTCTAAGGGCCTCAGCTGATGATTCAAGCTCTCGCTGCATCCTTGGAAAAAAATCAAGAGGGTTGTCCTCAAACTCGTCATGCTTAGTTTTCAAATGTCTTTCAATTTTTAAAGAGTTTAAACTCATTTGCCAGTACAAATAACACACATGAGCTTTGCATCTTGATTCGTGTTGGCACAATTAAAAAGTCAAACCCAAGAAATCATCTTATATTCTGCTTTGTTCCTGATTTCATTTTTTGCTTTGGTTTAAACTACCTAACTTCAGTTCTTCACAGCCCTGTTGCCTTGCTTGCTCGTAGCTAGGAAATGGAGGAATCTCTCCAATGTGATTTAGAGCCAATAACACGGACGTACAGGGCACGTGATATCAGTTTATTTGCCGGGCAGGTGACCTGCTTTCTGCCACTGCTTCTTGCTGGAAGACTGCATAGTTTCATTTAGAAGTCAGTCGCAACCAGCATTCTCAATTTAAAAGCTGGTCGCAGCCAGCATTCTCAATTTAAAAGCCGGTGGTAGCCGGCATCCTCAATTTAAAAGCCGATGGTAGCCTGCATTCTCAACTTCATAGCCAGTCGCGGCCTTTAGGTGCTTATCCCACAATCGGGAACGCACCAACCAATGGCTCCGTGACCCTCCCAACACTTGCTCGTGACCCAGCCACGGGTTGTGACCCAGAGTTTGAAAAACTCTGCTTTAGAATATCTTTGGGATGTGAAAGTGCAAGTTCTTTTCTTTCTTAATGAGCTCACTAACTTAAAATACTTTTTCACCAATCTTATTTTTCACCAATCTATATGGGTATACTTGTAGCCAAATTCATTTTTTCTGATGTATCCTCTCCTCAGCTGTTGTCTTTGTTTACTTTTCTCAGTTAGTTCTTGATACCTTAATTAACTCTTAATTAAAGTTAATTAAAGTTATCACATGTGCAGCAGCTGGAATATAAAGCAGAAGACTTTGTTATCTGTCATTAGGACTGGTATATTACCCTTTAGTTCACACTGTTAGTTCATTCGTGGAGCCTGAGTTTTGCCATCTAAACATTAGAAACTACACTACTTAAAAATCTAATTTGGTAAACAGTCCATAAAATTGGGTAGGTGTTTACAGCTAATGCACAACTTGTAAAGTTATGTTTTTGGCGATTTACAGATCACTGAATTTATTTTATGGTCATCAGACAATTCGACACATTGAAGCAGGAAAAGAAAGGTTTTATTTGTACACTTCGTGTAATTTGAAATATTCTCACAAATCCACCTGCAGGAATATTTGTTATCGTGGGGGTTGCGTAGTTAGTCACTGAAAGTGCATGCTTATAATGTAGAAACGTTTAAAGAACGACAATAGGGAATCTATTTTGAAGCAGTGGCTCTTCAGTTTGCTGCACATGTGCAATTTCCATCCTATTACATTTTATTTAACTGCTAATTAAGCCACTTCTAATCATCTTTTTGTTATGGGGTGGGGGTGGTAAGGAGGATTTCTACCAGAATTAATTTTCAAGTTTAGCCTTTTTTTTGATCAAGTATTTTTATATCAGTGGCATTTATGAATTATAAATTAAAAGCAGAAAAAAATCCTAATACCCTGTATTTTTTCATTCAGAAACATGACCCAAACAGTGGAAAAAAACATGATACTCTCACTGCATTTGAGTATAGTGTTCAGTGCATTACTAGTAAATGAATATCTGGTACATAAGTATAAGTTGTTGATACTGAACTATTTGTAAAGCGGCATGTATCTCACACGTTTGTCATTCATATCCTGACTCAGTAACTTTGAAGTGGATGAAACATGCTGTTTTTTTGAAAGCCAAATGTACCATTTGAGAAACAATGTCACATTTAAATCACTGTTTCTCTTTTATTTGGTTTGTTTATTTTTCATGTTTTCTTTATATAGCCATGTTGAGTACGTTCTGCCATTCACCACGGTTGACCACGAGAATTCAGTACCTGTTGGCGCAGTGCTTCTCGAACACACTGTACCACAGAAGTCTCTGTACCGTTGTCCTGGATTGAGATCCCACTCTTGGGTAGCCTTGCAAAATGAAATTAAAAAGTTAATGAATACATTTTTAAGAAAGTATTTGCAAATCTTTGATTGAAGATGTAACTAAGAATTAGAGACTGATGAGTGGAAGTTTGTAAGCGCACAGGCCGAACTTCATTTTCCGTGAACAGAAAGCATTATTAGGGTTGACATTGTAATACTGTGCTGCCAGTGTACTCTGATTTTAAACCAGGGAACAGTGGCAAACTAGTAGCTGCAGTAAAACAGGACCAGGGTGTATTGTTATATGGAATATTTGATCGTACATTCGAGTTTTTGGGAGGGACATGGGAATCATAACAATATTTGGTATTGCAAATTATTTTAAAGCCTATGTGGCAGAATTAGAGTTAGAATTTACAACACGAACAGGCCATCGATGGCCAAGCAGCTATTATTGATGTTAATTCTCCATGTTAGCAGTAGTTCCAATCTTATGTGTCTGTCATATTCGTCATATTCCCTACATCCTTTTATTCTCTCTCTTTCCCCCCCCCCCCCCCCCCCCACACACACACACACACACTGTACTTTGAGCATCCACCTAACCTATTTTTAAATATTGATATTGTCCCTGATTCATTCATTACTCATTGCATGGCCTTGCAACCCTCTGTTTAACAAGATTTTTACTGCTCTACATTTGAAATCTCTTACACTTAATGTTACATCTGTGCCCCTCATTTCAGACCCTCCATCAAGGGAAAGTTTGTTTTTATTTCCCGGTCCCATCCCTTCATGATTTTAACCACCTTAATCAAATCAGTTGATGATCTCTTTTGTTCTAATCAAACCTCTATTTTTCCAGCCTTAATTTGTATTTGTACTAGGCATTATTCTGATAAACCTGTTCTAGGCATTATTCTGGTGAATCTGTGTGTACTCTCCATTACCTCACCATCTTCTTCCAAGTGTGTTCCAACTGTGGTGTTAATACCGATTTGTGCAGATTCAGCATTATGTTTCAACTTTCATATTCTATACTTCTTGCCATAAAACCTACTTATTCCATTAAGCTTTTTTATGGCCTTAGCCATGTGAGATGCTGTGTACAATTCTCTGAATTCTTGCCTGAATACTTCTCTGAATTATAATTTGAAAGATATGCCTTGTGAACCTGAACCCCAAATCTCTCTGCCCTTCCACATCACTCAATCTTTTTTCATTCAAAGTGTAATTATTACATTTTTTTAAACCAAAAATGGACCAGCTCACACTTCGTGACACTGAACATATCATCTGCCCTTCTTCACAAATTCTACCATGTTCACTCACCTCTTGCAGCTTCATTTGGTCCTCAGAATTATTTATTATGTCTCATATTTTCGTATCATCTGCAAATTTGAAAAACACTTTCTAGTCCTATATCGCGATCATTGAACAAAAGCCTGTGGGACATTTCTGTAAAAGAACAAACATGTTCTAGTTTTAATTATGATTTCTATAGCGTCTCAATTTATGATGTGTTCTGCTATTCAGGAATTCAGAACAGCAGTTTTTGTGTGAGTATATGAAAGAGTGATATCCTCCTAAATTGCGGATAACCAGCACATTTGAAGAATGAGATCTGAAGGTCACATCTATCATTCTTTCAATCCTCTGAGCTACTGTCCTCTACAAATAGTTGGACACATTTTGCATAAGTACAGCAGCTGACTTAACCTCAGATTGAATTAGTTACATGTTCGAACTTCTCTTTGCGGTTTTCATTTTGATCTTTTGTGTCCTGTTTACTATTTATTGAGTCCTCAGTCTGGGAAAGTCTTTTTTTTTTCATTGCTAAAAGAAACTAACATTTCAAGTCTGAGTTTGTTAAAATTTCTAAATTGAGGTCCAGGTGATACAGGATATCTTGATCACATGATTTATGGAAAGCCTTGTCTATTCCCCAAACCAAATGTTTTGCAAACATGATCTGATGCAATTTGCCTGAATTGTGCACCTGAAAATTAACGGTTAATTTGCACTGCACACTAATTTTATTTTAATAAGTTGGTACATGTGAGACTACTTACTTCTCTGAATCGTAACTTGAAAGGTATTTCTTTTGTTCAAATCATTTGTACTTCAATATGTTGGCAAACCTGTTTAATGAGCTGATGTAGAACAGCAGCATTTTTGCACCAGAGTATGAAGTTGATTTTTTTACACTTAACAAATATGATAAATTAAATCATTTTTTGTACTTTCCATCAGTTTTGATTTCTTAATGGTATATTAAGTTTACAGAAAATATTCTTGCTTGGCAGTGGCTAAACCAAAAGAATTTGAGAAATATTTAAGCTTGAAATTCAGTGTTTTGGGTTTTTCTGAATAGCATTGTGATAGAGGATAGCTAAAGCTGACGGTCATATCTGTTTTTGGAGCATTGCATGCAAAAAACATTGAGTTCCGCTGTCCTATTCACACTGCTTTCAGGTAGGACAATTTTGAGCATTTTATTTCTGAGCATAACACCGATCTGAAAAGTAAATATTTCTGTTTGTTCCAGACATTTAGATGTATTACTCTTCATTAATAAATAAAGATATTCTGGTTGATATTTAGGCAGTTTTTCACATTTTCATCAAGCATGCCAGAATGAATGCCACTGGAATGCACTGTCCCATTGTACGTCATAATTTATGCTCGGGATATGTTAGATTTTATGCATAATGTATGCTGTTAACTTAGGAATTTGCTTAACTTGCTGGAGTGAAATAGTGTTGTCAAAGTCTTGAATTTAAATATTTTGCTTCAGCTCTGTCTTAAACAGTCATGTTATCCTAGCTGCATGTCAAAGGTGTTCAGCCTTTCTAGCAATGTACTTTGGACCTCAATGAATGTCCATTGAGTGTGCATGATCGAATTTAAAAATCACTTTATTTGAAGGCAGTCCACTATGGATTGCAGGATATTTTCTATTGGCCTGATGATGTAGGTTGTGACTTAGCTTCTAAACTGCAAAATATATTTTTAGCTCTGGAGTAGAAAATTTATCCTAAATGGTTCGAAACCAGTAAATTGTCATTTCTATAAGGTATGTCCACACCATCTACTCCAGTTAATTAAATGAATAGTTATGAAACACTTTTATTTAAAACTATTTAACTACAAATCATCATAAGGCATCATCTGTAAGAGGATGTAACTATGATGCACAATTGTACTCTGAAATTAGTTTTACTTGCCTATCTTTCATTGAATAATAATTGTGATGTGGAGAGACGTTTAAGAACAGGGTAGAATTTAACATGGTGTTCTGCCCAAGGCTAAACTAATTTAATTTCTTTGGATGTGCTTATTAGTTTTTATTTTAACTGTTGTATTCCTATGTTGGTTGTGGATAATGAAAGAGGTATTGACCAATTAAATATCTTTTTACTCTGTTCTGCTGTGCTTTGCACCAAAGAAAGCATTTATCTGAGATAGATCATGTGCTGGACGACACTGTCAGTTTACAGTGTCCTGCTCCAGGGCACACTGTCAGTCAACTAGAAGATTCATTAGTGGGAGTTAACAGCCATTCCACTCCATCATGCTCTTTGGGCAAGATAAACTCCAGAACATTTTTGCTTAACTTTTTGTAAATGTAAAGTTTTGTGTGCAGTCTGTGGAAGTGTGCAGTCTGTTGAACGATGTTTTTTTAAAAATTTAGAGTACCCAATGTTTTTTCCAATTAAGGGGCAATTTAGAATGGGCAATCTATCTACCCTGCATTGGGTTGTGGGGGTGAGATCCACGCAGACATGGGGAGAATGTGCAAACTCCACATGGACAGTGACCCAGGGTTGGGATCAAACCTGGGTCCTCTGTGTCGTGAGGCAGCAGTGTTAATCACTGCGCCCCTCTGTGGACAATGTTAACCCTTCTCAGAAGATATAATTTAAATGTCCAACCTTTTAAAAAGAGAACAGTGCCTCTTTATTGATATAACCTCTCTCGTACATTTTCCACTTTAATTTGATATACTGTTAATAACTCAATTGTTATGTGGTCCGATCACTTAATGCTCACTTATTTAGATATTATTTTGAGCATGAGCATTTTTAACAACCGCTGAGCATTTTTAACAACTAAAAATGTTTTTTGACTTATGGCATCATTCCAATTTAGTTAATGAAGTTGCTTCATGAGGGTGAATTTATACCTCAAACCAATGGCCAGGGTTATAGTATTTCTCAATGTTGTAAATACCACACCCTGTAGCACATTTAGCTGTTTGCACAGTGCGTGCACTACCAGTAGCTTTGCAGTTTTCATCCTCCACCAGTACTGACTGACCAGACTGAATCTTGGAAATCAAGTTTGGAGTTGCCTTGCTTTGGGAACTACCACCCCACCAAAGCCAGTATAAAGGGAGCTTAAAATGACAGTTGGTTAAGTTGCTAAAACTGTCTTGTCAATCCATGAGACTAAATTGTAGTTCTCCTCCAACCAGGTTTGATTCCCGCTTGGGTCACTGTCTGTGCGGACGGTCTGCACATTCTCCCCATGTCTGCGTGGGTTTCCTCCAGTTGCTCTGGCTTCCTCCCACAAGTCCCGAAAGACGTGCTTGTTAGGTGAATTCGACATTCTGAATTCTCCCTCTGTGTACACGAACAGGCGCCGGAATGTGATGACTCGGGGATTTTCATAGTAACTTCATTGCGGTGCTTATGTAAGTCTACTTGTGACACTAATAAAGATTATTATTATATGATGGAATGCATTGAAGTGTCGAGATAGAAGCTGTGTTTTTATTTTTAACTGATTCGAGTCAGTTCTTGCAGTTAATTATGGCATAGTTTTAAGTGACTATCTTCCTCCAGATATTTAACAGTGGTGTAACAGTGTTATCAAACCACAGACATCTGTGCCCTCAAATGTTCCTGAACCTAATTCTTTATGAAGAGTCAAATGATGCTGGAAAAATATAATGAAGATATTGGGCATGTTTCTGCGAAAACATGAATCATTTATAATATTGTGTAATTGTATTAAACATGTTTATATCACTGGTTAAAAGCCCAGTACTTTTCTCTAATCTGAGAGCAATCTCTGAAGTCCATCCTTTCTACTCCAGGTGGAACAAATGTTGCCCTCTGAACATTTGATATCTGTTTTCAGCAACAAAGGAAGGAGAATATAACAATGCTAAACGTTCAGGGCGCGATTCTCCGCTCCCGCGCCGGTTGGGAGAATCGCCTGGGTCGCCAAAATTTCCCGCGACGCCGGTCCGACGCCCTCCCGCGATTCTCCTAAGCGGCGGGAACGGCCCCGTCGAGTTCCGCAGGCCGGAGAATCGCCCGAGACACCCAAAATGGCGATTCTCCGGCACCCCTGCTATTCTCAGGCCCGGATGGGCCGAGCGGCCAGCCCAAAACGGCGGGTTGCCCCCGGCGCCGTCCACACCTGGTCGCTGCAGTCGGGAACAGCGCGGAAACGCTGGGGGGGGCGGCCTGCGGGGTGGAGGGGGGATCCTGCACCAGGGGGTACCTCAAATGTGGGGTAGACCGCGATCGGTGCCCACCGATCGTCGGGCCGTCCTCTCTGAAGGAGGACCTCCTTTCTTCCGCAGCCCCGCAAGATCCGCCTGCCATCTTCTTGCGGGGCGGACTTGGAGAGGACGGCAACCACGCATGCGCGGGTGACGCCAGTTATGCGGCGCCGGCCGCGTCATGTATGCGGCGCCGCCTTTACGTGGCGACAAGGCCTGGCGCATGTAAATGACGCGGCCCCGCTCCTAGCCCATTATCGGGCCCTGAATCGGTCGGGATAGGGGCCGTTTCGCGCCATCGTGAACCTCGACCGCGTTCACGGCGGCGTGGGCACTTCGGCGCGAGAGTGGAGAATCGCGTCCTCAGTCTTTCAGTTGCATCATTGGAACAAGAGTAATTTCGACCGCTTGAGTTTTGGAAATTTAATCTGTAGTTGGTATTTGATAATATCTGACATGGGTATATTTACTTTTTGTAGTTCCCAGACCACACCCTAAAAATAATTCATTGGTTGTGAAGCCCTTTCAAAAAACTGGAAGATGACTGGTGGAACTACTAAAAAATCGAATTGGTAAATGGGAAATTTATACAGAGCTTTGTTTAGACTAGGTTAGATATACTGGGTGCAATTATGGTATCTGTTCTCCAAAAAATAAATTGAAGCATTGGAATAAATGCGGAAGAGATATTACCAAAATTAAGAGTATGCAACTATCAGGAAATACTCGGCACGCTGGGGTTCTGTTCTCCGGAAACGAGAAGACTAAGGCAATCTGATGGAAAACAAATTGAAGCTGATATTTCCTGTGGGAAAATCAGGGGGCTAAATTCTTGCAGCAGTCATTGCTGCACCAGCTCAGGGATAGGACACTGTAGTTTTGCCTTGATGAGGTGGTGGGCAAGTTATTTGAGGCAATTACTGATTTAACCTCATGTGAAATTCAGAGTGACGCTTGGACCTTTTAAAGGAAATGTCAATTTTTATGCAGCTCATAAACTAAACTTGTCTGCGATTCAAATAAGAAAATAAATTGGCAGCTGTTACGACTAGTTACAATTAAATTACCTCTGTTGTTAAAACTTTTGTTTAAGAATTCTATGCCATTTTCCATGGGATTTTGATGTTTCTAGTAATGTTAAGCTTGGTTTTGTTCACAATAATCAGCAGGAAGTGCTGTTTCTAAGTGTACACTTTGCAAAAGAAATAACTGCAGTCAGGTTTTATTTTACCAGCAGAGGATTTAGACTCTGTGACTGAAGGGTAAGACAGGTCTTATTGTGAGTCTGTACCTACATTAAATGCATGTTTTTGTCCTGTGGTGATGTGCTGCATGATTACAACTCTGTTGTTACTTTTCTGCATGTTCAGCCTGCAGGTGCCCTCAAGCATGTGACTTAGAACTCTGAGGACTCTGTCCTCAGTAGCCTCCAGTAGCCATTGTTAAATTGAAGTACACCTTAGCTGAATATTGCAGTTTTTGCAAACTCAACCCCAATTAAAATAAAGTGTTAATATCTCATTGCTTTTCCCAAGCGCTGACTAACAACTGATGTTAACTTCAGCTGGCATGACTGAAAGCTTTAGTTGAAAGTAGCTTTATTCCCCAAGCAGAGCAAGCACCATAGTTAAATCACAAACATATTTGAATTGTCTTATGTACTGGAATTAGCAATATATAAAAAATTACTAGTTGAAGAGGGGACAGGTTTCATCTGAATAAAATAACATCAAACTTCAGCACAAGCTGCGGCAAGAAATTGCTAGAATCTTTTTAACAATTTTCCCCCATTAGCAGCATGTAAACTTTATGGACCGCATTGTGCAGAGATGTATGTGAGGGATATCTAGTTTTCTAAGTTAGGTTTTCTAATTTCCTTATAGCTGAACCCTCCCCATCAAAATTAAACCCCCAACACCCCAGTCACTTTAAAGCCTCATTTGATCCATTTGGCCCACCAAATTCACGAGAACGAGGCCCAGCAGTGCCTCCTCTCCCGTTGGAGAGGCGCTCTTTCCCAGGGTGGAGGGGTCAAGACACCAGGGGGCATAGGTTTAAGGTCTATGGGCCAAGGTTTAGAGGAGATGTGTGAGGCAGGCATTTTTCGCAGAGGGTGGTGAGTACCTGCAATGTGTTGCCAGGGAAGGCTGTGGAAGCAGATACATTAACGGCGTTCAAAAGGCATCTTGACAAGTACATGGATAGGATGGATATAGTGGGATATGGCACAAGGAAGTGCTCGGGGTTTGGCAAAGGTTGGTATCATGATCAGCGCAGGCTTGGAGGGCCGAAGTGCCTGTTCCTGTTTCTTTGTTCTTTGTTCACAATCTACAACCATTCAAGAAGCTGGCTCATCACCATCTTCTCAAGACAATTAGGGATGGGCAAAAATGCAGGCATTGAAAGTTTTGGCCATATCTGATGAATAAATAAATATAAGTATTCCCCTAGTTTCTGTTTCTCTCTTTCTAGGCTGGATCTACCAGACATGTTGCGCCTGAAAAGCAGGGCGGTGCAACGCGACTGTTAGATGCCGGGAGATCCCACTTCCGGGATCTACCCGGTTCGCCGAGCCTCACAACATTTGACGCGATCTCGCGTGACGTCGCAATGTGAACGCCGCCCATTGTGGGTGGGGTCATCTTCTGGCAAATCTGCATATTAGAGTGAGACAGCTAGTCTCACTTTAATATGCTTCCCCGAAATCTAACCAACATGTGGGATCTAACTCCCTTGTCTTGGAGACCTCCGACGAGCGCTGTTCAGTACTGGTCTCCACAAACAGGGAAGAGGTGAAACGGCACTCGTGGGGTCTCCCAGGGGATTGGAGTACCACAGGTACATGTCTTCTGGGCAGGTTGGCACCGTGGCACTGCTGGTGTCAGCCTGGCACACTGGCACTGCCAACTGGGTGCCATCCTGACACTGCCAAGGTGCTCAGGTGGCACTGCCAGCTGGTGGGACACTGGCAGGGTGTTAGCCTGGCACTACCAAGGTGCCTCGCTGATATTTATTGCACGGTGGTGATCGGGCCGGGCATGCCCTACGGGGGTGTGGGGATGTGACGGGGACCCATGGACATCCTTATAGTGAGTTGGGGCTTGGGGGGGTTCGGGGGCTGGAGCGATGTCTCTCGCTGGTCTGAGGGATTCTACGAACGGTGCTCCTCAGTACTGAAAACGGGGCTAAGTGTGCGGTATTCCCTGCTGAGGCCCCTGATCTACTCGGATGGGTGTTAGATAGAGATGTGTTTCCCAGTGCTCCAAACGTTGGGAAACACCCGGCTAATCGTGGACCCCATGGGACTCTGTCCCCATTCGCGTGTATCGTTCCTTCAGTCTCATTCGTGTACTTGATTTCTGGGGAGTTTTGAGGTAATTTTTGCTCCAAAAATCATCATCCTCACAACCGGCAATGAAGAGTTTTGACAATGGTGGGGAGAAATGGAGTTTGGGCGCACACCATAAAAGCCAGGTTACTGTGCATACAAACTCATTTCCCTCACATGACCAGCAGCAGCAGTGGGGGAGACTGGATGCCCATTCTGTAAGGGGGAGGGGTGAGAACTCTCATTGCAACAGGGTTAAGTGGTCAATGGTACAACTGTCAGCTAATATTCCAGAAACAGGTTATTCCCCACAGATTCTCCAAATATTGCCACCTCTGGACTCTGAGTCACCCTTCCTTCCAGGACCTCTGACATGACATCTGAGAATCCCTGCCAAAATCCCCTCCGCTTCGGACGAGCCCAAAATATATGTACACAATTCGCCGGACTTGCCCCGCACCGCCCACATCTGTCCTCCACCTCTTCAAAAAACCTACTCATATGAGCCCTGTGGACCACCTTGAACAGGATCAGGCTAAGCCTGGCAAACAACGAGGATGCATTGACTCTCCTCAGGGCCTTCTCCCATAGTCTGACTTCCAACTCCCCTCCCAACTTGTCCTCCCACTTCCTCGTCACCTCCCCGATTGGGACCCCTTCCCACTCCATCAGTTCATTATATATTTCCAAGACCCTCCCCTCCCCAACCCCTGTCTTTGACATCACCTTATCAATTTCGACCGTGGGTGATTATCTGTGTGGAGGTCCCCCCCCCCGCCGTGTCTGCGTTGGTTTCGTCCGGGTGCTCCGGCTTCGTCCCACAGTCCAAAGGTGTGCAGGTTAGGTGCATTCACCATGATAAGAGTGACCCGTAGTTTAGGTGGGGCTATGGGGATTGGTTGGGGGGGTGACGAGTGGGCCTATGTAGGGTGCTCTTTATGTTGATAGGCCTCTCTCTCTCTCTCTCTCCTTCCCTCCCTTTGTCTCTTTCTATCTCTCTCTCTTTCTCTTTTTTTCTCTGTCTGTTAAGTTTGCACCAATAGCAAAACTTGGATTTCTACTGGCCCCGTGTTGTGATTTGTAATTAAAAACAGGATCTCAACATTAATTTAGCTGGAGAGAATCATTGCCTTAACCATCTGTGCAGTGCAACTAAAAATCTCCCCTGTGCACAGAAACAATTGCACAGATTTCTGAGGTATGAAATATGACTGGAAACCCCAGCATTACTGTTCAGAACTCTGCTGAGCTTGCTCCTCCTGACTGTTTTTGATGCCTACTCAGCTGGGAAATGGTTCTCATGAATAGTCTTGCACAGTAGTAATCACCACGCACTGATGAAAAAAAACGTTTTTCTTCTATCACTCTAAAGTTGTCGCTGCACTTTTAACAGTGAACAGTTACTAGTCTTACAGCAAAATCTACTTAAAACAACAGCCTGAAAATTAGTGTGGGCAGTATTAACGAATGGGCATTTAATACGTTAGTATGACATTACTTGTGCGCTGTTTTACTAGATGAATGTTATATGAACAACAACTTGCATTTATATGGTATGGTAAACGTGGGGAAACATTTCCAAAGGCTTCAGAGGTATTTGGGTTTAGTTTATTGTCACGTATACCAAGGTACAGTGAAAAGTATTTTTCTGCGAGCAGCTCAACAGATCATTAAGTTCATAAAAAGAAAAGAAATACATAATAGGGCAACACAAGGTATACAATGTACTACATAAGCACCGGCATCGGCTGAAGCATACAGGGGTATAGTGTTAATGAGGTCAGTCCATAAGAGGGTCATTTAGGAATCCGGTAACAGCGGGGAAGAAGCTGTTTTTGAGTCTGTTTGTGCGTGTTCTCAGACTTCTGTATCTCCTGCCCAATGGAAGAAGTTGGAAGAGTGAGTAAGCCGGGTGATTATGCTGCCCCCTTTCCCCAGGCAGGGGGAGGTGTAGATGGAGTCAGTGGATGGGAGGCAGGTTCGTGTGATGGACTGGGCTGTGTTCATGACTCTCTGAAGTTTCTTACGGTCTTGGGCCGAGCAGTTGCCATACCAGGCTGTGATGCAGCCGGATAGGATGCTTTCTATGGTGCATCTGTAAAAGTTGGTAAGAGTTAATGTGGACATGCTGAATTTCCTTAGTTTCCTGAGGAAGTATAGGTGCTGTTGTGCTTTCTTGGTGATAGCGTCGACGTAGGTGGACCAGGACAGATTTTTAGGGATGTGTACCCGCAGGAATTTGAAGCTGCTAACCATCTCCACCTCGGCCCCGTTTATGCTGACAGGGGTGTGTACAGTACTTTGCTTCCTGAAGTCAATAACCAGCTCTTTAGTTTTGCTGGCATTGAGGGATAGATTGTTGTCGCTGCACCACTCCCCTGGGTTCTCTATCTACCTCCTGTGTTCTGGCTCGTTGTTTGAGATCCGGCCCACTATGGTCGTATCGTCAGCAAGCTTGTAGATGGAGTTGGAACCAGATTTTGCCACGCAGTCGTGTATGTACAGGCAGTATAGTAGGAGGCGAAGTACGCAGCCTTGCGGGCTATTTGGGGCCTATTTAGGGCTATTGTGGAGGAGGTGTTCTTGTTTATTCTTACTGATTGTGGTCTGTGGGTCAGAAAGTCGACAATCCAGTTGCAGAGTGAGGAGCCAAGTTCTAGGTTTTGGAGCTTTGATATGAGCTTGGCTGAGATTATGGTGTTGAAGGTGGAGCTGTGGTCAATAAATAGGAGTCTGATGTAGGAGTCCTTGTTGTCGAGATGCTCTAGGGATGAGTGTAGGGCCAGGGAGATGGCATCTGCTGTCGGCGGTATGCGACTTGCAGTGGATCAAGGCGTTCTGGGAGTATGGAGTTGATGCGCTTCATGACCAACCTCTCGAAGCACTTCACTGAAGTCAGGGCCACTGGACGGTAGTCATTGAGGCACGTTGCCTGGTTCTTCTTTGGCACCGGTATGATGGTGGTCTTCTTGAAGCAGGTGGGGACCTCGGAGTGGAGTAGGGACAGGTTAAAGATGCCCGCAAACACATCTGCCAGCTGGTCCGCGCAGGCTCTGAGCATGACTAGGGATCCTGTCCAGACCCGTGCCTTCCGAGGGTTCACTTTCAGGAAGGCCGATCTGACTTCGGAAGCTGTGATGGTCGGTATGGGTGTGTTATGGGCTGCTGGGGCACTCAACAGCGGAACGTTGGCTTCCTGCTCGAACCGAGCATATAATGCATTGAGCTCATCGGGGAGGGGTACACTGCTGCTGGAGATACTGCCCGGCTTCGCTTTGTAGCCTGTTATGTTGTTTAGGCCTTGCCACAACCGCCGAGAGTCTGTAATGCTAGTCTGTGAATCTAGCTTGGTCTGATATTCCCTCTTGACATCTCGGATGGCTTTGCGAAGGTCATACCTGGATTTCTTGTATAGGTCAGGGTAGCCTGACTCGATCGCCTTAGACCTGTTCTTCAGTAGGGAGTCAATCTCGCGATTCAGCCATGGTTTCCGGTTGGGGAACGTACGTACTGCTTTCTTTGGCACGCAGTCGTCCACACATTTGCTGATGAAGTCTGTGACAGTGGTGGCATACTCATTTAAGTTGGTCGCTGAGTTCTTAAATATGGACCAGTCCACTGTCTCTAAGCATTCATGTAGGAGCTATTCTGTTTCCTTGAACCAGTACTGCATGACCTTCTGAGCTGGATTCTCCCGCTTGAGTTTCTGCTTGTATGCCGGGAGAAGGAGCACCGTCTCATGGTCTGATTTTCCAAAATGCGGTCGGGGGATGGAATGTGAGGAACCCCTGATTTTTGAGTAGCAGTGGTCGAAAGTGTTGTCGCCCTAGATGGGACAGGAGATGTGCTGGTGAAATTTTGGCAGGACACTCTTGAGGTTGGCCTTGTTGAAGTCCCCGGCCACGATGAACAAGGCCTCTGGGTGTTCTGTTTCGTAGTTGTTTATAACTGTCTACAGTTCGTCCAGCGCAGCCTTCACTTCTGCCTGGGGTGGGATGTACACCGCTGTGATAATGGCTGAAGTGAACTCACGTCGAAGATAGTATGGGCGGCACTTCGCGGTCAGGTATTCCAGGTCCGGGGAGCAGTAGGTCGCCACATCCAACGACCAGAAGGAGTTGATGAGGGGGGCAAACCGCCACCCTTCACTTTGCCTGATGACGCGGTGCGGTCTGCCCGATGAATTGAGAAGCCTTCAGGTTGTATGGCACAGTCCGGTGAGGCAGAGGTGAGCCATGTCTCTGTGAAACAGAGCACACAGCAGCTTCTTTCTTCCCTCTGAGAGATAAGTCTAGCGTTAAATTCATCCAGCTTGTTTTCGATCGTTTGGACGTTTGCCAGGAGTATGCTAGGGAGAGGAGTCTTGAAACCTCGTTGCTTCAGTCTCACCTGAAGACCACCCCGTTTCCCTCGCTTCCTCGGTCAGCAGCTGCGGCTGAATGGTCCCGGGATCCGATGGGAGAAGTCTACCCTTGTGAAAGGTAGGTCGTTGCGTCTGGCGGGGACCCGAGCGCTGGATGAGGTAGTGAGGATGCTGGGGAGGCATGTTTGCGATCCGGTCAGGTACCGGCGTTCTGCGAGCACGGGAATACCTTGCAGCGTGTTCGGGTCCTCGTGCGGGGTCTCCGCCGTTTCGGGGGTCCTGGGTGGCGGGCAGGGGCTTCCTGAGGCAGGTTGGGCTGGATCCCGAGCTCTGTTCCCTCCTTGGGCGCTCCTGTGGTGGGTCTTGGAGTAAACCTGGTCGGGCCTCCATGTGGATTTATCTTTCCCCAATCTCCAGGTAGGTTGGATTGCTTGGCGGGGCTCTCCAGGTCGGGTCACTGGACGGGCCTCTCCGGATCGAGTTGTGGCGTGTCTCATGGTAGGGGGCCAGGTCGGGAGCTCCAGTGACTGGGCCAGGCGGTCCCGGGGCTGGCATCGGTTCTTAGGCCGGGTTGGGTGCTCCGAGGTCCGGGTCGGGTCCAAATCTAGGTTCTCGTCCGCTGTCGGGTCGGGTCATCTTGGGTGCAGCCAGGTCAGGTAGAGTCGGGGCAAAAGGTCTCCACGAGCCTCGGAGGATGTTCAAACCTGCAAGGTAAGATAAGAGAGAAAAGTTAGTAATAATGTTAGTCTTAAAATTAAATTTTTAAAGATTAGAATGAGTATAAGATAAGTGAAAAGGGTATCTGTTCGGGAAAGCTCTCCGAGAGTCGCCACGCTCCAGCGCCATCTTGCTGCACTGCAAGATAGTATGAGGGGGAAGAAAAGGATGCCAAACCAGGGCAGAAGATATTGGGAGATTGGTCAAAGAGGTGAGATAGAAGAAGAAAAGAGTAAGATGGAGGGACAGATAAAATAAAGCTCGGAATTTCAGTGTGCGGATTAGGCTCCTGAAAGCATAGCTGCCAATTGTGGGGTGAAGGGAAGTGTTTGCACAAGAGCCGGATTCAAAAGCATGTAGATTTTGGAGAAAAGGGTCTGTAAGGATTGAGGCAGGTTTAGAGATAGAGAGACAATGAATCAAGAGACTATGAGCAGAAACCAATGTAGCTCAACAAGGGCAAGGGTGATCAGTGAAAGGACATGAAATGGAATAGGAAACAGCCAGGAGAGTTTAGCATAAGCAGAAGAGTTTGTAGAGGGTGGAGGATTGGAGGCCAGCCACAAAAGCATTGGAATCATTGGGTGCGATTCAATGGAAAAAAGTCTATGTCAGGTTTTGGACATTTTAGTGGGATATTTCTTAGTGGCTATAGCACCGAGAGACACCCATGACATTCAATGGTACTTTGCCATTTTCTTGGCCTCATGGAGTTTCTCTCAGCCAAGCCCCCCCCCCCCCCCTTCGGAAGGTGCCATTATGACTGGTGCACATTTGTGGAAACCAGTATTAAATGTGCCCTGGTGAGGTCTCCCAGGCGTGGCCGTCAGCTCCCGGGCGCCGGGGGAATCCTGCGAACGCATATTTCAATAAGCCTAATTGATTTTGGCGTCGGGGATCGGGCCGGGGCATATTTTACATGGGTGTGGGGAGTCGTACAATCCGGCCCGTGGTTTCAACCTGAGTGATAAAATGCACACGCCCATCATACTTTCTGTCCAAGTTGGTAATGGAGGGGGCTGGGGAGAAGATTTAAAGAAATGGTTACTACAGTCGAAAAGAAGTTGAAATTTATCTTCATTCTCAAGGATGCTTCTGGGATAATGGCTAGTTTTGGCCCAGGGGGCAGCACGGTGGTGCAGTGTCTAGCACTGCTGCCTCACGGTGCTGAGGTCCCAGGTTCGATCCCGGCCCTGGGTCACTGTCCGTGTGGAGTTTGCACATTCTTCCTGCTTTTGCATGGGTTTCACCCCCATGACCCAAAGATGTGCAGAGTAGGTGAATTGGCCATGTTAAATTGCCCCTTAATTAGAAAAAATGAATTGGGTACACTAAATTTATATTGAAAAAAAGTTTTGGCCAAGGAGAATGGGGCCTAATAGTCCTTGAAGTAGTCCAGAATGATTTGACAGTATATGGTCAAACTGGTGTGCAGCAAATATACTCTGATCTATGACCCCTGAACTTGGAAGAAGAAAGGTGTGGTCGATATAGAAGGGGGCAATCTGGAAGTGAGAGAGTTAAAGATTTGGCAGGGGCAAGTGTATCAAAGAAGAGAGAGTGATTGAGCAGATCAACAGCAAAAAGAAAGTGCTTGCTGAATGGGAATCTAGGCTGGAGTTTGAAGGTGCTGTTTGAAGTCACTTTTGGGAGACTTTTCCTGAGGTGGATGGATGCAGAAAGGGTTTGAATTAGAATGGGGTGCTGTCTGTGATCTGCGATGGCCTTGTGTGATAAAAAAACTGGCAAAATCGAAGGAATGGATGTGAAAATAGGCATGAGAGTTAATATGCAAGCGGAAATTTGGAGAGGGCAGGAGGTTAAGGCAGCTGAGGTAGAGATTAAAATAATGTGAATGATGTGGATTCTGTGGCTGAGTGAGGAGGAAGGTAAGATATTAGGGAGAGAGCAATTAACAAAGATTTTGAAGAAGCAATGAGGGGATGGAGTCAGTCGAGATTCTCAAGGATTAGAAGAAATTATAATGGTCATATTGCGATCGGGGTGATACGAGGAGGGCAAATGGTGATAGGTATAGCTCACTTTCAGACTTTTGGGAAGAAGAAGGCCTTGTCGTCTGTGGATGACGTTATACCAAAGCTAATATGGCCGTGCTGCTATACAAACACGCTATGGTTATGGATGGTAAGGGCCTTGTTCACCAGTGTACAAATATAGGGATGGAGGCAGGCTATTCAGTCCCTTGAGCTTTCTCTATCAATAGGCCTCCAACTAGATACTTAATTGGAAAAAATTTATTTCTCTCTCCGCCCTGCTGCTAGACCTGCTGAGCATTTCCAGCAGATTCTGTTTCTATTTGATATATAATATTTATAACAATTGTCATGTGAGTGTCCCTTTAAGAAAGGTTTTTGTCTTATCACATGGCTTCAGTGATGTCATTTTGTGGGTGGAGCTGAGCTGTGGCTGTGAGGTTTGTTTTACTTTCGCTTTCATTTTGACTGCTGTGGACTACAGACAGAAAAAATAAGTGTTTTGGCCTGTCTCTCTATTTTCATTTTAGAGTTGCTCCAGAAAAAACCCCATTGATTATAGCTACCTGCTTTGGTAACTTAAAAGATATAGTTTGCTTTCCGGAAGGGTTTAAACCTGCTGGTGAGACGGGGTCAGAATCTCGGGAAAAGCCAGGCTTATTCAAGTGAGAATGCAGAGTGTAGGGCCACGCCCTTGAAAAGGGATTTTTGGTTTATGGAATTTTGTTTTTGATTTGGAACAGTTAAGGGGGAATTCATTAAGTGTTATACATAGATTACGGTAGTTGTGGGGTGTCTTTATGTTTGTAATTGATAAAAATTCTTGCTGTGTGTTTATATAAATGTTAACAAAGTTCTTAGAATAAAGCTTATTTTGATTAACGTGTACAGGAAGACTGTTGAATCACACCTGAAGCGAAAGCTCTTGTGCTCATCCTAGCCAAAATTCAACATAAAGGTTGAAGGTCAGGTAGACTTCATGACATACTTTGGAGTTTCTAAACCCTGGCCCCTAACAAAATTTTGATCTTATTTGCTGTTTGTGAGATCTTGCTATACAAATATTAGGTATTAGGTTTACCTACAAAACAGTACACTTCAGAAGTAATTAATTGGTTATGAAATACCTTGGAACATCTCAAGGATATGAAAGGAACTGTATAAATGTTTCCTTGGTAACCATATTCTACTTAACACTGGATATGCAGAACATCATGGGAGGAGGTACTAATACCACGGAAGAGATAAATTCCCCACATTTAAATTACTCCTTTTTTGTGTGTCCTGGTATGTAACTAAATATGTTGTCAGTTTAAAAGCAGAGTGACTGTTCTGATTTTCGAATGTTTTTGTCTCCAACCAAATAATATTTTATTCAGTCCTGGAATATTTTATTCTTTTGCGTTATGGTCATTGCAATAAAGCTACAGATGGCAACTGAAAATTCAAATGTTATATTGAAAGATAAACTAAAGTGCTTCTATATATCAGCTTCAATTAATTAAACGAATGCATTTAACTTGAGCTTCAGTACACCAGAGTTTGTTCAGCACTTGGCATTGGTTTGTGCCAAAACTGTCCCTGGTGTCTTAAAACCCACAATAAGCTCACACTTTCATGTTCATTATTGCCTTGTTAATCACGGATAATTGAAGTGCCTTAATCTGGAAACACTAGCATTTAGAATCCTGTGATAGTTTAATTATTGTACAAGGTGTGATAACCAGAATGTTTTGAATCAAATACATGCATTACAGATCTATTTCAGAAATAATTATTCATTAGCTGGAGAGTCCATTTATAATATATTTTAAAATGCTAAATACTGATTAATAAATGAATCCTTATCGCCCTTCCATTCTTTCCAAATATTGCTATTACCTATATATATCCAAAACCTCCAGCAAAATAATAAAACCCAAATCAGTCTGGCCATAAATAATAACTACTGTCTTGGAAACCCGAAATGAGCTCTTCAAACTAACACACAAACAAACTACAGAAACAGCAATCTGTTATTAGCAATATAACAAACTTTTTCAATATAAGTTTTCTAATTGATATGCAGTATACGCAAGACAATGAGGGTGTAATTGCAATGCAGTCAGGAGTGTGTCAGGTCCAGATGCCAGATTGATACTGCTAATTTAGAGTTTGGTGTGAAGCCTGAGTCAATGACACCTACGCCAGATTTGCAGCCTCCATGTATGTGTGTGTGTGTGTGAGATATATATATATATATATATATATATAATATATATATCTTCAAGTTGTTAACCAAAACAGTACAGTATTCGGTGCTGAAGCCCACCTACTTACTGCTGATGCTTTTGTATTGGCTCTCTAATATCTATCAAATATGCCCTGCAGTGGGTGGTTAATGGCACTATATACCTGCACTAAAAGCATCATTGCAGAACAGGTGCACAACATGCTTTGACTATCTCTGGTTTTAAGCAGTGGTTCAATCTTCAAGGCCCTACCGCTCTCTTAGAAGCAGAGCAGGGATCATCACATTTGAACCTATATTGTATTCATGTAACTACAGTAATATAAATCTGGAAAGATTGAAAACGGTGTCCCAGATGTAATCTGGTTTGAGGCCTATTTCCCCAACTAAATCAGGGAAAAATACTGCAACCTTTATATTGCAGTACAGCTGAGCCTCTGTGATAGTTAAATACATGACATCACCGTAACTGTAGTTTCTAGTTGTGCTTTGAGACCGACTATTTATTTTTAAAAAAAATAGACCTGAGTAATTGGACTTGATGCCAGTTCTTATGTCTGAAGGAAACTGAAAAAACGGGTTTTCACTTTTTTGGCTGTGTAACTCTGCTTTTTGTACAGTATGACCCTAGCAACCATTTAGTAATGAATAAACAAGCTTGGTAACTGAAACAGCTCAGTATTGTAGCTGTGAACCTCCTCTTTAAATATGTCTTTGATCTATATGGAATACATCAATCTTAAATGATGATCTCACTTTTTATACCATGGTTTTATGTTTTATTTTGGTGTTTGTGATGCAAAGCTGATGCTTGTCTCAAAATAAGTTTTTCTCTGATTTGCATTTTAAATCCCGCTGTGCTTCACAGCGCTGTTCTGTGATCAGAATTGGAATGATTCATGATTTTTTAAAAAAGGCACACTGTGGTAATTGAATTGAATTAATAATTTAAACATAATTTCTATACCTAAATTCAAGTCTTTTTTTAACAGGATGTAATTTGCACAAAACTGTTGAGGATGACTTACAAACTGAAACCGGTTTCTGAAATGGGCTTTAGGCTCTTGGAAATGTGGGCCGAGTGCTATGCCTGTCCGTCTTCTCATTTCTGAGTTTCTTCCATTAGTCGACCTGAAGGAGGGCTTCATATGCTACATCCCTGTTCAAAAAGCGGGGGAGGGTGTAAACCCCTATAAGGACAGACCAGTACACGTAATGACAGTGGGCTGGAAACTTCGAGAGCCTTTAATTTTGGGTAAAGTTAATTTTTACTTGGAAATCATGGGTTAATTACTGACATCCAAGTCCCAATCTGGTAGACATTTTTGTAAAATAAATTTAGCGTACCCAATTATTTTTTTTCCAATTAAGGGACAATTTTGTGCGGCCAATTCACCTAACCCGCACATCTTTGGATTCTGGAGGTGAATCCCATGCAGACACGGGAAGAATGTGCAAACTCCACATGGACAATGACCTGGAGCCGGGATCGAACCCGGATCCTCAGCACCGTAGGCAGCAATGCTAACCACTGTGCCACCGTGCCGCCCACCCAATCTGATAGACAAGATTGAGTCATTCAGTTAAGTATCAGAAGAGGTTGATGAATGAAGGTTAATGTTCTGCATATAGACTTTCAAAAGGCTAAGTGCCACAACAAATTTGTTAGAAAAAATGAAGCCCAGAATTAAGGGGAGGCACGGTGGCACAATAGTTAGCAATGCGCCAGAGATCCCGGTTTGATTCTGACCTTTGGTGACTGTGGATTCTCGCTGTATTTGCGTGGCCTTTCTCCCACAGCCCAAATATGTGCAAGTTAGGTGGATTGGCCATGTCAAATTGGCCCTTAGTATCCAAAGGTTAGGTGAATTATGGGAATGAGGCAGGTGGTGGTCCTGGGTAGGGTGCTCTTGCGGAGGGTCGATGCAAACTCAATGGGCCGAATGGCCTCCTTCTGCACTGTACTGATTCTATGGTTCTCTGAGCCAGTGCAGCATGGATAGAAAAAAGGGCAGCACAGTGGTTAGCACAGTTGCTTCACAGCTCCAGGATCCCAGGTTCGATTCCCGGCTTGGATCACTGTGTGGAGTCTGCACGTTCTCCCCTTGTCTGCGTGGGTTTCCTCCCACAGTACAAAGATGTGCACGTTAGGTGGATTGGCCATGATAAATTGTCCTCAGTGTCCAAAGAAAAGAAAAAAAGGTTAGGTGGTGTTACTGGGTAGCAGGGATAGGGTGGAAGCGTGGGCTTAAGTAGGGTGCTCTTTCCAAGGGCCAGTGCAGACTCGATGGGCTGAATGGCCTCCTTCTGCACTGTAAATTCTATGATTCTATGAAAACTGGATTGTGCATAAAAAGCAGATCGTAATAATGAATGTTGATATTAGTGCCATTGATATTTTTGTTGTCTATTAATGCTATAGACTTGGATATGTAAGACTCAGTTTGAAAGCTTGAGGTTGATACAAAACGTAGAAATGTAGTAAATGGTGAGGAGAATAATAGACTTCAGGAGGACATTGGTGAAATGGGCAGAGTACATAAATGAAACTTAATCCTGCAAGATGCAAGGTGATGCATTTTGGGAGGAAGATTGAGGAGAGAAAATATGAACTGAATAATAGTCCAATTTTAAAGTGGATGAACGAACAAAGACCAGAATGTTCACATACACAAATTTGAGATGGTAGCAAGACAAGTTTATACGGCTGCTTTATTTTACAAAAGTGCCTATGGGCTCCTTGGCTTTATAAAAAGAGACATGGGGCACGATTCAACTAATCTAAGTCCTATAGCGAGAACGTTTAACCATGTGTTTCCCGGCGCTAAGGTTGTATAAGGGGCCTCAGTGGGGAATGCGCGGCCGAGGCTGCACAGAGCCCTGTTTTGTATACTGGGTGCCCTGCTCGCCGGAACTCCCCAGTGTAGCGAGAGGTCGGGGCACCATTTTTTAGTAGCATCCCGATCTCCGAGGCCCCCCGAAGCAACCCAGGACACTGCCCCCACACAACACCCATGCAGGGCACCGCCAGCCTGATTGCACGTGCAAAAGATGCCAACTGACAGTGCCAGGCTGGCACCCAGGTGGCACAGCCAGGGTGCCAGGCTGGCATTGCTCGGGTGTCCAGGTGGCACCAGCAGTGCTAGGGGATCACCCTGCCCAAAGGGCATGTAACTGGAGGCCGCCGATCTCCTGGGAGACCTCCACAAGTGCCATTCTGTCTGGTCCTCTCTGGTGGAGACCAGTTACAAATGGCATTCGCCCGAGGTCTCCGAGGCGAAGGGAATAAAACCCAAAGCCTTAGGTACCTTGGGAATCTGCACATTAGAGTGGGAGTAGCTGTCTTGCTCTAATCTCCAGATTTGCCAAAAAGTGATTCCACCCACAATGGGTAGGATTTACATCGTAACGTCTCGCAAGAACGCGTTGAATCTCACGCATTGCGAGCCAGGCAGATCCCGGGAGCAGGGTCTTCCAGCTTCTATCGGGCACAGAGCGGCCATTGGACCGTGCCTATATAGTACAAAAACACAGAAGTTATGCAAGACCTTTACAGATATGGTTCAGGCCTCTAAGTATTGTCCATTTCTTAGCACCACATTTAACAGAAATGTCAAGACCTGCAAAAGCAAACTTACTGGAATTATACTAGGAATGAGAGGCTTCAATTGTATGGAAAGGCTAGAGAAGTTGGGATTGTTCTCCTTAGAGCAGAGAACGTTATGGGGGAGATTCAGTAGAGGCATTCAAAATGATGAGGGATTTTGCAACAGTTAATGGGACAAAATTGTTTCCACTAGGTCAGGAACCAAAGACACAGATTTAAGAATATTGGCAAAGGAACCAGAGAGTGAAGAGAATTTTTTTTAACATTGTGAGTTGTTGTGACCTGAAATGTACTGCATAAAACAGTGGTGGAAACAGATTCAGTAGTAATATTCAAAAGTAAATTGTGTGTAAATATTTGAAAAGGAAGGATTTGCAGGGCTGTGGGGAATGCGAGGATGTGAGCTTAATTGGACAGCTCTTCCAAAGAGGCGCAGCGGATCAACTGGCTGTTCTGTGAAAAATCTTATATAAAGTGTTTATTTAGTCTGTTCACTTTGTACAAACAAATGAGAATGGTGTTCATCCTCTAAAACCCATTTAATTTATGGAAAAGATTCCAAGATGACCAAATATCTATGGAATGAATACTCACCAATCGAAAATATTAGGGCCTGTAATTGCATTGGCTAATTACAATTAAATAAATGTTTAACCATTTTTATGTTTCGCATAAATATCAGTTGATTTAACACACGTTTTGGTCAGGATTATTTGCATTGTCTTTAGATTATCAAGACAAAGGAATATAGTGTTTCTTTTTCTGAGCTTTGTGGTATCTCTAATGACTGGCACGCCGTTTGGTAGCGGCATGGAGGCACCCAGTGGTTAGCACTACAGCCTCACAGCAGCAGGGGCCCGGATTTGTCCCGTCCTTGGGGACTGTGTGGTGTTTGCACGTTCGCCCGTGCCTGCAAACGTACTCCGTTTCCCCCACAGTCCAAAAATGTGCAGGTTAGGTGGATTAACCATGATCAATGTGCTGTGTTACAGGGATAGGTCAGGGGAGTGGCCTCGGTAGAGTGCTCTTTTGAGGGTACAGACTCGAAGGGCCGACTGGCCTCCTTCTGCACCGTAGGGATTCTATGCAATCAGACCGTTGGCTGTTATTTCAAGGGCTGTTTAAGATGTGGTTAATGATTAACTATTGAATTATAGCCTTTTCTTTTTTTTAATAAACATTTTATTGAGATATTTTTGGTATTGTAGCAACAACAAAATAAACAATGGACATGAAACTATAAACATAGTGCAAAAGCTGTCTCCCTCCATTACAGGTCCCACCTTTATTAACCCCCTACTCTAAGCTAAACTAACCTCCCCCCCTTCTGCTGACGATTAATTTTCCGCGAAGAAGTCGACGAATGGTTGCCACCTCCGGGTGAACACTAACAGTGACCCTCTCAAGGTGAACTTGATTTTCTCCAAACAGAGAAAGCCAGCCATGTCAGATAGTCAGGTCTCTGATTTCAGGGGTTTGAGTCCCTTCAAGCTAGTAGTATCCGTCTCCGGGCTACCAGGGAAGCAAAGGCTAGAACGTCTGCCTCTTTCTCCTCCTGGATTCCCGGGTCTTCCAACACCCCGGAAATCGCCACCTCTGGACTCAGCGCCACCCTTGTTTTTAACACCGTGGACATGACATCTGCAAACCCCTGCCAAAATCCCCTAAGCTTTGGACATGTGCAGAACATGTGGACATGGTTCGCTGGTCCTCCCGCACATTTTGCACACCTGTCTTACACCGCAAAGAATCTGCTCATCCTGGCCACTGTCATGTGAGCCGATGAACGACCTTGAATTGTATCAGGCTGAACCTGGCACATGTTGTGGACGCGTTGACTCTACTCAACGCGTCCACTCATAGACCATCCTCTATCTCTCCTCCCAGCTCTTCCTCCCACTTGCGCTTCAGCTCCTCGGTCTGCGACTCCTCTGACCCCATAAGTTCCTTGTAAATGTCTGAGACTCGCCCTTCTCCTACCCACCCTCTGGAAACTACCCTGTCCTGAATCCCCCTTAGCGGTAGGAGCAGGAAGGGTGACACCTGTTTACGGAGGAAGTCCCGCACCTGCAGATACCTGAATTTGTTTCCCCTCGCCAACCCAAACTTCTCCTCCAGCGCCCTCATACTCGGAAAGCTCCCCTCTGTAAACATATCCCTCATCCTCTCAATCCCTGCTCTCCACCATATCTGGAACTCCCCATTCATACTTCCCGGGGCAAACCGGTGATTATTACAGATTGGGGACCAGACCGATGCTCCCTCTGCTCCCACATATCTCCTCCATTGCCCCCAGACTCTCAGGGCCGCCACCACCACGGGGCTGGTGGAGTACCGTGCCGGTGGGAACGGCAGACGTGCAGTTACCAATGCCCCTAGCTTGGTGCCCTTGCATGAAGCCGCTTCCATACGCTCCCATGCCGACCCCTCTCCCACCACTCACTTCCTGATCATGGCTATATTCGCCGCCCAGTAATAGTTACTAAAATCTGGCAGCGCCAGCCCCCCTCTCCCCGACTCCGCTCAAGCATACCTTCCTTACTCGTGGGGTCCTGCCCGCCCAAACGTAGCCAGTGATCACTTTGTTGACCCGTTTAAAAAAGGACCGCGGAATAAAGATGGGGAGACACTGAAATACAAACAGGAATCTCGGGAGGACCGTCATCTTCACCGTCTGCACCTCCCAACCAGTGACAACGGAAGCGCGTCCCATCTCCGAAAATCGTCCTTCATTTGGTCCACTTGTCGGGCCAGATTTAATTTATGCAGCCGGTCCCATTCCTGAGCCACTTGAATGCCGAGGTACCTAAAGCTTCTCCCTCCTAATCTAAACGGCAGCTCCCCCAGTCGCCTCTCCTGTCCCCTCGCCTGGACCGCAAACATCTCACTTTTCCCCATATTTAGCTTATACCCCAAATTCCCCTAAGATCCTCATGATTTCTTCCATCCCCTCTATTGGGTCCGATACATGCAGAAGCAGGTCGTCCGCATAGAGTGAGGCTCTGTGCCCCCCCCCCCCCCCCCCCCCCCCCCCCCGACCAGCCCCTTGAGGCTCTCCGAGCAATTGCCAACGGCTCTATAGCTAGCGCGAACAGCAGTGGGGCGAGGGGGCATCCCTGTCTCGTCCCCCGTTGCAGTTTAAAGTAGCCCGATGTTGTCCTATTCGTCCGTACGCTTGCCACAGGAGTCTGATACAGCAACCTGATCCAGTCAATAAAGCCCCGCCCATATCCGAACCGTCCCAGTGCCTCCCACAGATAATCCCATTCTACCCGATCAAAAGCCTTTTCTGCATCCATTGCGATCACTACGTCCACCTCCCTACCTTCCGGGGGCATCATGATCACATTTAACAGCCTTCTTACATTGGCCACCAACTGCCTCCCTTTAACAAACCCCGTCTGGTGCTCCCCCAAAAAGTCCAGAACACAATCCTCAATCCTGGAGGACAAAACTTTGGCCAGCAATTTGGCATCCAAATTCAACAGGGATATCGGCCTGTAGGACCCACACAGCTCCGGGTTCCTGTCCCGCTTCAGAATCAGCGAAATTGTGGCCTGTGACATCGTCGGGGGCAGCACCGCTCTTTCCCTTGCCTCATTGAACATCCTCATCAACATCGGCCACAATATCCCAGAGAACGTTTTTATAAAACTCCACTGGGTACCCGTCCGGCCCCGGGGCTTTGCCCGACTGCATGGCCTTCAGACCCTCCACTATCTCTTCGAACCAGATCGGGGTCCCCAGCCCTTCTACCAGCTTCCCGTTCACCTTTGGGAAATTCAGCCCCTCCAAGAAGTGCCTCATCCCCTCCAGCCCCGTAGGGGGTTCCGACCTGTACAGCCTGCTGTAAAAATCCCTAAACGCCTTATTCACCCCTACCGAATCACCAACCAGGTTCCCATCTCCGTCATTTACTTTCCCTATCTCCGTGGCTGCCTCCCTCTTTCTAAGCTGCTGTGCAAGCATTCTGCTGGCCTTCTCTCCATGCTCATAGATCGCCACCCTCGCCTTTGTCAGCTACTCCACCTCCCTCCCTGTGGTTAACAAGCCAAACTCCGCTTGTAGCCTCCGCCGTTCCCTTAAAAGCCCTGCCTCTGGGGTCTCCGCATATCTCCTATCGATCTGTCGTATCTCCTTTACCAGTCAGTCCACTGGGCCCGTACTGAGATCAGCTCCTCTCTGACCACCACCTTCAGTGCTTCCCAGACCACCGCTGCTGAAATTTCCCCCGTGCCGTTTTTTAAAAAAAAAATGTTTATTAAGAAAGACATAAACATGGCAAATCAATATAATACAGAGCTTTGTACATTGGATTCCTCCCGTACATATCAACTTTCCGGATCATTTATGTATTTTCTTGCTCAAGTGCCCCCCAGACGTCCCATCGATGAACAGGTCCTCCATTCTTCTAATCCCTGCCCGATGCGAGCTCTGAAACCCCCCCGTCCATCTTCCTGGGACAAACCGATGGTTATCTCTGATCGGGGACCACACCGAGGCTCCCATCTCACCCTTGTGTCGTCTCCACTGCCCCCAGATCTTTAGCGTTGCCGCCACCACCGGACTCGTGGTATACCTTGTCGGCAAGAGCAGCAGCGGTGCCGTCACCAGCGCCCCCAGGCTCGTTCCTTTGCAGGACGCCATCTCCAACCTCTTCCATGCTGCCCCCTCTCATTCCATCACCCACTTACGGATCATCGCCACGTTGGCTGCCCAGTAGTAGCCACCCAGATTCGGCAGCGCCAGCCCTCCTCTATCTCTACTACGCTCCAGGAACCCCCTCCTTACCCTCGGGGTCTTGCTCGCCCACACAAAACCCATAATGCTCCTGCCTACCCTCTTAAAAACGGTCTTGGTGATCACAATTGGAAGGTACTGGAATACAAAAATAAACCTTGGGAGGACCACCATTTTAATCGACTGTACTCTGCCCGCTATCGAGAGTGGCAACATGTCCCATCGTTTGAAGTCCTCCTCCATCTGCTCCACCAGCCGCCTCAAATTAAGTTTGTGCAGGGCCCCCCAGCTCCTAGCTATCTGGATCCCCAAGTAGCGAAAGCTCCTTTCCGCCCTCCTCAACGGTAGGTCATCCATCCCTCTTCCCGGATTGGGGGGCTACCGACACCCACATTCCTCACAGTCTCCCCATCAAAACTCTTCCCCCATCCCCATCCATCGTCCCACCCGTGAACCATTCTTTACCCATATTTACAACCCTGTATACAGTCAACATCTCCCCCACAACCGCAGACCCTCAGTTCGAGTCCAATTTTTCTGTTTGGATAAAGGTCCAAGCCTCTTCTGGTGTTTCAAAATAGTGGTGTCGATCCTGATAAGTGACCCACAATCGCGCTGGCTGCAGCATTCCGAATCTCACCCTTTTTTAATGTAGCACCGCCTTGGCCCGGCTGAAGCCAGCTCTCCTCTTTGCCACCACCGCGCTCCAGTCCTGGTAGACTCGGATCGCCGCATTCTCCCATCTACTGCTCCGCTCCTTCTTGGCCCATCTCAGGACACTCTCTCTGTCCACGAAACGATGGAACCTCACCACTATCGCCCTTGGTGGCTCGCCAGCCTTGGGTCTCCTCGCCAGGATCCGGTGAGCCCTTTCTAGCTCCAGGGGGCTCGGAGAGGCCTCCGCACCCATCAGCGAATGGAGCATCGTGCTCACATACGCCCCGGCATCGACCCCCTCCACTCCTTCAGGGAGACCCAGAATCCGGAGATTCTTCCTCCTCGACCTGTTCTCAAGGACCTCGAATCTCTCGGCCCACCTCTTGTGCAGCGCCTCGTGCGCCTCCATCTTCACCGCCAGGCCCAAGATCTCCTCCTCGTTCTCGTTAGTTTTGTCCCTCACCTCTCGGAGCTCTACCTCCTGGGCCTTCTGGGTCTCCTTCAGCCCCTCGATCGCCATCAGCATTGGCGCCAGCACCTCCTTTTTAAGCTCCTCCACGCAGCGCCTGAGAAACTCCTGCTGGTCCAGCCCCCATGCTGCTCGATCTCCACCATCAGCCATCTTGTTTTTTCCCCCTCGTTTCTGCCGCTGCTCCAAAGCCTCTTTTTCCACCGCTCCACTTCTAGTCCCCTCCATACACGACGGAAGGGGGACCTTGCTCTCACCTTCCCACACGGGAATCGGTCAAAACATTTCCGTTGGGGCTCCTCCGGAGAGCCCAAAAGTCTGTTCTAGCGGGAGCTGCCGAAATGTGCGGCTTAGCTCCGCATTGCCGCAACCGGAAGTCTTCCCCCGTGTCGTTGACCTGCAGGCAGTTCTGAATACATTTCCTCAGCCGTTCGCACACACCTTCGTCAGCCAAAAGTCCCACATCTAACCTCCATTGCGGGCGCTGGTTACTGTCTTTATTAACCTGCAGGTCAACCCAGTGCGAAGCATGGTCTGAGATTGTGATCGCCGAATATCCCGTGTCCACTACCCCTGCCAGTAAGGCCCTGCTCAAAATACAGAAATCAATCCGGGAGTATACTTTATGCACGTGTGAGTAGACGGAGAACTCCTTCACTCTCGGCTGCCCAAATCTCCATGGATCCACGCCCTCCATCTGCTCCATGAACCCTTCTGGTTCCTTTGCCATTGCTGGCACCCTGCCCGTTTTCAAGCTTGACCGGTCCAAGCCAGGGTCAATAACTGTTGAAGTCCCCTCCCATGACCATCCTGTGCCAGTCCAGGTCCGGTATCTTCCCCAGCATCCTCTTTATAAACTCCACATCATCCCAATATGGCGCATACACATTTACTAATACCACCTGCACCCCATCCAGTTTCCCACTGACCATAATGTACCGACCTCCTACATCCAAGACTATTCACCTGCTTCAAACACCACCCGCTTATTGATCAGGATCGCAACCCCTCTAGTCTTTGACCCTAGTCCCAAGTGAAAGACCTGACTGACCCAGCCTTTCCTCAATTTAATCTGGTCAGTTACTCTCAGGTGCGTCTTCTGCAACATTATCACATCCGCCTTCAGTCCCCTAAGATGCGTGAACACACGTGCCCTCCTGACCGGCCCATTAAACCCTTGAACATTCCAGGTGATCAGCCTAGTTGGGGGGGCTCATTGCCCCCCCCCACCCTTCGCCGATCAGCCATCCCCTTTTTGGGGCCTGGTTCCAGCCCATGCTCCGCCCCTCCACCGGTCCGCCCCCAGGCAGCCTCCGCCCCCAACCTCCTCTCCCTTACCCCAAGCCCCTCCCTCGTCAGCAGAACATTTACCCCTCCCTCCACCCCTAGTAACAACACTCTGTAACCCTTTAATAAACCGAACATATGCACACCCCCCACTGCGCTTCCGTGAGCTAGCCCGCCCAGCTAGCTTGGTGGCCCCATCCCTGGCGCCGGATAGTCTCCCACATATTGTTCCCTCCCCACCCTCGCATACAAACATACTCCAACATCAAACAATCCCCACACAATTGCCCAACAGAAAAACACCAAGATCTAAACAAGCACACCTCCATCCCCCAACAGTGCAAATGAAAACCTTAACTCGCTTAGCTCTATGACTGGTCCCAAATCAATGCAAAAGGCATTACAAGCAGCTTCCACAAAACGAAAAACGAGAAACTTTTTTTTTAAAAAGAGAAAAACGAAAACAAGAACGTTGCAGCAAAGTTCAAAAGTTCTCAGTCCACCACCAATCCTTTCCTTTTCGTGAAGTCCAGCGCGTCCTCAGGCGACTCGAAATAAAAGTGCTGTTCCTCGTGCGTGACCCAGAGACGGGCCGGATTCAACAGTCCGAACTTCACCTTTTTCTTGTAAAGGATCGACCTAATCTGTTTGAAGCCTGCTCTTCTCCTGGCCACCTCCACACTCAGGTCTTGGTAAACCCGCAGGATACTGTTGTCCCACTTACAGCTCCGTGTCTGCTTGGCGCACTGTAGAATGCGCTCCTTATCCAAGTACCTGTGGAATCTCACCACCATTGCCCTTGGGGGGTCTCCCATTCGCGGCTTCTTCACGAGCACTCTGTGAGCTCTTTCCACCTCCAAGGGTCGGGAGAATGTCCCCTCCCCCAGCAGGTTGTGAAACGTACCCGCTATGTATGCCCCAGCGTCCGCTCCTTCGGACCTCTCTGGGAGCCCAACTATTCTCAAGTTCTGCCGGCGGGACCTATTCTCTAGGTCCTCCAGCTTCTACAGGAGCCTTTTCTGCTGGCCTGTCGACATCCCCACCTCCAACTCCACCGCAGTTTGATGTTCCTCCTGCTCAGCCAGCGCCTTCTCTACTTTCTGGATCGCCCGATCTTGGGCGCCCAATCTAAGTTCCAGCCGCTCAATTGACTCTTTTAACGGGTCCAAACAGTCCTGCTTCTGCTTAGCAAAACCTTCTTGAATAACTTGCATCAGCTGCTCCGTTGACCGCTGGGTCGACAAACCAGAGGTCCGGTCCTCCGCCGTGCTGTCTCCCGCTGAAGCTTCAGCCCAAGCCTTCTCTGTCTTTCTGTTTCTGCCTTTACAAGCACTTCTAGTCCTTCTCTCCATGCACCGATGTGGGAATTCAGTACACAATTGCCTCTGTCATCAATTTTACAATTCAGGTCCGGTAGAAAATCGGGGGAAACGGTCCAAAAGTCAGGCCAGAGCGGGAGCCACCAAATGTGCGACTTACTCCTTCATAGCCGCCACCGGAAGCCCTCATAGCCTTTTCTAACTGGAAAATTTAACATTGATGTACCGTTTAAACTGTTTTATAAAGGTCATTATTGTTTGAAATTCAAAACATCCATCTCCAGAAGAATATGTTCTCTTAAAATTTATAGCAAATCGCACATTAAAACATTTAATTTTAGTATTACAGATTTTATAACCTTGATTGTCATGACAAAATGTCACTGCCGGAAGTTTCACAATTCCAGAGGCAAGTTGAGTGACAGTTTGATGAAACCGAGAAAGTTAGAAATGCAAGACTAAATGAAGTACGGGTATTATAGGCAGTCACTAAATCCTATTTCCTGAACTGCCGATGATCTCTGATTGGGTATCTCAATGGAAGAGCCACAGTCTGCAATGCTGGTTATCAAGGTCTAAAACAGAGGGAGGATGAAATAAATCAATAAGTAGTGATTATATAACATGAAAATGAACTTTTAAACGCCTGCAGATTGTATAAGGGAGGGAAGATTGTTAGTACAGTATCTGCAGAGAGACAGGTAGTATTGAGGAAGCAAGGGGGCTGCAGAAGGATTTGGACAAGCTAGGAGAGTGGGCAATGAAGTGGCAAATGAAATACAATGTGGAAAAGTGTGAGGTTATGCACTTCGGAAGGAGGAATTTAGGCATAGACTATTTTCTAAATGGGGAAATACTTAGGAAATCAGAAGCACAAAGGGACTTGGGCGTCCTTGTTCATGATTCTCTTACGATTAATGTGCAGGTTCAGTCGGCAGTTAAGAAGGCAAATGTAATGTTAGCATTCATGTCAAGAGGGCTAGAATACAAGACCAGGGATGTACTTCTGAGGCTGTATAAGGCTCTGGTCAGACCCCATTTGGAGTATTGTAAGCAGTTTTTGGCACTGTACCTAAGGAAGGATGTGCTGGCCTTGGAAAGGGTCCAGAGGAGGTTCACAAGAATGATCCATAGAATGAAGAACTTGTCAACTGAGGAATGGTTGAGGACTCTGGGTCTGTACTCGTTGGAGTTTCGAAGGATGAGGGGAGATCTTATTGAAACTTTCAAGATACTGTGAGGCCTGTATAGAGTGGACGTGGAGAGGATGTTTCCACTTGTACGAGAAACTAGAACCAGAGGACACCATCTCAGACTAAAGGGCCGATCCTTTAAAACAGAGATGAGGAGGAAGTTCTTCAGCCAGAGGGTGGTGAATCTGTGGAACTCTTTACCTCAGAAGACTGTGGAGGCCAAATCACTGAGTGTGTCTTTAAGATAGAAATAGCTAGGTTCTTGATTAATAAGGGTATCAGGGGTAATGGGGCCAGGCAGGAGAATGGGGATGAGAATATATCAGCCATAATTGAATGGTGGAGCAGACTCGATGTGCCGAGTGGCCTAATTCTCCTCCTATGTCTTATAGTCTTAAGGTCTTACAGGAGACCATGTGAATCTTAATTTGGAATGAGGACCCAGAGTATTGGAAGGGTGAGTTTAATTTGAACTTGTTCTGTCCCCCAGAGTTGTCTTTCTCTTAGTGACATTGGGCCAGCCCAGCACAACCACCTATTATTTATTTTAAAATAGGCTACTTAGGCATTTTCTTCTCTGCGAATAAAATCATAAGGTTGCCAGTGCAACTGAATGCTTAATATTATTGTGGAAGCTTGCTGCCCTTGATTGAAAGCATAAGTTTGTTTGAGAGCTAAATGAGGCAAAGGGTGATATGAAATTGAGGACCAGGTCAGCTCTGAAATTAAGCAAGTTGGCTCTGCCAACAAGATCATTGAGGGTTTGGGTGTGATGTTTGAAGTGGTGGACTTCATAAAATGGTGTGAGCAGTGGTTCGAAGGAAGTTGACTAACAGAGATTTTGATGATTGGGGTTAGATCTGAAACCTGAAGTATACATTTGGGCCGGAATCCATGGGAAATGTGGCTGTGAGTCAGAGCAAAGAAGGAAACAGGACATCTGGGACCACCAGAGTGAACAGGACAACAAACTATGTATCTCCATAATCAATCAGATTAAAGAGCTTTTGAGATGGAAATGTAATTTAGAGTCAATGATTTCCAGGTCAGGCCTGGGACAGAAAGTGGAATAATTAAGGGGGGGGAAATTGGATTGAGGGAGCAAAGAAGCAAAGGAAAAGTAAATTAAAAAAAAATGTATTTTATATTATAATAATCTCCCAACAATTAAAACCTGAAGAAATAAGAATCCACACTTGTATTAATTAATCTTTAATCCCAGAAGCTAAATGGCAATAATGAACAAATCAGTGTTACTAGACTACGTAGACTGAAATGGACAAGCCTTAAATTACTGCAGCAAGTTATCATAGAATTATCATAGAAGTTACAGTGCAGAATTGTAATCTGCCCATATTTAACTGTGTATCTGCCCATATCTGATGATGTTGTGCAATTTGCATATAAATAACAGCAAGAACCATTAGCTTCACCATTATCTTTCTGACAAATCCTGGCCCAAAGACATCAAAAGTTCAACTAAACGGTATCATAGTGGTTAGCACTATGGCTTCACAGCGCCAGGGTCCCAGGTTCGATTCCTGCCTTGGGCCACTGTCTGTGCGGAGTCTGCACGTTCTCCTCGTGTCTGCGTGGGTTTCCTCCGGGTGCTCCGGCTTCCTCCCACAAGTCCCAAAAGACGTGCTATTAGGTCATTTGCACATTCTGAATTCTCCCTCTGTGTACCCGAAGAGGCGCTGGAATGTTGCGACTAGGGGCTTTTCACAGTAACTTCATTGCAGTGTTAATGTAAGCCTACTTGTGACAATAAAGATTATTATTATTGTAAAATATTCAACCAGCACAAGCAGAGATTCAATTGGAAGATTTGTGCAGATTTTGAAATAGCTCCTTTGTATCGTGGGTGGATTCAGGAATGTAAATGAAGTTCAAGTATGGCAAGGGCATTGTGGGTGAGCCAAGGGACATATATAAAGCACAGTCAAATCAATAGCATTTATTTGCAAAGCAGCCACAGGAAGGAAATGTGACAGTGATGTCACAAATGGCATGGAGGGTGCAACTTGAGGAATCACAGATAGAACGTAGAGCATACAGTGCAGAAGGAGTCCATTTGGCCCATTGAGGGTGCACCAACCCACTTAAGCCCTCACTTCCACCCTATTCTCCTAACCCAATAACCCCATCTAACCTTTTTGGACACTAAGGGTAATTTAGCATGGCCGATCCACCTAACCTGCACGTCTTTGGACATGGAAACTGGAGCACCTGGAGGAAACCCACGCAGACACAGGGAGAACATGCAGACTCTGCACAGACAGTGACCCAGCAGGGAATTGAACCTGGGATCCTGGCACTGTGAAGCCACGGTGCTAACCACTATGCTACCATGCTGCCCGGTACATAGGATAAATAGTTGGTGGCTAGTGTTGAGTTAGCTTAAGTTTTGATGTTTTTAATGGATTATGGGTTTGGAGGGCTAAAATCGATATCCCCAAAAGTGATTGCAGGAATTGTTATGTGTGCCTGTTGATTGCCTTGCAAGTAGCATTCCAGCTCCCATCTTATCTCGGTGATTTCAGCATCCAGTTTATGCAAAGCATGCTGTTTATTGCCTGGATATATCTGCCTGGGATCAATATCGTAAGTGGCTAGTGCACTTAAAGCCTCATATTTTTTACCTCATCCTCACCCATTTAGCACTGCTGAAAACCCCACACCCACTGGCACAAGTTACACAAGCTGCCAGCTATCCAACCATGAAGATATATAATTCAGATGAAATGATGTCGTCTGACATTGGGCTTTCTAAGCCCAGAGCTGCTGAAGTTCATCCTGCACAACAATCTGCAATCTCTTGTGTTTAGATAAGTTCTTCATGGACGGCCTGACCCGAGGGGCCTGTCTCCTTACTACATGAAGCTGGAAATCTGAAGTAAAACCAGGAAATGCTCAGCAGATCTGGCAGCATCTATCGAGAGAAAAACAGAGTTAACATTTTGGGTTCCGATGAAAGGTCGCAGATCTGAAATATTAACTCTGTTTTTTGCTCCTCAAATACTGCCTGACCTGCTGAGCATTTCTAACATTTTGTTTTTATTTTTGTCTGCTACCACTACTCTTTCACCACTTTATCCTCCCTCCACCACCCACTCCTCCTTTCACCATGCATTACAGAGCTTCTGCGGAGCAGACCAGGTAGAGAAGGGCTATTTCAGCATGTTAAATGGTCTGTTCTGTCATCCTTGCCATGCAGGCGGCAGAGCAGAATAAAGGCATCAAGACTTTGTCAGGATACCTAAACGCTGTGTGATCTTCAATGAACGTTCCACTTCGGGAAGGCCAGCAGCTGAAGATGGTTGGATCACAAGAACATGACGACACAACCTGAGGAACTCCTGCAGTGATGCCCTGGAGATTAGATGATTAGCCTCCAACTACCATCGTGTGTTAGCTAGAGAACTTTTCTCCGGATTCCCATTGACTTCAGTTTTACCAGGACTCCTTGATGCCGCACTAGGTCAAATGCTGCTTTGATGTCAAGAGCAATCACTTCATAGAACCATAGAATACCTAGAGTGCAGAAGGAGGCTATTCGCCCCATCAAATCTGCACCATCCCTCTGAAAGAGCACCCTACCTGGGCCCACTCCTCCACCCCATTCCTGTGACCCCATAACCCCACCTAAACTGCTCATCTTTGAACTGTGGGAGGGATCGGGAGCACCCGGAGGAATTCCATGCAACACGGGAGAAAGTGCAAACTCCACACAGACACAACATCCAAGGCCGAAATTGAACCTGGGTCCCTGGAACTGTGAGGCAGCAGTGCTAACCATTCTGTACCATGCTGTCCTCAGGAATCCAGCTCTTTTGTCCATGTTTGGACCAAGGCTGTAATGAGGTCCAGATACAAGTGGCCCCTGGTAGAACCCAAGCTGAGAGTCATTGAGCAGGTTATTGCTGAATAAGTGCCACTTGATAGCACTATCAATTATACCTTTGTCGCTTTGCTGATGATTGAGAGTAGACTGATGGGAGCATATTTAGCTGGGTTGGATTTGGCTTGCTATTTTTGGACAAGGCAGAACAGGACAATTTTCTATGTTGCCAGGTAGATGACAGGTTGTAACTATACAACATGTGCTGCTGGGGTCTGTGGGAGGAAGCGCAGATGGATCAGCCACTCAACATGAAACTGACAATGATTGCAAAAGCTTCATTCAACCTTGTCCTTTTCACTGATGCTGCGGAGCCTCTTCCTACTTTTAGTTATCTAACTGTTCACTGTGCGTCATGACTGGATATGAAATGAAATGAAATGAAAATCGCTTATTGTCACAAGTAGGCTTCAAATGAAGTTACTGTGAAAAGCCCCTAGTCGCCACATTCCGGCGCCTGTTCGGGGAGGCTGGTACGGGAATTGAACCGTACTGCTGGCCTGCCTTGGTCTGCTTTAAAAGCCAGCTCTTTAGCCTTGTGCTAAACCAGCCCTGGTGATATAACTGGAATGTGGAACTTGATCTGATCTGTTGGTTGTGGGCCTGCTTTGTTCTGTTGCATACGGTTTCCACTGTTTAGCCTGTTTAGAATCCTATGTTGTAGCTTCAGCAGGTTGTCTCCTCATTTCTAGGTATGCCTTGTGCTGCTTCTGTCATGCTCGCCTATTCTCTGCATTGAACCAGAGTTGGTCCCTTGGCTTAATGGAAATAGTAGACTGCAGGGCTGGTTTAGCTCAGTGGGCTAGACAGCTGGTTTGTGATGCAGAACAAGGCCAGCAGCGCGGGTTCAATTCCCATACCAGCTGAGAGTTCTGAATTCTCCGTCTGTGTAACCCGAACAGTTGCCAGAATGTGGCGACCAGGGGCTTTTCACAGTAACTTCATTGCAGTGTTAATGTAAGCCTATTTGTGACAATAACGGTTATTTACTTATTTATTTTGATGAGGAGAAATGTCTTCACCCAAAGAGGGGTGAGCCTGCGGAATTCACTACCACAGAGAGCAGTTGAGACCAAAACATTTTATGTTTTCAAGAAGGATTTAGATATCAGTCTTGGGGGACTTCCGATGGCGGCCATGGAGTGAGTGGTCGCACATTTGGTGGCTCCTGCTTGAGGTGGAATTCTTTCGTCCTTTTCCACCCAATTCAAGGGTGTTTGCTGGTGGACAATAGCTCTTAGGAATTGCAGTACTCTATCGGTGGGGCCGATTTATGGCTCACCAGTCGAGAAGTGTAACAAATAAGAGGCAGCAGCTTGAGCAAAAGTTTATTCGAGGTGCGACACAGGAAAAGATGGCTGAGGGTGCTGGGGTGTCGCCCACACAGCTGGTCTACTGAACAGCTTGTGGACGTTTTGAATGTGAAGTTCCAGCAGCAGAGGCAGGAGGCCTCAAGATAATAATGTTTATTAGTGTCACAAGTAGGCTTACATTAACACTGCAATGAAGTTACTGTGAAAATACCCTAGTCGCCACAATCCGCCACCTGTTCGGGTACACTGAGGGAGAATTCAGAATGTCCAATTCACCTAGCAAGCATGTCTTTCGGGACTTGTGGGAGGAAACCAGAACACCTGGAGAAAACCCACGCAGACGGGGAGAACGTGCAGACTCCGCACAGACAGTGACCCAAGCCAGGAATCAAATCCGGGTCCCTGGAGCTGTGAAGCAATAGTGCTAACTAATCACAATGCTGCCGTGCCAAGAGCTGGTGAAGGTGGTGGAGCCGCATAGGGCGGCTATTGAGAGAGTGGAGCAGAGGCTGGAGGTGTAGGGTCTTGCACTCCAGAAGGTGGAGTTGTCGGTGGGGAAGCTTGAGGACCGACTGGCCTCGCTGGAGGCAGAGATGGTGCTCATGACGGATAGCCGTAGAGGGAGAAGGTGGAGGTCCTCGAGAACCATTTCAGGAGGGAGAATCTCTGGATCGTGGGACTGCATGAAGGGATCGAGGGAACGCAGGCCGCAAAGTATGTGGTGAGTATGTTGGAGATGTTGGTGGGCGAGGGGGTCTTTGACCGTTAACCCCCCCCAGGTGGATCGGGTGCATAGGATGCTGAGGAGGAGGCCCAAGACGGGGTGCGCCGAGGGCGATGGTGGTGCAACTGCATTGTTTCCTCGATAAGGAGAAGATACTGACTGAGGTGGGTGAAGCAAATGAAAAAGAGCACCTGGGAAAGAAACGTGCTAAGGGTCTACCAGGACCTAGGTGCGGAATTGGTCAAGCGGCGGGTCGGTTATAGTCGGATCAAGGCTGCCCTCAGCAAGGAAGGGGTGAAGTTTGGGGTGTTGTGCCCTGCTCGTCTGGGGGTCGCAGACCAGAATTGGGAGTTTCATTTCAACACGTCGGAGGAGGAGAGTGAATTTTCGCGAGACCATGGAGTGAGAGGTGTGTGAGGACACTGAACTTTGGAGATGCTAAAGTGGGGAATGTGGGATTACATGACAGGCGGATGGTTGTATGTAATGTATGTGGGTGAGTGTATTTTCTTTCTTGGTTTTTACTGGCTTTGTGGATTTGCGGGGGAAGGACGGTTGTGAGGAAGGGGATAGACGGAGGCCACCCATGCTAGCTGGTTGGCTAGTTAACAGGAGTAAAGTAGGGGGGTCAACCTGTGGAGGGCGTGGGGAAGGGGTGGTTGGATTTTCTTTGTCTGTTTATCGGGGGGAGTGAGGGGGAGGTGGGGAGTGATGCTGACATGGGTGGTGTTGATGTAGCTCAATTGGTTAGGTGGAGACGGCGGAGGACATCTTGGGGTGGGCCTGAGGATGGGTGAGGCGTAGACCTGGGGGAGATGGCTAATGGAGGGGTTACGGCTGATCGGCGAGGTGGGGCCCGGAGGGAACCTCCCAACACGGTTGATTACGTGGAACGGTTTAAATGGCTCGGTCAAAAGGTTGCACGCTTTTGCACATTTAAGGAGTTTGAAGGCGGAGCTTGGGTTTCTTCAGGAGACCTGAAGCTGGGGGACCAGATGAGGATGAGGAACGACTGGGTGGAACAGGTGTTCCACTCGGGGCTTGATATGAAGACGAAGGGGGTGGCGGTGCTGGTCAACAAGAGGGTGGCCTATGAGGTCGGCAGTATTGTGACCGATCCTGGGGGTAGAGTCTTGATTGTTAGTACCACAGGCGTCCCGTCTAGCTTCCCGCTAGCCATCACGAGCCTACCCCCAGGATCGATTACGATACTGCTCCAAATTGGGATGGTGTGGATTTCCTGAGGCGGGTTCTAGGGAGAATTTTGGACCTGGACTCACATTGGCAGGTTATGGCGGGGGGGGGGGGGGGGGGGGGGGGGGGGGGGGGGGAGCTTAACACGGTTCTAGATTCTAGGTTGGACCAGTCGTGCCCTAGGTCCCTGAAGGTTTTAGCTACAGCAAGGGAGTTGATGAGGTTTATGGAGTGTATGAGGGTGGGTGGGGAAGAGAGAGAGAGGAGGCATACCCATGGTTGTTTGAAAGGCCGGGGGTGAAGGACTTTTCGTACTTCTCGCATGTGTAGCCCCAGATTGCTATCTTTATGTTAGGCAAGGCGTTGTTTGCGGGGCTGGTTGGATCAGAGTACGTGACGATTGTGGTTTCTGACCACGCGCCGCACGGTTGGATTTGCGGGTGGTGCAGGGGAGGCTCAGCGGCCGCAGTGAAGGTTGGATGTGGGATTACTGGCAGACAATGGCGTCTGTGAGAGGGTGAGGGTGGCCATCCAAAATTATGTGGAACTGATTAATACGAGGGCGGTTTCTGCTGCCACGTGTGGGAGGCACTGAAAGGCGGTGGAAAGGGGGGAATTTATATTGATTTGGGCGCACAGAGAGTGGAACGGGCTGAGAGGCTGAGGTTGGAGGAGGGCATTCTGAGGGTGGAAGAGATATTCGGTGGCGCCTGAGGAGGTGTTACTAAAGGAGAGGCAGAGGCTCCAGATGGAGTTTGGGATGGTGAACAATGGAAAGGCGGTGGGACAGTTGTCTAGAGCCAGAGGGGTGGTTTATGAGTATGGGGAGAAAGCGAGTAGGATGTTTGCGGATCAGTTGAGGAAGTCGGCGGTGGCGCGAGAGAGATTGGAAGGGTGAGGGATGAGAGGGTGTTGGAGCCGGAAGGGATGAAGGGGTTTTTTGAGGCCTTCTATTGAAGGTTGTATGACTTGGAGCCTCTGGTGGGGGATGAAGGGATGAGGCAGTTTTTGGACAGGTTGGAGTTCCCGAGGGTTGAGGAAGTGAAGGTGCAGGGATTGGGGCCCCGATTGGGCTGAGGGAGGTGATGGATTGCGTGGAGTCGATGCAGGCGGGGGAGACCCCAAGGCCAGATGGTTTCCTAGCCGAGTTTTATAGCTCGTTGGGATGTATTATAATGTTCTCTCTCTCTCTCTCTCTCTCTCTTCTCTCTCTCTCTCTCTCTCTCTCTCTCTCTCTCTCTCTCTCTCTCTCTCTCTCTCTCTCTCTCTTCCCCCCCCCCAAAAAAAAACACAGTCACAGGCCTCCAAATCACTCTTTTAAAGAAGGACAAAGACCCGAGCATTGTGGATCATGCTGCCCGATTTCGCTGTTGAATGTGAACGCAAAGTAGTTGGCGAAGGTGCTGGCGTAGCAGATTGAAGATTGTGTACTGGGGGTGATATGAGAGGACCAGACGGGGTTCATGACGGGACAGTAGCTGTCGGCAAATGTAAGGAGGCTGCATAATGTTGCTATGATGCCCTTGGAGGGCCAAGAAGGAGGTGGTGATGCCAATGTACATGGAGAAGGCGTTCGATCGGGCTGAATGGGCGTATCTGTTTGAGGTATTCGGTCGATCCGGTTTGGGAAGGGGCTTGTGGATTGGATTCAGCTGCTGTACAAGGCGCCTTAGGCTAGTGTTTGGGCAAACAAGCTTAGTTCCGATTACTTTGGGCTACACTGGGGGACGGGGCAGGGGTGCCGCTGCTCTTTGCCCTACTGAAAACCTTTTGCAGTGGCGCTGAGGGGGTGGCGGGGGATTGGGTGGGGGGGGGGGGGCGGGGGGGTTCAGGCACAGATTTTCTCTGTATGCAGATGGCCTCCTTTTTGTATATTTCAGACCTGGTTGGGGGCTTTGATAGGATCATGGGGATTCTGGGTGAGTTTGGCCGCTTTTTGGGGGATAAGCTGAATTTGGGAAAAAGAGAAGTTCACAATTAATGCACGGGACAGGAGAGGAGGCTGGGAGAATTGCCTTTTCAGGTGGTGGGGGAGAGCTTTTATTATCTTGGGATACAAGTGGCGCAGAGTTGGGCTCAGCTGCACAAGCTGAACTTGGTGTGGCTGGTAGAAGGGATGAAGGCGGATTTTAAGAGGTGGGATGTGTTGCCATTGTCTTTGGTGGGGTGTGTGCAGACGGTGAAGATGAACGGTGCTGCCGAAGGACATGTTTGTATTTCAGAATCTCCCAATTTTTGTTCCTAATTACTTTTTTAGAAAGGTGAATGGGTTGATTTTAAGGTTTGTGTGGGCGGGGAGGGCCTCCGTAGGAGGGGAGGGTGTTCTTGGAGAGGGATCAACGGGGAAGGGGGTGCTTTGTGGGTGTGGAGGAGAGGTCGGTTTGGGAGTGGTTGGTGGTGTCCTCGTGTAGGGGAACCAACTTAAGGGCACTGTTGCTGGCGCCCCTTCCGCTCTCACCGGTTCGCTCCTCCACGAGTCCTGTCGTGGTATGAGCACTGAGGGTTTGGAACCAATGTAGACAGCACCTTGGATTGGAAGACATGTCATTGTACGATTTGTGATAATCGTAGGTTTGCGCTGGGGGGGGGGGGGGGGGGGGTGGTTGAATGCCAGGTTCCGGGGCTGGCAGCAGGTGGGGATAGAGTACTTCAGGGGTTTGCCGTGGGAGAAAGGTTTGCAGACCTGGAAGAGCTCGAGGAGATGTACCAGTTACCAAAGGGAAATAGGTTCAGGTACCTGCAGGTTAGGGACTTTGTTAGGAAGGAGGTGCCGTCCTTTCCGGCACTGTCACACCCGGTGCTGCAGGGGAAGCTTTTGTCTCAGGATGAATTTGGGAGGGTGGCGGACATGTATTGGGAGCTGATAAAGAGGGAGTGTGCTCCCATGGAGGGGGTCAGGTGCAAGTGGGGGGTGGTGTTGGGGGCCGGAGTGTGGAAGGAAGCTCTGTGGAGGGTGAATGCATCCTCATCGTATAATAGATTGAAGGTGGTGCATAGAGCCCCACATGCCGTGTCCAGGATGAGTTTTTTTTGTGGGGGGTGTGGAGGTGTGGTGGGGACGAACAATGTGCCCATGTTATGGGCAGGTACGAGGTTGAGGGAGCTTTGGAAAGGATTTTTGAACATAATGTCAAAGATTTTGGAGTTAGAGATAGCTCCCAGTCCGGAGGTGGTGATATTTGGAGTGCCGGAGGATCTGGGAGTTCAGGTGGGGAGAGAGGCCGATGTCTTGGGCTTTGCCTCCTTTATAGCCAGGTGACAGATTTTGTTGTGTTGGTGGGACTTGGAGCTACCAAAGGCAGGGGTATAGGTGAGTTTGGCAGAATGTCTGCATTTGGAGCAAGTTAAGTCTGCTGTTCAAGGGGTGGAGGAGGGGCTCATCTTGAGGTGGAAGCTGTTTATCAACTTCTTTAAGGTGTATTGAGTTGTCAGAGGGGTGGGTGGGGTAGAAGTTTACTTTTTGTTTGGGTGGGAGGTGATAGGTTGGAAAAGGGAGGTGGGTACCAGGATGGCAGGGGGGGGTGAGTGGGGCCTGTGGTTGGAGGGGATGCAGGGAGGGAAGCTTTTTGTTACCTGTTGCCACGGTTGGCTTTTGTACTTTGGTGAATATGTATATATTAAAAATGCCTTCAATAAAATGTTTTTTAAAAAAAACTATATAGCGATTGGAGTAAAATGGGCTAAAGGGGAATGTGGGAACAGGTTACTGAATTGAATGATCAGTCATGATAATGAATCGCGAAGCAGACTTGGAGGGTCGAATGGCCTACTTTTCCTATTTTATGTTTCTATATTGTGTATATATAGTGTATAGTGACTAAATATTAGAACAAAACGGAAATAGATAAATGTAACTTTACCAAATGCTAAAATGAACAAGTATGATTGATAGTCTTATAATCTTTTTGTGTTTGTTTTTAAATAATTTCATTGCCTCCAAAACATCAGCAAAAATGGTTTAGAACAGAGTCGCAGCTGTTTATTTAGCCGGTGCTTCTTGCAATTCTTCTTGGGTTCATTAAACAATGTTCACTCAGTGAACAGCATTGTCATTTATAATAGTGCTTTTTGGCCAGCTACATGGTAAGTGACATTGTGATCTGATTTTACAACAGGTGGAGTTGCAATGTATGTATTTTAATTATGTAACGTGGAATATTGATGTACAGACCAAAACTGCTTTTTAAAATTGCAGGTGATGTTACTTTAAACATAACATTTATATTTTTTTAAAAACACCTAAATTCTACATTATTAATAGATACTGTTTGTTTAAAGCATGCTTTAGCTTCCAATGTAAACTTGCCTTATAAAATGAAACCTGGTTGCTCTCTTGGTCATTTTATTCATTGTAACAGAAATGACTGTGCACTCATTAAATAGTTACATTAAGTTCCTTTGATTTTAAATGAAGTGTTATTAGTGCCTCATTACAGTAGACGTGGTGTGCCTTGTCAGTTAATCAGCATGAGGAATACTGTCAAGACAAAAAAGTTTTATGTCTCAAAACTATTGCTTTCATTTGGTGCTGATTAGGTAGTAATTGAAATAATATTTCTGCCACTTTTAAGCCACTATTGAAATGATTAAGTGAAAAATACAGATGATATCGCAGAACAGAATTATGAGTTTTCATTTTGCTGCTTTTATTACTTGGAAAGCATTATAATGAGCGAAATGATTTTATTAAAGTAAAATTTAAAATACAACAGAATTTTTTTGCAAAGGCTTGTATTTCTGTTTGGATTTGAAACAACTGACTTAATTAAGAAGCTTATCCAAAAATTTAAAAAAGCATGAAGGAACGTGCATTCATATGTTGCTTTTCATACCCATTCTCTTCCTTGTTTTCAAATCCCTCCATGGCCTCACCCCTCCCTATCACTGTAATCTCCTCCAGCCATACAATCCTCCAAGATCTGTGCTCCTAATTAGGCCTCTTGAGCATTCCCAGTTATAATCACTCCATCATTGGCGGTTGTGCCTTCAGCTGCCTAGACCCTAAATTGTGGAATTCCTTCCCTAAATCTGTCCACCTCTCACCCCCTCTTTCCAACTGCAGGACAGTCCTTAAAACCTACCTCTTTGACCAAGCTGTTTGCCATTTTCCAATAGCTCCTATGTAAATTGGTGTTAATTTTTACTTTATATGCTGCAAATCACCTTGGGATGTTTTAGTGCATTAAAGTATTAAATGTAAATACAAGTTGTTATACAGATAAATACAGAGCCAGTTTGTCCACAATAAGGTGTCAAAAACAACAGCAAAATACAAGGCCAGTTGATCTATTTTGGGTATGCTAAAGGATTGATATTGGGATGGAGAGTGAGCGATCTTCTCAAGGGCAATTAGGGATGAGCAATAAATGCTGATTGAGCCAGCGACACCTGCATCCCATGAATTGATATTAAAAAACCTACCTTGTTCTTTGAATAGTGGCACGGGATTTCAAGTAAACAGAGTCTTAAGCTTTACTGTCTTGGAGTTGCATCATTGCAAAGAAACAGATCATTGGTTTGTGCTGGTGATGCTCCACACATCTTACTTCATCTCGCCTTATCAGCATATCCTTCTATTCCTTTCTTTCTTAAGTACTTATCTAGCTTTCCCTTAAAATGCTATCTATCCTATTCTGTATCTATACTATTCACTTCTCGAGGTAGCATCTTTCACCTTTTTGGATACATCCAAATTGTCAGTTGGATTTACGAATAACTGTTATATTTATGACTTCTAGTTTTTGATCACCTTTGAAGTGGAAATATTTTCTTCACCTTTTTCTAACCATGCCCTTTCATTATCTTAAAGACATCTATCATATCACGCCTACAGCCTTCTCTTTTCTACACAAAATATCCTCAGCGTGTTCAGGCTTTCTCGAGGAGCATATTACCTCACTTCTGGTTTAATCCTTGTGAGTCTTTGTGCACCTCCATATCTTCCAATTAAACCCAGTACTTTGTTTGCTTTTATTTATGGCCTTAATATCCTGCGTTATTGTCATTAGTGATCTATGCATCTGCACCCTTCGATCTCTTTGCTGCTGTTCTCCATTCAGGCTCTTGTTATCATGTAACCCCTTTGTTCAACCTGTTGAAATGCACCATCTTACACTTAACTATATTCAAATTGGTTTGCAAGTTAACACCCGTTTTGCAAGCCGACTAATGACTTCCTGCATTTTGTCACATTCTTCCTTATTATTAACGATCCTCAGATTTGGTGTCTTCCACAATTTTTGAAACTCTACTTTGGATTCCCAGGTCCAAATCATTAATGTAAATTGTGAACAGCAGCATTCCAGTACTGATCCCTGAAATATCACTTTCCACCTTTTGCCAATCTGAGTAGCTACCTTTAACCCCTATTGGATTTCTGTTTTATAATCAGTTTTCTGTTCATTCAGTTACCTATTCCTTGCCTTTATATACACTAGGCTGGATTCTCCGTTATTGGGACTATGTCCCCACCCTGGCGTCAGATCTAAAACAAAGAAACGTACAGCACAGGAAGAGGTCCTTCAGCCCTCCAAGCCTGCACCGACCATGCTGCCCGTCTAAACTAAAATCTTCTCCACTTCCGGGGTTCGTATCCCTCCATTCCCATCCTATTCATGTATTTGTCAAGATGCCCTTAAACGTCACTATCGTCCCTGCTTCCACCACCTCATCCAGCAGTGGGTTCCAGGCACGCACTTTCCTCTGTGTAAAAATAACTTGCCTCGTATATCTCCTCGAAACCTTGCCCCTCGCACCTTAAACCTATGCCCCCTAGTAATTGACCCCTCTACCCTGGGAAAAAGTCTCTGACTATCCACTCTATCTATGCCCCTCATAATTTTGTACACCTCTATCAGGCCCCCCCAACCTCCATCGTTCCAGTGAGAACAAACCAAGTTTATTCAACCTCTCATCATAGCTAATACCCTCCATACCAGGCAACATCTTGGTAAATCTCTTCTGCACCCTCTCTAAAGCCTCCACATCCTTCTGGTAGTGTGGCGACCAGAATTGAACACTATACTCCCAAGTGTGGCCTAACTAAGGTTCTATACAGCTGCAACATGACTTGCCAATTTTTATACTCAATGCCCCGGCCAATGAAGGCAAGCATGCCGTATGCCTTCTTGCTCACCTTCTTCACCTGTGTTGCCCCTTTCAGTGACCTGTGGACCTGTACACCCAGATCTCCCTGACTGCCAATACTCTTGAGGGTTCTATCATTCACTGTATATTCCCTACCTGTATTAGACCTTCCAAAATGCATTACCTCACATTTATCCGGATTAAACTCCATCTGCCATCTCTCCGCCCAAGTCTCCAAACGATCTAAATCCTGTTGTATCCTCTGACAGTCCTCATCGCTATCTGCAATTCCACCAACCTTTGTGTCATCCGCAAACTGACTAATCAGACCAGTTACATTTTCCTCCAAATCATTTATATATACTACGAACAGCAAAGGTCCCAGCACTGATCCCTGCGGAACACCACTAGTACAACCCTCCAATCAGAAAAGCACCCTTCCATTGCTACTCTCTGCCTTCTATGACCTAGCCAGTTCTGTATCCATCTTGCCAGCTCACCTCTGATCCCGTGTGACTTCACCTTTTGTAACAGTCTGCCATGAGGAACCTTGTCAAAGGCCTTACTGAAGCCCATATAGACAACATCCACTGCCCTACCTGCATCAATCATCTTTGTGACCTCCTCGAAAAACTCTTATCAAGTTAGTGAGGCACAAACTCCCCTTCACAAACCCGTGCTGCCTCTCGCTAATACATCCTCTTGCTTCCAAATGGGAGTAGATCCTGTCTCGAAGAATTCTCTCCAGTAATTTCCCTACCACTGACGTAAGGCTCACTGGCCTGTAGTTCCCTGGACTATCCTTGCTACCCTTCTTAAACAAAGGAACAACATCGGCTATTCTCCAGTCCTCCGGGGCATCACCGGAAGACAGTGAGGATCCAAATATTTCTCTCAAGGAAGGACTCAGCAATTTCCTGTCTTGCCTCCTTCAGTATTCTGGGGTAGATCCCATCAGGCCCTGGGGAGTTATCCACGTCAATGATTTTCAAGACGCCCAACACCTCGTCTTTTTGGATCTCAATGTGACCCAGGCTATCTACAAACCCTTCTCTAGACTCAATATCCACCAATTCTTTCTCTTTGAAAAACAGGCGTGAAAGGGCCACATATTCCTAGCCCTGTGGGGGGGCTAGCAGTGACCCAGCGTGAATCTAGCAGCTTTTGCTGCAGATACGGGCCCCTGCACTTCCGGGTCGGAGGCCGCGCATGTGCATGGTGGCGGCCTCCGGCGACCACGCTGTGCTCCATGGCGGAATCGGACGGCGGAGCTGCATCCTGAAAATAAACACCCCGATCGGCCACGAGCCCGACCCTGACAGCCCGCACAAACATTGCCTGGCGGCGTATTAGGCCCCCCCCCCCCCCCGACCAGGACGGCCGCGGACTGAGTCCGCAGCCACCACGCTAGTTTCCTGACCGGCTGGACCACATTAGGTCCACGCTGTCAGGACTTCAGCCGGTTGGGGGCGGAGAATGGTGGAGCAGCTCTCCAGCAAAGGTCCCAGGTAGGTGCTCGGCGGGGCGGCGCTTTTCGGGGCCCACAGAATCGGGCAACCGTCGCCGGTTCCGATTCCATATGGTGAAATGGATTCTTCGCCCCCACGCTGGCTGCGATTTCGGCATTGGGGTGCGGAGAATCCAGCCCACTGACTTATCCATAATAAAGCATCTCTAGCAATACAGTACTCCTTTAGTTGCTGTGAAGTTTTAGCCTCGATTATGTGAAGTCCTGAAGTGGGGTTTACAATTGCCACTTACGTAAGATTGGAATGGCCCTAACAAAAAGGTTCTGCAGCAAAGGAATTAATTTGTAGCTGTATTTAGATTGGGTTTATTGTGTTTTGAGAAAATTACCATATTCAGTGAGACACATTTACATCTAATTATCATCAATGACATAATCGTATTTTACAATATTCCACTGCTTAGCTGATGTTTGTGAACATTTAAGGAATTTGAAAGCAAGTTTCAACTTCAAAGTAAGTGTGGATTAAGGTCTAATTATACAAGAAAGTATTTATCAAAACCAGAAATAATTCTGTACCCTGTGCTCCTTGCTGAAGAATCTCTTTCATGTTGACCTTTTAATGCTGCAAGCATTGTAAATTATTGGAAATCAAATTCTGACAGTTAGCTTTGCCACATTTGCTTCAAAAATATGGAACGGTGGTCAATGAAATTAACAGTAGCACCTTCCCAGATTGCTGACTGTATTGGATGCCTTTATCAAACTCTTCTCTAAACCTGATTAAATTAATCATTGGCTTGTTTCAAAATGTACAAACTGGGATTTGTTTGATTATTATTGTATCTACTAACCTTATATAGAACTTCCTCATTTAAGACATACTATGATAAAGGACATTTTACAGGCAATTGTATCTGTCCAAAAACTTCACTAGTTGCTTCAAAGATGGAAGTTTACAGGTTCATCTCTGGATAAATAACCTAGTTTTATTGATCTCTTGTTTCCCTTGAAATAAACGACAAGCAAAGAAACAGGCACATTTTGTTCTGGGCTTTGGCTGTCTGAACCGGACAACTAAAATAACCTGCGCTCAGTTTTCAAGTTACAGGAAACACTAACGATAGTGGCTTACCTTTTGTTAAGTTGGGTTGAAGCTGGGACCAAAGTTGACATGTAAATTGTGACAAAGTACGGTTCAGATCTCAGATCGTGATGTTTTTGATTTTGGAGAAATCAAATGTCTCAGAACAGGCCTGTAGAATAATGATGCAGAATTTGGAAGAGGTGTTTGATGTCAAACTATTAGTACATCTGGAATGGACTGCAACTTCAGGATTTAGCACAACTGTAGATCAACAGGAGAATGCTGACGTTGCAGACTGTCATTCACTGAACTCAACAATTCTGCACGACAGACCCTTCCCAGAGCTAGAACTATTGAAATCAGTTGATGTAGTGAGAACGTTCCCTTCCCCTCTCGCTTTGCTGCTAGAAACTTCATAAAAAAGCCACACATTTATCAATTTGATGTAACTGCATTTATAACATCAATTGGAATATTAAGTACCGCTGAACAACTGATTTGGTCCTGAAAGAATAATTAAATATTTGTATTTGTCAACTGCTGGGAATTGTCCCTATTTAGATTACTTACTGAAAAAAGAGACATGCTATCAAAACTTTTTGTCTTGCGCTCATCACGACAGATTCCCAAAAATACCAAATCTGAAGGGAACAACAGTTTAGACTGCATGAGAAGAGGGTGCCCATTGATTGCCAAGAGGACTCTGATTGGTACAATCCTAGGGGCAGGGGTACCCCTAATGCGCACAGGGCACACCCATCCCACCAAAGGATGTAGCTCCTTCCCCTTCTCACCCTTTCACCAACTTTAGTAGAAAAATGGCCTCACTCTCGCCCACCTTCCACAGCTCAGTGTATTATGGCAGTGACGGCGGAGTGAGATCCTTAAGTAGACATTAACTTATGGGGGGCGGTGGGCGGGAAGGCCGTGGGCTACCATCTGTCTTATTTTATGTCTGGCAAGGGATGCTGTAAAATCGAGCCATATATAAAGCCTGTGATTTGACTAGTGCTTTTCATTTTCTACTTGACAGCCTGTGAAACTTCTTTAATTGGCCGCTTGGACAGTTTGATAATATAATTCCAGCTCCATGTTGGGAAAGACCATTGTTACAATCCTGGACCAGACCCCAACAGTGACCAGGATACTGGACAGAAACCCCAATATTTTACTTTAATTTTGTAAGACTGTAAGGAAAGGATGCCTCGCTCCAGGAGTGATTTCGCGAAGAAATAGCGATATGGTATATTAACACAAACTCAATTACGAACAGTATTAAAATATTTTTAACATCACATTGGACATACCATTGTCCCTTAAACAATACTGATCAATATAATGAATATAGTAAACCTTAACTGCTATCTTTATTCTCACTCAAACAACAACAAAAACAAATCTCAGCTCTCAATCCACTGTTAAATACATTTAGCACTCAGGATTAGCTGATTTACAGAGATGTTCTTTGAGAAAGAGAGATCTTTTGGCACTGCCTTTAGGAAAATACCTGAATCTTGCCAGAACCATGCAGAAACTCTGGTTGCGTTCCTTCAGAAGATGCTTCTCAGCTCACCGTCTAACTAGCCAATTCTGAACCTGTCTCCAGACATAACTTTAACTGAACTACAGTGAGAGCAAAATGCTTGACTTCTGCTCAAAACCCCATTTAAACCTCAACTGAACTGCTTTTATCCAAAATGCCTGATATCTTAGCTCCACCCAGTAACTAAGCCGAAATCTTACCAAGCCGAAATCCAAGTAACTCCAGAGGGAACCTCCCTTAATTCAAACCAAACTGTATAAGCCCAAACTTTTTAATGATGTCTTAATTGCACAGCTGGCTCTCAACCTTTCAAACCAGCATTTTTAAAAACATGACTGTAGCAGTCATACACACACTAACCCATAACCCTTACTGCACTAGATACTTAGAATACCATATTTGAAATTTCTACATTCATCGCACCATTGTTGAAATTCACAATCTGTTATAAATTAGAAACATGCTTAGAATAAACGTACATTTAGTAGTCTGCTTGAAGCAGGTGGGGAATTAAAGGCAAACAGCAAAGTGATTATTCTTGGGTAATGGATTTAGAAAGGGGCCTTGGTCAACTGAAGCCTCTGCAATAGTGGGAGAGTAACTGGACTGACACTTAAAACATCATACTGCTGTATTTGGATTTTTAGTTAATTTTGCCCAATTCAGATGCTTCGTGGAGGATTGGAAAACTGCCAATGTAACACCCTTATTCAAAAAGAGAGGGAGACATAAAACCAGTAACTATAGGCCAGTCAGCTAGGCATCAGCTGGGAAAATGCCTGCCCATTATAAAGGATGTAATAGCTGAGCATTTAAAAATACATAATATAAGCAAGCACAGTCAGCATGGCTTCATGAAGGGGAGATCATGCCTGACAAATTTATTAGAATTATTTGAGGTGGTAACAAGTAGGATGGATGAAGGGGAACCAATAGATGTAATTGACCTGGTGTTCCAAAAAATGTTTGATAAGGTACTGCACAAAAGGCTACTTAATAAGATAAGAGCCAATGATGTTGGGGGTGGTATATTAGCATGGATAGAGGATTGGCTAACTAATAGAAGACAAAGTTGGGATAAGAGGGGCATTTTCATGATGGCAAACTGTAACTCATGGAGTGCCACAGGGATCAGTGCTGAGGCCACAATCATTTACCATTCATATTAATGACCTGGATGGGGGAAGTGAATGTATTATTGCCAAGTTTGTAGATCTCACACAAATCGGTGGAAGGCAAGTGGGAAGGATGAGAGTCTACAGAGGGTTGTAGACAGGTTAAGTGAGTGAGCAAGAATTTGGCAGATGGAATATAATGTAGAAAAATGTGAATTTATGTACTTTGGTAGAAAGAATAAAGGAACTGAATATTATTTAAATGGAGAATGACTGTGAAAGCCACAGCACAGAGGGATTTGGAGGTCCTTGTGTATAAATCACAAAAAGAGTTTGCGTGCACGTTCAGCAAGTAATAGGGAAGGCAAAAGGAACATTGGCCTTTATTTCAAAGGGAGTGGGGTAGAAAAATCTTGTTAAAACCATACCACACCTGGAATACTGTGAACAGTTTTGGTCCCCTTATCTAAGGATACATATATACTGGCATTGGAGGCAGTCCAGAGAAGGTTCACTAGGTTGATCAGGAGTATGGAAGGATTTTCTTATGAAGAGAGGTTGAGTAGATTGGACCTGTACTCATTGGAGTTTAGAAGAATGAGGGGCAACGTTATTGAGGCACATAGGATTCTCAGGGGGCTTGACAGGGTAGATGCTTGTGGGAGAGTCAAGGACCAGAGTAAGGGGTTGCCAATTTAAGACAGAGAGGAGGAGGAATCTCTTCTCTCAGAGGGTAGTGAATCTGTGGAATTCTTTACAGCAGAGGGCTATAGCTGCTGGGTCATTAAGAATGTTCAAGGCTGAGATAGCCAGATTTTTAATTAATAAGGGAATACAAGATTATGGGGATAATGCAGGAAAGTGGCATTGAGGATTATTATAGCATCATAGAATTTACAGTGCAGAAGGAGGCCAATCGGCCCACTGAGCCTGCACCAGCCCTTGGAAAGAGCACCCTACTTAAGCCCACACCTCCACCCTATCCCTGTAACCCCATCTAACCTTTTTGGACAATTTAAAATGGCCAATCCACCTAACCTGCACATCTTTGGACTCGTATCAGATCAACCATGATCTAATAAATTGGCAGAGCAGACACAATGGGTCGAAAGATCTGCCCCAACGAATTATGGTCTTATGAGTAAAACCATTAATACAGTTGTTAATTTAAAAGCTGATTTTTTAATAGGATTTCATGAGGTGCATCAGAACCAGCAAACATTAGTTATCCTTTGGACAATTTTTTTTAAAAGTTAGAAACATAATTGAACTTATTTTACTGAACAATGCAGACGAGCAAGTAAGTGATTGTAAAATCCGTTGTCCTCAGGCAGCCGTGACTAAACAGCTTGTTGTCTGGACAACCGTTTAAGTTGTCTCAAAATTATTTGCAGAGGCTAAAAGATGGAAGCAATATGTTCTGAGAAGGAAAATTTTACATATTCACAGTGGTGTGGCCCTGGAGACATGGGCAAAACAGCATTAGATTTACTTGAAATTACTGGGCAGTTTTAAATTGCTGCTGAATTATCTCTAACACTTGTAGTCATTGCAGGCTGAATGACAGGAAGGTGTTTTACAATTAGATCTCATCATTGGTGATTTTCTTCTTTCTTATTGTTTTGCAGGAAAAGAGAGGAGTGGAGGGTGTGTCAGTCGGTGCCATTCTTTCTGATTACCAGCGGGTCAGAGTAGAAAATGTGTAAGTTCATTGTTAATTTGTTAACCCGTATTTAATTTACTAGGTAAATGGTTTGAATATATTCACTCCTAGCTTTACCAAAAAAAATCTGGTCCTCACATTCAGTCAAAGTTTTTCGCTAACTTTCGGGAATTATTTAACTATAGTTATGCAACAATCACTGGAACAAAAACTTATAATCAATTAGAAAAGTGTTCATTTTTATTGTTGCCTTTGTATATTTGATTCGCAACAATTCAAAACTATTTCACAGCTACAGACAAAAATGATGATAAAAATTGTATGAAAGTTGGATGGCATGGTGGCACAGTGGTTAGCACTGCTGCCTACGCCACTGAGGACGCGGGTTCGATCCCGGCCCCGGTTCACTTTGTGTGGAGTTTGCACATTTTCCCCGTGTGTGGGTGGGTTTCAACCCCACAACCCAAAAGATGTGCAGGTTAGGTGGATTGACCATGCCAAGTTACCCCTTAATTGAAAAAAAAGAGAATTGGGTACTCTAAATTTTTTTATTTTTTTTAAAGAAGTTGTATGAAAGCCAAATGCTACAGAAACTCAGAAATAAAAGAATACTTAGCAGGTCAGGCCACAGCTGTGGAGAGAGAAGCATGCATACTACCTTACTTACCTGTGACAGAAATTGTGTCAGAAACATGAATATAAATATGAATTTGCAAAGTGCAGATGGGGCCAACAGTTAAAACTAGGGACAAGTTCAGTTCTCTGCTCACTGATTTGTCTAAGCACAGCATAGGCAACTTTAAAGTCTTGGACATCCCTTCTTCATGTTTGTCTGTAAAGGGTCTCTAATCAAGATGAAGCTGGTCATCACCCCCACCCTGCGGTGGGAGAAATGTAGCAGCAATGGGAGAATTCATAAAGAATGGTCTGTATAATCGAGATTTCTTATGTCCAGCACATTCCCAGTCCTCCATGCTTATTGCGATGGGGCCTTGCCACATCTAATTTTACAAAGAGGCAAGCGACTCCTCTATCATCCTGTGGGCATGTTTGCTTCTGTTTTGAAGCACGCCGACTGTGATCTATATCCTGTACAATGTAGAAGCTGTACAACGTTCTGGAGCTGTTTTCATTAACCCATTATCAGTCACAACCACTGATGCCCTGCCCTATTGTTCATTCTGAACATCACTACCTTTCTTGAAATCTGTGATGATTCAGGTCTGATCGGTGTTCTGGTTCATGACACCCTATCGGTTTTGTCAAAGATCAATGTCTCCCTGTGCAGAGAGAGAATGCAGCACATTACATGGTAGATGAACAAATTTCTTCACATGCACGTTCCATTGTCAGTGCTTGTACCTGTTGCAAACTTGTGTGTGGAGGGATTCCTAGGACTTCAATTATTGAATATGTGGCGCATACCATGATTTCTTTGTTGTACTGTTGCCTTATGGACCCCTGTGTTTCCCCCCAAAATGCAGTAAGATATCACTCATATAGGACAGGGAGAGTCCAGCTACTGTTCAACTCTGTTGTATTCTGATTGTATTCCAGTGCGACATCGAAACATGAGAGCAGTGGAATTCAGACTTATGGGGCGGGATTCTCCGCCGGCAGGATGCTCCGTTTTGCTGGCGCCTGGGGGTTTCCCGACGGCGTGGGGCTGCCCCACAATGGGAAACCCCCATTGATCGGCCGGCATAACAGAGCATCCCGGCGGCGTGGTGAGGCAGAAATGTGGTGGGGCAGAAGATCCCACCCATTTTTTGGACCATGAGAATTACTTCTTGCATTATATTGTCTTCTTTTCATGGCATGTATGTTGTATCTTATATTTGCTATTTTAATCTCTTCTACCTTGCTGCATATGTATTAACATTCTTTTGTGTCAGGACATCTTTTTATGCACATGTATATTTGCAATTTAAGCTCTCCAAAATGTTCACCTCAGTCTGCTACTTGATGGTAATCATAGAATGGTTACAGCAGAGAATAAGGCCATTTGGCCCATTAAACCCATGTTGGCTCAATTCGCAAGAACTATTTAACTTGTCTTACTTCCTTGCCTTTAGTCATTTTCTTCCTGCCATAAAAATAATTCTGCCACACCCACACTGGGATCCCCTTTTCAAGAACCTCACCACCAAAAATGCCATTGTAATGATTCATTACTGAATGTATGAGATCTTCTAGCACCTGAATATCAAAATAAGATTGTCTCCATCGGTGATTGTTTTACCACTATTACATGCTTCACAATGTGACAAACTTCTCAACATTTATATCGTTTAAGTGACTTGTTAGTTGTATGAGAATTTTTAAAAATATATATTTAGAGTACCCAATTTTTTTTCCAATTAAGGGGCAAATTAGCGTGGCCAATCCAGCTTTTGGGTTGTGGGGGTGAAAACCACGCAAACACGGGGAGAATGTGCAAACTCCACAGGGGCAGTGACCCAGAGCTGGATCAAACATGGGACCTCAGCGCCGTGAGGCAGCAATGCTAACCACTGCGCCACCGTGCTGTCCGTATGAGAATTATTGATACATCTGCTATAGTGTTTTCCTAATTTATAGTGAATTAGGGAAATCTTGCTGCAACTGCTTTTGTAAGTTTGGTAATTTAGAAAAATTGGTGAGGGGAGAGTGGGAATCATAGAATTCTTGTCATCCATTTTAAATTACCAGTGCAACCCATCCGATGTTATATACCATTCCATGTTGTAAAACTTAAGTATTTTTCAATGATATCGGTTGGACATGTTGGGTGTGATCGGACAGCAGCACTGCGCCCGAAAAACAACACCACGGAGCAACGTGGTCAATAAAAGTCAGGCGACCCCGCTCCCGGGATCTACCCAGCTTGCAATGCCTCATGAGATCTAACGTGATCTCATGACCCATTGTAATGTGAATCCAGCCCATTGAGGGTGGGATCATTTTTTTGGCAAATCTACGTATTAGAGCGAGACAGCTAGTCTCACTTTAATGTGCAGTTTCCCGAGGCATTGGGATTTATCCCTTTCGCCTCGGAGACCTCGGGCGAACGCCGTTCAGTACTGGTCTCCACAAACGGGGACCAGACAGAACACCACTTGTGGGAGTCCCCCAGGTGCATGCCCTCTGGGCACAGTGGTACCCTGGCACTATTGGTGACACTCACCAGCCTGGCACCCTGGCACTGGCAGCTGGGTGCAAGCCTGGCACTGCTAAGGTCCCCAGGTGGCACTGCCAGGGTACCAGGTTGGCACTGCCAACGTGTATTTTCTGCGCAGCGGCGATCAGGCCGGGGGTGCCCTGTGCGTGTCTTGGGAGGGGGGGGGATGAGCCTGGGGTCCCTTCATATTGAGCTGGGGCTGGGAAGGGGTTGGTTGTCGCGTTGGGGGCTCCAGAGATTGGGACGCCATTTAAAAATGGTCAATGAACAGTGTACTAAACCACTATGCAACCTTGGTTAGACTGAACGTTGTACAATTCTGGTCACCATAATTATAAAAAGGACGTAGACACCTTGCGAGTACAAAAAAAGATTTGCAAAGATAATAGCATAACTGCAAATAATATCTGTTAGAAGGAAGAACAGCCTGTGTTTTTCTCCTGGATGGTTAATATTGAAATGACTATGACTGTCCCTGAGTTTTTCTTTGTTAACTCACTTATTAAAAATCATAAACTCATTTTTTAATGCCAATTTGGTGATTTTAGTTCTTGGATGCAGTGCACAACCTGATCTATTCCTGCATCGTGAAAGTAATCAGGGTTAAAAGATTTACCTGAAGTTGTATCAATACTTTTGAAATATATCCAATTTAAACACCTTTTCTTTCCTTCACAGGTGCAGGCGGCTTAATCTCCAGCCTTTGGCTTACCTCTGGCGTCGAAACCAGGAAGATCTGCTGAGAGAAATGATATTGTCTAATGTTCAAGCCATGATAATCAAAGTCGCAGCTTTTGGTAGGTATCCAGGCTGCATGGGAGCAGTCTATTAACACAACATAATCCCAGTTCTTTGTATAATCACAACCTGCAAATGAGCAGCTGTCAAATATCAGAGAAAAAGTTCAAATCATCAATCATTTTTTATAAAACTGTAAAGAGACCTGCCAGAGGCGAACAAATTTGAGCACAAAACAATTTGGAGAGATAAGGAAAAGGCAGGATGTTGGAAAATGACTGCCAGAGGTAGGTAATTACTTTTAAATGCCTTTAATCAAACCTGTCAATATCACATGTTATTAGACAGTTTAAGAAGCAGAAAGAGAAGAATTTTATTAGTCTGCATTCCTTTAAAAATAGTAAACAGAAAGTAGCTTGAAATCGATATGTCTGCTGCACAGATTAATGAGCCTTTAAAGAAAAATGTGATCATGTTGTATTTAATAAACCCACATTGCGTTTTTTTATGTTAGTCGTATTTATTGAGAAGACTGCCTTTTTTACACATTGAAGTGAATAGCTTGTAGGCTGTTTCATTTCGGAGTTTGCTGTCAGTATCTTTTACATTTGCTTCAGGATTAAGATTGATGCTGTTTAAAAGGCGTTTCTACAAAGCTCATTTTCTGATAAAAGGTCACAGTAGATTCCTGGTCTCTGAATTCTGTGCACTTCTTCCTTTTCCGAAAGTCTATCTTAAAATATTTTACCAAGCCATTGTCAGGGAAAATATATTACAAGCAATGTAGGAAATTGTATGGAGCCCATGCTTAGTTGAATTTATATTTGAGTAGTCGATTGTCTCACTGGAAAAAATTACCTGCGATACTCTTATATTTGCTTCTGTCACAATAGTCAGAATATTGTTTCACCTCCAAGTGATGACTATGTTGATTGAAGAAAGTGTTGCATTACTGTAGTTATCACTTGTTGATCTGTATCATATGATATAGTCTAGCTTTTGCATTTCAAGAGACATAATAAGACATTGTACCTCTGTAGCTGTTGATTCCTCGTTTGTGCCTGAGCTATCATAAGAACAGGAATAGGTTAATCAGCCCGAAAGCCACTTCCAGGCAAACGATCATGAAAAAGGTTCCTTCACATAATTCACTGTTTTATTTCTTAATTATCTTTCACATATATAAAAATAAAACATTATTACCCAGGAATCAGCTGTAACTTAGTTGTTTATGTGTCAATTGTTTTGAAGCAACCATCCCTTCTCTATCATATCCTTAAAAGACATTCCAGGCTAAAATTCTAACGTTTGCAGGAGGCCCAGGAATGTACAATCCAAGAGGTAGACTCATAACTTTTTAGTGTGAGAGCGAGAGAGATTGCATACATGGTTTCTGAATTAAACTACTACTTTCATGTTGATGCAGACCGGAAAGTACTTGTCAGCATAAAAGTGTAACAACAACCCTGATTTTCTTCCATTATACTGATCTTGCATTTGAAGTAAGCACTATTAGCTAATGAAGCACCATCCATTAGTTGATTTGCAAATCATTTCATACGATCAACTTCCTTGGTGATTTGCACTTAAATATCCTTTGTCTGATTTTCCTAATTTTGTCTTGGCACATTTGTATCACTTGTCCATTTGTGATGCAGAGAATTGGCAGTGATCTCCTCTCAGGTCTTGACTTTGTATCCATTGTCTCTGAATAATCACGTCAGTTAATGTTCCTTTCCCAGATCTACTTGGTGCCTCTTCAAAAAGTGGAAAGAGAGGTCTGGCCAATTTTGAGTCTGAATCCTACCCCTCGACGATACACCACTTCATCAGTCTAATCTGTTGTGCCACAAGTTCATCTATCTCCTGAAGATTACTTTGATAGTGCGCAGAGTTCCATTGTGAAACTAGTTGAGTTACTGCCCAATCTAAAGCAGAAGTTCTCAAGTTCAAATCACAAGGGACGCAAGATGAAATAAGAGGGTTACAAAGCTGAAGTCTTTATAGCCATAAATGAGTTTCAGACAGCAACAGAAATCTCTGATTGACTACACTAGTTGTGCATCAACTGCCCTTTATGTTATCTGGATACCCAAGTCATTTAACTGCTTTGTAATTCATTCACTTATTATGGGAGCTCAAATTATAGCTTGCACTGTAAGTGCTCTGAACATGACTATACTAACGCTGGAGCAGTTCGTTGCAATCTTCTTTATTTGTTTTGGTGCAAAGTTTAATTTTGAAGTAACAGTTCTCAAAGCAGAAATATAATCAATATAAAGAGAGCTGGCAGAAATGACATTGGTCGTGACCTGAATTATCCCTTTGGCTAGACAAACCTGTTGTATCTGACTAGCTCATATTGTGAAATACCAGACCAAGTTGGTCACAGACAAGGATTCCTTTGTTCAATAGCCACTTTGAGCCCAAATAGTTCTAGATAGTAATTAAATAGAAAATTGCTACTGGTTTTTGGCTTTAGGCAGAGTTAGATATTATCTGATTTAGTTTCTCACCTGTTTGGAGCTGCAGTGATTATGCAAAAGCTAACTTAGGCTCTTTGAGCTCTGCTGTAATTGCGTAATGACAGAATAATTAGATTTTCTTAAAGCAGATTTAGGAATTGAAGATTTTTGTTTAATGTATCAGATTGTGGAGGACTAGTAGAGAAAATTTGCTTACATTACAGCAGGATAATGTATACGCCAGTGCTAAGTTATTGTGAATATATTTCAGATTGTAGTAATGTTCTGCCTAAGGACCGATCCCATCTCATTTCTCCACACCTCGAGTCTTGTGTTTCCCTCTTCAGTTGCTCATAAGAGTCTCCCAATTTCAGTGAGCAATATGACTTGGGAAAAGAAAGCACGCGGGCGCTTCCCACTGCTTTGTTTATGTGTGCTTAAACACAGGTCCTCTGTCTGTAAGCAGCCATGGTCCCTCGAGGTACTAGCTGTTCAGCCATCACCGCTGAGAATTTGCTGGTCTCACCGCCATTGACCCCTGAGCATGGGACCTTTACCTGGGCCTGAGGCGACTCACTAAAGGGTTGGGACGACCGCTCCCCGAGGTCTCAAATGACCCTGCTACCCTAATATTTCAGATAAGTGATGAAAAGATTTGGGGGTCAACTTGTTGCCTATTTTTACTCGCTCACATGTTAAAAGGATGAATTCAGGGATGTAACTTGAGTTCGAAATTTTGACTGCTTATTTGAAATAACATTAGCAAACTACCAGCAAACAAGAGTTGTTTTTGTAACTGGTCTGTGCCCAGAACATTGGAATTAATTGAATACCCAGGTTTAAGGCCTACATTGGCACCTGGCATACTGTAACTAATTAAGAATTGAATTAAAAATCTTTAAACTGAAATCCACCGCATGATAACTGATATCTGAATCAATGCTGATATCTTTGTAGTGTTTCTAAGGCCAGATGCGAAAACACGATCATTGAACTTCAGCGCAAAGAAGAAATATTGATTTGTTATTACGTTGAGCTTCTTTCAGTTTAATTAGATCATGGGTGGGATTAATTTATTTGCAGTACCCTCTTCGAGGAGGTGCTTGTGGCACTGTCTGGTCCAATTAAATTGGGCCCGACACCTCTCGGTCATGAAGCTAAATGGTCATTTTCAGATAGATATTCAAATTTGATGCTGCGGGCCTTTCCATGGAATATATGCATATTTTAACAGTGCAAATAATTATTGATATTTGAAAGATAGCTTAGAACTATGGAATAACAATTAAGGCTTTTTTGTAGATTTTACATAGATTTTCAAAGCAATTTGCACAACAAAGCCTCGGTTAAGGTTAAATTTGGGAAAACTCATTGCCAAATATTGCAGTTAAATCCTGTTAAATAAAATTACTTTTCTTTGTGACATGAGCAAAAAAGAAACCAGCCTGTCCAATTGAAGATGAGGGGCACAACCGAACTAACTGGGTGAGATTAGAGCGCCGGGAACGACCCTGCTATCTAATGGCAGTCTCTTATTTTGTTCCCCACAGGAAACACCCCCTCCCCCGAGGTAGCATATAACATAATTTCCTGCATCGAGGAGCTCAGACGAGCAGATCTTCTCAGTGCAGGAAGAGATTGGGATGCCATTCCAATTCCGGAATTGGAGCGGGATGCAACTACGAAACATTGATTGGAAATGTGCAGTTTCTTCTCTTATTGATGACAAATTTGCTAACAAATTCCGTTTTCAAAAATCTATTGGAATTATCATTAATTTAACCATTGGCAGCGAATGTAATTCACTGATGAAACTGGAGATAATTGCTGCTGAAATGGATCCATTAATATTATGTAATTAGATGCCTCCTCTCTCTTTAAAGAGAGAGGAGACACTTAATGACATTTTTGTCTTGAGATCTCTTTCTTGTTTGTAATCTTCATTAAAACTAATACAATTTAACTGAAATCTAAATTGAATGCCTCATAAAGGAAAAGCAGAATATCTTTTCTGTCTTTGTGATGGATAGCTGAAGCTGAGATTTCTAAAAAATTAGTCAAATAAACAAGCTCATCTCTATTTTGTAATCTTTAAGGGGGCCAGTTTATCTCAGTGAACTGGTTTGTGATGCAGAACAAGGCCAGCAGCACGGGTTCAATTCCTGTACCGGCCGAGGTTATTCATGAAGGCCCCGCCTTTTCAAACTTGCCCCCTCCTGAGGTGTGATCCCCAGGTTAAATCGGCACCAATCAACTCTCCCCCTCAAAGGGGAAAGCAGCCTATACCGGAAGATGCTACTGTCGGCCAGTGGGGGTGGGGATTATTTTCCAACTGGTCCTGAAGCATACCTAGCATAGAGTTATGCGTTTTTCGATCTAAAAAAGAGAATAGTTTTAACCTTAAAATCATCTGCCCATATTGCAGGGCTAAAAGTGACTGGATTTTACACAATTTGAAACATTAACTTTGTAAATGACCATTTCATTCACTCCCAGTTGATTTCTTGTGATGATGCTCTTGATCCAATTTCTTTTCTCTCTGCTTGCCACAGGTCTGAATTTGATCAGCCCTTTGAGGTAGGGCTGCGGTCAGGAAGGCTGGCAAAATGGCGAAGGAAGCAGTGGGTAGCATGACTGTTGCTTTCCTGCTCCCATGCCACTTTGCCAGCAGCGGGAAAGGTGCCAAATGGCCTGTCCACCAGAGTCCAGTTGAGTTTCTTTACCAGCTGCTGGAGGACACTCAGCGTCAGCAGGAGATTATCCAATGAAGCTGGTGGTCCCCCAGTAGCAATGATCACCCACACGGCAACAGTGCCACCTGCCAGTAGCAACCCCCTTGTAGATCCCACTTGCATGACCGTGAGGACGAATGACCATCTATATATCGTTCTCCTCCTGCTGAAGCTCCAGCAATGGCCACTGCTCATGATGGTGTTACATGAGCCTGAATGCACTGAAATGTAAGAATGTTCGGCAGAGCAAAGGTTAACATGGCACTGGAGAATAGCACTACCTATGGTATGTTGTACAGAGTCACATGGTAATAAACACAGAGAACAATCTAGAGAGAATCTCTAAGTTTGCAGCCTTCATGCATGATTGTAACCAGGGTTCTGTGAATATTTAAAGATTAACAGTAAATGGTTCTTGTTTAAATAATAAATTTCAATCCCATATCATCGAGACATTGTCACAAAATATATTAGAACATGGTTGGCAGTGGTGGGAGCGAGAGAGAGTGCCATAATCAGACCTGGTGATTGTGGTGATATGAAATGTGGCAGTTAAATGCATGAACATAGAAGAGATTCGCAGGGTAGGAAAGTCTAAAAGAACATGAAGCCTCACTAGAGAGATGCGCAGATAAGAAGAAGAAGAAGAAGAAAATTAAAGACACAGTTGAAGCAGCTTCGCCACAGACTTTGACGTTGAGCAATCCACCAGACTCTTGAGTGAGTCCACACAATGGGTGAACAAAACTACAAAAAAGCTGTACTTACATTGTAGAACAGGTGATGGTTGCAAGAGGGCGACTGAAGGAGAGCTGCAAGTAAAAATAAAGATTCACTGAAAAAATTGCAGAAAAAAGGCTGGCAGTTGAATACAGAAACTTGTATTTTAAAAAGAGGGAAAAGTTTCTGCAGAGTTACAACATCTTGGAAATTCTGAAATCTTAATTTCTTTAATATGTATTTTTATTGAAGATCTTACATTTTAATAAATAAGGCAACAGGACCTCAGGATTAGTACAACATAGTCTAAATGTCTCAGCAATACATAAATACAGAAGTGGACAGAAGAATAACAATACAGTTGGTTCAGTGTAATCACCAAGCTTGGTATCCCCATATGCATCTGTGGATATATTAGAAAATGAGGGAGAGGAGGATAAGGCCAGGAAAACATGGCAAACTGGTACATGCCTTTCCATGTAGCGATTGCCAGCACAAACCATGAGAGTTCAGGATTAAGATCTTCATGCCATGTTCGGGTGGGCACCAGGACACATCTCAACCAGTTCCAGTCATACCAGAAGCATCGATAACCCATTATGACGTCCTTTTCTTGGATACTAGACCTGTCTGTACCTTTGCAGGAACCAGTCACCAATTCTGTAACCCCACAATAACAGAAATAAAATGTTGCAGAAAAAATTTGCAATCGTCACTAGTTCTATAAGGAAATTTTACACTCCACCACCAGATGCAATAAATTCCCACACTCTGGCACGGTGCAGAACAATTATCACTCCACGCATTTACACAGAGGAGACCAGCAAATATTCATACAGTTGATTCAGATTATAGTCAATGCGGTCAGCATCTCCCAACACACTAACTATGAAAATATTTTTTTTAAAAGATACTACCCGAGCAGAGGGTCTCAGGTTAATGGGGACCAGGAAACAGCCATGAGCACATGATCCCCTAGCGCACACTCCTCACCACAAGACAACATTTTTAAAAATCTGCTAATTTGGAACCTCACTTGGCCTCTCAGGACATCCCGGCCAAGAAGGAACATCCCAAGGAAGGCCGACGAGAGTACAAGACCTGGCTCAACTCCTGTACATTCTCGCACGCACGAGCCCGTAAACCAAGGATATTCACACCATGCCAAGACTCATTACACAACGAGCCTCACTCCGCTCTAATCACATCCAAGGCAGTGCACCAACCCCGTCAACACTAGAAGCTTCACACCGTCCTCCACCGAGGAAACCCCACACCGAGGAGAAGAAGAATCGTAAGGACACTCACCAACTGGGCATTTGGAGGGACACAATCTCCCCTGCCCCCCAGGCACCGTATACCAAATTGGGACCTGCATCAGCACGCTACCTACCCAAGTAAGGAAAAGAAACCCTTGTAAGAGAGAAACACCAGGATTAGCCAAAGAATGCTATACACGGACCAGCACCATGCGTCATTACAAAAAGTATACCGGGGCAGAGCATCGTAGCCTCATCAGATACCAAACACTGGTTCCCCAGGAGAGCCCCGCCTTTAAAAAGGAGGGCATTCAGGAAGTCACTATACAAGACCACGGATCTAGCCCATTCATCCTTTCCTCGAACCAAAGAAGCACTCCAACGTTGATCCACAGCACTCAGGCTCTCACTCCAACCCTGCCGGCCACAGCCTACTACCTCCCCAGTGGAATACTATCTTAAAAGGGTGACTGGCAGACCAGAAGCCCCCTCCAAAGGGGACAATTCAGGGGAGGGAAACTCACTCCACCACCTAACATACCCAATCAAGGGACACTGCCACTACCCACACAGCCAAGAGAATATTAATGAAGACAAGTCAAGCAAGGATCAACCAACCATACCTTCACACATTTTCCCCCTACTCTAACAACTCCAGAGATGCCAAACACAAAGAAGAAACACAAGGAACCTGGTCCCCTCTAGGATACATGATCTATCCAGACTTTGGTAGGACACAAGCACGGATTCCCTAACCTCAAGGTAACAAAGATACGGAAGAAAAACCCGATACAGATAGCCACAACTGGGGGCTTTCCTCAACCACAGCAAGGACCTACATATAGCCATCCAACCCACCAACATATAATCATCCACCCACCACCCTGCCGTGGCTCTACACATCTTCTCTATAAATAAGGTGATGGGTACCTAAAATGCAAATGCAAGGATTACAGCACTTTAAAAAAAAAACAAGACAATGCACAAATCGCATGTCACACTACTAACTCAGTCTGGTTTTTGCCATAACACGATAATAGGCAGCCTCCTTGCTCGCGTATCGTACACCCTTGTCAGGAAAAAAGACAATGAAATAAAATTAGCGGCATTGCCACAAGGGAATAAAGTTCCAGATTATTAATGAACTTCAGGATAATAACATCATCTATGGAGCTTGGAAAGGGATAAGAGGATCATCGAGTAAGATCCCTCCAGAATTGCCTTCATCCTGGCAATGCTGTCATCCCAAAGTCCGGGCAGCAATGCTTTGTGCGGCTAGTCATGAGACGGATCACTGCCAGCCTCCCAGATGGTCTCGATCCCCTGCAGTTTGTCTATCACCGCAACTGGTCCACAGCAGATGCTATCTCCCTGGCTCTACAATCAACATTTGAACACCTCGACAACAAGGACACCTATGTAAGACTGCTGTTCATAGACTACTGCTCCACCTTCAACACCATTATCCCAACAAGACTAATAACCAAACTCCGCAATCTTGGACTTGAACCCCTCCCTGTGCAGCTGGATCCTCAACTTCCTCACCAACAGACCGCAATCTGTCAGGATAGGCAACAGCACCTCCTTCACAATAGTCCTCAACACCGGAGCCCCGCAAGGATGTGTGCTCAGTGCTCTACTGTACTCCCTATACACACATGACTGTGTGGCAAGATTTAACTCCAACTCAATCTATAAGTCTGCGGGTGATACGACTGTGGTGGAAGACACCAGTGGGATGCCAGAGCTCCAGGAGAACCAGGGGGCAAAGGTGAGTGCAGTGACCATTACTGGAGAAGGTTCTGGGGAAACTGAAAGGTCTGAAGTTGGATAAGTCACCTGGACCGGATGGACTACACCCCATGGTCCTAAATGAGCTAGCTGAGGGCATTGTGGAGGCATTAGTGATGATATTTCAGGAATCACTGGAGGCAGGAAGGGTCCCAGAGGACTGGAAGGTGGCTAATGTAACACCACTGGTTAAGAAGGGAGGGAGGCAGAAGACGGGGAAATTATAGGCCGGTTAGCCTGACTTCTGTCATTGTTAAGATTTTAGAGTCTGTTATTAAAGATGAGATCGCGAAGCACTTGGAAGTGCATGGTAAAATAGGAATGAGTCAGCACGGCTTCATCAAAGGGAGGTCGTGTCTGACAAATCTGTTAGAGTTCTTTGAGGAGGTAACAAGCGAGTTGGACAAAGGAGAATCAGTGGACATGATTTATTTAGATTTCCAGAAGGCCTTTGACAAGGTGCCGCATAGGAGACTGTTAAATAAGTTAAAAGCCCATAGTGTTAAGGGTATGATCTTGGCATGGATAGAGGATTGGCTGACTGGCAGAAGGCAAAGAGTGGGGATAAAGGGGTCTTTTTCAGGATGGCAGCCGGTGACTAGTGGTGTGCCTCAGGGGTCTGTGCTGGGACCACAACTTTTTTACAATATACATTAATGATCTGGAAGAAGGTACTGAAGGCACTGTTGCAAAGTTTGCAGATGATACAAAGATCTGTAGAGGGACAGGTAGTATTGAGGATATGAGCAATGAAGTGGCAAATGAAATACAATGTTGAAAAGTGTGAGGTTATGCACTTTGGAAGGAGGAATTTAGGCACAGACTATTTTCTAAATGGGGAAATGCTTAGGAACTCAGAAGCACAAAGGGACCTGGGAGTCCCTGTTCATGATTCTCTTAAGGTTAACGTGCAGGTTCAGTCGGCAGTTAAGAAGGCAAATGCAATGTTAGCATTCATATCAAGAGGGCTAGAATACAAGACCAAGGATGTACTTCTGAGGCTGTATAAAGCTCTGGTCAGACCCCATTTGGAATATTGTGAGCAGTTTTGAGGCCCATATCTAAGGAAAGATTTGCTGGCCTTGGAAAGGGTCCAGAGGAGGTTCATAAGAATTATCCCTGGAATTATCTACTTGGCCTACTTGTCATATGAGGAACGTTTGAGGACTCTGGGTCTGTACTCGTTGGAGTATAGAAGGATGAGATGGGATCTTATTGAAACGTACAAGATACTGCGAGGCCTGGATAGAGTGGACGTGGAGAGGATGTTTCCACTTGTAGGAAAAACTAGAACCAGAGGACACCATCTCAGATTAAAGGCGATCCTTTAAAACATAGATGAGGAGGAATTCTTTCAGCCAGAGGGTGGTGAATCTGTGGAACTCTTTGCCGCAGAAGGCTGTGAAGGCCAATTCACTTACTGTCTTTAAGGCAGAGATAGATAGGTTATTGATTAATAAGGGGATTGGGGGTTATGGGGAGAAGACAGGAGAATGGAGATGAGAAAATATCAGCCATGATTGAATGGCGGAGCAGACTTGATGGGCCAAGTGGCCTAATTCTGCCCCTATGTCTTATGGTCTTATGGGCCGCATCTCAAACAACGACAAATCAGACTACAGAAGAGGAAATCACTTGGTTGCATGGTGTACCGAAAACACCCTCTCTCTCAATGTTGGATAGACCAAGGAACTGATCATTTGCTTCAGGAAGCGTAACGTGACACACACTCCCATCTACATCAATGGCTTCGAAGTGGAGATGGTCGATAGCTTTAAGTTCCTGAGGGTCACCATCACCAACAGTCTGTCCTGGTCCACTCACGTTGATGCAACAGTCAAGAAAGCCCAACAACATCTCTACTTCCTATGGAAGCTAAAGAAATTTGGCATGTCTGCATCGACTCTCTCAAGCCTCTACAGATGTGCGATAGAGAGCATCCTTTCCAACTGCATCACAGGGTGGTATGGCAACTGCTCGGTCCAAGATCGCAAGAAACTGCAGAATGTGGTGAACTCAGCCCAATGCATCACCACAAGCTTGCCACCCTCACATTGATTCTGTATACACCTCCCTCTGCCTCAGGAAGGCAGACAGCATTATCAGAGACCCCACCCACCCAGGCATTGCCTTCTTCCAGACCCTTCCATCAGGCAGAACGTACAGAAGTCTGAAGACTCGCACATCCAGACATAGGAACAGCTTCTTTCCCACAGCTACAAGACTCCTCAATGACTCCCCCTTGGACTGATCTGTTCCCTGTAAGAACACTATTCACGATGCCCTATGCTGCTTTTGCACATGTATTTGCTTTGTTTGGGCCCTTGTTCCGCACTGTAACTAATCACTGTTTGTCGATGTACCAATTTGTCAATGTTTGTCGATGTACCATTTGTCAATGTTCTCTGTTGATTATTCTTTTTGTCTGCTATGTACGTACTGTATACGTTCTCTCGGCCGCAGAAAAATACTTTTCACTGTACTACGGTACATGTGACAATAAATCAAATCAAAGAAATCTGGGTCCCACCAGGAGGCAACGACTCAACGTGTCCAGCCGCCTGCAACCCTCTCGACGAGTATAGAGGACAAGGTAGCGTTAGACCAGTGGTTGCGGTCTCTGACAGACCGCAGGCCTCGAAGACTGGATACAATGTGCTCTATCAAATTTGAAACACCCAGCCTTCAAATCGAGATTGCAAAAGCATCACAGCCAACTCTCAAATTCGGCCAGGAATTCGTCCCCCGCACCCCGCAAGAGTCCGGGCGCACAAACACTTCCTGTCTGGCCCCAACTCTCGAAGTGGGTCCGGATAAAAAACATACCATGCAGCAGGACTTTCAAGAACTGGAGGCGAGTCCCCACCAGGAAGATTGCTCTATCGAGTAACAGGATTCTCTTCTCTGCTTCCACTATTCTCTTAAGGATATTTCAACGTTCATCAAAGTGAACACCCTCAACCTGCACCGCAGAGCCAAGATCATCGTTCAGAACATGGTTTGCAATGGCAGCCATCTTGATGCCGACAGCACTGCCGAGACATGGACCCACTCACCAGCAAAACCGCCACTGCAAATGGGCTCCACCCCAACCGCCTCAATTAAACGAGGACTTTTTGAATTAACTCAGCTCCCTTTCGCCAAACTCTACCAGGATCTTCCAGGGACATAGTATAAGACATATACCCCAAAGGCATGCAATTATGGGATGTGCATCAGCATTAAAAAAGGATTACAAGATAAGTAGAGCCAGAACTCAGAAAACGCAGCCGCTCCCACGCTCCTCTCTCGTGACCCCCAAAATAGCATAGTGGTTAGCACTATGGCATCACGGCGTCAGAGTCCCAGGTTCGATTCCCACTTGGGTCACTGTCTGTGCGGAGTCTGCACATTCTCCCTGTGTCTACGTATGTTTCCTCCGGGTGCTCCGGTTTTCTCCCACATGTCCCAAAAGACACGCTGTTAGGTAATTTGGACATTCTGAATTCTCCCTCTGTGTAACCGAACAGGCGCCGGAATGTGGTGACCAGGGCTTTTCACAGTAACTTCATTGCAGTGTTAATGTAAGCCTTGGTGGAGTTGCCCTCTTGTGACAATAAAGATTATTTTTTTCAAAATTGAAAAGCACTCTAAACTGAAGGGAAATAGCTTCAAACACATTCATTTGAAAACTAGGCAAGCACGTTTTGTCCTAAACTAAAGCAGAGGCATAGCGAAGTTCCAATCCCAGTGCTGTAAGAAGAGCTGGAGTACCTTCATTGATATATTTGTACCAAATACAACTATTGCAAGGCTTTTTCAAAGATCTGCCCAGCAACAAGACCTCACTAAAAAAAGACAAGAGGGAGGCCAACTGTGTCCTAGTGTCTACACCCTTTGTGAAAATAATGAACACAGCCTGTGTGAAAGTCAACACTCAGCCTAAAAGAGGCAACAAAATTTATAGCGGCAGTTATGAGAAAAAAAATGATTATAGACAGAAAATTGCAGGAGACCTTGGAGAGAGGGCAACTCCACCAAGAGCAAGAAGTGACCCCTGAGAGAAGGAGCTTCACCGAGGACAACAAATGACCCCAGAGAGAGGGCAACTCAACTGAGATCAACAAGAGACCCCAGAGAGAGGGCAACTCCGCCAAGGGAAACATGATACCCCGGAGAGAGGGAACCAACGAGGGCAATAAGTGGTCCCAGAGAGAGGGAACCAACGAGGGCAATAAGTGGTCCCAGAGAGAGGGAACCAACGAGGGCAACAAGTGGTCCCAGAGAGAGGGAACTCCACCGAGGGCAATAAGTGGTCCCAGAGAGAGGGAACTCCACCGAGGGCAACAAGTGGTCTCAGAGAGAGGGAGACTCTGCCAGGGCAACACGAGACACCAGAGGGAGGGCAGCTTCACCGCGAGAAACACAAGACCCCAGAGAGAGGGCAATGCCAGCAAGAGCAGCACGAGACCCCAGAGAGAGGGCAACTATGCCAAGGGCACCAAGAGACCCAGAGAGAGAGAACTCCACCAAGGGAAACGAGACCCCAGAGAGAGTGTGATACGAGACCCCAGAGGGAGAGGAGCAAGCGAATAATCAGTTGAAAGAATAGTTGATTGTCCTTCAAGGTTGAATGCAAAAGGAAAACGTGACCATTCAGCCACATGGAGGAATGAAGACACTCTTAAACAACAGAATGGAAGCACAGCTGTAAGAAATCGACGGGTCTGTGCTGAATTACAGGAAAGCTCTAGGTGATGCAAGTGAGCTTTGCAAAGAAAAGGAAAACCTGTCGAAAGACCGTCACATGCTACAAAATTCCTTCATCAGGGATTATTCCTCTGGAAGATTAAGAAGAGAAGCAAAATGAGTTTCATGTCACTTAACAAACTGACGAACCAGCTTGCAGTGAAGACTCAACAATGTCCTTTTTTCCAGGTCTTGTACACCACAAAGGAGTCCACAATGAGTAGTTTAAATAAACAGAGTTTTATTACCATTAACTATTATTTACCATACATGATGAATTCCAGCCAGGTCTCTCCCGTCGGTACCAAAACTGGCCGACTTTATACAGAAGATAACTATACATGGTTTAGGGGGTTCCCCACCCCCTTAACGGGAGCTTGAATTTGGTGAGGTTTACGGGGTGTCTGATTGTCCCCACCCTATAAGTCTCATGTGGGCTATGACATAGGAGGAAGCCAAAAGCAACAAGAAACGAACTGAAGAGCCGATGAAGCAGTTGATTGACAAAGAGGAGGCACTGAAAAGAAAAGCTACAGAAGTTTCCAAGCTGTGAGCAGATAATGAAGCTATGAGTAACACAATTACCGAACTGAAACAAGTTAAGACCTTGCTGGAATCAGACCTGGTCAACAGTGAATCCAAAGCTTCCAGTGGCGGCCAAGAGCTGAGCGGACTCATGAAAGGTGGCTCTCTTCTAGAAATTTTTGTTTAGACTTTTTAACCCTGTCAAACAGACACCAGAAGTGCAAAAGGTTCCCCAGCTTATTCCCCATCTACTACTTACCGACCAGAATGCTGACGAGCCAGCAACCAGTCTGCAAAAACAGAAAAAGTAGAGAGCGGAAAACCTCAACCCCAGAACAGGAAGTCCCACGGAGCGACCCAGAACCAAGCATGGCGGACACAACGGGATCAGCAGCACTGGCCCAGCCGATGATGGAGAGGCTAATGGAGTTCAACAGAACTCCTGAAGCACAGCGGTGCAGTGAAAGAAGATCTTATGGTGGCAATAAGGTCAGCAGTAGTGGCCGCTTTGGCCTCCACAAAGGAGACAATGGACAGAGCGGAGGCATTTTTGTGGGACCTGGAAAAGGCAGCCACGGACCAGGGGAAGCAGATCACCTCGCTGTAAGCCGAGGTGGCAAGGTTGGTGATGACTCAGAAGGCACTGAAGAGGAAGGTAGATGACCAAGAAAACTGGTTCTGCCGGCATAGCTACGGATAGTCGGGCTGCAGGAGGGCACAGGGGAAGAACCCGACAGAATTTCTGGCATCAATGCACGGAAAGCTGATCAGGGATGACCGCTCCGCCAAGCCCCCAGAGTGGACCAGGCCCACAGGTCACTCGGACAATGACCCAAGTCAAGAGAACCACCACGGGCAATGATAGTAAGGCTCCACAAGTTTCAGGACAAAGAAAGGATTTTGAGTTGGACGAAGAGCACGCGGTCGTACAAGTGAGGGAAGGACACCATTCACTTGTACCCGGACATTGGAGCGAACATGGCCAAGTGCCGGGCAAAATTTAACAGGGCAGAAACCTCGCTATTTAAAAGCAAGGTGCAGTTCGGCATGCTTTACCTGACTAGACTATGGGTCACATAACGGAGCAAAGAACACTATTTTGACACGCTGGAGGAAGCACACGGGTTCGTCCATAAGAACGAGCTCAGGAATAAGCAGTGAGGGTCAATAACCTTAAATGTGGACCTTAACGACCGGGGGAGGGGGGAAGGGAAGATAACTGTACTTGGGGGCAGGGGGGCGGGCGGGGGTTGACTCTGATGTGATGGATACAAAAGATCCGTTTCCGGGGGGAGCCACTACACTAGCAAACAAGGAGTAAGGGGGGGGGGGGGAGAGAGGCTGTGACGCACGTCCCAGTGGTGGGTGAGGGGGGGGGGAGAGGGAAGGGAATCCAAGGCAGTGGGGGGGAGTAATGGGGGAGCGGAGAAAGGGAAGGAGGGACTGCATTGGCTGAAGAGCTCCGGGCGAGGAGGGACTGGTGGATGGGAGGGGAGGAAGGTAGAATGCTGGTTACAACAGGTCGCACATAGAGACGGCTGGAAAGAGGAGGAGGCGAGATCAACTGGCCTTCACAAATTTTTACCAGGGCTGTACACCTCTGAGACCCGGGAGGAGGACTCAAAGATGAAATTGTTCCTTCACGAGCTGGACATACCAGTCGGAGGGGAGAAAACCAGGCAAGGACTGGAAGCACCACTGGAACTGGAAGAAATCATGGAATGTAATAATTCCATGCAGTCAGGGAAAGCACTGGGACCGGATGGGTTCCCGCTGGACTTCTATGTGAAGTTCACAGCAGCACTGTCCACGCACCGAAGGGAGATGTTCAATGACTCACTGTAGAGGGGGGTGTCCTGCCGCCCACACTGCCACAGGCCTCGTCTCACTGATCCCCAAAAAAGGCAAAGAACTGATGGAATGCAGGTCATATGGACCCATTTCACTCCTGAACACTGATGCCAAAGCCCTGGCGAAAGCTCTGGCGAGGTACAAAGAACAAAGAAATGTACAGCACAGGAACAGGCCTTTCGGCCCTCCAAGCCTGTGCCGACCATGCTGCCCGACTAAAGTACAATCTTCTACACTTCCTGGGACCGTATCCCTCTATTCCCATCCTATTCATGTATTTGTCAAGATGCCCCTTAAATGTCACTATCGTCCCTGCTTCCACCACCTCCTCCGGTGGCGAGTTCCAGGCACCCACTACCCTCTGCGTAAAAAACTTGCCTCGTACATCTACTCTAAACCTTGCCCCTCTCACCTTAAACCTATGCCCCCTAGTAATTGACCCCTCTACCCTGGGAAAAGCCTCTGACTATCCACTCTGTCTATGCCCCTCTATCAGGTCTCCCCTCAACCTCCTTCGTTCCAGTGAGAACAAACCGAGTTTATTCAACCGCTACTCATAGCTAATGCCCTCCATACCAGGCAACATTCTGGTAAATCTCTTCTGCATCCTCTCTAAAGCCTCCACATCGTTCTGGTAGTGTGGCGACCAGAATTGAACACTATACTCCAAGTGTGGCCTAACTAAGGTTCTATACAGCTGCAACATGACTTGCCAATTCTTACTCCAAGTGTGGCCTAACTAAGGTTCTATACAGCTGCAACATGACTTGCCAATTCTTATACTCAATGCCCCGGCCAATGAAGGCAAGCATGCCGTATGCCTTCTTGACTACCTTCTCCACCTGTGTTGCCCCTTTCAATGACCTGTGGACCTGTACTCCTAGATCTCTTTGACTTCCAATACTCTTGAGGGTTCTACCATTCACTGTATATTCCCTACCTGCATTAGACCTTCCAAAATGCATTACCTCATATTTGTCCGGATTAAACTCCATCTGCCATCCCTCCGCCCAAGTCTCCAAACAATCTAAATCCTGCTGTATCCTCCGACAGTCCTCATCGCTATCCGCAATTCCACCAACCTTTGTGTCGTCTGCAACAGGAGAGCCCCTTGGCAGAATTGATCGCAGAAGATCAGGCCGGATTTGCCATGGGCAGTTGGTTAACGGCGAACATCAGACACCTGCTGAACGTGATTATTTAACCTCCTATTGTATCACTGGGCAACAAACACAGAGAGGGTGCGGGGGGTGGTTGAGAGAGCCGGAGACAGGATGGGTGCAGATGGAGGAAGCTTCCTTTACAGGGATGTCCATCCGGGCGCTGACCACCGCCTCATTCTTCTTCCTCCTAACCAAGCACTCGAGGAGCCCAGTGGTAGGAGCCACATTGCAGACCTGGAACCAGTTCAGACACCACTTCAAACTGGGTGACATGTCTGTTGCAGCCTCCATCTGCAGGAACCACAAATTCATCCTGGCGAAAATAAACGGCACCTTCAAAACGTGGAGATAGGACAGAGGGGTACTGACATTAAGGGTCATGTACGTGGACGGCAGAATAGTGACCCTGGGGAGCCAACACGGAAGCTCCAGCTTCCGAGAGAATACAAGCTCCGGTACCTGCAGGTATTGGACTTCCTCCACAAGGAGACCACAACGTCCCCCCAGATACCCAGACACATCCTACTGGACAGATTACTAGCACCGGACTTGCTAGGGGGCGGTAAATGTGGCGATATATATGAACGATTGTTGGAAGAGACTATCGGTGGGCATGCATAATCTGGGGATGGGGGGCGTGGCTTGCTGTGTGGACCCGCGGCCAGAAGTGCAGGGCCCTGTATCGGCAACCGTAGCTGCGTGGGGTACTCCGGGGCCCTGCAAGCCCCCTTCAAAACAGAGAATCCCTCTGGACTTTCTCAGTGAAAGTCTGGAGTGATTCGTATCTGTTTTCTCGCAGGCTTGTGGACATAGCCCCATTTTCAGAGAATTCCGCCCAGGGTATCACCCCTCGCAGGGCCTCGACGGAAATGGAAGATAAACCTACTACTATTTATTTCTCATGTTAGAATCTGATTACTCGTTAACCACCTCAATTTGAGATGAAAACGGCCTAATTTCTCAAGTATAACCTCAACCTTTCACCTCATGTAACATTAATCCATATTGTACACTGCCCATTGCTTTTGTTTCTTCACTGTAACATGCTATATTACCTATCATTTTATTTTACATTGAACTGCATCTACTGTCATTCCAGTCAACCTAACTATAGGTTAGGTTAAACAGATGTGAATAATTCTCATCATGATTTGCCATGACCCTCAATTTATGGTCATCAAATTTTGAATAATAATAATCCCTGGGCTCTTAAATCCAAATCATAGATGTTTACAGTAATTAGGTGCAATCCCATCACAGACCCCAATGGAACAACACTCATCACATTCTTTTAGTCTGAGAAACAGCCTTTATACTCTTGAGTATAAAGTGATATTCTCCACTTTATACCTGTTCCTACTTATTCAGAGAAGTTAGCAACCATCGGAAAGTATTCGCAGAGAAGTTAAACTGCAGCCAAAAGAAATTGAGGCATTCTGGCATTCTATGTCGGCTGAGATAGCCACATCCACGTATTTCATTCCTGGTAACACAAAGGATAAGCAAGGCCACAGTTCAAAGGAATTTGACTGTTCTTTTTCTATATAACTTTGGTAGGATATTTCACGGGAATAATTTTTTAAATTCCAGTTATCGTCCCGAAACAAATTTGAGAAATTCTCTCTTTTTTCTTTTAGTTTGTTTGGTGTGGCAGATTTGAGATGAAATGTCACAATCAACTTACAATACATTCATTGTTTTATTCATTAGAATTTTTAGTGTTATTGATTCTTGGGTCAAAAGTGCTGTTATTATTTAAGTTGCGTCATGGTGTACTTTGTTGTATTTGCAGTATTTGAGAGATCTTCTTCCCTGGTCTTTGAAGAGTGGTTACATATATCATGTTCCAACTTGCCTCTTGCAATTCAATTGTTCCCATGGTTATTGGGAAATACCAATAGGTTTGCTGACAACAGAATTAAATACAGAAACAGTTTTGATTGTTCTTGAGTGGTTGCAAAATACAATGGAGGGTGTAGTCCCAGAGGGGGGGGATAACTACCCCTCCTGCAAGTGGCAGGACGCTAATTGGATAATCTGACGGGTTAATTAAATCTACTCTAATTATGCCAATTGGAATTTTCCACTTGGGACATAAGCATTGTGCTGAGGCTGCAATCTAGCTGAAGGATGGAAGGGGGGGTGCTCTCCACTCCATTCTACAATTTAAGTCTTCCCCCCCAGCTCCCTGCTTTCACCCCACAGCCATGATCGACAGAGGGTCAGAACTGTAGCCTCTAATTTTTAAGTTTTAAAAAGTCGTCTAAGAGTGTACTTCCATATTGTGTCACCCTCTCTTCCATCTACCTGTATCAATAGCTTCCACCTCTTATAGTGGGGTGGCTGATCTGCGTGAGCCATTGGTCCATCAGATTCAGGAGTCTGCCCACATCTGTAATTGGACTGAACTCCTGGGCGAACACTAACTTGGCCAGCCCCACAAAAGTCTGGTTGAGGGTCCTACCACCAGCTTCCCGATTTGGGATTCAGCCCAGCGTTGAGATCAGGGGCTTAAATTGAAAATCCAGCCATTGGTCTTTAATTGCAGCTGCTGTTTGTGGGTTAAAAGATGTATGCTGTAGAGTAGAAATAAATGTTTAGAACCTATTGGATTGAGTGTGGTAATGTATCAGTAGAGAATGAAACTACGTTTGTGAGTCTTTTAAAATGTAATCGTGGAATAATAGAAGCGTAGAATTTACAGTGCAGAAGGAGGCCATACGGTCCATCGAGTCTGCACCGGCCCCTGGAAAGAGCACCCCACTTAAGCCCACACCTCCACCCCAATCCAGCAACCCCACCCAACCCTCTTGGACACTGTGGAGCAATTGATCATGGCCAATCCACCTAACCTGCACATCTTTAGACTGTGGGAGGAAACTGGAGCACCCAATGGAAACCTACGCTGACACGGAGAATGTGCAGGCTTCACACAGACAGTGGCCCAAGCGGGGAATTGAACCTGGGACCCTGGAGCTGTTAAGCGACGGTGCTAACTACTATGCTACCATGCCGCCCCAAAATGCCTAAAATCAAAAATGATTTGAACTGAAATGTTTGAAGTAAATCTTTTTATAGATGCATTTGTAAATTAATATGTGACATTTGTTAAATCATGATGTAATATTTTTTTCCCAGACACGTCTACGTGTATCTGAAAAGAGAAAGTGTGTGATGGTTTATTTGTATAGACCTGGAGAGTGAATAGATTTTAATAGAGCTTGCAGAGTAAAATATTGTACGTACTCTAGTAAAGGGTGACCACATGTTTAAATTGTCCCTGACTTTTAACCAATAACCCTAAACTCTTTGTACTCACTCGCTGCTGAAGTCAAACTTGTTCTGGTGCAAGCCTTTTCATTGATGGAATTATAGAGTAGCATGCCATTGAAAGTGGCTGTTTAGCTTGACGTGTCTGCACACGTCAACATGTAATGTGAAGGCTATTTTTAGGGGCAGGGTGGTGGGTGGGGACAGTCTCTGATCTGGAAACTCTGCAATAGCAAAATGATGGGAGAGGGTGGATTTAAACCCCTCAAACCTATTACCGATATGAAAGTCAAATTAGTACCTTTTGACTAAAAGATTTGTCTCAGAAACCTAATTTTTACACAAGTATATATGGTGAGAAGGAAAAACAGCAAAGAATTAAGTGAAGAAAGAGTAGTAAAGAAAATATGAAGTAATTGAAGGAATCAGATAACAGAGAGAGCTATGAACTTTATTGGATTCCCAGAATTGAATTAATATATTCCCAAAAAGCACTGTCCATTTCTCCAACTGAGATATGAAGGCAGTTGAAAAACATAAGATGGCTTCAATTTGTTTTCTTGAATATTTTTAAACAAGTTTCTTTTATAAGTAGATGTATCTAGTATTTTTTTAAATAAGTTTAGAGTACCCAATTCATTTTTTCCAATTAAGGGGCAATTTAGCGTGGCAAATCCACCTACCCTGCAGATCTTTGGGTTGTGGGGCGAAACCCACACAAACACGGGGAGAATGTGCAAACTCCACACGGACAGTGATCCAGAGTCGGGAACGAACCTGGGACCTCGGCGCCGTGAGGCAGCAGTGCTAACCACTCTGCCGCCATGCTGCCCTGATGTATCTAGTATAATGTGTCTCAAGTAGTTTAATTGACTGTTTCTCTTTCCTGCTATTTGTGTTTTCTCTCCTCTGTTAGTGGATCTCGTGATCACTTGCCGTTGACAAGCCACATTTAAGTCTACTAAAGAAAACTACTAAAGTACCTATGCAAAGTATATTTTGTGGCGGCACAGTGGTCAGCACAGTGCCAAAGGCCCGGGTTTGATTTCAGCCTTGAGTGACTGTGTGGAGTTTGCACGTTTTCCCCGTGTCTGCATAGATTTCCTCCAGGTGCTCCGGTTTCCTCCCACAATCCAAAGATGTGCAGGTTGGGTGGATTGGCCATGCTAAATGGCCATACCCCTTAGTGTCCATAGATGTGAAGGTTAGGTGGGATTACAGGGATGGGGTAGGAGAGTCGGCCAAGGTGGGTGCTCTTTCAGACGGTCGATGCCGACTCGATGGGCTGAATAGCCTCCTTCACTGAAGGGATTCTGAATATTGTAGCAACATTTCAAGCTAAATTCAGTGAAAGTGGCATCCTTTTTGATCTTTTTATTTCTAACATTAAGATCTAACTCTCATCATATTTAGTTACCCATTTTTAAATAAAAAGTATATTTATTAGAATATTACATTTTAGAAACAGACGCAGCAATGTTACAAAATAATACCATAAATACGGAGAATGGGAAATAATCATCTCAACAAACATGGGCATAAAATGGAATAGGAGAATGACATCACAACTGGCTTGGTGAAATCGTTGGACAATCAGGAATATTCTTGTGACCCCACCAAAACCAAAGGAAGAGCAGGATGAAGTCATAAAAACATGACAGGAGGGTGCACAACCCCCCAAGCCGCTTTACTCACAGCCAGATCAGGTGCACACCAACACACAAATCCCTTGGCTCCGGCAGCACCACAAGCACTAAATTCTACGATTCTATTATTCCATGATCACTTTTTTAAAGACTCACAAACGTAGTTTCATTCTCTACTGATACATTACCACACTCAATCCAATAGGTTCTAAACATTTATTTCTACTCTACAGCATACATCTTTTAACCCACAAACAGCAGCTGCAATTAAAGACCAATGGCTGGATTTTCAATTAAGCCCCTGATCTCAACGCTGGGCTGAATTCCAAATCGGGAAGCTGGATTTTTGTGGGGCTGGCCAAGTTAGTGTTCGCCCAGGAGTTCAGTCCAATTACAGATGTGGGAATCTGAAGGACCAATGGCTCACGCGGATCAGCCACCCCACTATAAGAGGTGGAAGCTATTGATACAGGTAGATGGAAGAGCGGGTGACACAATATGGAGGTGCACTCTTGATGACTTTTTAAAACTTAAAGATTATTATTATTATTCGGACAACACACTAATCAGCTTCAATAGTCCCGAAAAATAGATAGAGAACCATGTCAGGAGAAAAGATGAACTCAACCGAAGGAAGAGTCAGACAGAACCCTGTCCTCCCCAGGATAGATAAGTCTGCCCGGGGCCGATAAAAGCAAGGATTCTTAATTAAAACCAGAAATGAAAAAGAAAACCCAAAATAGATGATCTCTAACTGAGGTAAGCTATTCTCAGTTACAGTGAGAACGAACTACCCTTCCACCCCTCTCCCTGCTCAGGCTCCACTCGTCTTCCCATTAAATGAGACAGGGAGGATGATGACAAAGAACTCCTCCCTCCCTCAGCCACAAGGATTATAAGACACTATAAAGCATGATTACCTTTCGGATTAAAACTATGCACAAATCCTATTTTCCATATTCGACTTAACATGAATTTGCTAAATCAGGATTACCAACATTACAGGACATCGCAACCATAATACACACTCCCCTGTAGGAAAAAAGACAGCATCAAGCAAACAACAACAGGAACAACAGGGAGCAACGTCCATGATAATGACTGAATTGCAGGGCAGTCCACAGGATGCATAAAGCAGGCAGAAGCCAAGGATAAGCAGAATCAACAAACACATTTCAGGAACTTCAACAACTTCAAGGATCGATACACGAGACCCTTTTACTTCCACCAAGCCGTCTCACCAACACCCATGTGGTCTACAGCCTAGGCACCAGCCTGGGGGGAGATGACTCCATTGGTACTGTCACTTCCAACCCCTCGAGGCGATCATCAGGAACAGGACAATACAGGACTAGTGATTGGTAGGCCAAACCAACCCCTGGTCTTGAAGTTTGGATACGATGTGCTCCGTTAAATTTGAAACATTTAGCCTCCAAATTGAGATTACCAAAACATGCCAGCTAATTTTCGATCTCACTCGGGAACTCTTCTACCATCTCTCACCAGGGACCCGGCTCATGGTGTGCCCCTCTCAGCCCCCCTTTACCTCTCCGAAACTCGTCAGGATAGACGACAAGCTATGGAGACGGGCCGGCATCAGGAACAAGAACATCCTCATGTGCATCCCATGCTTCCAAAAAAGTACCCTGTAGTTCTTGGAAGTGAGCCTTGACGACCTGCACCTTAGAGTCAAGAATTTTAGCCAGGACAACATCTTTGTTGGCAGCCATCCTCCGGAATGCACGCAGCACCGCCAAGGCAGGTGCCTGCTCACTGGCGACTGCACCACTGAAAGCAGGGCCCCACCTCAGCCCACTCCAGCCGCCATGAACAAACAAGGATTTTGGCATTTTATCTCCGCTCTTTCTTGCAAGGACATCGACCAACCACTTCTCAGGACTTAGCACAATCCATGCATCTGAAGAAAAGACATACGAAATGTGCAACAGGATGAAAAGGCAGATTAAAAGATGAGCAGATCCAGAGCTCGCGAAAACGCAACCACTCCCGCACTGACATCACGTGACCCCCAGTTACTCGCTGTTTTAAAACTGCTACTTGTTCTTTGGCACCCAGAAATGTACAAGTTGACCAATTACTGTACAAGATTTCAACACCAGTATTGTATGCATTGGAAATATATTTTCCTTTATAAATTTATTTTGAGTTTCTGTAGATACTATGTAAAAGGTCATTGATAAAAATCTAGATATTACATAGATCCTCACATAAATGCTAAAGCCAAGGTTGGCCATTTAATGAATACATAAGAATTCTTTAATTAAATTTCAATTGCATAATTTTACCTAATTCAGTGACACTGACCAACTCCAAAACTCAGACAAACATTTCAAGATTATGGGCTGCTTATAGATTCTTTTGCTTGGAGGGAGTGTGGTTAAGGGGAGAACAGTCACTACATACTTGTGACAATAAAAGGTTATTATTAAAAGAAGCTCTAAAATAAGTGAATTTAACAGCACATCTTTCCCATAAAAGTTTCCAAACCTCACCGACTTGACGTTTAATCTTTAACTGGCTTTATTAATTGTGAAGGCAGGACACAGACGTATTTTGCAGTAAAATATAATTGAACCAAGAATTTCTGAGCCACTTTGACTCCTCTCCTTTATGGATGGCTTTTTATAATCAACTCCAAAATTAATTTCCTGAAATCATTTGGCACCAATTGCCAAAATTGCATGCTGAGTTGGTGCTGTCAGAAGTCTGTCTTGGATCAGGAGATGTTGTGGTGTCTTTGTTTGCCACATTTTCAACATGACTGGGGTGGGGAACCTGTGGTTGCATTCACAATGTAGATGGAAGTGTTGGAGGTGCTTTTGTTTTCAAATAAGATGATTTTCTGTTATCCTGAAGTGCATCTGTTATGAAACCCCTGTCCATAGTTTGTTACATCGAGACTTCACTAGTCCAATGCTTTCCTGGCCAACTTCCCATCTTCCATTAAACTTAAACTAATCTAAAAATGTGCGTGCCCCCATATCTTGAATCAAGTCCTGTTCATGCACTATCGCTGTGTTCATTGGCCTACATTGGCTCCCAGTCTGGCAATGCCTTAATTTTCAAATTGTCCTTAAGTTTTCATATCTCTTCATAGAATCACAGAATCCCTACAGTGCAGAAAGAGGCCATTTGGCCCATTGAGTCTGCAGCGACCCTTCGAAAGACTATTTTAGGCTAACCGTTCTATAGTTACCTGGTTTATTGCTTTTTCTTTTCTTTTTTGAACAGCAGAATTGCACAACAGCCCTCCTATCCTTGGGCACAACATGCAAATCATTTTTTAAAATTCAGAGTACCCAATTCATTTTTTCCAATTAAGGGGCAATTTCACGTGGCCAATCCACCTAGCCTGCACATCTTTGGGTTGTGAGGGCGAAACCCACGCAAACACGGGGAGAATGTGCAAAACAACTTGCAAGTCTTATGACAGAGCTATAGAGTGACATTTGAAAGATTGTGAGCCATAAGACCATAAGACATAGGAGCAGAATTAGGCCACTCAGCCCATCGAGTCTGCTCTGCCATTCAATCATGGCTGATATTTTATCATCCCCATTCTCCTGCCTTCTCCCCGTAACCCCTGATCCCCTTATTAAACAATAACCTATCTATCTCTGTCTTAAGATACTCAGTGATTTGGCCTCCATAGCCTTCCGCGGCAAAGTGTTCCGCAGATTCACCACCCTCTGGCTGAAGAAATTCCTCATCATCTCCATTTTCAAGGATCGTCCCTTTAGTCTGAGTTGGTGTCCTCTAGTTCTTTTCCTACAAGTGGAAACATCCTCTCCATGTCCATTTTATCCAGGTCTCGCGGTATCCTGTAAGTTTCAATAAGATCCTCCCTCATCCTTCTAAACTCCAACGAGTACAGACCCAGAGTCCTCAACCGTTCCTCATAAGACAAGCTGCTCATTCCAGTGATCATTCTTGTGAACCTCCTCTGCACCCTTTCCAAGGCCAGCACATCTTTCCTTAGATACGGGGCCCAAAACTGCTCACAATACTCCAAATGGGGTCTGACCAGAGCCTTATACAGCCTCAGAAGTACATCCCAGGTGTTGTATTCTAGCCCTCTTGACATGAATGCTAATATTGCATTTGCCTTCCTGACTGCCGACTGAACCTGCATGTTAACCTTAAGAGAATCATGAACAAGGACCCCCAAGTCCCTTTGTGCTTCTGATTTCCTAAACATTTCCCCATTTAGAAAATAGTCTGTGCCTAAATTCCTCCTTCCAAAGAGCATTACCTCACACTTTTCAACATTGTATTTCATTTGCCACTTCATTGCCCACTCTCCTAGCCTGTCCAAATCCTTCTGCAGTCCCCTTGCTTCCTCAATACTACCTGTCCCTCTACAGATCTTTGTATCACCTGCAAACTTAGCAACAGTGCCTTCAGTTCCTTCTTCCAGATCATTAATGTATATTGTGAAAAGTTGTGTCCCAGCACAGACCCCTGAGGCATGCCACTAGTCACCGACTGCCATCCTGAAAAATACCCCTTTATCCCCACTCTCTGCCTTCTGCCAGTCAGCCAATCCTCTATCCATGCCAGGATCTTACCCGTAACACCATGGTGTCTCAACTTATTCAACAATCTCCTATGCGGCACCTTGTCAAAGGCCTTCTGGAAATATAAATAAATCATGTCCACTGGTTCTCCTTTGTCTAACTTCCTTGTTACCTGCTCAAAGAACTCTAACAGATTTGTTAGACATGACCTCTTTTGACAAAGCCGTGCTGACTCAGTCCTATTTTACCATGCACTTCCACGATCTCATCTTTGATAATGGATTCTAAAATCTGACCATGACTGAAGTCAGGCTAACCGGCCTATAATTTCCCGCCTTCTGCCTCCCTCCCTTCTTAAACAGTGATGCTACATTAGCCACTTTCCAGTCCTCTCGGACCCTTCCTGCCTCCAGTGATTCCTGAAAGATCACCACCAATGCCTCCACAATCTCCTCAACTATCTCTTTTAGAACCCTGGGATGTAGTTCATCCGGTCCACGTGATGTATCCACCTTCAGACCTTTCAGTTTCCCCAGAATCTTCTCCTTATTGATGGCCACTGCACTCACCTCTACCCCTGGATTCTCCTGGAGCTCTGGAATCCCACTGGTGTCTTTCACCATGAAGACTGATGCAAAGTAACTATTCTGTTTGTCTGCCATTTCTTTGTTTCCTATTATTACTTCTCCAGCCACGTGTTCCAGTGGTCCAATGTCTATTTTTGCATCTCTGTTACCTTTTACATATTGAAAGAAACTCTTCCTGTCTTTTATATTACTAGATAGCTTGCATTCATATTTCTCTCCCCTTATTGCATTTTTAATTGTCCTCTGCTCATTTTTAAAGAATTCCCAATCCTCTGGCTTCCCACTAATCCTTTTTTTAAAAAAAATAATTTTTATTAAGGTTTTCATAAAATATCAATAACAAAATGAAAATGGAACCCAACAGGGTTAAGTTACAAAACACAGTCTAGAAAAGCAACCCTCCATATCCTCCTCCCCCTGTACATAAATAATAAATTAACATTAACACCCCGACTTAATACAACAGGTACATACAGCCCCTCAGACCCTCCAGTGTAAATAACAAAACCAAAAATAAAGTAAACCCCCCCCCCCCCGAGTTGCTGCTGCCATTGACCAATGTCTACCGTTCTGCCAGGAAGTCTAAGAACGGTTGCCACTGCCTAAAGAACCCTTGTACCGACCCTCTCGAGGCGAATTGCACCCTCTCCAACTTAATAAACCCTGCCATATCGTTGTTCCAGGATTCCACGCTTGGGGGCCTCGCATCCTTCCACTGAAGAAGAATCCTTCGCCGTGCTACCAGGTACGCAAAGGCCAGAATACCGGCCTCTTTCGCCTCCTGCACTCCCGGCTCCTCTGCCACCCCAAATATTGCGAACCCGCAGCCCGGTTTGACCCTGGATGCTACCATGCTCGGCACCGTCCTCGCTACGCCCTTCCAAAATTCCTCCAGCGCTGGGCGCGCCCAGAACATATGGGTGTGATTTGCTGGGCTCCCTGAGCACCTAACACACCTGTCCTCACCCCCAAAAAACCGGCTCATCCTTGTCCCGGTCATGTGTGCCCTGTGCAGCACCTTAAACTACGAGGCTGAGCCTCGCGCACAATGAGGAAGAGTTCACCATCCCTAGGGCATCTGCCCATGTCACTTCCTCAATCTCCTCTCCCAACTCCTCCTCCCACTTGCCCTTCACCTCCACCCCCGAGGCCTCCTCCTCCTCCTGCATCACCTGGTAAGTTTCCGAGATCTTCCCCACTCCCACCCACCCGCCCGAGAGGACCCTGTCCTGTACTGTGTGTGGCAGCAGCCGTGGGAATTCCACCACTTGCCACCTGGCAAATGTCCTTACTTGTAAATATCTAAAGGCGTTCCCCGGGGGGGGAGCTCATACTTCTCCTCCAGCTCACCCAGACTCGCGAACTTCCCGTCCACAAACTGGTCCCCCAACCTTCTTATCCCTGCCCTGTGCCACCCCGAAAACCCTCCATCTATTCTCCCTGGGACAAACCGGTGGTTCCCCCGTATTGGGGTCCACACCGAAGCCCCAACTTCCTCCCTGTGCTGCCTCCACTGCCCCCAGATTTTCAGGGTAGCCGCCACTACCGGGCTCGTGGTATACCTCATTGGAGGGAGCGGCAGCGGCGCCATTGCCACGCTTCCAGACTCGTATCCTCACAAGACACCGTCTGCAGCCTCTTCCATGCAGCCCCCTCCCCCTCCACTACCCACTTGCGCACCATCGTCGCATTGGCGGCCCAGTAGTACCCACAGAGGTTGGGCAGCACCAGCCACCCCCCCCCCCATATCTCTACTCCGCTCCAAGAACACCCTTCTCACCTTCGGAGTCCCTCGTGCCAACACAAACCCCATTATACTACTGTTGACCCGCCTAAAAAAGGCCTTCGCGATAAACACGTGGGAGCTCGCCAATCCCCCCTCTCCTGGTCCCCTGGGAGAACCACGAACAGCTCGCTCTTCCCCATGTTGAGCTTGTACCCCGAGAAATCCCCGAATTCCCTAAGGATCCTCATTACCTCCGGCATTCCCCCCACCGGGTCCGCCACATATAGCAGTAAGTCGTCCACATAGAGCGACACCCTATGCTCCCCATCCCGTACCAACCCCCTCCAGTTCCTCGACTCCCTCAGTGCCATAGCCAGGGGTTCAATCGCCAGTGCGAAGAGCAGGGGGGACAGGGGACACCCCTGCCTCGTCCCTCGGTGCAACCGAAGGTACTCGGACCTCCTCCTGTTTGTGGCCACACTTGCCATCGGGACCTCATACAACAGCCTAACCCACCTGACAAACCCCTCCCCAAACCCAAACCTCTTCAGCACCTCCTACAGGTACCCCCACTCTATCCTATCGAAGGCTTTCTCAGCGTCCATCGTCATCACTATCTCCGCCTCCCCGTCCCTCACCGGCATCATGATAACGTTCAAAAGCCTCTGCACATTCGCATTCAACTGCCTCCCCTTCACGAATCCCATCTGGTCTTCGTGGATGATCTGCGGCATACAACCCTCAATCCTCGTGGCTAAGACCTTCGCCAGCACCTTGGCATCTACGTTTAGCAACGAAATCGGCCTGTAAGACCCACATTCCTTGTTCCGCTTCACGATCAAGGAGATGAGTGCCCGGGACATCGTCGGGGGCAAAGCCCCCCCCTCCCTTGCCTCATTGAAGGTCCTACCTAGCAACGGGCCCAACAGGTCCATATATTTTTTATAGAATTCGACCGGGAAACCGTCCGGCCCCGGTGCCTTCTCCGCCTGCACGCTCCCTATCCCTTTGGTCAGCTCCTCCAGTCCGATCGAGGCCCCCAATCCTGCCACCAGTCCCTCCTCCACCTTCGGAAACCTCAATTGGTCCAGGAAGCGGCCCATCCCTCCCTTCCTCCAGTGGGGGCTCGGACCGGTACAATTCCTCATAAAAGTCCCTGAAGACCCCATTGATGCCAACCCCACTCCGCACCACACTCCCCTGTCCCTAATTCCCCCAATCTCCCTAGCTGCGTCCCGCTTCCAAAGCTGATGCACCAGCATCCGGCTTGTCTTTTCCCCATACTCGTAAATCGCCCCCTTGGCCTTCCTCCATTGTACCTCCGCCTTCCTGGTGGTTACCAGGTCGAATTCGACCTGGAGGCTGCGCCTCTTCCTCAACTATCCTTCCTCGGGCACCTCCGCATACCTCCTGTCTACCCTCACCAACTCCCCCACCAGCCTCTCCCTCTCCCCCTGCTCCCTCCTCTCCTTGTGGGCCCTAATGGAGATCAGCTCTCCCCTAACCACCGCCTTCAGCGCCTCCCATACCATCCCCACTCGGACCTCTCCGTTATCGTTGGCCTCCAGGTACCTTTCTATACTTCCTCGGACCCGCTCGCTCACCACCTCGTCCGCCAACAGCCCCACCTCCAAGCGCCACAACGGGCGCTGGTCCTTCTCTTCCCCCAGCTCTAAGTCCACCCAATGCGGGGCGTGGTCCGAAATGGCTATCGCCGAGTACTCAGTGTTCTCTACTCTTGCTATCAGCACCATGCTCAAAATAAAAAAGTTGATTCGGGATTAAGCCTTATGGACATGTGAGAAGAATGAAAGCCCCCGGCCTTGCAAATCTCCAAGGGTCCACCCCTCCCATCTGGTCCATAAACCTCCTCAGCACTCTAGCCGCCGCCGGCTCCCGACCCGTCCTAGACCTGGAGCGATCCAGTGCCGGATCCAGCACCGTGTTAAAGTCTCCCCCCATTATCAGGCCCCCCACTTCCAAGTCTGGGATCCGACCCAACATTTGCCGCATAAAACCCGCATTGTCCCAATTCGGGGCATACACATTGACCAGTACCACCCTCTCTCCCTGCAGCTTACCACTTACCATTATGTACCTACCGCCATTGTCTGCCACAATTCTCGACGCCTCGAATGACACCTTCTTTCCCACCAAGATCGCCACCCCTCAATTTTTGGCATCCAGCCCTGAATTAAACACCTGACCTACCCACCCTTTCCTCAATCTTACCTGGTCTGCCACCTTCAGATGTGTCTCTTGGAGCATAACCACATCTGCCTTCAGCCCTTTCAGGTGCGCGAACACATGGGCCCGCTTAACCGGCCCATTCAGTCCCCTTACATTCCAGGTTATCAGCCGGACCAGGGGGCTACCCGCCCCCCTCCCCCGCCGACTAGCCATAACCCCTACTCGGCCAGCCACGCGCCCGCATCCCACGCCCGGCCCGTTCCCCAAGGCAGCAGACCCCTGTCTCGACCCCCCCCACTCGCTCCAGCTCCCCCTTGACCATAGCAACAGCAACTCTATTCCCCCCCCACCCCCCGGCTAAGACCCATCCTAGCTGTTTTACTCCCCCAATGGACTTCCGAAAGTCTGCTGACCCCGGCCACTCCCGTCTCTCCTTCGACTCCTCTCATTGTGTGACACACCCTCCTCTTCCATTCCCCATCCGCAGGCTCTCCCCCTCCCCCTTCCATCCGAAGCGCGGGAAACAACCCTCGCTTCCCTGCCCGGCCCCGCTCCCTCCAGTCTTCAGCGCGGGAAAAAGCCCGCGCTTTCCACCTACCCGGCCCCGCCCCCTCTGGCGCAGCTCCTTTTACAGCCCAGTCCCCTCACCCCCGAACCCCCCCCCCCCCGCGGGGCCCCATCACACCGCCGGCCATCCACCCGTGTTCCATTTGCTTATCCCCCTCCAAGTGCCCCCTTGACCAACCCAACCAAAACAATGCCCAACCCGCCCTAACCACTCTCACCGACCAGAAAGAGAACAAAAAACACAAATAAAAATCAAGAACAAAGGACCCCCCTCAAAAAGTAACATATCAACCGCAATCCCCAAATGCCCATCCCAACCCTCAATCTGTGTCCAACTTCTCGGCCTGAACAAAGGCCCACGCCTCCTCCGGAGACTCAAAATAATGGTGCCGGTCCTTGTAGGTGACCCACAGTCACGCCGGCTGCAACATGCCAAACTTCACCCCCTTCCTGTGCAGCACCGCCTTCGCTCGATTGTACCCTGCCCTCCTCTTCGCCACCTCCGCACTCCAGTCCTGGTATATTCGAACCTCCGCGTTCTCCCACCTGCTGCTCCTCACCTTCTTGACCCACCTGAGCACACACTCCCGATCAGCGAACTGATGAAACCGCACCAGCACCGCCCACGGAGGCTCGTTAGCCTTGGGCCTCCTCCCCAGCACTCTATGGGCCCCTTCCAGCTCCAGGGGCCCCTGGAAGGACCCCGCTCCCATCAGCGAGTTCAACATGGTGACCACATAGGCCCCCACGTCCGACCCCTCCGGGAGGCCCAAAATCCGCAGATTCTTCCGCCTCGACTGGTTCCTGCCATTTCTTGTGGAGCACCTCGTGCGCCTCCACCTTTACAGCCAGGCCTAAGATCTCGTCCTCGTTGTCGGAGTTCTTTTGTCGCGCCTCGCGGATCGCCACCCCCTGGGCCGTCTGTGTCTCCAGCAGCTTATCAATAGAACCCTTCATCGGCTCAAGCAGGTCCGCTTTAATTTATCTGAAGCAGCGCTGGATACCCTCCTGTTGCTCCTGCGCCCACTGCATCCACGCTGCCTGGTCTCCACCCACCATCATTTTGTTCTTCTTCCCTCGCACCTTCTTCGGGTCCACCACCACCTTTTTAGTCCCCCCGCTCCTGGTAAAAGCCATATACTATCGGGGAATTGTTGTAATCTCCTTCCCACACCGGGAAACGTCAAAAAGTGCCTTTGGGGGCCCTGAAAAGAGCCCAAAAGTCCGTTTTTGCAGGAGCCGCCGAATGTGCGACTTAGCTCCGCATAGCCGCTAATCCTTTGTCTGCTTTTTCTTTTGCTCTTATGCTGTCCTTGGCTTTCCTCGTCAACCATGGATGCCTTGTCCTCCCCTTAGCATGTTTCCTCGTCCTTGGGATGAATTTCTGCTGTGCCTCCCAAATAACCTCCCAAAAACCCCTGCCATTGCTGTTCCACTGTCTTCCCTGCTAGGCTCCTTTTCCAATCAACTCTGGCCAGCTCCTCCCTCATGTCTTTGTAGTTACCCTTATTTAATTGTAATACCGTTACATCTGATTGCAGCTTCTTCCTCTCAAACTGCAGGGTAAATTCTATCATATTGTGGTCACTGCTCTGTAAGGGTTCCTTCACCTTAAGATCCCTAATCAAGTCTGTCTCATTACACATCACCAAATCCAGAATTGCCTGTTCCATAGTGGGCTCCGCTGCTCCAAAAATATATCTTTTACGCATTCCACAAATTCCTTTGCTTGGGATCCACTACCAACCTGATTTTCCCAGTCCATGTGCATATTGAAGTCCCCCATGATTATTGTGATATTGCCTTTTTTAAAGGCTTTCTCCATCTGCTGATTAATTTTGTGCCCCACATCCTGACTACTGCTAGGGGGCCTGTACATAACTCCCATCAGGGTCTTTTTACTTTTGCGATTCCTTAACTCTACCAACAGAGATTCTATGCCTTCTGATCCTATATATATCTGCTTGCTGTCGATTTAACTTCATTCTTTAGTAACAATGCAACCCCCCCGCTTTGCCCATCTGCCTGGCCTTTCCATAGGACACATATCCTTGTATATTTAGATCCCAGCCCTGATCCCCTTGCAGCAACGTCTCTATGATGCCCACAACATCGTACCGGCCAATTTCAATGTGCGCAACAAGCTCATTTACCTTGTTCTGTATACTGCGCGCATTAAGGTACAATACCCTCAGTCCTGCATTGACCACCTCCCTTCTCACACTTGTCATCTTATTTGTTCTGCCTGAGGGTGATGTTGTTCTCTTATTTTTGTTTTCTATTTCCCCTTCAGTTATGACACCTTCTAAGCTAACGCTCTGGTTCCCACCCCCCTGCCATACCAGTTTAAATCCTCCCGAGTGACACAAGCAAACCTCCCAGCCAGGATATTCCTGCCCCTCGAGTTTGGATGCAACCCGTCCTCCTTGTACAGATCCGAGCTGCTGTCATTTTCTCTGTCTTCCCTGAGCAGTCTAAGATGTTCTGTCATTGGGACCCATCGACAGCCATCAGTTTTTAGTATTAAGTCTTTATCTCCAATTATCTTTTGTGATTACTGTATCTCTTTCTCTTTCACGCTCATTCCTTATAGCAGAATCTTACAAAGAAATACATTGTTACAATGTTTTTGTTGGAAAATTTGTGTTTTCATTTTAAATTGGCCCAATCCTTTTTTTTTACCTATTATGTCTTTGTAAAATACTTCATTATTTCTCTGCAGGTCTTTGTTAATGCAGTAATAAAAATGGAAAATGCTGGAATATTCAGCAGCTATCGGGAGACGTTGATGTAATATTAATGTAATTGGACTAGTAATCCAGAGGCTCAGGCTAACTCTGGGATCATGAGTTCACTGCAGATGATGCAATGTAAACTCAATTATAAACTCTGGAATTATAAAGCTAGCCTCAGTAATGGTGAACATGAAACTATCACCGTTTGTTGTAAAAACCCATCTGGTTCATTAATTTCCCTTAGAGAAGAAAATCTGTCGGCCTTAGCTGGTCTGGCCTACATGTGACTCCAAAAGTTGTGATTGAGTCTTAAAAGCCCGAGCGAACCCCTCAGTTTAAGGGTAATTAGGATGGGCAACAAATAGTGGCCTTATCAACAATACCCACAGAATAAAGAATGAAGAAAAAAATATTCAGGCAGCGGCGAAAGGAAGAGTTTCTGGTCAATGACCTTCATTAGAGCTTCTTCAATAGGACTTTTGATGAAAAGTCATTGACTTGAAACATTAATTCTGTTTCTCTCTCCACAGATGCTGTCAGACCTGCTGAGTCTTTTCAACATATTCTGTTTTTGATTCAAATTTCCAACTTTGCTTTTGTTAATGCTGTGCCTCCTCTTAGTTCTCCCAGTCTCCCGTTTGATTCTCTTCTGTTTTATTAGCACTAAATTTGTCATATGCCTTACTTTAGTTTTAATTCCTCATTCAAGGAGATTCAGCTTTGCTGCACCACTAAAACTTGTGCAAAGATGCCCAGTTTGCTTCCTTGTAATTTCCCGATTGATGTTTCCACTCTTTTTGCGCCATCTTATTTGTCAGTTTTTATTTGCAGTTTAGCTATGATAAGTTCCTTTTGTCCCGTTGAAATTGGCCTTTTTATGGGGGTCAACTATTTTTAGCTATGACTGTCCCCTTTCCTTTTCAAGTTTAAATCAAACCTCATTAGATTATGGTCCCAGTTTTTAAGATGTTCCCCGACCCTAGTATAATGCACTAACCTACAGTACTTCATTTCCTAGAACTAAATTGAGCAGTCTTTTTCTTCTTTGGTTCATCTTTTTCCTTTACATTTATCTTTCCTAACCTGATTTTCGGTAATTAAAGTCATCCTTTATTTAATCACTATTGGTCCTGCATTTTTCTTTAATTTAGCTCCATATAAGCCTTTTCACAATATCTATGTTGCCCATATGTTATTATGCAGAAATGAAATCTTTGATCTGCTCCATTTTTTCTGCCTTATATTGCCTGCTCTAGCTTAAGCTATATCTCAGTTAATGTCATATATCATACTTTCTCTATAGCAATTTGTACTCCAGTGCACCAATTTTATTCACACTATTCTGTGTATATTAACATACATATAACTCCAGCCTTTGTCTGCTTTAAAATCTTACTCATTTTACACAGCTCTTCTGATTCCCTTCCCCCACTTTTTCTATCCTTCTGGGCCACTTCTCTGATTTCCTCATCGCATGTTTTCTTCCCTCTGCCATATTAATTTAAAGCCTCTTCCACAGCACCAGCTATTAGCAATGGCTTTGGGTGCAGTTCTGTTCAGGTGGAAATTGCCCATCGTATACAGATCATACCTTTCTTACAACTGGTCCAATTGTGTGTGAAGCAATTCTGAAACATTTCTGAGAGACATATTAAGAAGATGTATAAGTGCACGGCTTAATTTTAAGAATGCTTGTTTTGTTTTAGGGATTGTTAAAGTTCATGAGTGTATAGAGGATACTTTGGTCTGTTAATGACAATTTGCATCATGACTTTTTTTGGGGGGGGGATTGGCTAAGGGGCAGAGGACCAAATTTGAAAGCATGCAAAATTCCGAGATTTTCATGCCCTTCCATCAGTAGAAATCTGTCACACCAGGTAGCAAAAGGCTGCAGAGAGTCTTTGCAAAACAGATCGTGGCCGCTTGAAAGTAGTTTGACAAAATGTAGTCTGAAATTTGTTTCCGTGGCAGATGAAATAACAAAACTGAACTTGTGCTCAGAATTTTATGGTATAGGAGCATCTGTTAAATATGAACTACATTGGAGTTTCAAGATTATTTGGAATAAAATATTTACATTGGACCTTTACATAATCCTTTGAATCTCCTTTTGTTTCCCTTTCATAGTACATCTGTAAAGAACCCTTTTTGTAGCAGCTGGGCTCTTACACCCATTCTAGTTTGAGAGGTGCAAAAGGCTTTGGATCTGATCAAGGCACATTTGATGATGTGTATGCAGTTTTCTCCCAAAAGTAATGACTATAACGTCTGCTCTTTTAATTTCATTATCAGAAAACCTTTTCTAACATTTTTAAATTCCACATCCCACTGCCTTTGAAAACTTAAGTTTTGGTGACACTTCTGGGGCGAAATTCTCCTACCCACCCCGTCACATTTCTGCCCCGACCGGCCGATGGGAGTCTCCGTAACACCGGCCGGTCAATGGGGTTTCCCATTGTGGGGCAGCCCCACGCCGTCGGGAAACCCCCGGGCGCCGGCAAAACGGAGACTCCCGCCGGCGGAGAATTACGCCCCTGAAGTCCAATAGAACAAGTTTGTAATTGGATTGTTTTTCAAAATCACTAAAAAAAGAATTTTTAATCCATCAGTATTAATGAAAATGAGGCAGTAATGCTCTAAACCTACAGGTTTTTCATATGTCATATGTGGCATACATGCTTTGGGCTTATTCTCAGCCCATTCTTTCATTCCTTTGTTTTAAGATTTTTGTCTAAATAATGTTTTATCAATTTTAGTATTTTTACTATGCATTACTTTTTAAATTTAGAGTACCCAATTAATTTTTTGCACATTATGGGGCAATTTAGCGTGGCCAATCCACCTAGCCTGCACATCTTTGGGTTGTGGGCGCGAAACCCACACAAACATGGGGAAAATGTGCAAACTCCACACAGACAGTGACCCACAGACGGGATCGAACCTGGGACCTCGGCGCCAGGGGGCAGCGGGGCTAACCCACTGAGCCACTATGCATTACTTAGACATGAAAAAGTGACTGTAACAGCGTAAGAGAAGTTATTTTGCAGTTAAAATTCCTCTATTATACTACCATTTTGGCCAACAACTCTGAAGGATTCTGAATAATTCCAATGGGATTCAAATAAATACAATGGCTTAATTTATGTTGTATCTACTGGCAGCACGGTGGCGCAGTGGTTAGCACTGCTGCCTCACGGTGCCGAGGTCCCAGGTTCGATCCCAGCTCTGGGTCACTGTCCATGTGGAGTTTGCACATTCTCCCCGTGTTTGTGTGGGTTTTGCCCCCACAACCCAAAGATATGCAGGGTAGGTGGATTGGCCATGCTAAATTGTCCCTTAATTGGAACTAATGAATTGGGTACTCTAAATTTTTTTTTTTTAAATTATTTTGTATCTTGCACAAGGTAAATGTGAAAACTAATTTTCACAGAAACATAGAAACTAGGAGCAGGGTTTGGCAATTTGGCCTTTCCCTTCTCCACCATTCAATATGATCATGGCTGATACGTGATCTCAATGCCATATTCCCGCTTTCCCCCTGTACCCCTTGATGCCGTTAAAATCTAAAACATTATCTACCTCTCTTGAATACATATTCAGCGACTTGGCCACCACAGCCTTCTGTGGTAGAGAATGCCACAGGTTCATTAAGGTTTGAGTGAGACGTTTTTCTTCAGCTCAGTCCTATATGATCTACTTTCATCAATCTACACACATCATTCATTTACGTGCGCAGGCTGAAGGCCTGTTTGCTTATCATAGAATTTACAGTGCAGAAGGAGGCCATTCGGCCCATCGAGTCTGCACCGGCTCTTGGAAAGAGCACCCTACCCAAGGTCAACACCGCCACCCTATCCCCATAACCCAGTAACCCCACCCAACACTAAGGGCAATTTTGGACACTAAGGGCAATTTATCATGGCCAATTCACCTAACCCGCACATCTTTGGACTGTGGGAGGAAACCGGAGCACCCGGAGGAAACCCACGCACACACGGGGAGGATGTGCAGACTCCGCACAGACAGTGACCCAAGCCAGAATCGAACCTGGGACCCTGGAGCTGTGAAGCAATTGTGCTATCCACAAGGCAACCGTGCTGCCCCTCTAGAGAAAGTGGAATTCAACTTATGTTTCTTCCTGAGGCTTTTTCAATCAGATTTTGCAGTTGCCTTTCACTCTTGGTCAGAATGATGAGGCAGCTCCCAAGTCTACCTCAGAAGTGATTTCTGTTGGCAATATTCTGAACCATGTACTAGCTATTTAGCCAACTGAGCTAATGGGCTCTCTAGCCTGCATGCAACCTTGGTGAAATAAAGACGTCAACTACTTGTGCATTTCCCACAGACAGTGAGCAATGTCAGAAGATGTACATCTGTAAAAAGCTTGTTTAGACTTTCTGTACTCTGACCTACAAGAGGTATGGGGTTCCAATCTCAAGTAATGGATTTTGTGACACTTTTGACATTTTAAAATTTTGTATCCACTTGCTCTGGTGATTTCATGTATATTTTAGCTTCTGCCGTTTTCGCATTAGTTTCTCAGACAGAACAGTTAAACATACTCACCAGAGATCATTAAGATCAACTCCAGTTTTCCAGCTGTTTGACCTTCCTTAATTTTCCTGCTGTTTGACCTTTCACATCTTTTCTCCTCTCTGGGGACTGCCATTAGCATTCAGTTTCCCTTTGGTTTCTGTGGCCATTAGCACATGGTTTCCCTGGGTTTCTGTGGCTATGACTCATCTTTCATTCTCACTCCACAGTATAAATATTTCCCACTTTCTTTGTCTGTTAGCTTTGACAAAGAGTCATCGGACTCGAAACGTTAGCTCTTTTCTCTCCCTACAGATGCCAGACTTGCTGAGATTTTACAGCATTTTCTCTTGTTTCAGATTCCAGCATCCACGGTAATTTGCTTTTTACCAAGATCAACTCCAATTGTATTAAGGCCTTTGTAAGATTAACTTATGGAACTAAAATACTTTATGGGCATGAAATTCTAACATGAAATATCAATCCCATTAAAAATGAAATATTTGACTATAAAGTTGCTCCTTTTTAACTTTATATATTTCTAACTTTTTATTGCTGAATAAACAAATGAATCATACATACCCCTATACTGACCAGTTTTCTCAAGCATTCATTGTTAACAACTTATGTTTAGTAGTTATAAAATCAGAAACTACATCACAGCACAGATAAATTAGCCTTGTGTTAACTATTTTCCGACATCTAAAATGACCTATTTATCGAGATAGAATGAAGTGGCAGTTTTTTTGAGGGGGCATTCAGTTCAGTCTTTTTCTTTCTGTGTCTGGACTCAAAATGGAATGAAATCAGCTCTTCTCTGCTAATTATGAATGGCTTTAGTGGATTTTTCTCCACCAAGTTCCAAGTGGGCGTGGACGCACAGCATTCAATGGGCCATACTTGTTTCCAGCTGCAGTCATAAAATACATAAAATGGATATTTATGACCTGCAATCCTGACCTCAAACTGATGGAGGGCAATCTTTCTCATGAAGAAGAAATCTGACAAAAATGCACAGTGCAAAATTGAGATCAGCAGTGTCTCTTTTATCTACAGCAGTAAATGAAAAGGGAGGAAAGAGGTGATGGGAAATTTATAACTTTAAAGAGAATTAAGGCCATGCAGCAGTGTAGCGATTTGGATGATGAGCAGAATGTGATGGGAAGGGACAAAGAGTTTAACAGTAATAGTGCACGAATGAATAGGGTCAAATGAGGGAAAATGGTAAAAAGAAATAAAAATTAAAGTCACTTTATCTAAATGCACAAAACATTCTTAGCAAGTTGGTTGAATTATTGGCACAAATAGAGATAAATGGGTTTGATTTAAAGCCATTACACAGACATGGTTGCATGATGACCAAGATTGGGAACTAAATATTCCTGGATAATTGACGGTTTGTAAAGACAGGCAAAGTGTAAAAGGCAGGGCGGGTTGCCCATATAATGAAGAATGGCAGGACCACAGGAGTGAGGACAAGCAGGAAGTAAAATCAATACGGGTGGAGATGAGAAATAACAAGGAGCAGAAACACTGGTGGGAGTTGTTAACAGGCCCCTTAATAGTAGCTATACTTTGGACAGGCAATATAATAATACTATTGTATGACCAGATATTGGGCAGTAAAGGTAAATATCTGATCATAGGAAATACAGGATCTCCTTAAGGGAGCAGCTGGTGATCCTGCCCTACCTACCATCCAGCTATTCACACTTTACTGCTGAAGTCATTGGATAGTGATCAGGAATGAGAACCTGGCTGTATTTTTATTTTGGTAGCTTTTAGCCCAGAGTGCTGTGGCAGATTGCAGTGTTACACCCGTTAAAAGTTATGTAATGAAACATGGAGAGAAAATTGAACTAGTCTGCTGGTCCTAACTTAATCAGTCAGCGTTTGGTATTTTTTTACAGATGTGAGTGTCCAGGGAACTGTGTTTTTCTATGCATGGTTGGACTTTGTTCTTCTTCGTCATGCCTTCAGGATTGTTCAACAAGAACTTGCGATTTAAGTTTGAGTTTTGTTTTAAAATTGCTTTAGATGTATCTTTTGCGTGACAAGCCACCTGACAATCTGGGTCAGAACAGAAAAACTCATTCAGCTGAGGGAATCTGTGACACTGCCCAACAGTTTGAATTGCACAAATGCACTAATTTGAGGGGTTTCTTTAAAAATGAAATTACTTGCGTTTTTAGAGATGTCGAAATTTGACAAAGGCAGAATAACAGAAAACCCTCAAAAATAGAAAATATAATTCTTTAAAAAAAGTCAATTTTCTTGTAATATGTATTTGACTGTAGTTGTATTAACTGCCCAATAATATAAATTCTACTCATTAGGCTGCTGCAATAAGAAACAAATGTTATTGAGCAACAGATAAATCTCGATTCTTTGAGATTTCAGTGCATTATTAATATGAATGACGAATTGCATCACATCCTAATAACTGTAATTACCTACGGTATAACTTGTTTGTTGTTAATGAAAGTAAACTGGTATCTCTTTCCATGTCAAAATAAATCAGTTTATTTAGTGTCGTAATCCAGGAGACATGAAGAAGAAGGCTAAGCAGGTTTGTTTTAGCTCAAAAGGTAAAGCTGCTACTGCGGGGTACAACACTAATGTCCCAGTCCGAGACTATCAGAACTCCCGGTCCGGGTCTGTGAACAATATTTAAAGGGCTCATTAATGAGTCCCAGCTGGGCTGGCCTGCACCCACTACTATGGGAACCCTTACTCTACAAGCCGCATGGCGAGGTCGATTAGTGATCCCCTGTGGGCCTCGTGAGAGTTATCACATTTAGAAATACAGAAAAGTATAAAATTTACGAGATGAATAAACAAATCAAAAACTAGTTTGGTGGGTAAATATAAATACACAAAATACTGTTTTTTTTGTACTTTATTTCAGGGAGCCCCCTTAATGATGTCACATTCCTCAAGATCCACTGTAAATATTGCCACAATCTTGGGAATTGCAACATATATTGACACTCTCCAAGACTCCTTCTGTTATAATTTGTGAAAGACCCTGGCAAGTAGAAAAGCAGGGCCTTTGTTCTCATAAAACATTATTTAATGCAAACTATAGTCTGTCAGTAAATGCCACAAATGATAGAAATCTGAGGAATAAGCAGAATTGATGATCTTGGAGTCCCCTTGACATTCTCTCATGGAACTGCAAAGATCCAGTAACCTCAAACAATGGTATAAGATCCAGGAGGTTGAGTCCTCACAGTTTCTTGGCATCATGGCTCACCGAAGGTATATAATGTTCTGTCCCCGAGAACTTATAATAGAATAATGGAAAGTATATTACCATGCTTTGTACCCTTGAACTGTGCAAAAGCACCCACTGTTACTGTGAATGAAGTCATGAACAAAGATTGTAAGAAGACCAGCATATAGAACATATGAACACACTAATTAGAAGCAGGTGTAGGCCACTCAGCCCCTCAAGCCTGCTCCGCCGCCATTCAATAAGATCATGGCTGATCTGATTGTAACCTCAACCCCACATTCCCGTCTACCCCGATAACCTTTCACCCCCTTGCTTATCAAGGGGTGGCACGGTGGCACAATGCTTAGCACTGTTGCTTCACAGCTCCAGGGACCCAGGTTCAATTCCCGCCTCGACTGACTGTGGAGGTTTTGTTTTCTCCCCGGGTCTGCAAGGGTTTCCTCTGGATGCTCTGGTTTCCTCCCACAGTTCAAAGATGTGCAGGTTAGGTGGATTGGCTATGCTAAATTGTCCCTGACCGTCTAAAAGATTAGGTGGGGTTACTGGGTTACGGGGCTAGGGCCGAAGCGTGGGCTTCAGTGGGGTGCTCTTTCCAAGGGCCAGTTCAGGCTTGGATGGGCCGAATGGGCTCCTTCTGCACTGTAAATTCTAAGATTATCAAGAATCTTTTTACCTGTGCTTTAGAAATATTCTCTGCTTCCACCGCCTTTTAAGGAAAAGAGGTCTGAAGACTCACGACCCTCTGAGAGACAAAGATTCTCCTCATTAGAGGAGAAGATATATAGGCATAGGATTGGCGTTTATTTGTTTAAATGAAATGTTTTCCATGGCATACTAGTTGCAATATGCAACATTTATAGTGAACTAAGGTATTAAAAGTAAGACTAGCCATTCTTCTTTAATTGGTCCCCTTCCTTTAATTTGGTGTTGATGGGTTTTACCACTTGGGATTATTTCCAGACGTAATTTCTTTGCGCTATCAGATAATTATCCTTGCCTCACCGTTTTCTTTTAAAAATCTATTAACCTGTCACTTGTTTTAGCATTTCCATTTTATTACAGTTTATCTGGAATTATGTTGTGTACCTAACTGAGTGTGATTCAGACCGACGACAGTCATTGATGTGCAAAATGATAACCAGACCATCTTGTTTTACCATAGAATCTCTACAGTACAGAAGGAAACCATTCAGCCCATCAAGACTGCATCGACCCTTTGAAAAAGCACTCTACCATGTCCACTCCCTTGTCCACCCTGGCCTATCCCTGTAACCCCATAAACTAACCTGCACATTCTTGAACACTAAGGGGTAATTTATCATGGCCAATCCACCTAACCTGCACATCTTTGGACTGTGGGAGGAAACCGGCGCACCCGGAAGAAACCCACAGAGACACAGCAAGAACGTATAACTCCATACAGAGCTATCTAGCTCATGAATGATTATTGCCCTCCTTTGCACAGTATTTTTTTATTTGTAGAAATATTGTAAATTTATGGGGGGGGGGTTTATTTTCCGAACAAAATGTTTCCAAATACGTACATAAAATTGCCTTTTAAACATGTTTGATTAAGAAACTTGTTTTATTTGGCAGGTCTAGATCCAAAGAAACATCTTGGGAAAACATTGGATCAGGTAGAACCATATCTCAAACAGGTACATTTGCCTAATATTTGTAATTGCTTTAAATGAATTTCCTCTGCTGAATCTGTAACAGGATCCTGTGCAGTTAAGTCAACTTGCCATCAGAATGTTGGATGGGATTTTCAGTCCGCCCACCTCGAGACTAGAAATTCCCATCCGAGATAAATGGGCCTTTCAATGGTCCGTTAAATTGTCTGTCCTGCCCGCAATGATTACTGCGGCAGGCAGGACTGGAAAATCTACTGCGTTATGCGGGCTTGTGTTTCCAGAACATGCTGGTGGGCGGATGGGATCGTTGTTATTATGGGGATTGACATATCTTGTTGATTATTATTTATTGTTGATGGGTATAAATGTGGGAGAAAAGGTGAAAAAGGAGGAGAATAAAAAAAAAGTTTTTAATAAACCAATTAAAAACATACTAAGGGAATACGTGAAGTTTTCCATCTTGCTAGTCTCTTCCTAAAGGATGCTTGGATTTGTTGGTTAATGCTGTCAATAAGCCAAGAAAGTGATGCATCGATACCTGTGTATCTATGTAAAACAGGGACTTGATTCGAGGAAAAATGGTGAGATGTGAATTTGCCTATCAGTGGAAAACACCTATTTTACACATGTGACTAGAGAAAACAATAGGCTGTAGTGGTGGTATCTTCAAAGTGGAGAGTCGGGAAATTGACATGTACCTGCTCAAAACCTACTCCACAGGTGAATACCATCAAAGAGAAAGAAATAGTATAACTGTAGAACACTAACTAAGGAAACGGGAGAGAGACCGCTAATATCAGAACTGCAGCAATTACAGATATAGGACGCGATATAATGAAAATGTGGTGGTGGCGAGCGGGAACTGCCACGAACTTCCCGAAGCCTGCGAGGCTGTCACCATGATAAAACATTAATTGGTTCATTTAACAAGGCCCCACGGGCTTCTCGCCACAAATCATGGTCCCACTGGCTGATTCGCCAGAAGCACGCTCACCAGCCCCTCGCTAACGAGGGAGAGCAGCACTTATATCGCTCCTACACAGCCAACTCCACTCAGCTCGCAGCCATGCACTGAGACGACGAGCGTCACGATTTGGCGATGCTGGCCTGGATAGACTAACTTGAAGCGGTATGCCCTGTTCCCCCGAGGGTCTTGGACGGTCAGTCAAAGGGCAGCCAATGCCGCCTGGGAGGAAATTGCAGCAGCAGTCAGCTCGGGGAGCGTGAACAGGAGGACCGGTACCTAGTGCCGCAAGGAGGTCAACAACCTCTACCGGGCCGCTCAGGTAGTTTGCACCGGATATCCGACTTCACCAACCCCCCCCCCCCCGAGAATGCGCCTGGCACCACCCCCGCCTCGCACTGTTCCGTGTCCGGCCCACCCACGTCCAGCAGTGCCGCTCACGTCGCCCCATTTACAACTCCCCATCCCCACCCCAGCAATGAACCATGCAGCTAATGATGCCCCATCTGTGTCCCCGCAGGACAAGTGGGCCCACAACCAACTGGAGGGGGTCCAGTTGGGCAGCAGGGAGCCAGACATCAGAGTTCTCACTGCATATGAGGAACGGGCCCTGGAGATCGCATGGATGGCCGAGGACAGATCAGTGACCACCGTAGAGTTCGGCCTATGCCGCAGAGGTGAGGATCCACTAGCTCACCATCCAGGTGATCTGTCAAACGTGAGTTGTTAATGCTATACAGACTGACCCATCCCTCCACATTGACCACACGTTCATTCTCCCGTAGGACTTGCAGATGCCGACGCCAGCCCATCCAGGTGGCATTCACCTTGCAAGAGAACACCTCGGAGGAGAGTTCTGAGGATGCCACCATTATCATGGCACAGCTGTCATCCCCACCCCCCACCTGTGCAGAGACACGCATTTTGGTGTAGTGGTCAGGCTTCTGGGACACAATCTGGTGAGCACCACACAGTTACTGATGCACGTCAGATGGAGGCAGGAACACCCAGTCGAGACAGCAGTCAGGTCTGCTGGATCCCAGGTCCCAGCTGGGTCCTAGTCACATGCTCCACAGAGCAGGTTTACCTGGAGCTGATGCAAACGATAGGGTGCAGCCGTGAGATATATAGGTGAATGCCAGCAGCATTCCAGTAGGTTCATAGTCGATTGGAGGAGTCCCAAAGGCTACGGGTGCAGGAGATGGCGTCGGCAATGCGTGCCACTGAGGCCAACACTGCTAGGGTGGCGGCTGCGTTGGAGAGCCTGGTACACAACATTGGCAGCATGAGTGGAGGTGTCCAATGCATGGTTCAGTAGGTGCCTCGACAACATGTCCCCGTCGCTCGGGGACATCACCCACTACCAGGTGGACCTTGATGAGGCACTGCAGAGAATGTCCCAGTTCCAGGTGGGCACAGCCAAGGCTCTGTGGAGCATGTCCTGGTTGCTGGGGGACATGTCCCAGTCCCAGTGGGCATTGCCGGCATGCCCCAGAGCATGCCCCAGCCCTGAGGAGCATCGCCGAGGGCATCGACAGCATGCCGCAGACATTGGGGAGCCTCCAGGGATGGCAGAGCCAAATGAGATGGGCAGCAGGGGCTCGATCCAGCTGTCCCTCTAAACTCCAGGGCTCTATCGGCACCGACCTAGAGGGGGAGGGGCTGGGTGTCTACCCAGAGCCATCCTACGAAGTGGCGACAGCAGCCACCATCTCCCCCGCATTCCACACCCCTGACAATGGTGCATCTCGGAGTGAGCACCCGGTACAATGTAGCACGGAGGAGCATGTGCTGCCGGCAAGCGCGCTTGGGCCCTCTGGCCCCAGAGCCCCCCAGAGGATGTCCGCCAGAGGCATCAAAAGGCCATGGGATGCGGTATTCAGCAGGCTGCCTCCACCTCTGATGTGCATTCTGAGGATACATCTAGACACAGTGGTAGAGCACGGAAGGCTAAACATGTCGAGGATCACTGAGAGGACACAAGGGGTGGGGGGTGGTGGTGTTGGGATGGGGAGAGTGGGGCGCCACCATCAGGAGAGTGGTGCAGTTGGAGACACTTCTGTGAATGATTCAAATCTGTTGACCTCGACCAATATGAAATACTGTGGCACTTCCTTCCGCTATGTGCGCCGAGCACCAATCCCATGCTGCATCTCCCTGGACATGGAGGTCCTGGACTCCCCCCGCACTCCACATACAGGCGATGGGTGTGAGCGAGCACTCAGCCGACAGACAGGGGTCAGACTATGGCATTGAATGAGGAGCACCAGCGCTCAGCTCTCTGCAGGACATCATTACACCTCTACCGCCGACCGTGACCTGCTGACGGTGCCGACACAGTCCCATCATCCTGGAGTGATGATACGCAGACCCTGGAAGAGTGGAAAGTGGGAGAGGGTGTGGCAGGGGAGGATGCGGGAGGGGCAGAGGCTGTAGGCAGAGGGATGCGGGAAGGGTGGATGATTTTGAGGAGAGGGAGAATGACAGATGAGGCCACATCCTATGTGAAGTGGGTGAGGATGAGGGCTTCCCTGGTCCTCTGGGCTGGACTCTCGCCGCCCCCACCTGTACTCCATCCTCTGGTTGTTCCTGCGGGTCCTCTTCAGGCTTGCAATATCTGTAAGGAATTGGGAGAGGGTGTGAGACTGACAACCAGCGGTGTCTTTCTCCCAGCACTCTCCACCACCCCATCGCTCTTCCCCACCCTCACCCTACCCTGCACACTCAACCCACGAACCCCTGGCCGCAGAGAGGGCCCCAGCTCACCGGACCCCAGACCGGATACCCCACACAGGCCCACTGGACCGGGCGCTGGTCACCTCCCCGGTTCACTCATCCACCCTCTGCGGAAATGTCCCTGGTGCTGAGGCCCAGCCCCTGGGTGTTCGGGTGTTGGCCGCTGCGTCCTACGTGTTGCCTCCCGCGTCCTACGTGTTGCCTCCCGCAGTGTTCAGTCACAGTGTCCAGGCATCGCTGTCTGATTGAGATGCTAGGCTATAGCCCCAACATGCTCCATGACACATCTACGCATGGGGATCCACTTGGGATGTGTGACGATCTCACTTAACTACGATTGTCAATTCCCAATTAGTAATCGCCTTCAGCCGCACAGCGCGGGGGTTATGGGTGATCGGCCGGCAGGCAGGGGCTGACCCCCGAACGGCAGAACACGGTCCAGAGATTGGCATGTCGGAGCCATGGGCGCTCAGATACACATCCTCCCCCCACCTCAGCCCAGCCGAGGGCATGCCCCCCCACCCCCGCCAATGGCAGCCCACTCTGATCAAGGATGGCCTCCCCGGTGACCCGCCCACCTCCTTAGCGCATCAGGGCAGCAGCCACAGTGACACTGGGCTCTTTGCCTGTGTGCGAAGATAACTACCCACCTGCTCAGGTCCTTGTGGCAGCCCATTTGCCAACCACGTTTTTAAAAAGGAGTACTAATTGGAGTTCACATGAACACTTGCTGGGAAGGCCGTTAGATCACGGTTGGTCATTGGATAGGAGATCGCTCCGTTAATTATATCGAGATTGAGCTTAAATAGTGATTATTGGTTTCTTGCTCGCTACAGAGTGATCCTGATTTTGCCAATGGGAGCGGGTTGGTTAAACTGCAAACAGATCGGCGCAGCTCTCGATTTTGTCCTCTCGGTCCTCTCCCACGATTTAACAGCCTCGTCACGCTCTTGCTTAAGCGTAATGTGGCCATTAAATCGCGTCCCTTGTCTCTCGAAAGACGTAGTCATTTTTTGGGCAGCATGGTGGCGCAGTGGGTAGCACTACTGCCTCACGGCGCCGAGGTCCCAGGTTCGATCTCGGCTCTAGGTCACTGTCCATGTGCAGTTTGCATATTCTCCTCGTGTTTGCATGGGTTTCGCCCCACAACCCAAAGATGTGCAGGGTAGGTGGATTGGCCATGCTAAATTGCCCCTTAATTGGAAAAAAATTGGATACTCTAAATTTAGAAAAAAAAGTAGTCATTTTTTGCCTCTGCTGAACCTGAAGACTACTTCCCAGACGTGCTATCTTAATCTGTGTGTGGTAATTATTTACTGGATTTATCTCATATAGTTATTTAATATAGGATGTTGTTTGGGAAAAGGGGTGTCTTAGAGTTCAGGTAACCTAGGTGTTTGTGGACCAAGGGATACTTTCTTGTAAAATTGTGTATATAGTTAGTAGTATACTTCAGTGTCACAGTGTGTTGCAGTCTTATCATGTGCATTTTTGTTTTCAGTTAATAAATATTATTTATTAATTGCCTGCGCAACAACTGGACTGCTCCTCACTAGGTTGCACATCATTTCTCACATTCATCACTATGAATTTGTGTTCCAAGTTACCCTTCTGGATTTTGAAAAATTCTTGCAATTAACATTAGGATGGTTTGTAACAATTGATATAGCACCTGAAATATTGGGGTTGATTTGTCTGTTGCAGTACATGAAATAAAAGCCAAATACCATTAGTTTAATTGACTTTATAGGAATAGACATTGAAAGGCAGCTTCTTTCGAACTATACCTTCACCTACCGAATTACCATAGCCTTAATTACTATCCAGAGGAGGAGGTTTCATCTTTCCAAGATGGATAAAGGAAGCTGGCAACCAAACCTTTCAACGTCAGGTTGATAACTTACTGTTGAATCAGAAAGCCTGATATTTGCTGGAAGTCTCTTCAAAGATGCCTTCTATCTGGCCTGTTTATAACGGTAAATGGAAAGTATTTGTCCCTTGGTGGCAGGAGCATCAGAACAACCTCCTACTGTTTATGGTTTTCCTGTGATTCTCAACTACTTCAGTAGTCCGATTGATTTTGAGTTGAAACCCGACTCAGTTGGAGTACATGCCTCAGCCATCTCATCTTTTCATGCTTCTATTCAAGATAACCCAGTAGCTGTACATTCAATGCTGTCATGCCGTATGAGAGGATTAGACCAGATGATAGAGAATTTTGATAACAAAGAAATGTTTAATGTTGGAGTCGTATTCTTTAAAATATTCATAATTAGTAGTGTTTTGAAGACTGGATGCAGTGAAAAATGTATTGCTGTGCTGTGATGCCATTGATGTGTAGTGCTTCTTGTATTTTAAGAAAACTCTAGGCTGTATATAGAAAAATGAAAAATCATGCTGATCATCAAGATCAATGTTGTTTCACTTTTGAACAAGTATCAGTAAGGGCGACAGAAATAAAATGGTTTCATCAGGACACAGCATAATACTAGTGATATCACAGCATTGCTTCTGTTACGAGAATTTTTTATTCACAAATAGATGTTTTTGTTGATGCAGGTTTCTCAGAAGTATGGAGTACATGTGTGTGGAGAAGGTGGAGAGTATGAAACCTTTACACTGGATTGTCCATTATTCAGGAAGCGAATAGTTGTGTGAGTGTTGTTTCCTCAGTTGAATGGTCCATCTCGGTATATTTATGTAATTTTACACAGTCAAATTGTTGCGAGGAAGAGCCATGCTGGTTGGCTGATAATAAGGTTTATTTGCAACTGTTACTATAATATTCAGTTTTTGGATTGTTATGATTGTCAGTTTAAGGAATGGGAGACATCAACCATTATGCGGTCCTCTTAAAGTAAGTTTTCCAATCTTAAAATGAATGTTTGATAAATTCCTTTTTGTAAACTGCAAACTTGTAGAATGCAACCATTTGGTTCTATATTGAAATATTCATTTGGTTCTGGTTGAAGCATTATTTTGCTGTCACAATGTATAAATTTACTGACAACAAAAACATTTTGAGAACGTTGTTTGCTTGTAGTTGCAGAGACATGCATTAGCTTAGTTTTAACACTACCTAATGGTGGTCTTACGGAAAATTGTTTTGAGACGAAGATGAAGAATTTTTTTTAAACTTAATTTATGGGATGTGGGCATCGCTGGCTCTGTCAGCATTTATTGCCTCTCCCTAATTACCCTTGAGAAGGTGTTGGAACTGCTGCAGTCCCAATGGTGGAGGTACACCCACAAAAGCACATTCAATGGAAACTTCGTAACTGAAGCATTATTAATTGAATAAACGTAATATATGTGAAGTAGGATGGTTTTTGTTACAAGTGAAAGTCTTGTTGATTGATTTTTGTTTAAGGCCAGCTCACCTTCTGAACGGCCAGCATCTCTTGTGTATGGGGCTCAGGGTGGAATCTCATCCCTTAAAGGAGCAGATGCCCCACCCCTGCCAATTGCAGGTAGTAAATTACGATAAAACCTGGTCGGGACTCGGAGAAACAGCCAAGCTGAAGTTGCCTTCACTGCTCCCCATAAAATCCTGGCCCACATGTCACCTCTCTAGTAAAGGACACTGAAGAGGGTGCCAAATACTCTTCAATGGGAGGGTAGTCAGCCCAAAGCTGTGATACACGTCAGTATTGAGATCCAACATGTCAAACTTTTTCAGAAGTTAGGGAGGAAATTGAAAAGTAGGACCTTGAAGGTAGCAGTCTGAACTACTCCCAATGGCATGCACTGCGAGAGCAGAACTAGGAAGATGAGAAGGATCCATCAGTGTCTTGAAGCTTTGTGCAAGGAGGGCTTTGGATTCCTGGGACATTAGGGCCAGTTCTGGGGCATGAGGCATCTATTCAAATAGGACGAGTTGCAGATCAACAGGACTGGGGCCAGAGTCCTTGTGCAGAGGTTCACTAATGCAATTGGGAAGGGTTTATACTAAAATGGCATGGGATTGGGTACCAGCATATTGAAGGAGAAAAGAGGAATAAGGTGCAAAACGGGAGAGTGTTGGATGGTACGAGAAAAATAATTGTACCAGATTAGATAGGAGCAGACTAAGAAGAGCCAAGAGGAGTACAAAGGCAGGATAAGAATGCATGTATGTAAACACACTAAATGTGGTGGATACGTTTGTTGAGCTACAAATGCAAATAGCCATATGGCATTTAAATGGGATGTTGTGGATTTAAGGGAAAAATGCTAAAAAATGGTGAGGGCTGGGTGCTTACTATTCCAGGATAAAAAGTGTTCAGAAAAGATAGGGGAGGGAAACAGGGAGATGGGGTGGCAGAACTGATCAGTAATGACATTATCGAGTTGGAAAGAGATGTCCTTGAGAGGACAAGGACAAATCCATTTTGTTAGAATTGAGAAGCAGAAATGGTATGACCACACTACTGGGGGTACTGTATAGGCCTTCACATAGTGAAAGAGATGAGGAACAAATCTACAGGAAAATTAAAAAGATATGCAAGAGCTGTAGAGTGGATGGGGAGGAATTGCTGTCTGATCCTGTTAGAATTTTATCGGTTTCTATGAGATCCCCCCCTCATTCTTCTGAACTCCTGCAAATACAATCCTATGTGTATGAGTACACAATCTCCATATTGAAAGACTTTAGGCAGAACTACTTATTAAAAAAAAGAAACCAATAAGTTGATTGGTTAAGGTCAGAGGATGTGAGATTCTGACAAGCAGGATAACTTTCAAAAAATTGACAACAGTGAAGAAAGGAAAGCTATCTGCAGCAAAAAGAATGCGTAACAGAGAGAAAGCTGAAGACTGCGGGAAGAGCCAATTTAAAAGGAACCAAGTAGAAATTGAGCTTTTGTGACTGTTTGTAATGGAGCCAGAGTTCTGATGCACCTTCTTGTACCTATAATAAAAGTTAAATCATCAAAGGGGTAAAGAAAGTGGAATTTGGAATCAAATGGAAATCACAAGCAAAGTAAATAGGAATGCTATAGTTTTCCTAATATTCTTCCTCTTTAGCTTGATCCTCAACTTAAAACCAATACAAAAAATACCAAATTACACCTTTTCCCCATGATCTGTCATAATGGGTTTTGAATATTTTTTACTCAATGGAAAGTTCATTTTACTTAATGGAAAATATTGATGCAAACAGTGCTTCCTGCCTTTGGTAAGGCTGTGATGTTCCAGGATATTATGAACTTACATTCAATAATTTTGAATGGCCACCACAAATCATGTTCTTGCTCTGGAGGAAATGCTGCGAAGGTTTACCAGACTGATTCCTGGGATGGCAGGACTGACGTACGAGGAGAGAGTGAATCGGTTAGGATTGTATTTGCTGGAGTTCAGAAGAATGAGGGGGGGGGGATCTCATAGAAACCTATAAAATTCTAACAGGACTAGACAGGGTAGATGCAGGAAGGATGTTCCCGATGGTGGGTGTGTCCAAAACCAGGAGTCACAGTCTGAGAATACATGGTAGACCATTTAGGACAGAGATGAGGAGACATTTCTTCATCCAGAGAGTGGTTGGCCTGTGGAATTCATTACCACAGGAAGTAGTTGAGGCCAAAACAGTGTATGTTTCGAAGAAGCAGTTGGATATAGCACTTTGGGCGAAGGGGATCAAAGGATAAGGGGGAAAGCAGGATTAGGCTACTGAGTTGGATGATCAGCCATGATCATAATGAATGGCGGAGCAGGGTTGAAGGACAGAATGGCCTCCGCCTGCTCCTATTTTCTATGTTTCTACGTGACCTTTTGGCTTTTGAATCCAGATAGTCCTCAGTGTCAAGCAAATGCCTAATGAAATATGGACATTCACAACCAGTGGGAGAATTCACACATCCCTTTGTTTAAGGATGGATCATCAACAAACAAAAACTAGCATTCCAGCCAGCTCATCCTTCTGTTTCGTCATTGACAAAATAAATATTTAAACTCAATTTGTGTTGGACAAATGTGAATGGATTCCCAGTGACCTCCATTGTATTATTATGACCTCTCAATCAAACTAGACCGGATGAATTTCAGTGTCAACTGACAACACAGGGATATGTAATCCTTACACATCACCCCTTTTTGGAAATAGGTCTTTGAACTTGTACACGTCACATGGGGAAGAAGCCATTTTCTGGTCTACTTTAAAAATTCAGCAAGAAGTCCATCAGACAACCATCAAACCAGCTGCACGTCAGTTAGGCAGTCAGAATAATAAATCACCATCCTTGAAAGTAGGAGAAAGACTCTTCCCAATTTATTCCAAATTTACCTGCGGACTAACCTAGAAAGTCAACCACGAGGCTTTGCAGCTTATTGAAAATTATGTGCTGGGGTGGCATGTGGCGCAGTAGTTAGCACTGGGACTGTGGCCATGAGGGCCCGGGTTCGAATCCCGGCCCTGGGTCACTGTCTGTGTGGAGTTTGCACATTCTCCCCATGTCTGAGTCGGTTCCACCCCCACAACCCAAAGATGTGTAGGTTAGGTGGATTGGCCATGCTAAATTGCCCCGTAATTGGAAAAAAAAATAATTGGGTACTCTAAATTTATAATTAAAAAAAAGAAAATTATCTGCTGTACAAGGCCTTCACTTCAACTAAAACAATAACGCATCCGAAGAAACTCATGCATGCCATGAAAGAAAGAGAGGCGATCATATATTGTAATTGTATTGTTTTTCCTTCATTTGTATCTATCTTTGTGTGGGTGATATTATGGGTGAGTCGAGTGAGTGAGATTTCACATTTTAAAATTCCAGAGCAAGTATGTGATGAAAAAAACCTTCCTTTTTAAATTCACACGGGGAGAATGTGCAGACTCCACACAGACAGTGACCCAGGACCAGGAACGAACCCAGGTTCTGAGCGCCGTAGGCAACAGTGCTAACCACTGTGCCACCATGCAGCCCTTACAGGAATTATTTCAATTGGGACAATCACTCTTGAGGGTAAAATAATACATCTCTCATAACCCACTGATTCCATCCATGATTATGTGGAGACGCTTCCTGAGAAAAGAAAAAATTATTTTGCAATGAATGCAAACAAAACTGTTGTAAAATATGTAGGACTTAAGGTTAATACTGCCAGAATTATATTGTCTCTGAATTCAAAGTCAGAGCTTAGCGGATTGAGAATATCCTTAACATCTGGGCAAACAGTCGATTGAACGTCAAAGGAGCTCTTCAATATTTGCCAGAAATATTTCACGATGCACAGTTCGAGTTCACAGTACTTTTTGCTCTTGTGATTTTACTGGTACATTCTGAAATTATGCTCCATTTTGTTTTACAGAGACTCCTCAGAAGTGGTTATACATTCTGCTGATGCATTTGCACCTGTGGGCTACCTCAAATTATTGAATTTACATCTGGAAGATAAACCCAACGTGAGTTACTATTATGTTATTTTCACTGAGAGATGATGTATGTAGAAGAGTGTTTGATGTACTTTGAATAATTTTTTGGGATCAGTGTTGGGATCAATGAAGCTTACGTAATTTTGACTGAATGCATGAACTCTGCAGTAATGTTCATAAGTGACTATGATACAAGGACAAATATTTAATTCTTAATCGAATGAAAGAACTCTGTTTGCACAGAGTTGTAGTTATTAAATTGCCACGAATGTTGCTTATTTTTACTATGAATGAATAATTATTGTCATGAACCTCGAGACAGCTGTCGACAGTATGCAAAGAGACCTCAATTGGTATGTGTCTCCCAGTAATAAGTTTAGAACGGCAGTTTAGATAATAAAGTATGAATAGTGAATGGAGGAGAAACAGATTATAGATGATCGGGAAGGTCCCTGAGATATAAATATTAATGTATAGCCATGGAAGTTGAAAGGGGCAGACAGCCGAATGCACAGTCGGCATAATTAAAGAACAACAAAGGTATAATTGCCCAGACCCTGAAAAGTCAGGAGAGGCAGTTACCATCTAGCAGTCTGTTCAGGGCAGCACAGTAGCATTGTGGATAGCACAATTGCTTCACAGCTCCAGGGTCCCAGGTTCGATTCCCGGCTTGGTTCACTGTCTGTGCGGAATCCGCACATTCTCCCCATGTGTGTGTGGATTTCCTCCGGGTGCTCCGGTTTCCTCCCACAGTCCAAAGATGTGCGGGTTAGGTGAATTGGCCATGATAAATTGCCCTTAGTGTCCAAAATTGCCCTTAGTGTTGGGTGGGGTTACTGGGTTATGGGGATAGGGTGGAGGTGTTGACCTTGGGTAGGGTGCTCTTTCCAAGAGCCGGTGCAACTCGATGGGCCAAATGGCCTCCTTCTGCACTGTAAATTCTATGAAATCTACCATGCGGTTTAAATGTAGTCTCGTATACACTTTGAACTCAGTAGAAATTTAAGTTACACGTCTCGGGTGCGACATGAAATCTTTTATTGTGTCTATTGATTATAACTGAGAGTTTGAGATCTTCTTGTGGTTACAAATTAAATGTTCTCAATAAAGCCCTTGCCAGCAGAAGACTTTAAGAGATATAATCGACTTAGTAGTTTACAAACAGATTTAACTTTCAAAATACAGTAATGGTTTCTTGCTCAAAGCAAAAACAGCTTGCGCAGACTTTAAGAGTTAGAGTGGAAATATGGAGTACAAAATAAGGATAGGGAATAGTTAGAGTGATCCTGGATGGAAAATGGCTGCCGGACCTCTATGTTTAAGGAGAATGTTATCAGTCTGACTCCATCTGTAATGTGCTGATTGGCTTGGATGAGTCTCAAATGTATTTGGTTGGGTGGTCAGTTGTCAATCATCAATATGCAACATTGCTGTAGGTATGTTTCTTTCTAAATGCTTGTCGTGTGTTGGAATGTGATATATACTTTTAAGTGAGTATATACTTAAAAGTGAGTATAGCGGTCGGATTTGTTGTTACCGGAGGAGGAGAAGCTACGATTGATGTGCTATTTTTAGCAGTTGCTGTTTCGGACTGGAACTGAGGTCTGGGTAGGATCAAGTTTAAAGCTGTGGACAGTTCTGTTCTTAAACCAGTGACAAAATGGGTTTTAAATTATCCTAATGCACTCATTTCACAGTTTTCCTCTTTTGGCTGGAGTTCCATTCCAGAAAACTCCTTCAAAACTGTTTCAAACATTTCATCATAGTTTGTGAGATCTTTTAAATGTTTTTGAATCCAGGCTGTTGTCTTTATCCCTTCAACTCCAAGCTGTTTGGTGCTAAATGGGTTAAGTTGTATCACATTTTGTTTGCCACTAGGCTCGTTGTTCAACTGAACAGGCTTTTCTTGTTTAACAATCTCTGTTAAAGCTGCCATGCGAGGCTTTTGGATCGGGGCCAGCAACATTTCTTGGTCAGTCTCAGAGTGAGATAACAGGTTGTTCTGGGGAAAAAGGGTCCTTGAACCCGGAACGGACAGATAGTTTATTTGGCCAGACTCCCCTTGTGGAGTTCTTATCAGAGTATTCATAATTTTCATGTCAGTAGCAGCTTGCAATAATGCAGGATCTGATTTAAATACCTCTGGTGCAGCTCGGGCCTTAGTTAAAATAATTTCAACACTTGCCGTTGGTAGAGCTGTTTGCTTTGGAGAGTTGAGCTGAGGTTTTAAATACAGATTTGAGGGCTTCTGATCTGTTAATTTGTCTGTCAGTAATTTGTTATGGCATTTCATGGTGTCCATGTCACTTTCCAAAATATATTTTTCCTCAAGTAACTGGCAATTTTGACTTTTAATATCATAATTTTCTGATATTAACTTTTGAAGTTTGGATTCTGAGTGAGTATTTCTCTTTTGGAGTTCATCAATTTGTAATAGTAATAGCTGAGTTCTGCATTTTGAGTCTGCCAATAGTGTTTCAGTTTAATCAGATTTTTAGAGCTTAGGTTTTGCAGCTCGCAATTGGTCAATGACTGCCACTAGTTTTTCTTTGGCAGTTTTAAGTTCGCAATTGTGTTTTGTGATTGTGATTGTTTCTTGCTGCTTATGAAGCTGTGCCATTACTGCAAAAGACCATTTCATACGTTTCTTTTTGGTCAATCGTGTGTTTTTTTTCCCCAAACTTTTTTGATGTCATCAAGGGACCACTGTCCTTTAAGGATGTCATATTTTGATTCAGTTTTCGTAGCTACTTTAGACAATCCAAAATGTCTATAAATTGAAGATCTAAGCTCTTCCAATATATCGTCAACAGAGACATCTGGTTCAGCGCGACTTCCCCTTGAAGTTGTGGGAAGTTGTTCTCTACCTTTTGAAGGAACGAGGTCTATTTTAGGACTTTTGTCCGCCATAAATCCTGCCTAAAACCCAATTTTTTGGTCGCAAACAAGTTTGTTTAATTTGAAGATTACACGACCACAACTATTCAGTCGTGTTTTATTTAGTTGTACGGCCTGCACCCGATTGAATAGCTCTTTCTTAAAAGGTCCTTTCTAAAGGGGTCTAAGCACAAGCCGTTGCGGCTTTAAGACTTTTAATGGGTGAAAAAACGATTTTCTTATCCCAGTCTAACCATTTTTCGGATGGATGTCTTTGGGTCTTCCGTCCTTCTCGTCTTACTTCGGTCTTCCGATTTCCTCCGACTCAGCGCTCCTCCCTTTTTGCCGACTACGCCAATTGTTGAAATCTACCATGCGGTTTAAGTGTAGCCTCATATACACTTTGATCTCAGTAGAAATTTAAGTTACAGGTCTCGGGTGCAAACTGAAATTTTTTTTTGTGTCTATTGATTATAATTGAGAGTTTGAGATCTTCTTGTGGTTACAAATCAAATGTTCTCAATAAAGCCCTTGCCAGCAGAAGACTTTAAGAGATATAATCGACTCAGTAGTTTACAAACTTATTTAACTTTCAAAATACAGTAATGGTTTCTTGCTCAAAGCAAAAACAGCTTGTGCAGACTTTAAGAGTTAGAGTGGAAATATGAAATAAGGATAGTGAATAGTTAGGTAAAAGGTATAGAGTGATCCTCGATGGAAAATGGCTGCCCGGACCTCTGACTCCATCTGTCCCTACCCCTGTAATGTGCTGATTGGTTTGGATGAGTCTCAAATGCATTTGGTTGGATGGTCAGTTGTCAATCATCAATATGCAACATTGCTGTAGATATGTTTCTTTCTAAATGCTTGCCTTGTGTTGGAATGTGAAATATACTTTTAATCAATTCTGGTTTCTACTGGTTTTTCTGCTGACTGCTATGTTATCTAAATTCTGAACAATGGTGGATTCATGTTTTCATGGTGCTTATTTTGATCTTGATGAGATTGTGGTATAGTTGAATAACTTCTGCAATTCTGTTCATTAGAACAATGGATAGTTCATAATGTCAATTTAACCTTTCAGTAAAAATGTTGCAGTTGCTTCTATCTAGCCTATAGATGTTTCAAATTGTGTGCTCTTGTTACTGCAAGCTGTGTGTTTTTGTAATCTAAAGTTATGCTTGAAGTCTTATGATGAAATCCATTTTGAAATGGATTTCAAACTGGGCTTAGTATTTACATTAAAATGGCTAAATCAATGACCCTTGTACCTATCAGAAATAGCTGTTCCCTTCACAGTCTTAGAAAGTGGACAGGCCAGTTTCCAGCCACCAAGCCTGAAGACTAGTTTATAGCAAACAAGCTTCTATATTAGAGCCAAGGCAGTGCAGTTTTATATCTTCGTTGGACTAGGAAAAAGACAGTTCCCAGATTTGAGTATCATCCCTATATTGTCTGGTAACTATAGCTGGTTATTCAATTTGGATGTTATTTGGGGAACATAATGTTCAAGCAAAGAGTTCAGGTATCATAGATATATTGTATAACAAGGTGTATGTTCTATATAAACTGTGTGTTTAATAATTTACACATCTACCATTGCTTGAGAGTAGAATAGTCTGCTGTGTGTGTATTTGTCTTTCCTTTACTTCGAGTCTTTAATAATTGTTACCCAACAACTGGTTATTTATTCTCACTGGGGATTGTCTCCTCACTCACACAAAAACAAATCTGTATACCCTCACAAACCGGTGTTCCAAGTTTGGAATCCCTTGCAGGTAACATCAGCATATTTCATGACATTATTTAACACCACACTATAAAATATAGGTTTTCAGTTGTCCACAGCAAGCTGAGCTCAACTTGCTAATTGTTCTCCTCCTGAGAGTCAGAGAAATCAGCTCTTAGCCAATTTGATCATTCAATTTGATATTATGAAATGGCTGAGTGTACAGACACCGTAACGCTGTAGGTCCTGTCAAAATCTCAGCTCTAGATCTGAAGACTTTGCTTCAGAACGAGCTGCACCTCCAACCAAATTTTTCTAGTACAGAGACAATGCTGGCATTTACCAAACAAAGTTGTCGATAGTGTGGAAGGAAGTAGCAGGTTACAGAGGGATATAGATAAGCTGCAGTGCTGGGCTGAGAGGTGGCAAATGGAGTTTAATGTAGAGAAGTGTGAGGTGATTCACTTTGGAAGGAAAAACAGGAATGTGGAATATTTGGCTAATGGAAAAGTTCTTGAAAGTGTGGATGAGCAGAGGGATCTAGGTGTCCATGTACATAGATCCCTGAAAGTTGCCACCCAGGTTGATAGGGTGGTGAAGAAGGCCTATGGAGTGTTGGCCTTTATTGGTAGAGGGATTGAGTTCCGGAGTCAGGAGGTCATGTTGCAGCTGTACAGAACTCTGGTACGGCCGCATTTGGAGTATTGCGTACAGTTCTGGTCACCGCATTATAGGAAGGACGTGGAGGCTTTGGAACGGGTGCAGAGGAGATTTACCAGGATGTTGCCTGGTATGGAGGGAAAATCTTATGAGGAAAGGCTGATGGACTTGAGGTTGTTTTCGTTAGAGAGAAGAAGGTTAAGAGGAGACTTAATAGAGGCATACAAAATGATCAGAGGGATAGATAGGGTGGACAGTGAGAGCCTTCTCCCGCGGATGGAAATGGCTAGCACGAGGGGACATAGCCTTAAACTGAGGGGTAATAGATATAGGACAGAGGTCAGGGGTAGGTTCTTTACGCAAAGAGTAGTGAGGCCGTGGAATGCCCTACCTGCTACAGTAGTGAACTCGCCAACATTGAGGGCATTTAAAAGTTTATTGGATAAACATATGGATGATAATGGTATAGTGTAGGTTAGATGGCTTTTGTTTCGGTGCAACATCGTGGGCCGAAGGGCCTGTACTGCGCTGTATTGTTCTATGTTCTATGTTCTAAAGTGGAACATTGCCCATGTGTGTCCTGTCTACAAAAAAACAGGAAAAAGCCATTCCAGCCAATTACCACCCCGTTAGTCATCATCAAAATTATGGAAGTTGTCATCATTAGTGCTATCAAGGGGCACTTGCTCAGCAATAACCTGATCACCAATGCTCAGTATAAGTTCTCCCAGGACCACTCAGCCCAAGATCTTCATACAAACATGAACAAAAGAGCTGAATTCCAGAGTTGACATGAAAATGACTATTCTTGAAATCAGGACTACATTTGACCATGTGTGGCACCAGCGAGACCTAGTAAAATTGAATTCAACGGGAATCAGCGCAAAAACGTACACAGAAAGGAGCTGTACTGAGTACAAAGGAAGATGGTTGGAGGCAAGTGACCTCAGGCCCGGGATCTTTCGATAGGTGTTCCTCAGTGTAGTGTCCTAGACCCAATCATCTTTGGTTGCTTCATCAATAACCCTCACTTCATCATGAGTGAGAAGGTTCGTTGATGATTGCAGAATGCTCAATTCCATTCACAGCTGCTCAGATTGTTTTTTCTTTATTCGTTCTTGGGCATCACTGGCAAGCTCAGCATTTGTTTCCATCCCTAATTGCCCTTGAACTGATGGCTTGCCAGACCATTTCAGTGGATACTTGAGAGTCAACTACACTGCTGTGGATCTGGAGTCACATGTAGGTCAGTCAAGGTAAGGATGGCAGATTTCCTTCCCGAAAGGACATTAGTAAACCAAATGGGTTTTTACAACAATCAGTGATAGTTTCATGGTCTGAGATTAGCTTTACATTCCAGATTTATTAATTGAATTCAGGTGCCGCCAGCTGCCATCATGGCATTTGAACCCATGTACCCAGAGGATATCCTGGGCCTCTGGTTTGCTCATCCAGTGACATTACTATTAAACCACCATCTCTCCTATCTAACCTTTTGTTCTCCAATGAAAGAAGTGACCCTGAATTATCACTACAATTTACTGCACAGGTATATGCCAGTTGATGCAGCTGGAACCAATGGCAATGTTTATGCTCTGTGTTAGGGAAACAAACAGTTGTAATGGATTTATATTTATATTGGTAAACATTAGAAATATTGTTTTAAATGGGTTTAGTTTAATGTGTCTGTGCCTGGAAGGGTAAAATCTATAGTTAGATTCATACTGGACAAAACTGTTTGTAGGTGTGGAGGTTGAATAAGTTCAAACTGTGTTTCCAGTGTGCTTAGAGAGGGCTACGGTGTGAAGAATAAATAAAAGGTATACACATGTGAGTGTTGCTTACCAACTGGGGCTTTGTAAGGTAGAGGAGCTTTTAAGTTTCAATTAAACTTATTTGTGGGCAGTTGGAGATAGGTAGTGAGAGAGAAGGCAGCTCTGCTAGTAGTAGTTGGTTTTAGAAGGCGACAGAGGGAACATCACTCTTGGTCATGCTAGAAGGCATACCATGAAGTAATGGCTAAGAAAACAAGTGCAGAGATCTGAAAAGCAGCTAGCTGAGGAAATTAGAGAAATTAACAGGAGTTTCCAAGAAGTCTGAGGTTAATGGTACTAGAATGGTGAACTGTTTAGTAAAGACAAACAGAACGTAGAAGAAGGCTGAGACTCCAGAAAGATATCTAAAGTGATTCAGGTTTGTGAGATTATACGTCAGCCTGTGGAACGTGAAATAACTTCTCGGAGTTTGTGTAAAAGCAGTTAAGACAAAGGAAACCTAAAAGGGGATGGTGTAAAATCGTGGACTGGATTTGCTGTTAAAAGTGGAGTGTAAGCTTTGTTTCTAAGTGTGATTTGGAAAACTTGGCCTGGATTTCAGAATGCAACCTACTAAGGGAAACCATTATTATCAGAGAAGATTTTGAAGCATGTTTTTGGGTGCTTTGAGTTTGGAAAGATTCATGTGACCATCATCTGGGGGGTTTCTAAGGAAAACTCCATGGATACTAACTTGGGTTCAGAACGGAGTGCATGAACGGGATTCTCTGTGTGTGGGAGGAGTGTGTGGGGGTGTGGTTTCCAACCTGCACCCAGGCATGGTGGAGGGTGGCAGCCTCCTTCCCAGATCTGAGTACAGGGTCATTCGCCTCCTCCACCACGTCGAAGAGGGTCTCTAGCTCTGCACCGGTAAACCGCGGGGCTGCTCTCCTCACTGCCATCTTGTTGGCTGGGATGGTGTGTGTGGGGAGTGCAGTGTGTATATGCAGCTGCGGCTTCTCAGCCTCCTGAGTGTCAATTGAGGAACCGGCAAATCCGGCACCATTTCGCATTGGAATTGATTGTGTTCCATGTAGCGTCGGTGCTAGCCCCTTAACAGTAGCAGAATCGGTCCAGATAGCACCAGGTTTTCTGTCGTGGAAGTCCACGAATTCTGCGTTGGCGTCAACACTTAGTCTCAGAAATAGAGAATCCCCCCCCCCCATGTCTTTGACGACAGTCATCTTGTGTGCTTAAAAGAGACTTCTTGTGTTAATGAGACCATTGTAGATCAAGATGTACTTTGTAATCCATGTTAATCTTTAAATCTATGTGTAATTGTTAAGCTAGAGAGGGAGTAAAGGAATATTTTATTAGGATCCAATTTTTCCACGTTTAATAATTTTTTTTCCTGTTGAAACTCATTAATCATGCTGTGACTCTGTTCGCCCAAATTTTTTATAAAAGTTATGCTCTTTTAAGCCAGGGTTCCATTCTGGGATGTTCCTGTCCAGTTATAACATCAACTGAGATCATAATACCTGTACCATCCTCTCTACTTCATCTAACCGTATCACCGTAACCATTTACTCCTTTCTGCCTAATGTCCCTATCTAACTTTGCATCCTGTGTCATAAATTTCGATGGTTCGAAATTGCATCCAATGCAAAAAGAGTTTTTACAATCTGTCGTGCTTATTAGTAAAAGCGTTGCTCTGAAATTGCCCACCCTTCGAAGCTGGTCACAGTTCCAGATCAAATTAATCACCATGGTGCATTTTTGCTAATTGTACCATTTTCAGACCTTCAATGAGGCTCTTAAAATTAAGCTTTTTTTTAGATGCAAGAGACGAATAGGCACATTTTAAAAGCTTTCATTTTAATTTACTAAGGAACTGAGGAGTGCATACTAATGAAATTAGCAAATGGTTCTTTGAGTAGTGTTTCAGTCATTTTCAGCAATTTAAAATTGGGTTACTCACATGTGATGGACCAGATACTCTGATCGTATAAATAATTCAATGTATGTGATTCAACAATTGAAAAAATGATTTTGCAATGTAAGCAACATATATATTCCTGTTGTAAATAATTCCAACCCTGGGCGATACAAGATTGAAACTGAAATTCCATATTACAAAAAGTCATCTGAATTGCAAATCTTACATAAGTATATTAGTTGATTTTTGTTGTTGCAGTTTGCATTTCCTTTTCTGTCTTGAACTTTTTTGTGTATTGTAAGATATCTACTGTTGGACCATTTCTTATATTACATTGTTTGCCAGACTGCAAGAATCCATACAGTTCACTGCAATTTTCATCCTTTCCTCCTCACCTAAAATCCATCTAATTCAGATTTCTATTGAACCTTTGAGTAACATCCAGTTCAAGGTTAAGAAGTCCATAGAAATTTGTTTCAGATTGTTTTGACCTTTCATGGAAGATGTCGCTCCTTTGGGAAAATAATTTCTTACTTTCTCTAATGCAAAATTACAGCAATTTTTTTAAAGAGTATTTTTTCACAGCATATTAATAGGTTTCTCTTAGCAGTTGTAATGATGCCACAGGTCAACATTAGTTCACAAAGTGAAATTGATTGTTCCATTGTTGCAGATATTGGCCGAGGCCATGTAGTTGTCCTGTTGTAATAACTCCATATAAAGTTCAGAACACTCAAAAGGTTTCTTATGAAACATATTATGTTGTGCTCCAGTAAATATTTCACACGGGAAAGCTGGGTCACGTACACCATATTTGAACTGCACTTTTCTAAATTAATGTGTTGCCGCATTTCTTCAGCGCAAAGATGTATAAAAACTAAGAGTGAGGTGCAGATACTTATAAAGAATGGGGGAAAATATTTTTTGTTTAAGTTGCAAGGTAAGTCATCACATTTTCTGTTCAATTATGTTAGATTTTTTTTGTGGAACATTCCTAGGAGGGTTTAATGGAATTGAAGTACAACTTATTAACAGCTGGCATGAGGATGTTAGCTATAATACTGAAGATAATGGGTGTGTAGCATTTCTACAGCAGTTATAATCTTGTTTCTTCAGTATTAACTTTTTATTGAATGAAATGACATTTCCACCTCCTTGCCATCAGTCCACACTGCGTCTGATTCCTTGTCATTGTAACAATTCAATGTTCCATTAAAAATAACCTATCAAAGTTAAGCATGAAGACTGACAAGAGTGCAGGTTAGAGTACATACCAGTTGATCACAGGCACTGGTTCTGGTCCCCATTGCTTTCACAGATTACAATGCAAAAATGTTACATGTACCATGTTCTTGGAGATCATTCCACATTAACACTAAGTTCTCTTAAGTGATACTTTTTTTAATAATAATTCATATTGTAGCCTTTCATCAGACAAGTTCATAGATCGGATTCCCCATTTTCTTTACCAAAATGTAAAGATGAGAATTAAAAAAAAACACTTTGAACTTTATAGCAGGAAGAAGGAAAAAGTAAGAGCTTTTATATAGTATCTTTCATGTTTTCACAAAGTGCTTCATTGTGAATGACTTACCCTTATCATTATGTAGGCAAATTTTGCGGCCAGTTTATGCACAGCAAAGTTTCACAAATAAGATGCAATGCGATAAATTATGGGTCGGTCTGTTTTTTATTAAGTTCATTGACGATAAATTTGGCAATTCATCGGGGATAAATTTGACCATGATATCAAGAGAACTCTTGTTCTTGACACAATCCTTTAGGATTTTTATGTCCACCTGAGAGGGCAAACGGGTCTCGATTTAAAATCTCATACTAAGGTGACACTTCCAATTGTGCAGCACTCTGTCAGTACTAATTTGCAATAATTCACAGCCTCGATTCTTCATCTCGAGTCTTTTTCATTGCCCCACAAACACTTTAAGAGGTAATTCACCACACATGAAACTCCTTGAAAACTAAGCCTCGTCCCAGTTGCAACTGTTGTACACAACCTGACTTAACTAGTGTCTATAACAATACAGGCAATCATATGGCATTCCACTTATCTGTTTCTCTTTTACTTATTTTGCAGCTGAACAAATTATCTGCTGGAAATTAAGTAATCAGATGTAATTTAAAGTGGACAACATCCTGCTGTTAATCCAAAAAGACCCAATTTCATTTGCAAGTTTGGATTGATGATCATTTCTACATAAACATTGTTGTAATGTGTTTGGCTACCGCAACAGCAAATTACTTTTCAATGTATGAGACATTGTCAGTAGATTCTTCAACTATATATCAATTGAATATTGAAACATTGGATTACCAGCAAGAATTTTGGTTTGGGAGCAGTAGCATCTTAAGAACATTCTGGAAAATACATTAAATGTAATGACCACGCTGTAGCAGTAGAGCAGTAGATCTGCTGCAGTGTACTTCTAAAGCCATGCATTAACCTACTATTCCTACTTCTTTTAAAAAATATAAATATGAGCAGGGATTTATTAGATGATGTCTTCACCATTAAATTTGTCAAAAAATTTGTACACCTACTAAATTTAATTTTTAATATTGACTTAGAGTGAAGACTCCTGAGCTCATACCCCAACCAATATGACCCAAATGTCAAACTTGTTGGAAAGATGCAAATACCTGCTCAAGTTCGGTAGATAATAAATATTGAATGTAAACTTAAAAAATAAGACAGTGGCTGCAATATCGGAGAGAGATCACTCTCAATTGACTTGTCAGGAGCTGGTTGGCTTTATTTAAGTTTGTCTGTTCTTAGATAATACCAATAATTTATTTCAGCTAATTTTCAGGACCTGCTTAGCAAAGGGGCTGCCACTGCCTGTTTCCTTGAATGTAAATAGGATGAATGATGGCAAAGAATGAAGACATGTACAATTTGCATTAGAAAAATGGAACATTGGACCAGAGTTTTGCAGATAATTTAGTTGACTATCACATCTTCTTGCACCAGATGCCACCTTTTTTCTCTTTAACTGTAGCAAGTGTGAGACAGGGTTGTCATTTGCCATCTCTATTGATTGTCCCAGTTCTTGAGCCTTTAATAATAGCTACATCATGAACAAGGCTACTATGGGAAATGGGTTCATAAACTTATTGTGTAACTATTGTCATCATATTTAGGGCAGGGAAAAATATTTGTCCATCTAGCTTACGTTACCAAACCTCTGCAAGTGTATCCCCTGATTCTAGAACCAATGCCCCAGTGGATGATCTTTTCGCTATGTTTTAGAACCTGCGTTTTTGTTTCTGCATTGAACAGAATTGAATATTTCCTGTTGTTAGGGATTCTCCATTTAGATGGCTAGCTAGTGAGGTGCCACACGGTTTGGTTCTCGGGTCTCGGGTTTACAATCTATATTTTTTTAATGTTTTAATTGGATTTTCACATTTTGTATTTCACAACTCATACATTATAGGTTACACTTTACACAACAGCGCCGACCAGAGAAAAGACACCGAGCAACATAACAAAAAATGAGCTAGAAATAAAAGGAGGTAAAAAGACAGGCAGAAGTCAGAACAGATATTTACATACAATTGCTTTCCGCCCTGCTGTGGCCATCTCCCTTCTTTGAACGGTGTATCTTTGTTGCCGTTTTCAGTTTTGGCCTGGGCACGTATTTACAGATATCTACCTATAGTTTTAGTCCCTTGTCCCTCTCGATTTTCTTGTATGTCCTTTCCCACACCACTTTTCTTTTTTATCTCTACCCCGTGACTCTCTTGTGTGTCTCACCCCCCCCCCCCCCCCCCCCCCCCCACTGGCTGCTGGTTATGAACAGATCCTGGAACAAGTTGGTGAATGGCTTCCGTGTCCTGTGGAAGCCCTCTGCCGACCTATGGAGGGCAAATTTTATTTTCCACCAGGCGTTCATTATTGCGGGAGTAAATTTGTGGTTGTTGCAGATGGGGGCCATGGTGGAGATTTTGGTTAGGCCGAAGTGTTGCCTCATCTGGTACCACATCTGGAGCGTGGCTACCACTACTGGGCGTACGGTTGTGATTATGACTCAGAGGAACGTCCCTTTGCAGGAACTTTCCTCCATCTTCACTCATTCTGCTCCTGGTTCCTTCACCCATCCCCTCACTCTTCTGTGGCTGCCCAGTAGTACAACTGTAGGATTGGGAGGGTCGGGCCTCCCATGTTTGTTTTCCTTTGTCGGACCTTATTTTGGATCCTTGGGTTCTGTCTTGGGCTTGTTTGAATGCCTGTCCCTCCAGCTCTGTCCCTCCCCCTGTGGGTTCACAGGGAAGAACTCACTTTTGCTCAGGTTAAGTTTGTAAACCAAGAAGGCGCCAAACTCCTTTAGGAGTTTCATTATCCTTTCCATGCTGGCCCTCTACACATCTCTTCTACTTCTCCTGTGCCCCAGTGCATACCCTAGACTGGGGTTTGAGATGTAGAGGAGCAGATCATCCACGTGGAGTGAAACTCTATGCTCTCTGTCCTCCCTTTGGATACCTCTCCACCCCTTCGCCATTCTGAGGGCGACTGCCAGTGGCTCGATTGACAGAGCAAACATCTGCGGGGATAGCGGGCATCCCTGCCTCGTGCCTCTGTGTAGTGTCAGGTGGATGTACCGTTAAGAAATGGGTGTTTATCAAATAGCTGCAGTGATGTCAGTATGTGGGTGGAGCTGGCTGTCTTTCTGTCTTTCTCTTTCATTTTGAACTGTAAAGCTGCTTTGTGGCCCTGTTTTTGGTTTTGTTTTCAGTTGGAGAGCTGCATTCAAACAAGAAACTTTATATCTCTCTCTAAAGAATGTTTCCAGGTCACTTGATGATTTCAAAGTAATACCTGTTTCTGTAGAGAATTTAAACCTGCTGTCTTTGTAAAAAGGGTTTAATTTATGGATATTGCTAGGAAAGGTATTAAGGGTTACCTACAAAGTATTGTATCTGTGGGATTACGCGTGTTGGTAGTTGATGAGATGTTTACTGTGTGTTTATAAAATGATAACTGGGTTCATAGAATAAACATTGTTTTGTTTTAAAAATACTTAAGGTCTCTTGCACAACACCTGTAAAGTGGACCCTTGTGCTCCCCATAACCAAAATCTATTAAAAGTCGTGGGTCAGATGAACTCCATGATATACTTTGTTGTTCTCTAAACCCTGGCCCTTAATAGTAACTGGAAGTATTCAGAACTGGTGGTGTTTGTCCACATGCTTGCCATGGGAGCACTACTCAGGTGGTGAAACCTGGCCCAAACACAAACCGTTCAGTACCTCACTCGAGTTTGTCGAAGGCTTTTTCTGCATCCAGGGAGATAATCACTTCTGGTGTTCGCTCTCCGGATGGGGTCATTATCAGGTTCAGCAGGAGCCTGACGTTCAATGTTAGCTGCCTACCCTTGAAAAAGCCGGTCTGGTCCTCCACGACTACCTCTGGCACGCAGCCCTACAGTCACTTTACCATGGATCTTTGCCAGTATCTTTGTGTCTGCGTTGAGTGGTGAGATGGGCCGGTAGGACCCTGAATATGTTGGATCTTTGTCCTTTTTGGGTATCAGCGATATTGGCGGCACGGTAACACAGTGGTTAGGACTGTTGCTTCACAGCGCTAGGGTCCCTGGTTCAATTCCCGGCTTGGGTCACTGTGTGTGTAGAGTCTGCACATTCTCCCCGTGTCTGCGTGGGTTTCCTGCGGGTGCTCCGGTTTCCTCCAACAAGTCCACAAGACATGCTTGTTAGGCGAATTGGACATTCTGAATTCTCCTTTAGTGTACCCAACCAGGCGCCGAAGTGTGGCAACTAGGGGATTTTCAGAGTAACTTCATTGCAGTGTTTTTTTAAGTCACCTCTTTTTTTTTTTTATAAATATTTTATTGAAAATTTTTGGTCAACCAACACAGTACATTGTGCGTCCTTTACACAATATTATAACAACACAAATAACAATGACCTATTTTATAAACAAAAATGAATAAATAATAAATAACAAAAATGAAAACTAACCCTAATTGGCAACTGCCTTATCACAAGTAACACTCTCCAAAAATATAATTTAACAGTCCAATATATAATTATCTGTCGCAACGACCTATACATATTATACAGTATATATTAACAACCCTGAGAGTCCTTCTGGTTCCTCCCCCCCCCCCCCCCCCCCCCGATCCTGGGCTGCTGCTGCTGCCTTCTTTTTTCCATTCCATCTACCTTTCTGCGAGGTATTCGACGAACGGTTGCCACCGCCTGGTGAACCCTTGAGCCGACCCCCTTAGTACGAACTTAATCCGCTCTAGCTTTATAAACCCTGCCATGTCATTTATCCAGGTCTCCACCCCCGGGGGCTTGGCTTCTTTCCACATTAACAATATCCTGCGCCGGGCTACTAGGGACGCAAAGGTCAAAACATCGGCCTCTCTCGCCTCCTGCACTCCCGGCTCTTGTGCAAACCCAAATATAGCCAACCCCCAGCTTGGTTCGACCCGGACCCCCACTACTTTTGAAAGCACCTTTGTCACCCCCATCCAAAACCCCTGTAGTGCCGGGCATGACCAAAACATATGGGTATGATTCGCTGGGCTTCTCGAGCACCTCGCACACTTATCCTCCACCCCAAAAAATTTACTGAGCCGTGCTCCAGTCATATGCGCCCTGTGTAATACCTTAAACTGAATCAGGCTTAGCCTGGCACACGAGGACGACGGGTTTACCCTGCTTAGGGCATCTGCCCACAGCCCCTCCTCGATCTCCTCCCCCAGCTCTTCTTCCCATTTCCCTTTTAGTTCATCTACCATAGTCTCCCCTTCGTCCCTCATTTCCCTATATATATCTGACACCTTACCATCCCCCACCCATGTCTTTGAGATCACTCTGTCCTGCACCTCTTGTGTCGGGAGCTGCGGGAATTCCCTCACCTGTTGCCTCGCAAAAGCCCTCAATTGCATATACCTGAATGCATTCCCTTGGGGCAACCCATATTTCTCGGTCAGCGCTCCCAGACTCGCGAACTTCCCATCCTCAAACAGATCTTTCAGTTGCGTTATTCCTGCTCTTTGCCACATTCCATATCCCCCATCCATTCCCCCCGGGGCAAACCTATGGTTGTTTTTTATCGGGGACCCCCCCCAAGGCTCCAGTCTTTCCCCTATGCCGTCTCCACTGTCCCCAAATCTTCAGTGTAGCCACCACCACCGGGCTTGTGGTGCAGTTCCTCGGTGAGAACGGCAATGGGGCTGTCACCATAGCCTGTAGGCTAGTCCCCCTACAGGACGCCCTCTCTAATCTCTTCCACGCCGCTCCCTCCTCCTCTCCCATCCACTTACTCACCATTGAAATATTAGCGGCCCAATAATACTCACTTAGGCTCGGTAGTGCCAGCCCCCCCCATCCCTGCTACGCTGTAAGAATCCCTTCCTCACTCTCAGGGTCTTCCCGGCCCATACAAAACCCATGATGCTCTTTTCAATCCTTTTAATAAAAGCCTTTGTGATCACCACCGGGAGGCACTGAAATACAAAGAGGAATCTCGGGAGGACCACCATCTTAACCGCCTGCACCCTCCCTGCCAGTGACAGGGATACCATATCCCATCTCTTGAAATCCTCCTCCATTTGTTCCACCAACCGCGTTAAATTTAACCTATGCAATGTGCCCCAATTCTTGGCTATCTGGATCCCCAGGTAACGAAAGTCCCTTGTTACCTTCCTCAACGGTAGGTCCTCTATTTCTCTACTCTGCTCCCCTGGATGCACCACAAACAACTCACTTTTCCCCATGTTCAATTTATACCCTGAAAAATCCCCAAGTATCCGCATTATTTCTGGCATCCCCTCCGCCGGGTCTGCCACGTATAGTAGCAAATCGTCCGCATACAAAGATACCCGGTGTTCTTCTCCTCCTCTAAGTACTCCCCTCCACTTCTTGGAACCCCTCAACGCTATCGCCAGGGGCTCAATCGCCAGTGCAAACAATAATGGGGACAGAGGGCATCCCTGCCTTGTCCCTCTATGGAGCCGAAAATATGCAGATCCCCGTCCATTCGTGACCACGCTCGCCATCGGGGCCCTATACAACAGCTGCACCCATCTAACATACCCCTCTCCAAAACCAAATCTCCTCAACACCTCCCACAAATAATCCCACTCCACTCTATCAAATGCTTTCTCGGCATCCATCGCCACTACTACCTCCGTTTCCCCCTCTGGTGGGGCCATCATCATTACCCCTAACAGCCTCCGTATATTCGTGTTCAGCTGTCTCCCCTTCACAAACCCAGTTTGGTCCTCGTGGACCACCCCCGGGACACATTCCTCTAATCTCATTGCCATTACCTTGGCCAGGATCTTGGCATCTACATTTAGGAGGGAAATAGGTCTATAGGACCCGCATTGTAGCGGGTCCTTTTCCTTCTTTAAGAGAAGCGATATCGTTGCTTCAGACATAGTCGGGGGCAGTTGTCCCCTTTCCTTTGCCTCATTAAAGGTCGTCGTCAATACCGGGGCGAGCAAGTCCACATATTTTCTATAGAATTCGACTGGGAATCCATCCGGTCCCGGGGCCTTTCCCGCCTGCATGCTCCTAATTCCTTTCACCACTTCTTCTACCTCGATCTGTGCTCCCAGTCCCACCCTTTCCTGCTCTTCCACCTTGGGAAATTCCAGCCGAGCCAAGAAGCGCATCATTCTCTCCCTCCCATCCGGGGGTTGAGCTTCATATAATTTTTTATAAAATGTCTTGAACACTCCATTCACTCTGTCCGCTCCCCGCTCCATCTCTCCTTCCTCATCCCTCACTCCCCCTATTTCCCTCGCTGCTCCCCTTTTCCTCAATTGGTGGGCCAGCAACCTGCTCGCCTTCTCCCCATATTCGTACTGTACACCCTGTGCCTTCCTCCATTGTGCCTCTGCAGTGCCCGTAGTCAGCAAGTCAAATTCTACATGTAGCCTTTGCCTTTCCCTGTACAGTCCCTCCTCCGGTGCTTCCGCATATTGTCTGTCCACCCTCAAAAGTTCTTGCAGCAACCGCTCCCGTTCCTTACTCTCCTGCTTCCCTTTATGTGCCCTTATTGATATCAGCTCCCCTCTAACCACCGCCTTCAGCGCCTCCCAGACCACTCCCACCTGGACCTCCCCATTATCATTGAGTTCCAAGTACTTTTCGATACACCCCCTCACCCTTAGTCACACCCCCTCATCTGCCATTAGTCCCATGTCCATTCTCCAGGGTGGGCGCCCTCCTGTTTCCTCCCCTATCTCCAAGTCTACCCAATGTGGAGCGTGATCCGAAATGGCTATAGCCGTATACTCCGTTCCCCTCACCTTCGGGATCAACGCCCTTCCCAGCACAAAAAAGTCTATTCGCGAGTAGACTTTATGGACATAGGAGAAAAACGAGAACTCCTTACTCCTAGGTCTGCTAAATCTCCACGGGTCTACACCTCCCATCTGCTCCATAAAATCTTTAAGTACCTTGGCTGCTGCCGGCCTCCTTCCAGTCCTGGACTTCGACCTATCCAGCCCTGGTTCCAACACCGTATTAAAATCTCCCCCCATTATCAGCTTTCCCATCTCTAGGTCCGGAATGCGTCCTAGCATCCGCCTCATAAAATTGGCATCATCCCAGTTCGGGGCATATACGTTTACCAAAACCACCGTCTCCCCCTGTAGTTTGCCACTCACCATCACGTATCTGCCCCCGTTATCCGCCACTATAGTCTTTGCCTCGAACATTACCCGCTTCCCCACTAATATAGCCACCCCCCTGTTTTTCGCATCTAGCCCCGAATGGAACACCTGCCCCACCCATCCTTTACGTAGCCTAACCTGGTCTATCAGTTTCAGGTGCGTTTCCTGTAACATAACCACATCTGCCTTAAGTTTCTTAAGGTGTGCGAGTACCCGTGCCCTCTTTATCGGCCCGTTCAGCCCTCTCACGTTCCACGTGATCAGCCGGGTTGGGGGGCTTCCTACTACCACCCCCCCCCCCCTTGTCGATTAGCCATCCCCCTTTTTCCAGCTCCTCACCCGGTTCCCACGCAGCTGTATCTCCCCCAGGCGGTGCCCCCCCCGCCCATCCCCTCCCATACCAGCTCCCCCCTCTCCCCAGCAGCAGCAACCCAGTAATTCCCCCCTCCCACCCCCCCCGCTAGATCCCCCGCTAGCGTAATTACTCCCCCCATGTTGCTCCCAGAAGTCAGCAAACTCTGGCCAACCTCGGCTTCCCCCCGTGACCTCGGCTCGCACCGTGCGACGCCCCCTCCTTCCTGCTTCTCTATTCCCGCCATGATTATCATAGCGCGGGAACCAAGCCCGCACTTCTCCCTTGGCCCCGCCCCCAATGGCCAACGCCCCATCTCCTCCACCTCCCCTCCTCCCCCCATCACCACCTGTGGAAGAGAGAAAAGTTACCACCTCGCAGGATTAGTACATAAAACTCCTCTTTCCCCCCTTTTTAACCCCCCTCTTCGCCCCCCACATTCGCCCCACCACTTTGTTCGAACGATCTTTTTAATAACCCGCTCATTCCAGTTTTTCTTCCACAATAAAAGTCCACGCTTCATCCGCCGTCTCAAAGTAGTGGTGCCTCCCTCGATATGTGACCCACAGTCTTGCCGGTTGCAGCATTCCAAATTTTATCATCTTTTTATGAAGCACCGCCTTGGCCCGATTAAAGCTCGCCCTCCTTCTCGCCACCTCCGCACTCCAGTCTTGATAAACGCAGATCACCGCGTTCTCCCATTTACTGCTCCGAGTTTTCTTTGCCCATCTAAGGACCATTTCTCTATCCTTAAAACGGAGGAATCTCACCACTATGGCTCTGGGAATTTCTCCTGCTCTCGGTCCTCGCGCCATCACTCGGTATGCTCCCTCCACCTCCAACAGACCCACCGGGGCCTCCGCTCCCATTAACGAGTGCAGCATCGTGCTCACATATGCCCCGACGTCCGCTCCCTCCGCACCTTCAGGAAGACCGAGAATCCTCAGGTTGTTCCTCCTTGTGTTGTTCTCCAGTGCCTCCAACCTTTCCACACATCGTTTCTGATGTGCCTCATGCATCTCCGTCTTCACCACCAGGCCCTGTATGTCGTCCTCATTCTCGGCTGCCTTTGCCTTCACGACCCGAAGCTCCCGCTCCTGGGTCTTTTGTTCCTCCTTTAGCCCTTCGATCGCCTGTAGTATCGGGGCCAACAGCTCTTTCTTCATTTCCTTTTTGAGCTCTTCCACACAGCATTTCAAGAACTCTTGTTGTTCAGGGCCCCATGTTAAACGGCCACCTTCCGACGCCATCTTGGTTTTTGCTTGCCTTCCTTGCCGCTGTTCTAAAGGATCCACTGCAATCCGGCCACTTTCTCCTCCTTTTTTCATCCGTATCCAGGGGGGATTCCCTTCTGGTTTACCGCACAGTGTTTTTAGCCGTCAAAATTGCCGTTGGGGCTCCTATCAAGAGCCCAAAAGTCCGTTTCACCGGGAGCTGCCGAAACGTGCGACTCAGCTGGTCATCGCCGCACCCGGAAGTCAATCCAATTAAGTCACCTCTTAACCTTCTTCTCTCTAACGAAAACCGCCTCAAGTCCCTCAGCCTTTCCTCATAAGATCTTCCCTCCATACCAGGCAACATTCTGGTAAATCTCCTCCTACCCTTTCCAATGCTTCCACATTCTTCCTATAATGTGGCGACCAGAATTGCACGCAATACTCCAAATGCGGCCGCACCAGAGTTTTGTACAGCTGCAACATGACCTCATGGCTCCGAAACTGAATCCCTCTATCAATAAAAACTAACACACCGTACGCCTTCTTAACAACCCTCTCAACCTGGGTGGCAACTTTCAGGGGTCTATGTGCATGGACAACGAGATCTCTCTGCTCATCCACACTGCCAAGAATCTTACCATTAGCCCAGTACTCTGTCTTCCTGTTATTCCTTCCAGAATGAATCACCTCACACTTTTCTGCAATAAACTCCATTTGCCACCTCTCAGCCCAGCGCTGCAGCTTATCTATGTCCATCTGTAACTTGTAACATCCTTCTGCACTGTCCACAACTCCACTGACTTTAGTGTCATCTGCAAATTTACTCACCCATCCATCTACGCCCTCCTCCAGGTCATTTATAAAAATGACAAACAGCAGTGGCCCCAAAACAGATCCTTGTGGTACACCACTAGTAACTGGACTCCAGTCTGAACATTTCCCATCAACCACCACCCTTTGTCTTCTTCCAGCTAGCCAATTTCTGATCCAAACTGCTAAATCACCCTGAATCCCATGCCTCCGTATTTTCTGCAGTAGCCTACCGTGGGGAACCTTATCAAACGCTTTACTGAAATCCATGTACACCACATCAACTGCTTTACCCTCATCCACCTGTTTGGTCACCTTCTCAAAGAACTCAAAAAGGTTTGTGAGGCACGACCTACCCTTCACAAAACCGTGTTGACTATCTCTAATCAAATTATTCCTTTCCAGATGATTATACATCCTATCTCTTATAAACCTTTCCAAGATTTTGCCCACAACAGAAGTAAGGCTCATTGGTCTATAGTTACCGGGGTTGTCTCTACTCCCCTTCTTGAACAAAGGGACAACATTTGCTATCGTCCAGTCTTCTGGCACTATTCCTGTAGATAAAGATGACTTAAAGATCAAAGCCAAAGGCTCAGCAATCTCCTCCCTAGCTTCCCAGAGAATCCTCGGATAAATCCCATCCGGCCCAGGGGACTTATCTATTTTCACACTTTCCAGAATTGCTAACACCTCCTCCTTATGAACCTCAAGCCCTTCTAGTCTAGTAGCCTGAATCTCAGTATTCTCCTCGACAACATTGTCTTTTTCCTGTGTGAATACTGACAAAAAATATTCATTTAGCACCTCTCCTATCTCCTTGGACTCCACGCACAACTTCCCACTCTTGTCCTTGACTGGCCCTACTCTTACCCTAGTCATTCTTTTATTCCTGACATATCTATAGAAAGCTTTAGTGTTATCCTTGATCCTACCTGCCAAAGACTTCTCATGTCCCCTCCTGGCTTTTCTTAGCTCTCTCTTTAGGTCCTTCCTAGCTAACTTGTAACTCTCGAGCGCCCTAACTGAACCTTCATGTCTCATTTTTACGTTAGCCTCCTTCTTCCTCTTGACAAGTGTTTCGACTGCTTTAGTAAACCACGGTTCCCTTGCTCAACCACTTCCTCCCTGCCTGACAGGTACATACTTATCAAGGACACGCAGTAGCTGTTCCTTGAACAAGCTCCACATTTCCATTGTGCCCATCTCCTGCAGTTTTCCTCTTCACCCGATACGTCCCAAGTCTTGCCTCATCGCATCATAATTGCCTTTCCCCCAGATATAACTCTTGCCCTGCGGAATATACCTATCCCTTTCCATCACTAAAGTAAACGTAATCGAATTGTGGTCACTATCACCAAAGTGCTCACCTACCTTCAAATCTTAACACCTGTCCTGGTTCATTACCCAGTACCAAATCCAATATGGCCTCTCCTCTCGTTGGCCTATCTGCATACTGTGTCAGGAAACCCTCCTGCACACATTGGACAAAAATGGACCCATCTAAAGTACTCAATAGCGTTTCCAGTCAATATTTGGAAAGTTAAAGTCCCCCATAACAACTACCCTGTTGCTTTTGCTCCTATCCAGAATCATCTTTGCAATCCTTTCCTCTACGTCTCTGGAACTTTTCGGAGGCCTATAGAAAACCCCTAACAGGGTAACCTCTCCTTTCCTGTTTCTAACCTCAGCCCATACTACCTCAGTGGACGAGTCCTCATCAAACGCCCTTTCTGCCACCGTAATACTGTCCTTGACTAACAATGCCACCCCTCCCCCTCTTTTACCACCTTCCCTGAGCTTACTGAAATATCTAAACCCCGGCACCTGCAACAACCATTCCTGTCCCTGCTCTATCCATGTCTCCGAAATGGCCACAACATCGAAGCCCCAGGCACCAACCCATGCCGCATGTTCACCCACCCTATTCCGGATGCTCCTGGCATTGAAGAAGATCCACTTTAAACCACCTTCCTGCCTGCCGGTGCACTCCTGCAACTTTGAAACCTTACTCATAACCTCACTACTCTCAACCTCCTGTATACTGGAGTTACAATTCAGGTTCCCAAGCCCCTGCTGAACTAGTTTAAACTCTCCCGAAGAGCATTAGCAAATTTCCCCCCCAGGATATTGGTACCCCTCTGGCCCAAGTGTAGACCATCCCGTTTGTAGAGGTCCCACCGAGCCCAGAATTAGCCCCAATTATCCAGAAACCTGAAACCCTCTGTCCTGCACCATCCCTGTAGCCACGTGTTTAACTCCTCTCTCTCCCTATTCCTCGTCTTGCTAGCATGTGACACGGGTAACAACCCAGAGATAATAACTCTATTTGTTCTAGATCTAAGTTTCCACCCTAGCTCCCTGAATTCCTGCCTTACATCCCTATCCCTTTTCCTACCTATGTCGTCGGTACCTATGTGGACCACGACTTGCGGCTGCTCCCCCTCCCCCTTAAGGATCCCGAAAACACGATCCGATACATCACGCACCCTGGCACCTGGGAGGCAACACACCAACCGCGAGTCTCTCTCGTTCCCACAGAATCTCCTATCTATCCCCCTAACTATGGCGTCTCCAATGACTAATGCTCTACTCCTCTCCCCCCTTCTGAGCAACAGGGACAGACTCTGTGCCAGAGACCTGTACCCCATGGCTTACCTCTGGTAAGTCTTCCCCCTCCCACCCCAACAGTATCCAAAGCAGTATACTTGTTACTAAGGGGAACGACCACAGGGGATCCCTGTACTGACTGCTTCCTCCCAGCCCCTCTCACCGTCACCCATCTATCTTTATTCTTCGGAGTAACTACATCCCTGAAGCTTCTATCTATGACCACCTCTGCCTCCCGAATGATTCGAAGTTCATCCAGCTCCAGCTCCAGTTCCCTAACGTGGATTCTGAGGAGCTGGAGATGGGTGCACTTCCCACAGATGAAATCAGCAGGGACACTGACGGCATCCCTCACCTCAAACATTCTGCAGGAGGAACATTGCACTACCTTCTCTGCCATCCCCTCTAGATAAAAAAAGAAAAAGAAAGAAAGAGCTTACCTATTATTTATTCCCCTTCTCAGCAAGCACTCACTCAGCAACCTCTGCACCCCGATTATTATTATTGTGCCAGTGTTGGTGGCAGGGTGCCCCTAACCAGCGATTCTACGGACGTCTCCCGCAGGTGTGAGGCCAGTGCTTCTTTTGGAGAAGTCCACCAGGAATCCATCGATCTCCCAGGTCTCATGGTGCTTCCATGCCTGGTCTCTTCTTTTCCCACAACCAGCATGTCCAATCCGTCGAGGAACTGCTTCGTCCCCGAATCCCCCTCGGGGGCCCAGAGGTGTACGGCCCCTGGTAGAAGTCCGCGAAGGCCTCGTTGACCCTTTCCGGCGTGGTGTCTAGCCTGCTGCTGCTGTCCCTAACCTAAGCTATCTCCCTCGTGGTTGCCTGCTTTCTCAGCTGGTGCGGCAGCAGGCAGCTGGCTTTGTCTCCTTGTTCGTAGAAGGTTCCCCGTATCTGCCCTGCTTTCCCTGTGGAGAGAGGTCAAAGTCCATTTATATCTACTTCTTGTCCACTCCACGGTTGGGGCCGAGGAGTACGGCCAATCCATCTTCAGTATGGAGTTGACCAGCTCTTGCTGTAGCCATCTGTGATAGCCACTTCCAGAATACAAAATGGACGCTCACAAAGAATGTAGGGAAATGTGGACAATGCTAGACAACAAGCAGGCACCGTCCCGGAATGTATATTTGGGAAGCAGTTACCAGACGGAATCGAAACTCTGGGTCGATTAGCATATTGATGGCCCATCTCCGAGGAACAAAGGACTAACACTCAGGTAGTTGATACTGTTACAGACATCCCGGCGCCAGAAAGGCACAAACAAACAAAGAACAAAGAAATGTACAGCACAGGAACAGGCCCTTCGGCCCTCCAAGCCCGTGCCGACCATACTGCCCGACTAAACTACAATCTTCTACACTTCCTGGGTCCGTATCCTTCTATTCCCATCCTATTCATATATTTGTCAAGATGCCCCTTAAATGTCCCTATCGTCCCTGCTTCCACTACCACCTCCGGTAGTGAGTTCCAGGCACCCACTACCCTCTGCGTAAAAAACTTGCCTCGTACATCTACTCTAAACCTTGCCCCTCTCACCTTAAACCTATGCCCCCTAGTAATTGACCCCTCTACCCTGGGGAAAAGCCTCTGACTATCCACTCTGTCTATGCCCCTCATAATTTTGTATACCTCTATCAGGTCGCCCCTCAACCTCCTTCGTTCCAGTGAGAACAAACCGAGTTTATTCAATCGCTCCTCATAGCTTATGCCCTCCATACCAGGCAACATTCTGGTAAATCTCTTCTGCACACTCTCTAAAGCCTCCACATCCTTCTGGTAGTGTGGCGACCAGAATTGAACACTATACTCCAAGTGTGGCCTAACTAAGGTTCTATACAGCTGCAACATGACTTGCCAATTCTTATACTCAATGCCCCGGCCAATGAAGGCAAGCATGCCGTATGCCTTCTTGACTACCTTCTCCACCTGTGTTGCCCCTTTCAATGACCTGTGGACCTGTACTCCTAGATCTCTTTGACTTTCAATACTCTTGAGGGTTCTACCATTCACTGTATATTCCCTACCTGCATTAGCCCTTCCAAAATGCATTACCTCACATTTGTCCGGATTAAACTCCATCTGCCATCTCTCCGCCCAAGTCTCCAGACAATCTAAATCCTGCTGTATCCTCTGACAGTCCTCATCGCTATCCGCAATTCCACCAACCTTTGTGTCGTCTGCAAACTTACTAATCAGACCAGTTACATTTTCCTCCAAATCATTTATATATACTACAAACAGCAAAGGTCCCAACACTGATCCCTGTAGAACACCACTGGTCACAGCCCTCCAATTAGAAAAGCATCCCTCCATTGCTACCCTCTGCCTTCTATGGCCTAGCCAGTTCTGTATCCACCTTGCCAGTTCACCCCTGATCCCGTGTGACTTCACCTTTGTACTAGTCTACCATGGGGGACCTTGTCAAAGGCCTTACTGAAGTCCATATAGACAACATCTACTGCCCTACCTGCATCAATCATCTTAGTGACCTCCTCGAAAAACTCTATCAAGTTAGTGAGACACGACCTCCCCTTCACAAAACCGTGCTGCCTCTCACTAATACGTCCATTTGCTTCCAAATGGGAGTAGATCCTGTCTCGAAGAATTCTCTCCAGTAATTTCCCTACCACTGAAGTAAGGCTCACCGGCCTGTAGTTCCCGGGATTATCCTTGCTACCCTTCTTAAACAGAGGAACAACATTGGCTATTCTCCAGTCCTCCGGGACATCCCCTGAAGACAGCGAGGATCCAAAGATTTCTGTCAAGGCCTCAGCAATTTCCTCTCCAGCCTCCTTCAGTATTCTGGGGTAGATCCCATCAGGCCCTGGGGACTTATCTACCTTAATATTTTTTAAGACACCCAACACCTCGTCTTTTTGGATCACAATGTGACCCAGGCTATCTACACCCCCTTCTCCAGACTCAACATCTACCAATTCCTTCTCTTTGGTGAATACTGATGCAAAGTATTCATTTAGTACCTCGCCCATTTCCTCTGGCTCCACACATAGATTCCCTTGCCTATCTTCAGTGGGCCAACCCTTTCCCTGGCTACCCTCTTGCTTTTTATGTACGTGTAAAAAGCCTTGGGATTTTCCTTAACCCTATTTGCCAATGACTTTTCATGACCCCTTCTAGCCCTCCTGACTCCTTGCTTAAGTTCCTTCCTACTTTCCTTTTCTGCCACACAGGCTTCGTCTGTTCCTAGCCTTTTAGCCCTGACAAATGCCTCCTTTTTCTTTTTTACGAGGCCTGCAATATCACTCGTCATCCAAGGTTCCCGAAAATTGCCGTATTTATCTTTCTTCCTCACAGGAACATGCCTGTCCTGTATTCCTTTCAACTGACACTTGAAAGCCTCCCACATGTCAGATGTTGATTTGCCCTCAAACATCCGCCCCCAATCTATGTTCTTCAGTTCCCGCCTAATATTGTTATAATTAGCCTTCCCCCAATTTAGCACATTCATCCTCGGACCACTCTTATCCTTGTCCACCAGTACTTTAAAACTTACTGAATTGTGGTCACTGTTACCGAAATGCTCCCCTACTGAAACATCTACCACCTGGCCGGGCTCATTCCCCAATACCAGGTCCAGTACCGCCCCTCCCCTAGTTGGACTGTTTACATATTGTTTTAAGAAGCCCTCCTGGATGCTCCTTACAAACTCCGCCCCGTCTAAGCCCCTGGCACTAAGTGAGTCCCAGTCAATATTGGGGAAGTTGAAGTCTCCCATCACCACAACCCTGTTGTTTTTACTCTTTTCCAAAATCTGTCTACCTATCTGCTCCTCTATCTCCCGCTGGCTGTTGGGAGGCCTGTAGTATACCCCCAACATTGTGACTGCACCCTTCTTATTCCTGATCTCTACCCATATAGCCTCAATGCCCTCTGAGGTGTCCTCTCGCAGTATAGCTGTGATATTCTCCCGAACAAGTAGCGCAACTCCGCCTCCCCTTTTACATCCCCCTCTATCCCGCCTGAAACATCTAAATCCTGGAACGTTTAGCTGCCAATCCTGCCCTTCCCTCAACCAGGTCTCTGTAATGGCAACAACATCATAGTTCCAAGTAGTAATCCAAGCTCTAAGTTCATCTGCCTTACCCGTAATGCTCCTTGCATTAAAACATATGCACTTCAGGCCACCAGACCCGCTGTGTTCAGCAACTTCTCCCCGTCTGCTCTGCCTCAGAGCCACACTGTCCCTATTCCCTAGTTCTCCCTCAATGCTCTCACCTTCTGACCTATTGCTCCCGCGCCCACCCCCCTGCCATACTAGTTTAAACCCTCCCGTGTGACACTAGCAAACCTCGCGGCCAGGATATTTATGCCTCTCCGGTTTAGATGCAACCCGTCCATCTTATACAGGTCACACCTGCCCCGGAAGAGCTCCCAGTGGTCCAGATAACGGAAACCCTCCCTCCTACACCAGCTGTTTAGCCACGTGTTTGTCTGCTCTATCTTCCTATTTCTAGCCTCACTGGCACGTGGCACAGGGAGTAATCCCGAGATCACAACCCTCGAGGTCCAATGGCCACCTAAGACACGCCCAGCCATCAGGGCACCCACCCCTTTATTGGACAAGATAGGTAACAATGATCGAGAAGCAGCCCAATTAATTGGGACCAAGTTTAAGGCCCGCCTAAAAGCGCACAAAGCCCCTCCAAGTGTAAGAAGGAACCCCCCACGAGAGATTCGCTCTCCTGGATTTGGCTCTCAAAGTGGAGAGACCCATCTACCAGCATCACCAGAAGCAAGTAAGTTCAAGATCAACGCGCGCTACCAGACGGACGACCTTAGCTGTTCTCCTGTATCTCTTCGAACCCAACAGCCTCAGGTCCGAACAACGGGCATTGTTCCTCTGACTAAGTGGGCACCCGAAGTTAAATATAGGCGTTAGCGCTAGAGATAGTTTAGTTTGTATACTGTTGTGCATGAGTAGATCTTACTCTGTGTGTAAATAAATAGTATTGACTTTGAATTGACTAACTGGTGTATTGGCTCTTTGATCGGTATTCGGGTTGAACCTTGTGGCGGTATCGAGAGATACCCGGCGACTCTGAAAGTAGAAACATAATTAGGATTAAGAAAGGCGACCATATTGACCGCCATATTTATAACCAGATAAATAGAGCAACATTGCCTAGTCGCCCTCTCCTTCCTATCTTTGCATGCCTTGTACGCAATCATTTCCCCCATATCACTGCCTTCAGTGCCTCCCAGAACGTGGAGGCTGAGACCTCCCCATTCAGGTTGTTGGTAATGTATCCATCTATGGCCTCTGATATCCGTTCGCAGAATGCCTTATCGGCCAAGCGGGCCGTGTCCAGCCTCCATGGGGGGCCTTGTGCCTGGCCCGTCTCCAACCCCATGTCCACGTAATGTGGAGCATGGTCGGAGATTACTATTGCGGATTACTCTGCTCCTACCACCCCTGGAAGCACCGTTTTCCCAACTACAAAGAAACCATTGATGAGCCCGTGTGTGTATATTTCCGCAATAGTTTTATTCATGAATTCCACACTTCCCCAGTTGGGAGCGTACAAGTTTACAAGGACCACTGGTGCCCCTTCCAGTTCACCACTAAACATGATGTACAGTCTCCCATGGTCTATAACCATTCTCGTGGCTGTAAATGCTGTCCTCTTATTGAGCAGTATGGCCACCTCCCCCAGCCCTCATCCATTCATAGCACGAATGGTAAGTCTGTCGCACGCAGCTCTTTCTTACCGCAGTTGGCCTTTCTCCCTCAGGTGGGTTTCCTGGATGAAGACTATGTTGCCTTTCATACTTTTCAGATAGTTGAAGACTCTGGATTTTTCACTGGGCCATTAAGTCCACTGAAGTTCTGACGGGGGGTTTAGTTGGTGCTCCCCCCCCCCTGTGGGATCAACCGTACTTACCTTGTGGATGCGCCCCATCATTCCGGGATTCAGTTTGTTAGGGGGCATCTAACATGGCCGTGCTCACCGTCCTCACCATGAGCCTGTGCCCCTGCGCTCCGGGGTTTCCCTCTGTCCAGGGTCCACCAAAGCTGGCCGTATGCCATGTGGATGTTCCCGTGCGCCTCGGGGTTTCCCTTTGTTTGAGGGCCCTCCAAAGGGGCTGTATGTGGAGCCTTTGTTCTCTTTGCCGCAGTGAGCGCTCTGCTGTAGTCAACTTTGTGCTCCCCCAACCGTTGGCTTTCCCCCTGGGTTCGATCTATACCTCCTCCTGACCGCTGAGTGTCTCTTCTTCCCCCCTCACCCTTTCCTCCTCCTCACCCCCTACTTCGTCTTACTGCTCTCACCCCCTCCTTTCTGGGACTCAACGTCAGATTTAAAGGTAAGGTGGTTCAGTCCCTTGCAAATAGTCTCTATATTGTTTGATGACCGATACGATTAAGTGTGTGGCTCACTGCTGTTTTCATGCCTTCCCAGTGCATGAATTCACCTGCTTCCGTCAGCGCAGTGACATAGTACTCCGTGCCCTGAAAGTCACCCAGATCTTTGGGGGGGGTACAGCATTCCAAACCGCGCATTGTTCTTATAAAGAGCTGCTTTTTCTTTGTTAAATTGCGCCTGGCGCTTGACCACATCTGCCCCAATGTCCTGGTACACCAGGATTGAGTGTCGCTGTCATTTAAAAGACCTTATATGTTCTGCGCTGTTCAGGATCTTTTCCCAGTCTTGGTACCTGTGCAGTTTCACAATGATGGCCCGCGCCTGCACCCCCAGCCTTGGGCTTTGGTCGGAGTGACCTGTGGGCTCTGTCCACTTCTGGGGGTTTGCGGAAGCTTTCCCCTCCAACTAGTTTTCCCAGAATGTGGGCCACGTGCTCCATAGGGTTCCTGTCCTTGGCACCCTCCAGAAGGCCCACAATGGTTTTGGTGGCGCGATCATTTTTAAAAAATCCTCGACCTTCTCCCGCCGTGTCCCTTGTGTCACCACCAACCTTGCCATCTCCGTCTCCAGTGGGGCGATGCAATCGCTCTGGTCCATCGTGGCCTTCTCCAGCTCTCTGATCGTTGCCTCCTGCGTCTCTAGCCGCTGTTCCGTCTTTTGCAGCGCCACTTGCAGGGCCATTGTCTCAGTCTTACTCTCCCGGCTTTTGCTGCTTCTGCCGCCACTTTGGTTTCTCAGGTTGTTGTTACTTGGCATGTTTCTTTCATAGTGGTAATGTTGGAGGACGGTGGGAGGTTTTTTTCAAGAGTTTTGTGACCTATTTTGGTTAAAAGTATCTAATTTAGAGTTTCCAGGAGGAGAGTCTCCTTTTGTGCCTCCGCACTGCATATATCTGTCACCGGATGTGTCTACACTCTGACAATTACTGACTTGGATGCAGGGGTAGAAGGTACTATTGCCAAATTTGCAGATGACACTCAAATAGGTGAGAAAGTAAGTTGCAATGAGGAAAAGAAATGGATATAGAAAGGTTAGGTGATTGGGCAAAGATTTTACAGATGGAGTTTAATGTGAGTAAGTATGAGGTTATCGATTTTGGTCAGAAAAAGAGAATGGCAACATTATCTAAATGGAGAGATACTTCAATGGAGAGGGTTCTGGGTGTCCTCGGGCATGAATTGCAGAAATTTAGTATGCAGGTACAGCAGGTAATAAGGAGGGCAAATGGAATTTTGGCCTTTATGGCTAAAGTTATAGAGTATAAAAGTAGGAAAGTACTGCTGCAACTGTACAAGGCATTGGTGAGACAGCACCCGGAGTACTGTGTGCACTTTCGGTCCCCTTACTTGAGGAGGGATGCAGTTCCTAGATTGATTCCAGAGATGTCTTTTGAAGAGAGATTGAGCAGTTTAGGTCTGTACTCTCTCGAGTTGAGAAGAATGGGAAGAGATCTAATTGAGTGATATAAGATGATAAAAGATATTGACAAAGCAGATGTGGAGTGGATGTTTCCTCTTGTGGGGCAATCTAGAACGAGAGTTTTAGGATAAAGAGTAGCATAATTTAAAACAGATGAGGAGAAATTACTTTTGAATCTGGAATTTACTATTCCAGAGTGTGGCGGATGCCAGGAAATTAAGTAAATTTAAGGAGGAGATGGGCAGATTTTAAATTAGTTATGGGGTGAAGGGTTATGGAGGACAGGCAGGAAATTGGAGTTGAGGCCAAGATGAGATTAGCTATGATCGTATTGAATGACGGAGCAGGCTCGAGGGGCTAAATTTGACTAATCCTGCTCCTAGATCGTATGTACTTAATTTACTGAGGTTCTCAAATTAGCAAAATCCTTTTCCAGTTGAATCTTCAATGGTCTTTCTGTCAGGCCAGTATAATGTTGGGACACCCAAAACTGAGTTCAGAGGGGCTCCACCACTGCTCTTTATATCTACAATAGTACTGAAAGTCATGTTTCTCCCACAGCAAAGCTTGTAAAATTGGTTCACTAAACTTTCAGAAAACTTTCTCAGGAAACTAAGGAAATTCACCATAGCCACAATAACTCTTAGCAATTTTTACAGATACATCACAGTAAGTCCTATCTGGCCGCTTCACAGCCTGGTATGGCAACTGCTCGGCCCAAGACCGTAAGAAACTACAGAGTCGTGAACACAGCCCAGTCCATCACACAAACCCGCCTCCCATCCATTGATTCTGTCTACACCTCCAGCTGCCTAATCAAAGACCCCTCTCACCCGGCTTATTCTCTCTTCCAACTCCTTCCATCGGGCAAGAGATACAAAAGTCCAAGAACACGCACTAACAAGTTCAAAAACAGCTTCTTCCCCACTGTTACCAGGCTCCTGAATAACCCTCTTATGGACTGAACTGATCTCTTCATGTATCTTCTCTACTGAGTAGTACTACACTCTGTATGCTCACCCTGTGCCTGTGTATTTACATTGTGTATTTATGAATGTCCTATAGTTTTCATGCATGGAACGATCTGTCTGGACTGTACACAGAACAATACTTTTCACTGTATCTCGATACGGTGACAAATCAAATCCAAATCCAAACTTTCACAAAATAATTTTTTTTGTACTTGGTATATGACTTTTCATGATTAATGTGCTCAAGCTTTTTATTTGTTTGATGTACTATTGCTCCCCCGTTTACGCACTTTTTCCATCTTCGATCCAAAGCATACAACCGCACATTTCGCTATTCAAACTGCATTTGCTGCTATTCTGTCATCTCATTTAACCCATGTTGCAGATGTCCAAACTCTGGTCCATGGGTTGTGATAATTTAGCTTCTCTTATTTGTTGGTTGGCCTTGTTTGAAATTTGTGGATTTGAAGGTGTGGAATTGTACTGTTGCCCCCTTAGAACAGCAGTGCGATTAGCATCTGTGACTTGACACACATGCAGGTCAATCGAAACATGAATTTAAACTTTAAATGTGTCGATTACAGATTTGTCTTGTTTTATGTCAAGAGACATTGGGCGCGATTTACCGGTCCCCATTCGGGCAAAATAGTATGCCATGATATGCATGTAACCTCAAAATACTATAAGTGACTTTTTGATACATTTCAGGTATTTCTTATAATGCACAAAATCAAAATAGATTTAGAAAGAAACATGGTATTGCAATCTTTGCAAAAGTTTGTAATTAGGGCTATGCAACATAATTGTTTTAAATAATTTGGAAATGTGGAGGGTGCAATGCATGGGGTCAAAATTGCTGCAAATTCCAGAACTGGAAGAAATGCTTCTTGCTTATAACATGCTTTCAGACTTTTAAGTCATGGGGTTAATTTTTCCTATGCTTCCCAGACAGAAACAAGGCACAAGGGCACTCTTTTTATAGTTTCCTGTGAAACAGGAGGAGAAGCACTGACCATCCAGCCCCTCACTTGAACACTTCTTCGATCCTGGGCTCGATCACTCATTGCAGCCTGCTGCTGCTAGATTCAAACAACTCCTCAGCCACTTCCCAAAGACCCTTGGTATCTAATGTTTAGGAATATGATGTGCCGTATGTCAATGATGTTTCACTGTTAAAATTAGCTTTGCTAAAATCAAACCCTTTTGTCGTTGTGTGCACTTCGTGAAGAGGAAATTAATTTTTTATTGCAATTCTTTTTTCTATAGCCTTTATCTTCCAGTATGGCGCTTACTGAAATGAAGCCCTGTTTGGCTTGCTGTAATCAGGAGATCAGTGCGGAAAGTGAGGATTGTAGAGAGATATCTAAGCCACAGATCACTTGGAATCTCACCTCAAGTAGTTCCTCTGAAGGTGGTGAGTTTATGACCAAAACGTGATGGTATAATGTAATTAATAATCAGTGAGAAAGTACTTAATTGAAAAGTTATTGCATTCAATTGTATGGCTTCACATAGAATCATTGAATCATCACAGTGCCAAAATGAACATTTGGCCCATCATGCATATCCTGGCTCCTTGAATGAGCTGTCCAATTTAGCCCATGCTCCAACATTCTTCCAACAGTCCTGCAAATGAATCCACTTCAAGTATATGTCCAATTACTTTTTGAAAATTCCTATGGAATTTGATAGTCCCGTTCTTTAAGGCAGTGTATTCCAGACCATAGCCCCACATTTCCCCCCTGGTTCTGACAATGATTTTAAATCTGTGACCTCTGGTTACCGTTGCTTCTACCACCAGAAATAGTTTATCCTTATTTACACGGCCAATAGGGTTCATGATTTTAAACAGTGTTTTAAAGAGGTTTAGCCTAAGTGCCTCTATTAGTCAAGTCAAGGATTTGAAATGCCTTTCGAACAACCTTCTCAACTTGTTCAGCCATTTTCAAGTTCTTGCGTACCAGGTCTCTCTGATCCTGTACCCTCCTCAAGGTTTTACCGTTCTATTTATATTGCCTATCCTCATTCATCTTACCAATGTGCAACCCTGGTATCTATGGTCCATAACAAAATTGGAACATGAGAAATAAGAAGGCATCAGTCATCTGGCTTGCTCTGCCATTTATTCCGATCATGGCTGCCTCAACTCCACTTTCCTCCTCACTCCCCATATCCCTTTATTCTCTCCGGGATCAAAAAAGTGTTTATCCAGTCTTGAAGGTGGATCATTCACAACCCCCCCCGGCGTAGAGAATTCCGATGGTTCACAACTCTCCTGAGTGAAATAATTTCCCCTTATTCTGAAGCTGTGACACCATATTCTAGATTCCCCAGTTGGGGGAAACAAGCTCTCAGTGTCTGCTCTGTTAAGCCTCTCAGAATCTTGTATGTTTCAATATGAACACTTCTCATTCTTTTAAACTAAAGAGTGTAAACCACATTTATTCAGCCTCTCATCATAGGACCGCCCTCTCATCTCAGGAACCAATCTAGTGAACCTTCTCTGCATCTCCTCATATGCAAGAATATCTTCCCTAAATATGGAGGCCAAATTGCGCATAGCATTCCAGGTGTAGCCTCAACAAAGCCCAGTAGAATTGCAGCAGGACTTCCTTGTTCTTGCACTCAGGTCCTCTTAGAATAGAGACCAACATGACATTTGCTTTCCAAATTGCTTATTGTATCTGTATTTGTTCCTTGTCGAGTAAATCCAAGTCTCTGATTATCAACATTTAAAAGTTTCACGCCATTCAAGGAAATTCTGCTTTTTCACTCTTGCGGCCAATAGGAATAATTTCTCGCTTCCCCACATGACACTTCAGCTGCTACCTTGTTGTCCATTCACTTAACCTGTCTAAATCTTTTTGACTCTTTATGTCCTCCTCATGGATTACATTCCCACCTAAACTTTCATCGTCGACAAACCCAGATACAAAATTCTGGGTCTCTTCATCAAAGTGATTCATATAAATTGTAAATAGTTGAGACCCCAGCATTGATTCTTGAGGCACTCCACTAGTTAGAACCTATCAATTTGGAAATGCCTCATTTTTCTCCACCCTTGCTTTTTGTCTGCTAACCAGTCCTCTATTCATGCTGATTCATGCAACTCCATAAGCCCTTATCTTGCATATTGATTCTGTGTGACGTTTTATTGAATGCTTTATCAAGGCCTCAACATCTTTGTTGAAGTGTGGTGTCAATAATTGTACAATAACGCCAACTGATGCCCAACCAGTGATTTATAAGGTAAAAGCAAATTACTGCAGATGATAGAATCTGAAACAAAAACAGAAAATGCTGGATAATCTCAGCAAGTCTGACAGCATCTGTGGAGAGAGAACAGGGCTAACGTTTCGAGTCTGGATGACTCTTTGTCAAAGCTGATTTATAACATTTTTCTATGACAGTCTTGCTTTTATATTCAGTGCTATTTACAATTATTTTTTTTAACAAACAATTTTATTGAGGTATTTTTTGGCGTTGTAAACATTTACAGATTACAGAAATATGCAAACATCAACAGAAAACCAACATTTCAACCAAACCATAATGCACATACCTGCTCCTCTCCCACCTACACTCCCCGCCTGTTTATCCCTCCTACTCTACCCTAATCCCTCCCCCCCTCTGCTGACGCTCACTCTCCGCGAAGAAGTCATGAATGGTTGCCACCTTCGGGCGAACCCCAATACAGATCCCCTCAAGGCGAACTTGATTTTTTTCCATACCCAGAAAACTTGACATGTCCGAAAGCCATAGTTCGGTCTTTGGGGGTTTTGAGTCCCGCCATGCCAGCAGTATTCGCCGCCGGGCTATCAGGGAAGCAAAGGCCAGAACATCGGCCACTTTCTCCCCCTGGACTCCCGGGTCCTCCGAAACCCTGAAAATTGCCACCTCTGGACTCATCACCACCCTTTTTTCTCAGCACCCAGGACATGACATCCGCAAATCTCTCCCAGTACCCCCTAAGCTTAGGGCATGCCCAAAACATGTGGACGTGGTTCGCTAGTCCTCCCGCGCATCTAGCGCACTTGTCCTCGACCCCAAAGATTTTGCTCATCCGAGCCACTGTCATGTGGGCCCGGTGAACGACCTTAAACTGAATCAGGCCGAACCTGGCACTCGTTGCGGTTGAGTTTACCCTACTCAGGGCTTCCGCCCATACTCCATCCTCCATCTCCCTGCCGAGTTCCTCCTCCCATTTGAGTTTCAGCTCCTCCGTCTGGGACTCTTCCCCCTTCATGAGCACCTTGTAAATATCCGAGACACTACCCTCTCCTCCTTTTCCTCCAGAGGCTATTCTGTCCTGAATCCCTATTGGCGGGAGGCGTGGGAAGGATGGGACCTGTCTGCGTACAAAGTCCCGCACCTGTAAGTACCTAAAGTCATTTCCTCTTTCCAGCCCCGCTTTCTCCTCCAAATCCCTCAAACTTGCAAAGTTCCCCTCCAGGAACACATCGCCCACCCTCCTCACCCCCGCCCGCCGCCATGCTCAAAACCCTCCATCCATGTTCCCGGGGGTGAATCGATGGTTATCACAAATTGGAGCCCAGACCGATGCCCCCATGCTTTCTCCACTGGCCCCAAATCCACAGGGCTGCCCCCACTACCGGGCTGGTGGAGGCTATTTACAATTCTAAGTATCCCAGATACTTTCTTATCCACTCTCAGCTTGTCCTGTCACCTTTAAAGATTTGTGAATATGCACCCCCCAGCACTTTTACTCTTGCAGCTACCTCAGAATAGTGCCATTTTGATGCCTCCCCATGTTCTTCCTCCCAATCCTAACCATCTGCCACGTGTTTGCTCATTTCACCAGTCTGACTGTCTGTCCTCTTGGAGAAATTGAAGAAATAAATTTGAGAAAGTATTTCACAATTGCCATTGTTAAAGTGGCAGTAGGGTTTGTTTGAGTTGGGGTGGAAAATATGGTTCACTGCATACCTGCAGAATAACAACAGAGATTGTCAGAATAAATGCAGAGATCGGCAGCTGACTCTGCCTCAGTGAGCGTTCACATTCAGACTTCAGATTTTTAAGTATTATCACAATGAAGGGGAATGTTTAATTGCCAAATTTATTTTATACATTAAAATTATGAATGGGTCTCATTAACAAAGGTGTGTGTCATAATGCTTAAATATGTACAGATCTCCAACTGCTAATGAACGAATATCTTTGCAATTAGAGATATGAAGCTGTCTTTGTATTGTAGATTTTACCTGCAGAAAGAGTGCTGTGGGTGGCATTGTATGATGTGGTGCTGTGTTAGATCTGTAAAGTCTGCATTTATTCCCTGATAGGTATCAATTCAGCTGACCTCAGAGTGATAGCAATGGCTGTATTAGCTCAGGGTGCAAATGAGGGGAAGTATCAGCAAGAATGTCTGCAAGCAGTCTTTGCTGCAAAGTGAGCATGTTGTGGGCATTCGGTGAGGGCAGCAGGAAGCTCAGCTGTGATAGATCCCCCAAGCTCAAAACGCCTGCTAGCAGTCATTGTCGAGCTCATACTTGATGCACAACCACTTGGACAACATACTGGAGGGTTTCTGGCACCCGTGGTTGGATACTGTTTAAATCTTCCACTTGGGGGTCTGTAAAGCAACTTATATAAAAAATGATGCAGAAAGCACAAACTTGTACTTTTCATAAAGAGTTCATGAATTCTCCATTTTCAAAATTGTGATTGTTAGAAGTGTTCATTTTAAAAAATGTATGATTTGAATAACTTTTTATTGGTTTTGCCAGTTTAAGATTGCATGTTAACGTTTCTTTCAAATGTTCCGGTGAGCCATAGATTGCACATTGTATACGGTTAGATTAGAAAAAAAAATTATTTTAAAAAATCAATCACAGGGTGTGTACCAGCATTTGCTCCCCATTTCTAATTGCCTTGAGAAGGTGGTGAAGAGCTACCTACTTGAACCGCTGCAGTCCCTGAGGTGTAGGTACACCCACAGTGCTTTTAGGGAGAGAAGTCTAGGGTTTTTACCCATCGGCAGTGAAAGAACAGCAATATATTCAGTCAGGATGGTGAGTGGCTTGGAGCAGAACTTGCAGGTGCTGATGTTCCCAGCCATCTAGGTAGTAGAGTTTGCAGGTTTAGGAGATTCTGTCAAAAGAATCTTGATAAGTTGCTGCAGTGCATGTTGTATATTGTTAACAGCGCTGCCACTGTGCATCGTTAGTGGAGGGAGTGAATGTTTAAGGTGATGGATCAGGTAATAATCAAGTGGGCTGCTTTGTCTGGATTGTGTTGAGCTTCTTGTGTGTTGTTGGAGCCAGGCAAGGATAGAGTTTCCATCCCACTGCTGACTTATGCCTTGTCGATAGTGAACAGGCTTTGGGAAGGCAGATGTTGGGTTACGTGCAACAGAATTTCCAGCCTTCTGGACCTGTTCTTGTTGCCACAGTATTTATATGGTTGGCCCCGTTCAGTTTCTGGTCAGTAGTAGCCAGGATATAGATATAGATTCTCTCTTGCTTGAAATGATCATTGACTAGCACTTTTGTGGAGCAAATGTACTTGCCAAACTGTACAACCTGAAATGTAACAGTTGAGGGAACATTTTCTATAGGCACTGGCAACAAATATTGCTTGATATGCTTTCACCATATTCTTGCCTGTTATTTTTATGGCATATTAAACTGTTTTACATAAGTAAAAAGGTAAAGGTAAAGTCACATTCGCCCCAGATGACCATAGGTTCAAAAGGGAAAGCTGACCGGTGATGATTTTAACCTAAGGATCACCACACCTCAAGCAAGGGGCAAGATTGAGAAGGCGGGCCTTCATGAATAGCCTCAACTGGTACAGGAATTGAACCCGTGCTGTTGGCCATGCGCTGCATCACAAACCAGCTGTCCAGCCAAGTAAACTAAACCAGCTCACTTTACATAAGTAGGTTAACACAAAACCTCAAGTTCAAATGTCCAATTAGAATACATATTATATATTTTGTCACAACAAAAACATATCACACCACAGTAATTTCTTGTTGCAATAAATTAATAACACCGCTCCAATAACCAGCTTTGTAGAACAGTCATAATTTGTTTTATATCAGTGTATGTTGTCAGGTTGTGTGTGTATATGGGTGTACATAAGTATAATGCTGGCGTTATAAATAGACTTTGATCGAGATGCTTCAGGCTGTTCCATTCTGAGATGAAGTCTTCCAGAGTTCTAAATGATTTTAGACGCTGAATGACAGAATAATATATTTACTCTTATGAATTTGTGATTTATATTCTTTCAGAGAAGTTAAATTATTGGTCTGCGAAAACAAAGAAAGGATACCAGTGGATTAGTGGAACGTGTTTTCCCATGGAAGGGAAAAGCATTAAGGATGCAACCAAGCAGATATTTTCCTTGTTACAAGGTAGTCCTTAATCCTTTTTGATTTCAATGTGTACTTCTAGTTGGTTTCAGAAGCTAGAATAGTTTGTTATTTCAGCAAAAAAAAAAAACTTGGAGAACGTTTCCACTCAAAACGTTTCAGAGTAATGCATTCAACATGGTTATGGGCATAAATTTGGAAAATGCCACTGTCCTCAGCTGTTGGACTAGGAGAAGAAATTGACCCCTTACTTGCAGAAAATGGTGCATTTGCCCTTTTTTATCTGAATGTAATGGCGTACGCGAGAGAGATAGGTATATTGGAAAAACTTCAACCACGGCATAATACATCTGATGGAGCACATCCCTCTTACGTTGTGCATTGTAGAATAAAGGGTATTTTCATCGCATTCTGGAATTTAGGGTGAAAATACCAATAACTCATAGAATCGTAACAACACGGAAGGCCATTTGACTCATCAAGTCTATGGTAGCTCTCTGATGAGCAATCCAGTCAGTCCCATTAATGTATTCTATCCAGTAACCCTCTTAATTTTGTTCCCTCAAGTGCCGATCCATTTTCCTTTTGAAATCATTGATTATATCTGCTTCCATCACCCCCCTCGGCAGTGAGTTCCAGGTCATTCCCAACCACTGTGTAAAAAAGAAAAAAAAAAGTTCTTCCTCACCTCCCACTTGCTTACATCAATGGTGGGTGGGGTTTTGCAAACAATACCCAGGGAAAGAATCAACAGGCATTTGGAGAGGTTTGAGTTAATTACAGAGTCAGCATGGATTTGTAAAAGGCAGATTGTCTTTGACTAATCCAACTGAGGTTTCTGATGAAGGATGATGAAGGGAATGCTATGGATGTTGATGATATGGATTTTAAGAAAGCATTTGCCAAAGGACCAGATAAGAGGCTGGTAGCAAAATGGTGGCTCATGGACTAGGAAGGTCATTGGCAGCTTGGATGAACAAATGATTTGGGACAGAAAACAGTGAGTTGTGAGAAATCATTATTTTTCAAAGTGTAAATATCTTTTATAAATAACTTGGGCATTGGAATACAGAGGAAATTTTTGAAATTTGCAATGATATTGCACTTAGAAGAGTGTCAAACATTGAAAATTATACAAATTGTCTGCAACAGGATGTAGTTAGGCTAGGAGAATGGGGAGGCATGTGGCACATAGAAATTAACACAGAGAAGTGTGAGTTGCTGCATTTTGGCAGGCGAGATAATATAGACTCAATGGCACAGTTTTAAAGCATGTGCAGGAAGAGAAGGACCTGGACTGGATGTGCATCAATCTTTTAAAGGGCCTGTTGAAAGAGTGGCAAACTGAGCATGTGAGATTTTAGGCTTCTTGAATAATGTTATTGAGTACAAAAGCAGGGAAGTTACGCTGAGCTTTCAAAAAAACCCTGTTTAGGCCAGAACCAGAGTATTGCATCCAGTTTTGGTCACCACACTCTAGGAAGGATGTGAAGGTCCTTGAGAGGGTCCAGAGAAGATTTAGCAGAATAGTTCCAGGGATGGGCGATCTTAGTTACAAGTTTGGGGTTGGAGAAACTGGGGTTGTTCTCCTTGGAGCAAAAGAGGTTATGGGGAGATTTGATGGATGTGTACAAGATTATGACAGGTTTAGATAAGACAGACAAAGAAAATGTACTCCCATTATCTGACGGTGCAAACTAGTGGACACAGATTTAAAAATTTGGGCAAGAGATGCAGGGGGTATACAAGGAAGAGCGTTTTTAACACGGCAATTGGTAATGACCTGGAATGTTTTATCCTATGATAATCACTCTTACCAAAGTGTTCTCACACAAACACTTGGCCCACCTCATTCCCCAGCACCAGATTCGGCAATACCTCCTTCCTAGTTGGACTGAGAACATTCTGGTCAAGCAAGTTTTCCTGGGCATATTTCAGAAATTACTGCCCCTCCTTATCCTTTACTGTAATAAATTGGCAAGTCATGTTGCAGCTGTATAGAACCTTAGTTAGGCCACACTTGGAGTATAGTGTTCAATTCTGGTCGCCACACTACCAGAAGGATGTGGAGGCTTTAGAGAGGGTGCAGAAGAGATTTACCAGAATGTTGCCTGGTATGGAGGGCATAAGCTATGAGGAGCGATTGAATAAACTCGGTTTGTTCTCACTGGAACGAAGGAGGTTGAGGGGCGACCTGATAGAGGTATACAAAATTATGAGGGGCATAGACAGAGTGGATAGTCAGAGGCTTTTCCCCAGGGTAGAGGGGTCAATTACTAGGGGGCATAGGTTTAAGGTGAGAGGGGCAAAGTTTAGAGTAGATGTACGAGGCAAGTTTTTTACGCAGAGGGTAGTGGGTGCCTGGAACTCACTACCGGAGGAGGTAGTGGAAGCAGGGACGATAGGGACATTTAAGGGGCACCTTGACAAATATATGAATAGGATGGGAATAGAAGGATACGGACCCAGGAAGTGTAGAAGATTGTAGTTTAGTCGGGCAGTATGGTCGGCACGGGCTTGGAGGGCCGAAGGACCTGTTCCTGTGCTGTACATTTCTTTGTTCTTTGTTCTTTGTAATGTTGTCCCAAGCAATATTTGGGTTACTAAAATTACCCCAATGGCACCAATCTGTAGTTCTGACTTCTACAGATTTGTTTTCCTCGCTCCTACACACTCAGTCGCTATTTGGAGCTCTGTGGAATAGCCACAGTAGCGTGGTTGTATCCTCTTTGCTTCTAACCAAATGGATTCCGCCCTTGCCTACTCGAGGACATCTCTTTCCAAAGCTACAATGTCTTTGATAATCTGTACTGTCACCCACCTCCCGGTTTTCCTTCCCTATCTTTTCTGAACACTTTGTGTCCGTGAATATTAAGCACCCACTTTTAAACCACCTTTCTGTTATTACCATTATCATATTTCCACATGGATATTTGAGCTGCAGCTCACCAAGTTATTCATCAACACTTTGTGGGTTTATGTGCACGCATTCTAAATCAGTCTTTGTTTTCTTAGTCTGAAGAAAAAAAAAACATCATGTTGTGATGGCAGGGAATCCTCTTCAAGAATTACCAAATTGACTTTTACAATGCAATGATTTATGTGAAATACAGATGCACGTCCCCATAAATACATTCTACATTTTCAGCGGTTTCCTCCAATAGCAGTGCTCACTTTCTGACATAAATGTTTCACATTACTGTACAATTGAGTAGAACTCTGTCTAAATCAGAGCAGAAAGAGAAAATAAATGTAATGGGTGAGAGTTCCTTCAGAATATATTACTGTAAAACTTTTACACGTTTAGTTGACAGATGATTACTTTTCGTTTTGTTGTAGCGGAGTTGGCAGTGAAAGAATACAAGTTATCAGATGTCATCCTGCTTTACCTGTATCTGAAGGACATGAGTGATTTTGGCATCATAAATTCAATCTATGAGTCCTACTTCAATCTCAGCCCACCTGCAAGGTAATATATCAGGTACATTGTAAAAGTCTATTTTAAATCTTTATCGTACAGTTTCACATCTTGAATATTCTTAGATTGCAAAATACTTGGCAAGGTTGAGAGATCAAGAAAAACAACTGTAATTTTCCAAAGTAAAACTCACACACATTCATATGTCCTGATTTCTGGGCTAACCCCTAAAATATAGGCAATAAGATATTATACTCTGGCTTGTGATGGTACATAATAGTTTTTCAAGGTATCAAAAAAAAAAATCAAGGTTAATATAACCTCTTGTGTCAGAAGAGAAGAACGAGGATGATCAAAATGCAGGTTGTAATTCTTGATCCTGGCCTACAGAAAGAATACAATATTCCCATTAATGATAATTATCGGACAATTTGTACTATATTCTATCCTTATTGAATCCGTGGCACGAGCAGGAGAAATTTGACTTTAATTCCATTTGTTTTTCATAGTTTATAAGAAACCCAGTAATGCCTACCAAATAATTTTATTTTCTTAGTCATCCTTCAAGGTGAAGATGACCATGTTCATTATCTGTGGGATCTGGTAGGGTTCTGTAGGTGGATGCTAAGACTAAGATCTTTTAGCAACACCCATCTGAACCCTACATTGTCACTTCAGACTTTGTGAATTTATACAGGCCTACATACGCCTAACTGACCATTTTACAGAGATTCTCTTCTGGAAGAAGGCATTATTTCTTCAGGAAATTGAGTTTTCCCCCCAACTTTGAATTATGGGCTTTGATAGTAATGTCGGAGCTGTGCACTGGATTTTAATGCAAAACTGACTTGTCAGTGTATCACTTCTTGAACTAAAGGCAATGTTACCTCTTACGAACAGGAAAGGAAGGTATTGATCAATTGGGAGACATTTGTGTTCTCTTTCAGCTCAAGTATTTTTGACACTTTCTAGTTAATACAGGATGCTGTCAGCTTGAACACTTCAAGCTTTCATTACCTATGAATCAGTACAATAAAAAGAAAAGTTAGATACACACCTGACATTCTTGTAAACTTGTACTGCTATAATTCAAACAGATCAAAAAATACCATTCTGTTCAGTGAAATGTTAAATAGAATCTGCATGTCTTATATTAATTTAGCCCACTCCTGATTAAGTTACCTGTGTTTAAATTACTTTTCTTGGTGACATCACCTGTATTAGCCAGATTGATAAGCTGGGTAGAGGAGGCTTCAGCATTTTCAAAAACAACGCAGTGTTTGATAGTACATTTGATCTCACTTTTGTCCTCATGCCATAAATTCTAGCTAAACTGTGTGATTCTTTTTTTCGGATTATCCTATGAGCCAAACCCTAACCCAGGTCTAGAATAGTAACTCCCTTCAGTTATTATTTGTTATGTGAATCTTGCATAAGCTGTTTTGTGAATATGGGCTCCAATTTATGATTGTAATATGGACAACATTTCATGTGGCAATTTGTGGCAATCAGCTCTCATCTTTTTCAGAAAGTGAACTGTGATGAGAAACTTAAATGTGATTCACGATGTGATAACGTGGACTCTTGATTTTTTAAAATCAGAATGTATGATCTATTCACTTACGAGAAGGTGTTGAGATTTGTAAACAGAATACAGTCCTTAATTGGTGATCACAATTTGGACTATGAATTCAGAACAGAGTGCAGCTCATTTATGAGCAGGATGCAAGACTGAGGCTTGGGATGGGAATGCGGGCCTGGGTATGGGATGGGGATGCGGGGCTGGGATTTGGGATGAAGTTGCAGGGCTGGGGCTTGGGTTTGGGATGTGGATCTGGAGTTTGGGGTGTGGGTGCAGGGCTTGGGTTTGGGTTTGGGATGTAGGTGCGGGGCTCGGGTTTGGGTTTGGGATGTAGGTGCGTGGCTGGGGTTTGGGATGAGGGGCCGGATTTTTGGATGGGGGTGCGGAGGCTGGGGTTTGGGATGGGGGTGTAGGTCCGGGGTTTGGGATAGGGTTGCAGGGCAGGTGTTTAGGATGGGGGTGCAGGGCTGGGTTTGGGACGAGGTGCGGGGTTGGGGGTTAAGTTACGGATCTTGGGTTTGGGATGGGGTTGTGGGGCTGGGAGTGCGGGACTGGGGTTCGGCATTGGGGTGCAAGGCTGGGGTTTGGGATGTGGGTGCGAGGCTGGAGTTTGGGATGCGGTTGTGGATATGGGGCTTCTGATTGGAGAGTGAACTTTGGTCCCTGATCAGAATGCCTGGTTAATTGATTTTGCTCAAAGAACAAAAGAACAAAGAAAAGTACAGCACAGGAACAGGCCCTTCGGCTCTCCAAGCCTGCACCAACCATGCTGCCCGTCGAAACTAAAATCTTCTACACTTCCTGGGTCCGTATACCTCTATTCCCATCCTATTCATGTATTTGTCAAGATGCCCCTTAAACGTCACTATCGTCCCTGCTTCCACTACCTCCTCCGGCAGCGAGTTCCAGGCACCCACTACCCTCTGTGTAAAAAAACTTACCTCGTACATCTCCTCTAAACCTTGCCCCTTGCACCTTAAACCTATGCCCCCTAGTAATTGACCCTTCTACCCTGGGAAAAAGCCTCTGACTATCCACTCTGTCTTTGCCTCTCATAATTTTGTAGACCTCTAACAGGTCGCCCCTCAACCTCCGTCGTTCCAGTGAGAACAAACCGAGTTTATTCAACCACTCCTCATAGCTAATGCCCTCCATACCAAGCAACATCCTGGTAAATCTCTTCTGCACCCTCTCTGAAGCCTCCACATCCTCCTGGTAGTGTGGCGACCAGAATTGAACACTACACTCCAAGCTAACTAAGGTTCTATAGAGCTGCAACATGACTTGCCAATTTTTATATTCAATGCCCCGGCCAATGAAGGCAAGCATGCCGTCTGCCTTCTTGACTACCTTCTCCACCTGTGTTGCCCCTTTCAGTGACCTGTGGACCTGTACTCCTAGATCTCTCTGACTGTCAATACTCTTGAGGGTTCTACCATTCACTGTATATTCCCTACCTGCATTAGACCTTCCAAAATGCATTACCTCACATTTGTCCGGATTAAACTCCATCTGCCATCTCGCCGCCCAAGTCTCCAAATGATCTAAATCCGGCTGTATCCTCTGACAGTCCTCATCGCTATCCGCAATTCCAACAACCTTTGTGTCGTCCGCAAACTTACTAATCAGACCAGTTACATTTTCCTCCAAATCATTTATATATACTACGAACAGTAAAGGTCCCAGCACTGATCCCTGCGGAACACCACTAGTCACAGCCCGCCAATCAGAAAAGCACCCTTCCATTGCTACTCTCTGCCTTCAATGACCTAGCCAGTTCTGTATCCATCTTGCCAGCCCACCTCTGATACCGTGTGACTTCACCTTTTGTACCAGATTGCCATGAGGGACCTTGTCAAAGGCCTTACTGAAGTCCATATAGACAACATCCACTGCCCTGCATCAATCATCTTTGTGACCTCCTCGAAAAACTCTTATCAAGTTAGTGAGACACAACCTCTCCTTCACAAAACCGTGCTGCCTCTCGCTAATACGACTACTTGCTTCCAAATGGGAGTAGATCCTGTCTCGAAGAATTCCCTCCAGTAATTTCCCTACCACTGACGTAAGGCTCACTGGCCTGTACAAAGAACAAAGAAATGTACGGCACAGGAACAGGCCCTTCGGCCCACCAAGCCCGTGCCGACCATGCTGCCCGACTAAACTACAATCTTCTACACTTCCTGGGTCCGTATCCCTCTATTTCCATACTATTCATGTATTTGTCAAGATGCCCCTTAAATGTCACTATCGTCCCTGCTTCCACCATCTCCTCCGGTAGCGAGTTCCAGGCACCCACTACCCTCTGCGTAAAAAACTTGCCTCGTACATCTACTCTAAACCTTGCCCCTCTCACCTTAAACCTATGCCCTCTAGTAATTGACCCCTCTACCCTGGGGAAAAGCCTCTGACTATCCACTCTGTCTATGCCCCTCATAATTTTGTAGACCTCTATCCGGTCTCCCCTCAACCTCCTTCGTTCCCTGGATTATCCTTGCTACCCTTCTTAAACAAAGGAACAACTTTGGCTATTCTCCAGTTCTCTGGGACATCACCTGAAGACAGTGAGGATCCAAAGATTTCTGTCAAGGCCTCAGCAATTTCCTGTCTTGCCTCCTTCAGTATTCTGGGGTAGATCTCATCAGGCCCTGGGGACTTATCCACCTTAATATTTTTCAAGGTGCCTAACACCTTGTCTTTTTGGATCTCAATGTGACCCAGGCTTGCTACACACTCTTCTCCAGTCCCAACATCCACCAATTCCTTCTCTTTGGTGAGTACTGATGCAAAGTATTCATTTAGTACCGTGCCCATTTCCTCTGGCTCCATACATAGATTCCCTCCCCTGTCCTTCAGTGGGCCAACCCTTTCCCTGGCTACCCTCTTGCTTTTTATGTACTAAAAACTTTTTATGAGTAAAAAGCCTTGGGATTTTCCTTAACCTTATTTGCCAATGACGTTTCGTGACCTCTTTTGTTGTGTTATGTAGTTTGGAATAACACAAGCTGCCACTTGATGCAGTTTTGAGTAAAAGAAGTTCCAGACTTTGAAGTGAGTTCAATGTGTTTTATTGAACTATGAGCACAGTTCTCGATGAGTTCGATTCTCTGCTAATTTAAATGTAGTAACTCAGTCTAACTGAACCAGCCTTGCTCTAAGCCACGTGCTGGGGTTTGATGCTGAGGATACACCCTGTCTCACTCTGTAGATGTTGGTCTGTGGAAAGCGGCGGGGTGTGAGTGCCTCATCCTTTTTATAGTGCGATACCACCCCTGAGTGTCCTGACTGCTCATTGGTCGTGTCCTATTCTATGTGTTCATTAGCTGCATGTTTGCATATCATGACATCTCCCGTATTTTTAAATGTTTTGTTGACGTATGTGAATGTATTTACATGTGAATAAGTCTGTCTAACGTGACTGATGGAGGACAACAGAACAGAGCAAACAAAACAAATGTTCACAAGTCCAGTCTCTGAGGCTTGTGTCTGACCCTGGCCGACCGCCGGAGAGGTGGCGGAGGGGACGACGGCGCCTTGACAGGCGAGATGGAAGCCTGTCTGGTGGCCTCGTGGTGCAAGGTATTGGGAGGTGGCAATTCAACATATGGAATTGGAGGAGAAAGTGGTTGCGGGCAGGCAACTTTGCGCAGTGCCCGTCGATTCCTTCGCACGATGGAGCTATCAGCCATACTTACAACATAAGAGCGGAGCACGGCCTGTTGAACAACGGCAGCCGGGGCAGACCACCCACCATCTGGTATCTTGATCCTGACAGTGTCTGCCGGGCATAGCACGGCCAGATCGATGGCATGGGCATCATAGCCCTGCTTTTGATGGTCCTGAGCTGCTGCATCTTCTGCAGCACCAGGAGGTGATCCAGGTTGGGCAGGTGTATGGCTGGAAGCATTGTCCGCAGGTCCCTCTTCATCAGGGGTTGAGCCGGCGACATGCCAGTGGACAATGGAGTTGCCCTGTACGTGAGCAGTGCAAGGTGTATGTCGGAAGCAGAGTCCGCGGCCTTGCAGATGAGTTGTTTCACAATGTGCACCCCTTTCTCGACTTTTCCATTGGACTGCGGATAGTGCGGACTGGAGGTGACATGCTGGAAATTGGATGACCTGGCAAACGTGGACCATTCTCGACTGTTAAAGCACGGGCCATTGTCGCTCATGATGGTGATTGGGATGCCATGCCTTGAGAGCGTCTCCTTGCAGGCTTTGGTGACGGTCTGATCGGTGAGGTCCGGGATTACCTCAGGGTAATTCGAGAAATAGCCGATGATCAATACGTAGTCGCGACCATTCGCATGAAAGAGGTCGATACCAACCTTGGACCACGGAGAGGTCACTATGTCATGCTGTTGGAGCGTCTCCTTGCTCTGCGCTGGCGAACCGCTGACAGGTTGCACAGTTCAGGACCATGTTCGTGATGTCCTGGCTGATGCCAGGCCAGTAGACAGCTTGCCGGGCCCTGCGTCTGCACTTCTCGGTGTCCCTCATGAATCTGGCGCAGCACCAAGCTCTAGAGACTGCACGGAATGACAATCCTGTCCAGCTTGAGGAGGATACCATCAATCACCGTCAGGTCATCCTTCACTTTGTAAAATTGTGGGCACGGCCCTTTCTGCCAGTCATTGGTGAGGTTGTGGATGACGCGCTGCAAGAGGGGGTCTTTGGCTAACTCATCACGGATGAGAACTACCTTCTCATCTGTCGCCGGGAGAGTGCTAGCACACAGCTGCACCTGCGATTCGATGTGCTGGATGATCTCCAGCGGCTCACTGGGCGAGGTGACGGAGTGGGACAATGTATCAACGATGACGAGCTCCTTGCCAGGTGTGTACACCAAGTTGAAGTCATACCTCCTAGGTTTAAGCAGGATTCTCTGCAACCGAGGCATCATGTCGTTCAGGTCCTTGTGGATGATGTGGACCAGAGGCCGATGATCCGTCTCGACAGTGAATGTCGGCAGGCCGTAGACATAATCATGAAATTTGAGGATGCCAGTGAGAAAACCCAAGCACTCTTTCTCAATCTGTGCATATCTGGTTTCAGTGGGCATCCTTGCCCTTGATGCCTAGGCTACTGTTGCCCAGGATGATGTGTCATCCCGTTGAAGCAACACCTCACCAATGCCATCCTGACTCTCATCCGTGGATATCTTTGTCTCCAGTCCGGGTCGAAGAATGCCAGGACTGGTGCAGTGGTGAGCTTGGCTTTCAGCTCCAGCCACTCTGTCTGGTGTGCCGCCTTCCACTCAAAAGGCAGTTGACTTTTTCACTAGGTTGCGTAGTGCCGTGGTGTGTGTGGCCATGTTTGGAATGAACTTGCCCAGAAAATTGACCATACCCAAGAAGCGCAGCGCCGCCTTTTTGTCCTCGGGGACCTTCATCGCCTCGATGGCCTTAATTTTGTCTGTGCCCGGGTGCACACCATGCTGTGAGATCTGGTCGCCTAGGAACTTGAGCATCGATGTGCGAAAACAATATTTGGACCTGTTTAACTTTAGGCCGTTGGCATGTACACGCAGGAATACCTTCTGGAGACGGGACACATGTTCTTCAGGGGTCGTGGACCATATGGTGATGTCGTCCACATACACCCTTCAGTACCTTCCATTATCAGCTCCATGATGCGATGGAATATCTCCGATGCCGAGATGATGCCAAATGGCATGCGATTGTAGCAGTATCTGCCAAAAGGCGTGTTGAAGGTGCAGAGCCTTCTGCTGGACTCTTCCAGCTGGATTTGCCAAAATCCCTGTGATGCATCCAATTTGGTGAAGAAGCGCACGCTTCGGGATGGGGTAGTATTCCCTCATGATATTCTTATTGAGATCCTTGGGATCAATGCAGATGCGCAGGTCCCCCGAAGGCTTCTTTATGCACACCATCGAGCTGACCCAGTCAGTCAGTTCGGTGACCTTTGACATGATGCCTTTTTGCTGAAGATCCTTGAGCTGTGCCTTCAGGCGCTCTCTCAGTGGGGCAGGGACTCGTCGTGGTGCGTGGACGATGCCGTGGCAGCGTGCCCATCCCGTTGAACACATCTGGATACTGGACGAGGATGTCGTCGATGCCGGCCTGAAGATCCACATGGGAGGATGTCATGGTGTAAACCCTTTGAATGAGGCACCTAGTCGGGATGCCCTGTCCGGCTTAACAATTTCAAAGCGTAACCGTGCTTGTGTGTGTCGGTTGGATACGTACAGATGGCAGGAACCTAGTGCCGTGATGGCATTCCCGTTGTAATCCAGGAGCTTGCAGGCAGCTGGAAGGACCGTGGGGGCTTCTTAATGCGTCTGAAGTCTGTCTGTGAGAGGAGGTTGGCAGAGGCACCTGTGTCCAGCTTGAACTCGATGGGGCAGTGGTTGACCTTCATCACTGCTCGCCATTCGTCCTCGGAATCCACAGCTAGGATTGATTGAACTTGCGATGTGTCTGTTGTGGCATATTCACACGTTGTAATAATGCCCACACAGTCGGTGTTGTCCAGGCATTCATCATCTGGATCCGTTGCACTGCCGGGATCAGAATCCTGTAGGCGTTGTTGCACACTCCGGATGTGCCGTCATCGGAATTGGGAGCGCTGGCCCCTGACTGGTGGTGCAGATCTGCACAGGGCTGCACAGTGGCCTGGCTTCCCGCAGTTTAAACAGCGTCTGCCTCTTGCAGGGCAGTGTTTCTTTAAATGGGCGGTGCCACAGTTCGAACACGTCATGACGTCCGCGTCCTGACGCTCCGTGCGTCGTTGCACAATCGCAGTGCGGTTCTCAGACATCTGCACCTGTGCAGTGCGGGTTTTGGCCGCTTCGTTATCCCATTCGCATCGCGCATGCGTCGGGCCCTGGGAAGAGTGCGTGAAATGGCCGCTTTTGTCAATGTTGAGGCGCTGCATCCGGGAGATGGCCTGCACACTCTCCGCCTCGTGGGAGACTAATTTATCATTTTCTGCCATTTTGTACTGGGAATAGCGATTTTTAGTGTGCTCATGCACTGTGCATGTTTCAATCGTGACTGGCAGGGTCATATACTTGATCTTCAGTAACTGCTCTCTCAGAGGATCAGAGTGAACTCCAAAAACGATTTGGTCTCTGATCATGGAGTCAGTGATTGCACCGAAGTTTCAGGATTGCGCTCGCAGTCTAAGGTTAGTTAAATATGAGTTGAAGGATTCGTCTTCACCGTGCAATCGCTGCTTGAATATGTAGCGCTCGAAGATTTTTTGGGTGTCCACCTCACAGTGACTGTCAAACTTGTCCAGGATGGTCTGAAACTTTGTCTTGTCCTGGTCTTCGGCGAAGTGAAAGGAGTTGAATATTTCCAAGGCGTGATCACCCGCTGTGGTGAGGAAAAGAGCTATCTTCCGTGCATCAGACACACCATTGAGGTCTGATGCTTCGACGTAAAGCTGAAATTTCTGCTTGAATGTCCGTCAGTTGGCACTGAGATTGCCGGAGGTCCTGAGCTGGTGAGGAGACTGAATCTTTTCCATTGTGCCGGTATACATTCGCTGGTCGTCACGGATCTTGCTGAGTTGAACTAACTAGATTGAGCAGACACCTGGTATCATGTTGTGTTATGTAATTTGGAATAACACAAGCTGCCACTTGATGCAGTTTTGAGTAACAGATGCTCCAGACTTTGAAGTGAGTTCAATATGTTTTATTGAACTATGAGCACAGTTCTCGATGGGTTCGACTCTCTGCTAATCTAAATGTAGTAACTCAGTCTAACTGAACCAGCCTTGCTCTAAGCCACGTGCCGGGGTGTGATGCTGAGGATACACCCTGTCTCACTCTGTAGATGTTAGTCTGTGGAAAGAAGCTTCATCCCTTTCATAGTGAGATACCACCCCTGAGTGTCCTGACTACTCATTGGTCATGTCCTATTCTATGTGTTCATTAGCTGCATGTTTGCATGTCATGGCACCTTTTAGCCCTCCTGACTTCTTGCTTAAGTTCCTTCCTACTTTCCTTATATTCCACACAGGCTTTGTCTGTTCCCAGCCTTCTAGCCCTGACAAATGCCTCCTTTTTCTTTTTGACGAGGCGTACAATATCTCTCGTTATCCAAGGATTCCGAAATTTGCCATATTTATCCTTCTTCCTCACAGGAACATGCCGGTTCTGAATTCCTTTCAACTGACATTTGAAAGCCTCCCACATGTCAGATGTTGATTTACCCTCAAACACCTGCCCCCAGTCTTTGTTCTTCAGTTCCCGCCTAATATTGTTATAATTAGCCTTCCCCAAATTTAGCACATTCACCCTAGGACCACTCTTATCCTTGTCCACCAGCACTTTAAAACTTACTGAATTGTGGTCACTGTTGCCGAAATGCTCCCCTACTGAAACTTCTACCACCTGGCCGGGCTCATTCCCCAATACCAGGTCCAGGACAGCCCCTTCCCTCGTTGGACTATGCATATTGTTTTAAGCAACCTTCCTGGATGCTCCTTACAAAATCTGCCCCGTCCAAGCCCCTGGAACTAAGTGAGTCCCAGTCAATATTGGGGAAGTTAAAGTCTCCCATCACAACAACCCTGTTGCTTTTACTCCTTTCCAAAATCTGTCTACCTATCTGCTCCTCTATCTCCCGCTGGCTGTTGGGAGGCCTGTAGTAAACCCCCAACATTGTGACTGCACCCTTATTCCTCCTGCCCGCTGAGGTGTCCTCCGCAGTACAGCTGTGATATTCTCCCTAACCAGTAGCGCAACTCCTCCACCCCTTTTACATCCCCCTCTATCCCGCCGGAAACATCTAAATCCTGGAATGTTTAGCTGCCAATCCTGTCCTTCCCTCAGCCAGGCCTCTTTAATGGCAACAACATCATAGTTCCAAGTACTAATCCAAGCTCTATGTTCATCTGCTTTACCTGTTATACTTCTTGCATTAAAACATATGCACTTCAGGCCACCAGTCCCGCTGTTTCTGCAACATCTCCCTGTCTGCTCTTCCTCAGAGCCATAGTGGCCCTATTTCCTAGTTCTCCCTCAATTTTTCCACCTTCTGACCTATTGCTCCAGTACCCACCCCCCAGCCATACTAGTTTATACCCTCCCGTGTGACACTCGCAAATCTCTGGGCCAAGATATTTATGCCTCTCCAGTTTAGATGCAACCCGTCCTTATACAGGTCACACCTGCCCCGGAAGAGCTCCCAGTGGTCCAGATAACTGAAACCCTCCCTCCTGCACCAACTGTTTAACCATGTGTTTAGCTGCTCTATCTTCCTATTTCTAGTCTCACTGGCACGTGGCACAGGGAGTAATCCCAAGATTACAACCCTTGAGGTCCTGTCTTTTATCTTTCTGCCTAGCTCCCTGAACACCTGCTGCAGGACCTCATCCCCCTTCCTATGTTATCTCCGATTTGTGGTCAGAAACTGGAATGTGACATGTAATGTGAAGTTGGTCTCCGATTTGTGACCTGAATATTGATGTGATTTGTGATGAGACTTTGCTTCCAATTTGTGATCGAAACTTGCAAGATTTTAAGGGGAACTGATGGCGTAGATTTGTACAAACCATTTCCATTAGTTACACAACCTTGTCTGCGGGGGCATAGTCCAAACATTAGAGCCGACTTTTCAGGAGTGAAATTAGAAATTACTTCTTGATACAAAGGTTGCTTGAAGTTTGAACTCTCTTCCACAAGACAATTGAAGCTAGATCAATTGTTAATTTTAAGACTAAGATTGATATGTCTCTGTTAGCCAAAGCAATTGGGTGCTGTGCAGCAAAGGAGTTAGGTCACAGATCAGCAACAATCTCAGTGAATGACAAAGCAGGTTTGAGGAGCTAATTGTCTCCTGTTCAATATTCCTAAGACCAATTAGTAATGATGAAAACTCACCATATAATATTACAATAGCAAACTACCACGGATGCTGGAAATCTGAAATAAAAACAGGAAATGGGAATATCATCAACCTGAAACATTGCTCTCTCCATAGTTGCAATCTGATGTGTTTGAGTATTACCAGCATTTTTGTTTCATACTCGTATGTAAGCCTACTTGTGACACTAATAACGATTATTATTATGTTGCTTTTGTTGACTGCAGATGTTCAGCTGATTAAACCATGTATATGATTGGGCCAATAAAGGTAGCATTTTGCAGAAAGAATGGGGATTTCTGTTTGACCTATGCCAGTGGGGCAACTTGATCTGAGTTTATATTTTAACTAACAGTTAACTATCTCAGCAATGACTATTGGGGGGGGGGGGGTTCAGCCTTTCTCGCCAGTAGGAGTTTTCGGTCCCGCTGCCAAATCCCCCACGTCGGGAGTGGATTCAATGCAAAAACGCATTCTCCGCTGGCCAACAGCTGGTCACCTCCCACCGCCATGAAACCTGCTGCAGAGGTGCAGAAAATCCCCCCAAAAAACAGGTTCAATTCATCGTTCTGCAGGGTACAGTAGTAGATAGGCAATGCTTGTTTTTCAGCTGAATTTCCCTTTCTTACTTTATGATCAAGAATCTAGGTTAAGGTAGAACAGGAATTTTTGACGAGATTTTTTTTGAATTCTACCATAAATTTATCTATTTTCATTTCAATTCATGAGAGAACTGCCTCCTTTGAGCTGCTTTACTGCACTTGAATTCATGCCATTGTACATAAACTGTTATGCAAATTGAGATGAATGTGTCTTTCTTTCACATTTTGCAACCTGTAATCCCAAACTGCAACCACCCTTGGTCTCATCATCTATTTGTTTTTAATTGTACAGCTATCGATAATTTAGTTGGTGATGAGTTTTGTGCTCTAAGTGGTGAAATTTGATGTAGTCTAGTGCTGCTTGGTTTTATATTGGTGGCGAGGTGATCAAATTTTGATTTAGTCAACATTGATTTTCTTTATTCAGCTTTTCTAGCACTTATTTCTGTAGTTTTGGACCAATATAAACTTTCTGTAACTACAGTATAGCACTGTTTTGCTGACGCTAGCTGACACTGCCTTTCAGCAATTAAGTTACTCTCTACATAGAAATGTTTGAAAACCTCTGTTCTAAATAAAAATGAATAACTTGGTTGCAATTATTTATTTATTCAAACATCAACTGAAGTTGCATAGCACATTTAGCAGACACCCCAAAATACTTGACAGGTGTAATGAGAGATGTGCAATACAGTAAAGTTGGAAAAAAGGTATATTTTCATTCTAAATGTAAAGAGAAATAACAATTGTAGGTGATTCATAAACGGTGTACATTTTGAAGTAACGATTAGTTCACAAACTTTTGGTTGAATAATCGCGGGTTCAAAATAAATAAGCACGCAACAAGGGGGAAGGAAAATAAGCGCTTATTTTCTCCAAAAAAAGACTGTGAGCACAGCTGCGGATTTACTGTGGACATGGACCCCAAACGACAGGGGTCTATGCAGGAGATGTGGATAGGTGGGAGGAGGGTGAGAAATTAGTGGGAAGCCTTGGGTTGGCCCCACGATACATTCTTGGCTTCCAGGGAACTTTTCCCATGGAGCAGTCTGGAAATCGGATAGGCTGCCTGCTTCACAGTGGAGGGGGTTTCCACCGGGTGCTCCAGTTTCCTCCTGCAGTCCAAAGATGTGAATTGGCCATGCTAAATTGCCCTTTAGGGTCCAAAGATGTGCAAGGTAGGTGGGGTTACAGGGATAGGGCAGTGGAGTGGGCCTAGGTCAGATGCTCTTCCAGATGGTCAGCACAGACTCAATGGGCTGAATGGCCTCCTCCTGCACTGTAGGAATTCTATGGTTCTATGACAGCCAATTATGCTGATGAAGGCCTTAAGCAGGCATAGATTAGCAGCCTTACGGACCTTTAAAAACTCCAGCAAAGTGTTTGCTACGAGGTCCCAATACACCTTGAAAGCTAAGGGCTCAATTTACTCGCTGAAGGTGAAGTTCGGTTGCCAGGACTGAAAATTGGAGCCGACCCAGTTTGACCACAGGCAGAGTATTTCATGGTTGTGGCTGTTGGAGGCTTGGCAGAACTAATCTGAGCATCAGTTAGGAGGTTATTGCCGCTTGACATTAAGTGTTGCTTGATAACACTGTCAACAACACCTTTCATTAATTTGCTGATGATTGTGAAGAATTGATTCATGCGCCATATAAAAACTATATTCTTTATTTTTCCTGAGCCTATGGACACACTTGAACCGTACAAAACCTACTCAGTCATCTGCATTTCCATAATTCCTTCACTATCTTATTTTAATTATTTAGTACAACTTGTGATTGAATATCAAATATTTCAGCAAATTATAAATTATGCCACTCCCAACAGAATTCTTCACAGGGCAATCAGAGAGGCGAAGGCTACCATGTTGGCCTTCCTCCCCTCCATCAGCTCCGGCTTCTCCAATATCCCGAATATCGCCACCAATGGGTCCGGCTCAACCTCCTCGCCTGCTATCCTTGTTAGCGCTGCGAACACTCCCGCACAGAAACTCCACAATGTTTCGCAGCCCCAGAACTTAGGGGCATGATTCGCTGGTCCCCACCCACATTTCTCACACTCGTCTGCCACTCCCTTGAAGAACCCACTCATTCTTGCCCGAGTCATATGTGCCCTATGTACGACCCCTGTGTACTACCTTGAACTGTATCAGGCTCATCCTTGTGCACAAAGAGGTCACATTTACCCTTCGTAGCGCCTCACTCCATACTCCCCAGTTTATCTCCCCTCCCAGCTCCCCCTCCCACTTCTCCTTAATCTTCACCACCTGCTCACCTCCTTGCTCTCCCAGCCACCCATATATGTCTCCGATCCCGCTCTCCGCTTCCACATCCAGAAGCAGCAGTCGCTCCAACAGGGTATACCTCGGCAACCTGGGGAACTCTTTCCAAACCTTCTGCGTGAAGTCTCTTACCTGCAGGTGCCTAAACTCACTTCCTCTCGGGAGCTCTACCCTCTCTTTCAGTTCCTCTATACTGGCAAACCCCTCTTTCAGGTACAGACTCCACCTTAACCAGCCCCACTTCTCTCCACTTCCTATACGTGCCATCTATTTCCCCCCGGCTCAAAACCATGGTTTTTGCACAGCGGCCTCAACACTAACATCCCCTCTATCCTAAAGTGCCTCCTCAGCTGGTTTCAGACCTTTACTGTGGAATGCACCACCTGGCTCTCCGCGTATTTCCTTGGCGCCATTGGCAATGCCGCCGTCACCATCGCCCTCAAGCTGGACCCCCTACAGAATTCTTCCTGCATCCGAACCCATTTTGCCCTCCTCACCTTCCCTGCCCATACAAAGTCTAAGATCATATCCAGTTTTCGAAAGAAGGCCTTCGGTACAAAGATCGGAAGTGTCTGGAATATGAACAGGAACCTCGGCGGCATGTTCATCTTCACCACTTCGTCGTCTGCATATAGCGGCACCCGGTGCTCCCTTCGTCCCCTCGTAATCCCTTGCCACTCTGTCGACCCCCTAAGAGCCGATGCCAAAGGCTCTATCGCTAGCGCAAACAACAGCGGCGTCAGCGGGCACCCCTGCCTTGTTCCCCTGTGCAACTCAAAGTTTCGTGAGCCCAGGTCATTGGTCTGCACACTTACCTACGGTGCCATGTATAACTCGCTCCCCCATGCCACAAACTTGGCCCAAACCCGAACCTTTCCAGGACCTCAAAACAGGCACTGCCACTCCATCTGGTCAAATGCCTTCTCCGCGTCCATGGACACCACTACCTCTGGTACCTGAGCTCTCGACGTGGTCATGAGCACATTTAACAGCCTCCTTATGTTACAGGAAAGCGACCTGTCCTTTACAAAATCTATCTGGTCCTCCGTAACTACCCCCGGGACACAACCTAACATTCTTTGCGCCACCAACTTAGCCAGCACTTTCACGTCTGTATTTAACAGTGATATGGGCCTATAGGACCCACTTTCCAACAGGCCTTTCCCCTTCTTTGGTATTAATGTGATCGTTGCCTGCGTCATTGTCTCCAGCAGCTCCAACGCCTCATTAAATGCCCCCAAGTTATGTGGCGCCTGGTCTATCGCGAACTCCTCATAAAATTGCGCCGGGTAACCATCGGGCCCCGTGGCCTTCCCCGACTTCATACCCCTTATACTGTCCAATACCTTCCTCAGCCCCAAGGGCTCCTCTAGCGCCTGCCTCTTCTCTTCCTCCAACTGTGACAACTCCAGTTTGTCTAAAAACCGTCCCATGTCCCCCTCTTCACCAATCCCTCACTGGTGGGCACCCTCACTCCCTATCTACTTCAACTATCTCATTCATTAGCCGTTCATATTCCTCTCTCCTTTCCCTATCCACGTATGCCTTGAACAAGATAATCTCCCCTCGGACTACTGCTTTTCGTGCTTCCCAAAATGTGGCCGCCGACACCTCCCCGATTTGGTTCAATTCTACATAATATTTAATCACAGCCCGCACTTTGTCACAAAACCCTCTATCTGCCAACAACCCCGAATCGATCCTCCACCCCGGCCTCTGCTCCCTCCCAATCAAAGCCGAATATCCAGCCAGTGGAGCGCATGATCCGAGATTACTATCCCCGCCTACTCTGCCCCCTCCACCCTGACCAAAATCTCCCCGCTCACCATGAAAAGTCAATTCTGGAATATACCCTGTACACATGTGAAAAGAAGCAGTACTCCCCCCTGGGTTCTTGAAGGCGCCACAAGTCCACCATACCCATCTTTTCCATAAACCCACCCAGCTCCCTTGCCATTCGTATCCTATCCATTGACCTGGGGTTCAATCTATCTACCTTCAGCTCCAGGACACAAATGAAATCTCCTCCCATAATCAACTGGTGCATGGCCAAGTCCGGGATTGCTGCCAGCAACCCCCTCATAAAACCTACATCACCCCAATTTGGTGCATACACATTCACCAACACCACTGGCGTCCCTTCTAATACTCCACTCACAATCGCATATCTCCCACCCGAGTCCCTCACTTCCTTCGCGCTCACAAACCCCATTTTCTTGCTCATCAAAATGCCCACTCCACACAAGTTTGAATCAAACCCCAAATGGAAAACCTGTTCCACCCAGCTCTTTATTAGCCTAACCTGGTCCTTCATGCAGACCTGCATAAAACCACTTCAGTTTTTAAACTCTTAAGGTGCGCAAAGACCCGGGATCTTTTCGCCGGTCCATTGAATCCTTGCACATTCCATGTTATCAGCTGTACCGGGGGCTTACACCTCCATTCCCCTCTACCATCCTCCCCTTTTGGCTCTACCCCTGTTAATTTCACCTTGTACCTGGCCCATCCAAGATGGCCCCTTTCTCCACCCCTAACCATGTTTCTTCTTCAACCTCGCCATGTCGCATCTCCCTCCCTTCACCCCCTCCCCAACCCCCCTACGTCCACCTCTCTCAGCCTTCTACCCCACCTCACTTCCGTTCACCAGCATTACCAGCATGGCAACTCCTATCCAAAGCCTGCTCCTACTGACTCCCCCAACCTCATCTTTTTTGTTCAGCTCCCCGCTGATCTCACCCTCCTCCACCCAAACAAAGACTCATCTCGAACCACAGGTCACCTTCCCCAAAAACAAACGAAAAGAAAAAACAGAGCCAAAGGCAGCAGGGTGGGGGGAAAGAGAGGAGGGGAGGAGGGAACACCCATCCCATTACAAACTTTTCACCCCTGCTACCCTTTGTCAACCCAACAGAAAAAACCCCTCCACATCAGAGGAAAAGAAAAGAAAACTCCCTCCAAACCTTACTCTACCCCTATTCGCCATTATTCCAGAGTGCCAGCAAATTGATTTGTTCTCCCCCAGTTTATGCTCCTCGATAAAGTTATTGGCTGCTTCTGGGGTCTCAAAATAAATACCCAGCCTTCATAAGTCATCCATAGTTTCGCCTGGTAGAGCACCCCAAACTGATCTGCCATCGATACAGCACCGCCTTGGCCCTGTTGAATCCCACATGCCGTTTTGCCAGTTCAGCTCCAATGTCCTGGTATATTCGGACCTTGTTCCCTTCCATTCGCAGTTCCGCTTCTCCCTGGCCCACCGCAAGATCTTCTCTTTCTCTATAAACTTGTGGAGTCTCACGATCACCACCCACGGAGGCTCCCCAGCTCTTGGCTTCGGCCTCAGAGACCTGTGCACTCTGTCCACCTCCGAGGCCTTGTCCAGCAGCCCCTCTGCCACCAGCCCCGCCAGCATCCTCGAAACGTACCTTGTGGCACTCGCACCTTCAGACCAACTATTCGCAGATTCTGCCTCCTCGACCTGTTTTCCTGCTCATCCACCTTTGCTCGCAACGCTTACAAAAGTCTCCTAAGAGCCCCAACTCCGCCTCCATGCCACCCCTCTATTGCTGTATTCAGAGAGCACCCTCTCGATCTCTCGGATCTGCGACCCTTGAGCCTCCAGACATTTTTCCACCCTCTCCATTGAGCCCTTCAGGGGTGCCACAGTCCCTTCGATGGCTTTTGATCGATCCTCCTGCATCTCCTTCCTCTGCTGAAATGAAATAATCTTTATTGGCACAAGTAAGCTTACATTAACACTGCAATGAAGTTACTGTGAAAAGCCCCTAGTCTCCAGATTTTGGTGAGGCCACAGCTGGAGTACTGTGTGTAGTTCTGGTCACCACATTATAGGAAGAATGTGATTGCACTGGAAGGAGTGCAGAGGCGATTCACCAGGATGTTGCCTGGGATGGAACATTTAAGCTATGAAGAGAGGTTGGAGCAGAAAAAACTGAGAAGCAACCTGATCGAGGTGTACAAGAGTATGAGGGGCGTGGACAGGGAGCAGCTATTCCCCTTAGTTAATGGGTCAGTCATGAGGAGACACAAGTTCAAGGCGAGTGGCAGGAGGTTTAGGAGATATGTGAGGAAAACCTTTGTACCCAGAGGGTAGTGACGGTCTGGAATGCACTGCCTGAGAGTGTGATAGAGGTGGGTTGCCTCACTTCCCTTCAAAAGTACCTGGATGAGCACTTGGCATGTCATAACATTCAAGGCTATGGGCCAAGTGCTGGCAAATGGGATAAGGTAGGTAGGTATGGTGTTTTTCACATGTCAGTGCAGACTCAATGGGCCAAAGAGCCTCTTCGGCACTGTGTATTTCTGCTATTCAGTGAACAAATATTATCCTGAACTGAGACCTATAGGTAGATACCATTGACCAAAGTTCAAGTTAGGAAACCCCAGATAATTATCTGCTTTCAATAGATGCAAATGTTGACATATATCATAGTATCATGTGGCTGAAGCATTAGAAATGAATAGGGTTTGCAAAATATGGTGAAGCAATGAGACATTCAATCTTTTGAACCTGTGGCAGCTTTTCCTGAGCTTGTGGATGAATGCTGTCTAAATGTGTGGGTTAGCCCACGACTCGCCTTTGAAGCAACGTTACAGTCATACAGCAGGACATTCAAGGCAGGAATGCTCTAAAATGCTACTTCGGCCTCTGGAAGACATCTGAATTGCTTTCAGTGCCCAAAGCAAGCAGCATAAATCTAAACCTATCATCCTGAAGATTTACATTATGCATAACAAAATGATTGATTTGGTGCAATGATCTTTGTGGCCAATCACCAGACTGGCGTGGGCAAGCCTTTTAAATGCTCTTACAGGGTTTCAAATTGGAATTCCGAATGTCATAGGAAGATCAGCATACGAGGCTGGGCAGGAAATATTGTTGGTGTAGGGCTGTGTCTAATTGAAACCATACTGCCAATCTCAAGAAAAAGGATATTGCGATTTTAAAAATGGAACGGCAAAAGGTGGGAGTTTAGTTTTGGGATACCCTTGACCCAGGGAAATGATTGAAGTTTGAGAGATTTGATAGCAAAAGTTTTATCAGTGATCAATATGAGCGGCCTAATTTTCTTTATGCTGCTCTCATATCTAGGACTGCAGTATCAGCAATTTAGCGTATTCCAGAATATTAGGTGGGAGAAGGAATTATTACTCTTTCGCCTTGTAACTCTTAAGAATCTCAGGGTCTAAATCCAAGGATACTGCTTGAAAATGGAGTCTGGTAATGCATCCACTTCTCCACTTCTCTCCTCGGACCACATGGTCGGTCAAGGTCTTGCATCAAAAAGAACCTGGAAGTTAGGTTGGATGCATATTCCAAGGTATGAAACCATTCTTCACAATCTGGCAGACTGATGGCTACATTCTCAGAGCCCTATGTCCTTTTGAGGGAGCTACATGTCTTTTGACTATGTTGGGTCCCGGGGTGGGGGTTTAAAACGAAGCTGCGCGGAGGGCCCCCCAAACTCTAAATCCGCCACAGTCTGACCAAGTGGACCAGTGAAAGTGCTAAAGTTGAAACGATGCATGAAGTTATTCTAAATTATTCTCCTTGTATTTTTTTAGGGTTTGTGTGGAAGCCCCACTGCCTGATGGAGTGCCACTCCAAATTGATTGCCTCGTGCACAAAAATGAGTTAACTTTGCCAGATACAATCAAACAGCAAAAGGAGGTCATGCATGTTCAGAGTATTTCACATTGGGCTCCTGCTAACATAGGACCTTACAGTCAGTCAGTCAAGGTAAGCAGTGGTGGTGGTTAAGAACTGATGCAAGGATTATCCTTCCTGTACTAAATTACACTCGTTAAGACCTGCATAACCTTTGATGTTAATAAGTATCTTTTCTCTAGAATGTATCTTATGTTGTGATAGCAAACTAAGTGCATAAGGAAGCAAGATGTTTTACCAATAGAACTTCTCAACTCCGGCAGCTAATTACCATAGTAGCCTGCAGCTAATGATGTTCCTGTAGGGAGGTGAAAGCTACTGCTGGCTATGTTCGAAACCGCAAGAGAAAATCATATTTTGTTGTAGTTGTGTATATTGTGTGAAGAACAAGACTGATGCATTGATGCAAAATAACCATTTTAATCACAGCATGTTAATAACGTTTAAGTGATTTGCATCATTAAAATGGATCCAAAACATCATATCTTTAATATGCAAAATTAAATACTACGACAGCAATGGAGGTATTTATTGACAGAGCTAACAACTGTCACCTCTGTTTGGTACTGTAATCTGCTGCAGGCAGCTGTAGGTACCTGGAGGCAGGAGTCTTTTAGTTCTGTTAATAAAGCCCATCCAGGTGCCAGAATCACCAGTGGGTTGATTTTCAGCTTTAAAGAATGCTGCCTCCTTTGCTTGTCCTCCCATGCTGTTGTGTCTCGAGTCATCTCACATGAAAAGGTTTATTTTTAAAAAACAAAGTGAAAAGTGTGCTGGATTTTTACTTAAGAATTGATTGTTGCTAAATGTGGAAACACTTTTGCAATATGGAGTAATTGCCTTCATAAACTGGAATGAGAACTGCGAAAATCCCAATTAGGACTCTGAAAATGCATCTGGGAGACACTTAAATCCAAGCCACTCGGAGGTTTCAGACCCAGAATCTGAAGGTGTAAGAATTTATATTATGCATCATCCAGTACTTGAGAAGTGAAGATAGTCACGGTGTTTTACAGTGACAATGATAGAATAATGATTTTCATATTTTAATAATCTCTGGGGAACATTTTGCCTAAAGCCTTGGTCATAATTATTGTAGGGGATTATAATTTATAGCTCATTAACCTTTGCTGTTGAGTATTTTAGCCAAATTTTGTTTTTAAATATTTGTTCCCCTTTAGTAGTCAGTAAAATTGATGGGATAAATTACAGACTCTTATTGACACCAAAGTTGATGATGGGCAAGAATCATTCTAGGCAGAATAAAATCCAGGCTAAGTCAGGAGAACGATCAGTTTAATTTCCCAGCAGAAATGTCTTTCTCAGTTATCAGTAGAAGATAATTAACCAAGGATCAGCATAACAGAGTATAAGGAAGGTTATAAGGTTTTGTTCTGAAATACTGTACTGTGTGTACAGATCAATTAGGATGCTTAACTTCATTTATAGTACGGAAAAATTAATCCCATAAAAATGAGCGATCTCCGAGGAGTCAGTTGTCAGCTTCTGGCAGGATCACTTTGCCATAATCTATTAAAAAGCAGCTTTTATCAAGGCTTTCCCTTTGTCATATTTTATGGATTTTTTTTCATAAACACTGCCTATACTTCATAAATGTCTCAATTTTCTAGTCTATTAACATTACTTCAAAAGTAATTGATAAAAAGACAGAGCATGCATGAAATAATACACCAATAATTTGAGGTGCTAGAGGCAGTAGCAGTGGTTAACATCTTTACATGGCTTGTGAAGTAAAGCAGGACAGGAAAAAAATTAATCAAATTAATAGGAAATTGTAAAGATATCTGTCCCAGTGAATTATAAAATATGTTGTTATTGTTACTGAAATATATTCAGAAGAATAGTTTTTAAAAACTGATTGTCATAGTACAAATCTAATTACATCCCTTGAATTGTCTGCAAACAGAAAATTATTCTTGAAGTGAACATTTTACTCTTACCTTGGCCTTTGCATAATGAGCTTACATTGCAATGGTTCTTCAGAAGTGAACACAAAAACTTTCTCTTTATTTTGAACCTGTTGTGTTGTTCCATTCAAAAAATTACATTGCCCAGTTCAATGCTGCAATTCAAACCAAAAGTAAAAAACACAATGTTTTTATGAAGTGGCTGTATGTTTACAGATCTTATCAACAGTAAGTGGTGCCAAGGCCATCTAAATTTTCTGCTCTGCTTACCGGATGGTGCAGGGTAGTCTTGCAACATATGTCAAATCAGTGCCTAACCAATGTAGAACTGATGTGATTGTTCATTTACCAAACAATTTTACTTTGTGTCATGTGCATCAAGTGATATAGATGTGTGACAGATGGATACTGCATAACAAAACTGCACATGCTGTGGCTGATACTGATTTGAATTGGGTGTTAATCACGACCGACCTAAAGTGTAACAGATAGGTGTTGTGCCAGTGTTGTAATTGTTTTTAAGAAAGCTGAAATATATAGTTGGAGGTATTTGAAGAGAATGAAGTGAATATCAGGTCTAAGAAGAAGGATTGGTGAACAATAAGACATTAGAAGCCATGCCTTTATTTAGTGTTGACAATGTGCATGCTCAGTAACCACAAAGACATCACAACACAAGATGGGCCATTTGTCTGTGTTAGTGTTCACATGGTATGCAAGCAAATAATCATGTTTACCTGTTCTGTAACAATCCCTTCATCCACTTTTTCTTAGTCCCCCACATGTCTGTGTGAAGACCTTTCTCCTCTTCCTTTGCATTTAATTTTATATCTATTGTCCCTCATTGAATGCCATCCAAATACTTGAATCTGTTCTATTTACCCTGCCGCATTCTTTCATAATTAGAGACACATCAGTCATAATCCAATTTGTTACACTGAAAAAAAACATACACCAAAATCTTTATTGTGTCATGAGATTACTAAAACGTGTAGATAAATACTGATTCATTTATGCAGATAAGAAACCATAATAGACTGTTCACTTTCTTGCAGCTCACCCACTTATTATTTTCTCTCATTTCATTCAGTTTTCTTACTGGGACTAGTTTAACACAACTGGGGCTGGTTTAGCACAGGACTAAAGAGCTGGCTTTTAAAGCAGACCAAGGCAGGCCAGCAGCACGGTTCAATTCCCGTACCAGCCTCCCCGAACAGGCGCCGGAATGTGGCAACTAGGGGCTTTTCACAGTAACTTCATTTGAAGCCTACTTGTGACAATTTTCATTTCATTCATTTCATTTCATTTCATGTCATTATGTAGCTCACTATTACATTTTTAAAAATTAATTTACGGGATGTGCACATCGCTGGTTAGGCCAGCATTTGTTGCCCATCCCTAGTTGCCCTTCAGAAGGTGGTTATAAGCTGCCTTACTGAACCGCTGCAGTCCCTGAGGTGTAGGTGCACCCACAGTGCTGTTAGGGAGGGAGTTCCAGGTTTTTTTCCCCAGCAACTGTGAAGAAAGGTGATATATTACCAAGTCAGGACAGTGAGCGATTTATGTAAAAATTGTTCTCTGAGTTTAGGTAAGACCAGCAAGATCACGTTTATTGATCAAGTTGTTACAATCCCAGTTGATGTTATAACTAGATGGGAAGATCCCAGAATGGAATCCTGGCTCAAAAAAATATTACTTTTTACTTTTTTTTAATTAAACGTGTAGGAACAGAGTAAACATGGAGGAACATAATCAGAGGTCCGCTGAGTAGTTTCAACAACAAGAAAAACATTTATTAAACATGCAAAAATTGGATTATAATACAATACTCCTTTACTTTCCCCTCACACCCCCTTAACAATTGCACACAGGTTTTAAGATTTAACACAGATGGCAAAGTACATTTAAAGCTACAATGGTCTAATTGACACACATAGTCCCTTTTAAACACACAAAATGCCTGTGGTCAAATACACACTCCACTCTGAAACCCCAAATGAATGCCTTTGGATGTCTCCTCAGAATCCCCCCCCAGATGATAGTCACGTAAGAGTTTTGAAACTCTACTTCCCAAAACACGCATTAAAATCTTCTCTCATAATCATGTTTTTTATTAGCAGTTGGCATTCGAAAAGTCAATTCATATTTTTCATAGGACTCGAACTTCCACTCCAGGATTTTACATGAACACTTCAGTATTCCTTATCTCAACTGACTTCCGCTGTTAGACAAACTCTGATAGCCAGCCAATATTGTCTTCCCAATTATTTTAAAATTTGTTTTGCAGACAGTAGTAAGGCATTCCAAACTTCAGCATTACTTTGGAAACCTTTAGGCTTACTTTAGACACCTTTAGAAACCTCTTTCCTCACCAGCCAATTCCTTCTAAGCTTTGTCTGGGTTGCCCATGAACAGTATCCTGTTCTATTTCCAGGTTTCTAGAACCAACCGCCCTTTAGTCAGTCTGGAGCTTGATTTTCTGCAAACTTTCCTGCTTCAAACAGAGCGATGAGAGATATCTTCCCGCTCTTTCCCTGTCTCCAACTGCTGTGGATTTCAGTTAAAACTAAGAACAAAGGAAAGCTTTCTGTCTCTGGGAATTGGCCTCCTTTTGCTGAACAACGCTTGTTGGTTTATGTATTTTTCACACCTTAGCCCTCTCTAAACTCAATAGAATACCAGTTGGAATTGAAACCAACCCCTACACATACAAACATCTTTGTTCAGCATGAATGTACCTATCGGTCCCTTCCAGGCAGAGAAACATTAAATAAACCCATCAAAAACTATACCTTATTTCTAAAGTTTACCAATTCAGATATAAATCCCTTAAAACTTCCTTTATGTACCGAACAGTTCCTAGTTGTGAAGAAATGTTGGCAGCTGCCTTCTTGTATCACTGCCACCATTGTGGTGTTGATGCTTTGCAGAATTGCTCTTACAATCGAGTGGCTTTGCTTAGGCCACTCCAGATGACATCATTCATCAATTGCAGAGTATATTACTCGAAATACAGGTGCAGCAATCCTGTAGTCAGATTGCCACAGGTTAAGGTTTGTAGTCACTAGGTTATGAATCAAAGGGAAACCTATATTTTCAAGTGGTCACCTGCTGCTGACTTCCTCTTGTGTGCTCAGAATCTCTCATTTTAAACGGATGTTTCGATTGGAACTGTTTGAACAATCTGGATCAGGAAAGCTGTGATTCCCAGTTGGTGTTCCTCCATCTACCTGTTGATAGAAACAGTGTTTCATCCAGGCTGAATCCAAGCAGATCATCTTTAATGCTGGAGAACACTGAATTCTATTCAAATTGCTAAATATTGACTTTGGGCTACAGTTTGGATTTATTAAAAATGATGTTGCGCTATTAGCTTTGAAGCAGTGAATTGAAAAGACCAAACAACTAATAGGACAAGGTAGCCTTACTCTGTACTGAACGACACACTATGAATCGACTCTATCATCTGATTGCCAGAGGACTGGGATCAACAGCATGTTGCACAATTCTCAGATATCTAGTTCCACCCACTATCCCCGTTCTTTAAATGAATGATGCCACATGATAGCCACCTGCAGAATGCTTGAGCTAAAAATTCAATAAAAACAACAAGATCACAATACAATTTCCATCTAAGAGTTAAAAAGTGAAATGACTTTGATTTTAACTCCCCCGATGACAGACATTAGGTTTTGGAATGGGGGGCGGTGGGAGCCTAGCTAAGGTGGCGATAAAGCTGGGGACTTGCGTACTCCTTTCCTGCCTGATCTGCTTGACTGCATCCTTAAGTGTAGGTGGTGATGAATTGGTCGCAAGCTGAGGGCGGGAGGTTTGGGGATGGGGAAGCATTATTAAGTTTGTAGAATGTGTTCGATATCACCAGGGCCCAATAGGTTCTTTTAAACTGAGGCATGAGCAAGGGAGCAATAGTGATTTTCCCACCAAGCCTAACCTATCGGCGATAGGAGCCAGGGGAAGAAGAGGTGAGTTTTACATTTCATGTTAAGTTTTAAGGGCCAGGAGGAGCAGCATTCTTCTTCAAGCACTACTGAAAAACATTGGACCTCCCCTGCCTTATCTGAACTAATTACTTTGTGCCAAGGACCTCTTTTGTGGGTCCTCACGGTGGTCTCCTGCCACCCCATTTTAATGATGAGGCGGTTTTGTCAGGGGATTGACAAGTGACACATTATTGAGGCCCGGGCAATTAAAAATCGTCTGAAATTCTCTGCTAGAGCTCACAATCCAGCTGCTTTGCCATGTTCCTGCCCAGGAATTCAAATCAAACCCAACGAGTCAAATCAAGATCAGAGACCAAAGGAAATGAAGATTCTCTTTAAAAACATGGTCCTGAAGAACCAGTAATCCTAATAGCATAGCTGCTGAAGTTGTTAAAGTGCTAACCAAGAATCTAGCTGCCCCTGTGGCTTACCTATTTCAGTTGTTTTAGTTACATCTAACGTTCTGCCATCCACAAAATGTTGGACCCTAATAATTACAAACCATTATCCCTGCTGCCAACTTCATTAAACCAATGTGATTGAAAAGCTCATAACATTACAAACCTGCTGTTTTGCCACTAATTTGGTTTCGGAGTGAAATTATTTTTTATTCCTCAATCTAATGGTGCAGAAATCAAAGAACTTTATTGTCCAACTCAATCAGAATACCTCTCAACATTTCAAAAGAATATCCCCACTTCATTCAGATGCTAGTCTCGTCACTTATCTCGTGACTTATTGATCTGCATATGTGACTTCCTAGGAGAACACAGACACTGCACCATCTTAAAGAGATGAATGCTACACAGTCACAAGACTTTTACAAGGCCTCCTCCGGGAACCATACGTAGCCCCACTCTGTTATATGTTTTGTTAGTAAGCTGTTGGATGAAATGAAAATTTGTCTATTCTGGTGCTGAGACCACTGTCGAAAGAATGATTAACTCCCTGTCGGAAAGACAAGCATAAATGGTGTCAGTACAAACCATTGTTGGTTACTGGATGGATAAAAGATGCATTGTCTTTATTGCTGAACTGGCAAGACCATGTATCTCTTTAGAAAAGATTTATCCTATTCCGCTTACACAGGTTGAAAATTGGTCAGTTACAAATATTCAGCATCTTGGCTTAGTAATAAAATGAAATCTGTAGAGGTAAAACTACTGGCAAAGAGATCTGGAAAAGAATAATGTGAATCCTCTGAAAGCTCAACTGTAATACTAGCTTCAGTGTCTGTGCGATGACGTATGTCCAGAGATGGAATAATGTACACCTGTTTAACCGATAACAAAGAGATTTCATCTGTTGTTCCTGGACTCGGTCCAGTCCAAAGCCATGGACTCGCCTGGAGGAAAATAGTCCACAGAGAACGAAATAGAGTTAATATTTCTGATCAATCACCTTTCACCAGAACGGGCCTCTACCTGAAACTTTAACTCTGTTTCTTTCTCTGCAATTGCTGCCTGAATTACTGAATGTTTCCAGCATTTTATTATTTTATTTTAAATTTTCAGCAGTGGCAGTATTTGCCTTTTGTTCTGAGCTGTATAACAGATGAGTTAACAACATAAGAATTACAAGCACTTAAGAAAGGGTTGCATGTTCATGTCAGCAACATAAAAGTTACAACATGTTCACCTCTTAATTGGAAGTCTGCACATAGTTCAAGCGCCATCGTATCCCACACAAGGGGCGGAATTCAGTGAGGCCGTTAAAAGTGGGTTGTGAGATGGAAGGGACAGGCAGGGGTGGGAAGGCATTGGATGGAGTGCCCATCGTTTTCCCAATTCTCTTAGCGGTGGGTATGATGGGGGGTGGCATTCTTGTCCAATTAGGCATCAGTTCAGGCTCTGCTGGGTTTCTATCAGTAAAATCTGGGGGCTTCATTGTAGACTGGGACTGCCCGCCAAATCGGGAACCCTGTGGTCCATGGAGACGTCACCCCCATCCCCTACTCCCACCCCGGCAGGCAGTGCTGCCCCCGTGGAAATAAACCTCCACCCCCACCAACCAACACCAACCTCCGTCCCCACCACCCCACCTGCTACAGGGTCTGCCTGACCCAGGTGATCCCGCACCCATTTAGCTTGGCTTTAGAGTGGCGTCCATGATGTTGGTTTCAGCTGGGTGCAGGCCCAGCAATGGCCACTGATCTTCTTGACACTACTGGGACTGAAGAGCTGGGGCCAGAATACCGCCCCTTAAAGAGACAGGAGCACAACACCAGATAGTTAATTGCCCGATTGGTACAGTACCAAGTTGGGGTTTCTGGAAATGGCTGAGGCACTGTTGTCCCCCAGCTTCCGCTGAGCTGATAAAAGTCAGCCCAATGTCTCTTGTTTATAGCACTCTGACCCACTGACCGTGTCTGAAGTTTTGTCTTTGCTTAAACTGAAAGTTGACTTTCATTTACTGAACTGAGTTTCTGGAGAATGCATTGGACTGTAGGAAATGAGTGATCTAGCTGAATTGCACCAAGTCTTTTTGTGCTCCCAATGACCACTATTAATCTCAGGAGATAACTGTGCAAGGACAGTTATCTCAAGCTCCACTGGTATGTCACTTAAATTATAAAATAAAAAATTCAGACCCATGCTGACTGTGTCGGTAAAGGAGCTCAGCATGGAGTTGGATCCATTAGACAGTCCTGAATTTTATCAAATAACAACAGGCATCTTTCCATTTTAATTTTGAATCTTTTCTTGCCTGGTTTTATTTTGAAGTTTATCCTTACCTTGAGGTTCGCTTAAACTGTCATTAAATATCAATAGAATATCCGGTAAAAATGTAAGTGTTTCGCCATTTTATTTTGCTATCATGAGGCAATTACTTCAGATAGTATCCTCATGAGGCATTCACAATACTAAATGTGTGATGCATTATGTGACTGAATTAGTTTCTTTCAGTTCTTTTTCCGTTTCTCTATTATCCTGGTGCTTAATTAATATGTGTCCTTGTACATACATGCCAACATGTTTCACTGATGAGAGTGATATAAATTAGTTAAATAGGAAGCAGGTCCCACTTATAAAAAATGCTTTTTCTATGTATCAAGATGCAGGTAACAGAATATTATTGAAGACAATGTTTGATTCTTTATAATATTCTGATTTGCTGATCAGCATGATATAAACAATGTTCCTTGAATGTATATTATAGCCACAAAATACTCATTGATCCTTAAAAGTAAATACTCCTTTGTGTGAGAGAATTCTACAGTATGAACACAAGTTAAGGTACATGTAATGAGACCAAATGAAAATGGTGCTGTACGAGCACTGCATTGACAAACCGGTTCAGGACACATTTATTATGCAACAGATTCTTGTTAATGTTATTAATTTGTTTATGGTCTTTTTTTCATAAATGACTAAGTATGTTTTTTTTAAAAACACAGCAATATGTTAGCCAGGTATGGTCACCCACATTCTTTAAACTTTTCAGAGCAAGTGTTTCAATTTACAGTTATTAAGAATTTTACATGATATTCAAAATCAACCAGAAACATAGATTGTTGATTTTGCAGGGAATACAATATTGTTGAGCTTATCTTTGTGTTTTCTTGTGAGCCTCATCTGTAAGAAAGATAGATGAACTGGGGGTGTTACACAGTTGGTTGGAGAAGGAAGAGTATGGCAAACTGGTAATTATTAGCTGGGTAACCTTATCTGCAGTTGAAGTGAGATGGACTAGCAGTGGCAGCAGTCATTTTGCTGAATCAAAGTCCATGTTAGTTGCATTATACACTGCCACACTGTGTTGTTAAGACTGGTATTAGCATGTACTGCTGAGGACATTGGAAGGACTCGATCTGTCACACTAAATCGCCTTCTCGCCCTCAAATGCTGAGGTCTGTGGCTCTGCTGACATGTTCCTTCATTAATGGTCCAGCCTTGACAACTGATCCTAATTGCCTCTGAACAGCACTTCATGTATTATTGGTTTCTGCCTGCCCTGGTTCATGTCAACAAGCCACAGCAAGTGTAGGGTGTGCCTAGTGCCTTTTTCTGCAATGATACTAAAATAGTCACTTACTTCTTAAGGTGCTGAACTTGCTGGAAGCAAAGTGAGAAACCCAAGATCCCTTCATCCCACAGCAATAAATATTGAATGTGCATCTGTATAATGTTGTAAAAGTGGGCCTGCATAAAGGCTATAAAACACGAATAGAGGGAACATTATGAATAGTGTTTTAAAGTGCATAGTTATGAATATCTTTCATGTGCTTTATTCCTTTGAGGACAGTGTTTTTTATTTTTGGAGAAATATATTTTTCATCTGTGGTGTTCTTTTTTAAAATTGTATTCTGAAGAAACCTAATAACTAATATTAATTTTTTGCCAAAATATAGCAAACAACAGTAGCCTGGATTTTCCACTGGGCATTAGTGGCACTGACCAATTTTAAGATGGCCATTCTTAACCTCCACCGGGTGAAAGGTTTTCCACTGTGTACCAAAATTCATAATACGTTAATGTGCACAAAATATGATCATCCGGAATGGATGGGGAGAAATTTCTGGCTACTCAAAATGTTGTCTGTTATAATCATTTACTGTGATCATGAAAGAAAACATCTACAGCATTGCTCAACTTATGCTTTTTTTTAAAGAATAATTAGAGTGAGGGTCGTGCTGGACTAGGTATTCAAAATGGGACATGACTTCAGCCATGTATTTTCAAAGCATTCAGTGTGATTCTAAAGAGCCACCTGATACTGATCACTGTTTTTGTGGTAAATTCCTTCTGTTTTTTGAAGTGTCAAAATGGGGGAACAGCAAGTACATTTTGATAGATATGTATCTGCATAATAATGTATATCTTCTCACTTGATCTAAAGAACAGTTCAATCAAGGCCAGAACTTTTACTGTTGTGAGTTTTGATAGACAAGGGAGTCAAGGGTAGTGGGGGGGGGGGAGAGCAAACAGGAAAGTAGAATTGAGACCACAATTAGATCAGCCATGGTCTTTTTACAACCTGGTGTTGTAAGACTTCGTACTATGGTCTTTTTGAATAGTGGAACAGGCTCGAAGGGCTGAACAGCCTACTGCTGCTTTAGGTGCGATGCTTAAAAATGCTTCTCCTGCCATGAAAAATTACTTGTAAGAACGCTGACCAATCTGGTAGCACTCAACCTGTCAAGATTGTTCCTTATTAGACTCAGTAACACTATTTATTTGTATTTCCTTCTGTACTTTTTGGTGAGATGTTTTACCCTTTTAATAAACTTAATGCTCAAAAGGCTTATGGTAAAATTAAATGTATATCTTCAATAATCACTGTATTCTCAGACTGGCGTTTTCTAGAAGTTATGGAATAAGAATCGGGTTTAAATATTTTCAGTTCTGTATATGGATTTACACAGCTAGGGACCATGATGTGAACTAAGATATCATTTATTCAAATAGGTAAAATCATTTCCAAACAATTGGCTCAGTTGCTAACCTTTTGTTTTTACAATTGATCATGTGCCTTTACTAAGCCAGATTTATCATGGACTGATCTTAAGTTTAAGACATGTACCATATTAAAGCTGCCCCACAGCCTTGCTCTGAGGTAAGCCTTGTCTATGAAACTGTAGCATCGTTATATCTTTCATTGCGAAAATAAGAATAAATTGAAGTTGATTTTTGAAAGTGTACTATCATGTGGTGGGCCATCTGATTGGAGCTGCCATTTTGCACCGTTACAGCGTTCTAGGCAGGCTGGGAGCCCCGAGGCGTGAAAAAACATGACAGCATGTAAGTTAAGATTCCCTGCATCCTCTGCAGTTCAATATACTATTCAGTGGAGCATCTCTCAGACAAAGACAGAAGCTCAGGCGCTGACCTTAATCAGTTTTTTATATTTAAAATGTGGCTCACCATGTAACTTTCATGAAATTGCAAAGAAAGGAATTCCATTGGTAATACTTAAATATATAGCTTCAGCATTCTGGTCACTGAAAATATTAAGGCGTAGCTGAAAGTATTCCTATCAACTATAGTGATGCAGAGAATCAGTGTAAGCCAATGTTAGTTTTTAAGAGATTATAAAGCAAGTTTAGATAGACTGAATATTGCTTTTGTTGCTGCTCAAATGACAATGGAATTAAGTGTATGCTGTCACATCTGTAACTGTTTTCGGTATGCAAAGATGAACTTATAGTAGTTTGGAGGGGCCATTTCATTGGGAGAGGGCTTAAACCATGACTTTTTAACCAGTTCTGTAAGTTGAAGACACCTGTATTTAATTAAAATTGTTCCAGCCTATGTATGTAAATGTGCTATCACAATTTTATGAAACTTGTTAATGTTTTTGTTTGCATTAATCTTTTGCCAATTTAATTCATATAGGCAAGATGCTATGGCTCTGATCAGTCTCCGACACGGTCACACACTTACATAGATAGATTTAGGGCATTGTAGTAGAGTCTGTTCAGGCCTAACTAAAAATACCTTCTGTCCAAACAAGTTAATGTCCAGATATCTTTTCTGTCCATGATTCAAGATAAAATCAGAAATGTTGCATTAATTAAAACAGTAAAACACACATTCCATTCATCATGTTTCTGAGGAAAGATTCTCACTCTGTCTAAAATCACATTAGAAGATTTTAAATTAAATTTTCTCCAAACTGTAACTGAGCGTATTTAAAATTTTGGAATTGAGTAGAAATGTCAGTGTTCCAAAGAACCCCTTTTGGACCTTGCAGTTAGGTTTTACTGCACTATAATTTAGAATTATTTTGATTCTTTAATGGAGAAGAAAATTGACATCCTTTTCTTCTGTTTTGTATCTATATCTAATATTTCTGCCAATAGTATAAATATGAAGATTCACTGACTGTGCATACACTTCATGTGCAGAATTGTTACATCTTCAGAAGGAATTATGTTTGTGTTCAGAACTAAAATGTTCTGATGATGCTGTAGCTTTAAATCCCGCAGTTTAATAACTTGGAATCCTAATTGAGTACAAATTTGCATATATATTGGAGAATATTGAATTTGTTTGCCACGTTGTGTTGGCTGATGTTCTTGTCCGTGCAGTAATGCTGCCACCTTCTGAAACAGAGAAGTATTATCGCCTGAAATAAGGTTGTGAGCTGGCGACTTTTTAATGTCTTCTGCAGGTTGTCCAGTTGCTAAAAGCAAGCAGCATAACCTCACAAAGTCAACTTGCTAAGATCGAGAATTGCCTGAATCCCATCTTCTAAATGATTGGTTCAGAAGTCAGTGTGGGAGAAGTCCTAGCTCCTCAGTGTGGCTGCATTCCCAATGTGACAGTCTGACAGGCCTGGGAAGTCAGCAGGAAGTGGTAGAACTCAATTCTTTCATATTTTTCACCCAAAATATACACTCACGCTAGCTTGGAATTAAAACACTATTAATTTCTAGTATATGTGAGGCGAAGTAGATGATAACTTAATTTTGTGCAGAAGTTAAAGGAATGAGATGAGTGGTGCTTTGAGGGCAGAGGTGGGCACAGCTGGGATTAAGAGGCAAAAGAAATTGTGGATGTTTTTTCACCATCATTCAATCAGACAACATGCCCTTCAGCAGAACAGCGAGCCTCCTGATTCTCTCGAATTAGGGAGATTAGCATGAAGCGCATAATGCGGGATGATGGAATTTGTCATAATTTGCATTGTTCTGGAAAGATGCGGTTTGATAGAGCGATGCATCTTGGAGCATGTCATGTCCCACGGGCAGGTCACGAAGGAAACTTGGCAGAAATGATTTTCCGATATGTGCATCAGTCGTAAATGCCTCACAACCAATTTGTCAAAAGCTGAGGTCCAGGCAGTTGAAAACAGTGGGCATTTGCCCTAATACAAGGAGAAATGAAGTCAGCATATATCGCCAAATAGCATATTCATTGCAAAGTATTCTTGCAATGTCTAAAATATATAGCCTGTCAGTCATGATCTTTGTCTGCTAAATTTAGTGAATATTTTTATTACATATTTTTCATTCTTAGTTATTTAAGCGTTTTTAAGTAAACAATTAAAAAGAATGAAGTCCCTTAATTTCCGCTTACCATTATTGTAATAACAGATTGCCTTTGCTGAAAGGAGTCCTCTCACTGAAATCATCATTAACTATAACAGCATCAGGAGGTGTCTTCTGAGTGATTGCTTCTGACCTTGATAATGTTCACAAACTGCCAATAGAAAGGATAATCAGCATGTAGTTGACAAAACGGACATGACAGTGTTACTTATCTGCTGCGGCATTTCTGGAAATGGGCATGAGGAAAGCAGACAGGCAAGGGAACACGCTTATTTACAGTAGCGTAGCAAGAAGAAAAGGTCCCAATGTCATGAAATGACCACAATCTATTTATGGACGAACTGACTATGATGCCATTCTTTTGGCATTTAATATTTTTCCCTCCACTAAACCTATGCACGCATGGGTTATGCAATTTACCATGTAAATATTGAGCAAGATTTGGTGATATTTTACAAGACATTCAGCGATGTCTGCCGTTTCGCTTACTACATATATTGAAATAACAAGGTTTATAAGGCCAGTTAAGTAACACTGATCATATGTGACAGTTGAGCATTCGCGGGTTGGGGATTTCAGAAGTGCTAAAAAATATAAGAAATAGCGTATACGTACATAGTAAGACTACATCAATGCTACACCGCTATTCAAGAGAGAAAGTGTACAATTTTTAATTATTTCAGAAATAATTTTAATGTTTTTGATTTGTAAGATGGCTTTATCTTCCACAAGCCACTGTACAGTAAAAATACCTCAATAGGATCATATAATTGCCTAAATCAAATGGAACTCTCCCAGTCCTCCATTTTATACCAAAAAAGTGAAACAGAAATAGCAACATGGTCAGTTAGTTTATTTATCTGATTCATATTACAGGTAACTTAACACATTAGAAATAATTAACACCTCCATATCTTTATCAGTGTATTATGAGCTCATTATTGAATCACATCTATAATTACAGATAGACCAAAAGCAGTGGTTATGGAAATAGATGGCAGACCATATTCTGATTGTACATAAACTAGAAAACATCCTTTGAAGACTATCTGCACTGTTCAAGCTATGCATTGTGCCATATTCTTGCCCCTTGGTCAAGTTCTAACTGGAAGTGTACAAAGTATTTCTAAAGTATTCAATGAATAATCAGCTCAATTGAATAAACAAACCAAAAGACTCGGGATAAACCTGCAATAAATGTTGGCCTTCCCAGGAATACCCACATCCTATGAAAGAATAAACCTAAATATACCAGCATTGAACTACTGTATTTCCAAAAAGATAATTGTTGATAATTTGCTGTCTAGGCAATTGGATCGATAGTCATTAAACTGAACATAAGGAGTAAATAAATATTTATATGGATGAATCTCCCATTATACAGATAAGAAGGATGGATATTTGAAAGAAAAATGGCTGCCGACTGTCAAAAAACCAGCAAATACTGGAAACACTAGCAGGTCAGTTAACACCTCTGGAGAAAAGAGATAAGTTAATGTTTTGCGTATTAAAACCTATTATCAGAAATGGAAGAAATTACAGAACTGCATTTAAAAAGGAGCAGAACAATGGAGGAGATAAAAAATAAATACACACCATCACACCAGCAATGTCATCTCTAGGAAATATTGCTTTTCTTTTTGCAGCCACAGATTCACTTAGTTCAAAGCTATGAAATGGTATTCACACCATTGGTTATTTCTTGGTGAATTTGTCTGCAAGTTTTTTGATTTTTAGTTATTTTAAAGACAGTCATGAGCGAATCCTGCACCGAACGTACAGTACACCGAGATCCTCATTATACCTTTGTGTATTTCCACCAAACCAAGACATGGTTTATCAGAAGTAAGTAATAGGAAAAACAGTGAGATTGGTTGAGCTCCTGAAGCGCAATGCAGGCCAGTGAGGGACAACATTTTATTTCATTCCCGCATGTAACTAAATGTGAAATTATCTGTATGGGTTATCCTGCTCCCCCAGGCACCTTGTCTTAAGAAGGTGTTGGTGACCCTGGACTACCATTTGCTTGGTCCATGATTGGGCGATACAGTGGGCAGCACTGCCGCCTCACAGCATCAATGACCCGGGTTCAATTCCAGCCTTGGGTGACTGTGCGGAGTTTGCTTGTTCTCCCCGTGTCTTGATTGGGTTTCCCCCGGGTGCTCCGCTTTCCTCCCACAGTCCAAAGATGTGCAGGTTAGGGGGTTTGGCCATGCTACATTGCTCCTTAGTGTCTAAAAGGTTAGGTGGGGCTATTGGGTTACGGGAATAGGGTGGGGCCGTGGGCCTAGGTAGGGTGCTCTTTCAGAGCGTCGATTCAGAATTGATGGGCCAAATGGCCTCACTCTGCACTGCAGGGAGTCTATGATTCTATAATTATGTTTGGCGAAGTACAGCAGTAGTTTACTGTTGCCATTTGCAGCATGGCTAACCAAGGGACTCTCCCACTCTTTATCACCTGCCATCAGATGTATTGGAAGGATTTACAGGTTTATAATCAAACTCTTTGACCACGTTATGAACCTTCCATGGCCATCAAGTCCTCAAATAGGACTTGGACCTGATGAAACAAAACCAAGATAGTTTAGATCATAGTCCAAGTGTACCTTGAGTTGGAATGACATAATGATAGTCCTTTGAAGATATGCTAATTATATGGTTAGCTGAGGAGAACTTTGCCAGTTGACGAATATTTTTGAAATTCAAATGGAAATAGCACACAACATTTCCGTCAGTGCCGAACAGTAAAAGAGGTGGAACAAGTCAATTATATATTTTGTGTGAGTGGGGGTGGGGGGGAGAGAGGGAAAGAGCAGTAACATTTGCTGAAGAATGTGACTGTAAACAAAATAAATATAATCAGGTCCAAGATGTGGGATTTGTAGTGCAATTGAAGTTATTCAGTTAGCAGGAAAAAGATCCTCTTTCATTCATATGGGGTCTTGATTTTCATTAATCTTCAATTTTATTGGATTTTACATATCAATACAAACAAACTGTTGTAATGTGGCACATCAAACATATACATTGAATTTAACTTCAAAAGACCTCAATTAATACTGCAGCAAAACCTGAATAAAGTGCAGGAAAGGGAATAGAGTCCCAAAAGACAATTTTAACAAACTCAGGGTTTCATTTGGGTAATTGCTCCAATGTAAAAGAATAGCAAATTGGAATAAAATATTGTATAATGTCTAATTTGTTTTTTTTAATTTAATCGTATCTTTAAGTGTTTACTATCTTACATCTGGAAATTCATGGATATTTATGAATGATAAAACTCTCAAAATTAAGGAAGAAGCGTTCTCTTTTTGAATAGGACTCTTGGGAATTGGATACAAACATGAAAAGGCAAAATTTGCAGTGCTCTCAGGAGACAGCTGGGAATGGGACTAATTAGATAACTTTTTCAAAGAATCAGCATAGGTACAGTGGGCTAAAAACCCATCTTCTGTTCCGTGTGATCCTGAAGCTGATAACAGTTTATCTGGTTACAGCTATCCCATAACGTTTTACTGCAATTAGTCAGCATATTCCATTGTTAAACTTTGCGTGAGATATTTGGGAAGAGTAGCGATTCTAATACAATGTTTAGTTTTGAATGTATTTATCGAATTATCCAATTGTGAATTGGTGAGATGGACAGAGGAGCGAAGGTCCAATCTTAAATATTATTTGTTGGTTATCTGGCAGTAAGGGTAAGAGCTTACAAACATAAGAATTCATCAACAAATACGTCAAAGTAGGGAAAATGGTAAAAATACAAATTGAAAGACTCTCTTTATTTGAACGTAAACAGCATTCTTAACAAGTGATGTAAATTGATGGTAGAAATAAATAAAAAGATATCTTGAATCCATTACAGAGAAGTAGTTACAAGATAACCATGTTTGGGAAATTAATATTCAGGGGTACTTGACATTTGGAAGGATAAGCAGAAAAGAAAAGGAAGTGGGCTAGCTCTGTTAATAAAGATGATATCACGCGGTAGTGAGAAATAATCTTGACTCAAAAGATCAAGATGTAGGGGACAAGTCTCCGCTGTCCCGATCAGGCAGAGAAGACTCCTGCATTGGCCCAAAAACAGGATTGGCACCAGATAGCAGACCCAATGTGGACGAGAAGCCTATAGTTATGTAAATCTTCTTACAGTTGGAAAAGAGGAGCTGAAAGCACTTAGCATTTTATTATTTTATATTATTATTATTTTTGAAGTTGCCAGCATCTGTCAATCAGAACAAGAATGTTTCCAAACATTGATGTTGGGATCAATGGGGGAGAGGGGGGTACTTCAGATGCATTCAAGTGTGAAGGGAAAGATACATAAACAAACCTGCTTGCCCTGTATGAGCCATTTAACTGCCAGCCAAAGGTACTGCACTGTGAAACTGATTGAATACAAAGAATTTCAAATGATCTCAGCGGATCCCAAACCTTTTCAAGCATTGTGAACTTTCTAGGATTGCTCAGACTTCAAATAGCTGCAGTGTTAAGAGGACAGGGCTGAATGAGCAGATGTGAGGAAAGGGAAAGTACTTGAGGCTTCCTGGCTTGCACTTTCAATGAACTGTCTGAACCGTTCATCAGTTGTCAGGCAGAGCAATTCAAAGTGAGAAGGCCACTTCAAAGACAAGGATGATAATTTTGAACAGAGAGCTGTCTGAAATCACAATGCCAAAAGTGATCTTCAGGTTTCCCAGGGCTAGAAAGAACCATCCAGGCACGGGACCCCATCCTGGATGACGAACATCTCGGATTCAGATGAGGAGAAATTTCTTCACTCAAAAGTTTTTAAAATTCTTTCAGGGGATGTGGGTGTCGCTGGCTAGGCAACATGTATTGCCCCTCCCTAATTGCCCTTGAGAAGGTGGTAGTGAGCCACCTTCTTGATCACAGCAGTCCTGGCGGTGTAGGTTTATGAACAGTGCTGTTGGGAAGAGAGTTTCAGGCTATTGTCCCAGTGACGGAGAAAGTGTTATGAATCTTTGGAATTCACTCCCCCAGAGGGTTGTGGATGCTCATTGTTGAATCTATTTAAGGCTGAGGTGGACAAAATTTTTAAATCTCAGGGAATTGAGCTATATGAGGAGGGAACAGGAAAGTGGAGTTGAAACTGAAGGCTAGCCATGATCTTATTAAATGGCAGCAGGCTCGACAGGGCATCTGGTCTACTCCTTCTATCTTCATGTTATAGCTGCTGGTAGCAGCTCTACCTAGTTCAAGGGCCTTCTTTGCCCCAAGGCTTTGAGAGCCTGCCTGCTGCTGTTGGGTAGTGAGCATGCCCTGTGGACACTAATTTGCCAATCCATGCAAAATCCATGCTCAGGGCCTGCTTTGAGCCCAACATCAGAGTTCTGACCCAAAATGGAAGCTCTTGCTCCAGGTTATACAAATGAAACTGCCAGGTTTTTTGTGCAGAGGGAGAGATGAGGCTATCGTACTATGCGAAGGCTGAACCATTGCAGTGGCATAAAATCCCATCTTTGGGCAGGCTAGCACCTTGGAGAAGGGATCTTGCTGAGACATACAGCAAAAGGAATTCTCTGGTATATTTTTGTATGAGGCATAAAAAGTAGTGATTGAGGCATAAAAAGTAGTGATTGAGTGACATAACACTTATGAGGTGACTGGACATTTAACGGATATTATAGTAACAGAGAATATCACCATCGTGTCGTAGGACTGTTGGATACTGAATTAACGGGGATGAATTACCTACTTGCTGTAAAGTATTAATTTTTCTTTTCCTTTAGTAGTGGCAGCCTTGTTAATTACATGTTATGTACCAACTGGCCAAATGTGAACAGAACAAAGCCACCAGAATTTCAGAAAAAAGTGAAAATTGACCCTGATTAAGAAATTTGTGATGCAGAATTCAAAAATGTATCATTTTATTATTGCAAAGAAACTCCTTTTATCTTATTCACCTTTTAAGTCTTTTCTAATATAATTTCCCTTCTAGTTGCTATCTTTCTCTTCTCTCCATTGTCCTGAACATAGCAGTACCTCACCCTGATTCGACATTTGTAGCATATGAATCTGGAAATGGACGTTGACAAATTCGTATCCATCATTGGTGGGAAACATCGTAGCTGAGATTGATCCAGTTTTAACCCCAACACTTCAAATATGCTTTTTCCAGTAGATATTTGAGTGGTTAGGAGTAGGAACCCTGCCTGATTTTTCTTCTCCCTCCCCTTTCCCCAACTCAATTATAGCACCATGTTATCCCAGAAAAATAATTAAATTCAGCACAGATTCTGAGAATCAAGCCTTCTTCATCCCTTAGACCAGCAACATCTGTGGAAGCATTGGGGATTCCATATTAATGGCATTTTAGCAGTCATTTTCAGCAAGATATACAGGTTTTATGTTTAATGATGTTGCTTCTCTTTCACTTGTCCCATGTCTATGAACGTAAACCTTTGATGCTGAATGTTGATACAGGACATTTTTGTATTACGGTGATTCAGTAATAAGGAGCTTCAAATGGAACACTTTGTGGACTTATAACTGAAGTGTTCCTTCATTAATCTCCTGTTAGATATGTCCAGACCAAAGCTGTTTCATAAAATACTCCTGAGTACTGGTTAATGTAGGCCTCAGGTATCTATAATCACATCCTTAGAATTACAAATTGCACCATTTTAAAAATGAACTGATACAAAATTACCACCCAGTCGGTTAAATTACAGAAAAAAAATACATTGAATGGTCCTTAGATAAACTATATTGGAATAATCTTGTTTTGTGGTATTAGAATGCAGATATGATAAATGATTTTAAGTCCTTATCCTTATCTGGAATAAATTGTATCATTGATACATGTGCAGTCAGTACAGTCGTACAGAAACATTTCAGCTTATTCAACAACATACCTGAGTTGGGACAAAAAGTATCCTTAAAATGACTTAACTAACATTTTCAGAAAAATCAGCAGCAAGGTCATTGCAATGTTTTTCAATAAATCTCCCGTGTTTGTTTTTCTTTTCAATCCGATGCAATTGTGTTAAATACATATGGTCGCTTCCTGTGCTGTCCTACTTGATAACAGGGATGGATGCGTGGTGTGGCAAGAGAAACAAATACAGTTTAAAAACAGAAAATGCTGGACATACTCAGCATTTCAAGCAGCAACTATGGAGAGTAAAACAGAGTAAATTGCCTTGATATTTACTGGGGAAAGTTTTGTGGACATGGCTGGTGGTCAATGTAGTTTTGGTCTGGAAATTCAAAAGTCTGGCTTTCACCACAAATTGCAGTTTTCATGTCAGAGCATGCATCTTTCATCATAAGCAGGTTTTCTGCCAGGAACCCAGCCTGATTGACAGGTCCTTAGATAAACTACTGAATGGTGAGAACAAATAAGAGAATGTGAGAATTTGGGTTTGGTCATTGATCGGGAGGAAGAGGAGTTTGATGATCCCAGTGGACTTTGGTTGCCAGTCAGGGAAGTGTGAGAAAGTGATTCTCTGACCAGACTATGGTAGTGGAGGGTGAGTTCCAATCACTTCTCCTGAGCCAGGCGGGTTGGTGGGGGAGTTTGATTGTGGGCATTTAAACTTGGTGGGCTGCAGGGAACATTCCTCCTTTTGACTCTCAAGCAGCGGATCTTTTTCACTCAGCCTTTGCCTCCCTTTAGCTGTTGGATTAAACCTGGGAGATAGGTTAAATCCGAGGAACAGAGCCTCAATATATTCAAATGGCCAGTTGCCCCCATCCCACCTTGTCCCCTTGCCCTGTTTCCATTAAGACTCCTGACCCAAATCTACGTTTTGTTAAAGTAGCCCCTGTAGTTTCAAATCGATGACCTGTAGACCGAACTGGAAGTGACAGATGTTACACCGTTTAGAACATAGAACATAGAAAAATACAGCACAGAACAGGCCCTTCGGCCCACGATGTTGTGCCGAACCTTTGTCCTAGATTAAGAACAAATTAATCTACACCCCATCATTCTACCGTAATCTACGTACCTATCTAATAGCCGCTTGAAGGTCCCTAATGTTTCCGACTCAACTACTTCCACAGACAGTGCATTCCATGCCCCCACTACTCTCTGGGTAAAGAACCTACCTCTGACATCCCCCCTGTATCTTCCACCATTCACCTTAAATTTATGTCCCCTTGTAATGGTTTGTTCCACCCGGAGAAAAAGTCTCTGACTGTCTACTCTATCTATTCCCCTGATCATCTTATAAACCTCTATCAAGTCGCCCCTCATCCTTCTCCGTTCTAATGAGAAAAGGCCTAGCACCCTCAACCTTTCCTCGTAAGACCTACTCTCCATTTCAGGCAACATCCTGGTAAATCTCCTTTGCACCTTTTCCAAAGATTCCACATCCTTCCTAAAACAAGGCGACCAGAAATGCTCACAGTATTCCAAATGTGGCCTTACCAAGGTTTTGTACAGCTGCACCATTTAGAGAGGGTGCAGAAGCGATTTACCAGAATGTTGCCTGGTATGGAGGGCATTAGCTATGAGGAGCGGTTGAATAAACTCGGTTTGTTCTCACTGGAACGAAGGAGGTTGAGGGGCGACCTGATAGAGGTCTACAAAATTATGAGGGGCATAGACAGAGTGGATAGTCAGAGGCTTTTCCCTGGGGTAGAGGGGTCAATTACTAGGGGGCATAGGTTTAAGGTGAGAGGGGCAAGGTTTAGAGTAGATGTACGAGGCAAATTTTTTACGCAGAGGGTAGGGGGTGCCTGGAACTCGCTACCGGAGGAGGTGGTGGAAGCAGGGACGATAGTGACATTTAAGGGGCATCTTGACAAATACATAAATAGGATGGGAATAGAGGGATACGGACCCAGGAAGTGTAGAAGATTGTAGTTTAGTCGGGCAGCATGGTCGGCACGGGCTTGGAGGGTCGAAGGGCCTGTTCCTGTGCTGTACATTTCTTTGTTCTATCATCACCTCACCGCTCTTAAATTCAATCCCTCTGCTAATGAATGCTAGCACACCATAGGCCTTCTTCACAGCTCTATCCAACTTTCAAAGATCTATGAACATAGACCCAAGATCTCTCTGCTCCTCCACATTGCCAAGAACCCTACCGTTAATCGTGTATTCCGCATTCATATTTGTCCTTCCAAAATGGACAACCTCACACTTTTCAGGGTTAAACTCCATCTGCCACTTCTCAGCCCAGCTCTGCATCCTATCTATGTCTCTTTGCAGCCGACAACACCACCAATCTTCGTATCGTCTGCAAATTTACTGACCCACCCTTCAACTCCCTCATCCAAGTCGTTAATGAAAATCACAAACAGCAGAGGACCCAGAACTGATCCCTGCAGTACGCCACTTGTAACTGGGCTCCAGCCTGAATATTTGCCATCCACCACCACTCTCTGACTTCCATCGGTTAGCCAGTTCGTTATCCAACTGGCCAAATTTCCCACTATCCCATGCCTCCTTACTTTCTGCATAGGCCTACCATGGGGAACCTTATCAAATGCCTTACTAAAACACATGTACACTACATCCACTGCTTTACCTTCATCCATGTGCTTGGTCACCTCCTCAAAGAATTCAATAAGACTTGTGAGGCAAGACCTACCCCTCACAAATCTGTGCTGACTATCCCTAATCAAGCAGTGTCTTTCCAGATGCTGAGAAATCCTATCTCTCAGCACCCTTTCCATTACCTTGCCGACCACCAAAGTAAGACTAACTGGCCTGTAATTCCCAGGGTTATCCCTATTCCCTTTTTTGAACAGGGGCACGGCATTCGCCACTCTCCAAAATCCTGGTACCACCCCTGTTGACAGTGAGGACGAAAAGATCATTGCCAACGGCTCTGCAATTTCATCTCTTGCTTCCCATAGAATCCTTGGATATATCCCGTCAGGCCTGGGGGACTTGTCTATCCTCGTGTTTTTCAAAATGCCCAACACATCTTCCTTCCTAACATGTATCTAAGTATCTCCTCGAGCTTACCAGTCTGTTTCACACTGTCCTCTCCAACAATATGGCCCCTCTCATTCGTATATACTGAAGAAACGTACTTGTTCAAGACCTCTCCCATCTCTTCAGACTCAATACCCAATCTCCCGCTACTGTTCTTGATCGGACCTACCCTCGCTCTAGTCATTCTCATATTTCTCACGTGTGTAAAAGGCCTTGGTGTTTTCCTTGATCCTACCCACCAAAGATTTTTCATGCCCTCTCTTAGCTCTCCTAATCCCTTTCTTCAGTTCCATCGTGGCTATCTTGTATCCCTCCAGCGCCCTGTCTGAACCTTGTTTCCTCAGCCTTACATAAGTATCCTTCTTCCTCTTAACAAGACATTCAACCTCTCTTGTCAACCATGGTTCCCTCACTCGACCATCTCTTCCCTGCCTGACAGGGACATACATATCAAGGACACGTAGTATCTGTTCCCTGAACAAGTTCCACATTTCAATTGTGTCCTTCCCTGACAGCCTATGTTCCCAACCTATGCACTTCAGTTCTTGTCTGACAGCATCATATTTACCCTTCCCCCAATTGTAAACCTTGTCCTGTTGCACGCACCTATCCCTCTCCATTACTAAAGTGAAAGTCATGGAATTGTGGTCACTATCTCCACTTGCCCTGGTTCATTGCCAAGTACCAAATCCAATATGGCCTCCCCTCTGGTCGGACAATCTACACACTATGTTAGAAAAGCTTCCTGGACACCCTGCACAAACACCACCCTATCCAAACTATTTGATCTAAAGGGTTTCCACTCAATATTTGTGAAGTTGAAGTCACCCATGACTACTACCCAGTGACTTATGCATTTTTCCAAAATCTGTTTCCCAATCTGTTCTTCCACATCTCTGCTGCTATTGGGGGGCCTATAGAAAATTCCCAACAAGGTGACTGCTCCTTTCCTATTTCTGACTTCAACCCATACTACCTCAGTAGGCAGATCCTCCTCGAACTGCCTTTCTGCAGCTGTTATACTATCTCTAATTAACACCCCCCACCTCTTTTACCACCCTCCCTAATCTTATTGAAACATCTATAACCAGGAACCTCCAACAACCATTTCTGTCCCTCTTCTATCCAAGTTTCCGTGATGGCCACCACATCGTAGTCCCAAGTACCGATCCATGCCTTAAGTTCACCCACCTTATTCCTGATGCTTCTTGCGTTGAAGTATACAAACTTGAACCCATCTCCGTGCCTGCAAGTACTCTCCTTTGTCAGTGTTCCCTTCCCCACTGCCTCACTACACGCTTTGGTGTCCGGAATATCGGCTACCTTAGTTGCTGGACTACAAATCCGGTTCCCATTCCAATGCCAAATTAGTTTAAACCCTCCCGAAGAGTACTAGAAAACCTCCCTCCCAGGATATTGGTGCCCCTCTGGTTCAGATGCAACCCGTCTTGGTTGTACAGGTCCCACCTTCCCCAGAATTATCCAAATACCTGAATCCCTCCCTCCTACATCATTCCTGCAGCCACGTGTTCAACTGCACTCTCTCCCTATTCCTAGCCTCGCTATCACGTGGCACCGGCAACAAACCAGAGATGACAACTCTGTCTGTCCTGGCTTTTAACTTCCAGCCTAACTCCCTAAACTTGTTTATTACATCCACACCCCTTTTCCTACCTACATCGTTGGTATCAATGTACACCACAACTTCTGGCTGCTCACACTTCCCCTGAAGGATCCTGAAGACACGATCCGAGACATCCCTGGCCCTGGCACCCGGGAGGCAACATACCTTCCGGGCCGAGTCTCGCTCGCGACCACAGAATCTCCTATCTATTCCCCTAACCATTGAGTCTCCTATCACTATTGCCTTTCTATTCTCCCCCCTTCCCTTCTGAGCCCCAGAGCCAGACTCAGTGCCAGAGACCTGGCCGCTAGTGCCTTCCCCGGTAGGTCATCCCCCCCCAACAGCATCCAAAACGGTATACTTGTTTTGAAGGGGAACGGCCACGAGGGATCCCTGCACTGTCTGCCCATTCGTTTTCTTTGTAAGTAAGTATATATCCTGTGTTGTATCAGGTAAGCGAAAGTGATTAGGTTGCCCTGTACGAAGTAAGTTTATTCTAGATGGTACAATATTTTAAGTGGACGACTGCCATTTACTTATTGCAACAATTGATCCGTTTGTATGTTGAACCAGTCCTTGTTGGATTTCTTATTCCACCAGAGGAAGTTTTCTTTGACTATTCTGGGCACATGCATTAAAATTTCAGACAGAATGACCACAAACTATGTCAATAATTGACATTTGTCATATTTTTTATACATAAAATAATATCTCTCAAACTATGGTGGCACAGTGGTTAGCACTGCTGCCTCACAGCTCCTGGGTTCCAGGTTCAATTCCAGCCTCGGGTCACTGTCTGTGTGGAGTCTGCACGTTCTCCCCGTGTCTGCGTGGGTTTCTTCCAGGTGCTCCGGTTTCCTCCCACAGTCCAAAGATATGCAAGTTAGGTGGCCATGCTAAATTGCCCTTTAGTGTCCAAAAGATTAGGTGGGATTACTGGGTTACGGGAATAGGATGGAGGCGTGGACTTGGGTAGGGTGCTCTTTACAAAGGCCGGTGCAGACTCAATGGGCCGAATGGCCTCCATTTGCACCGTAAATTCTACAAATATTCTATGAATACATGAGTGAAGGAGATGGATTTTTAAGATGATCAGTTAGTTTTGTGGTCACCATTACTGATACTAGCTTTTACTCTACTCCTTTACTATACTCTAGTGCAGTGTTTTACAAACATTTTTGCTCAGGACCCATTTTTACCAACCGGCCATCCTTCGAGGCCCAAACTGGCCGACCATCGTGGCCCAAGCCGGCCGACCTTTGCCGCACATGCCAGCCGACCTTTGCCGCCCATGCCGGCTGACCTTCGCACCCCATGCCGGCCGACCTTAGTGCCCCATGCCGGCCAGCCTTGTCGCCCCACCATTTTCACTTGCCTTTAATGTGACAGATGAGCCTGCTTGCTTCTCACAATCTCACTTGCTTTGTTATTCCATGTTACATTTCTGATAATGACTTCAGCTGATGATTTAAGATCTCACTGCAGCTGTTGAAAAAAATAAAGGTTTGTCCTCGAACTCACCATGCTTCATCTTCAAATGTCTTTGAAGTTTGAGCGTTTTAAACTTCCATTTGCCAGTGCTTCACTGCATATAACATACAGGAACTTTGAATTCTGATTTGCAGTCGCACAATTAATTACCTCAAGTAACCATCTTTATGCTGCTTTGTTCCTGTTTTCAGCTTCTTCATGGGTTGTTCACCAGAGGCCCCGGAGTTCACACCAGCACTGCTGGCAGCTGCAAGATGGAGGAATCTCTCTTAGTTCCGGAGCATGTGACATCAGAGTATGGGATGCGTGACCTGCTCTCTGCCATCGCTTTAAGCAGGAAGACTGCATCAATTTTTAAAATTTTGAACTTCTCCTGCGTCAGCGCGCTGACATCAGGAGGAGGCAGTCTTTCTCACTGGGCTCCGGGGTTGCGCACTGATGAAAGCTAGCTGCTGCGGCCATTGGGCACTACTTCCTGTGATCGGGAATGCTGCGATGCATGGCTCCATGATCCGCCCGCGACCCACCGCGGGTCGTGACCCCGACTTTGAAAATAACTGCTCTACTATACTCCCAGACACACATGACTGTGTGGCAAAATACGGCTCCAACTTTGCTGATGACACGACCATAGTGAGTTGGATCTCAAACAACGAGGAGTCAGAGTACAGGAGGGAGATAGAGAACGTAGCGGCATGATGCAATGATAAGAATCTATTCCTCAATGTCAACAAAACAAAGGAGCTGGTCATCGACTTCAGGAAGCGAAGTGTCGTCCATGCCCCTGTCTATCAGTGATGCCAAGGTGGAGATGGTTGACAGCTTTAAATTCCTAGGTAAAAACATCACAAACAATCTGTCCTGGCCCACCCAGATCAACACCAAGCCCAAGAAAGCACAACAGCACCTATAAGTCCTCAGGAAATTAAGGAAATTTGGCATGTCCACAACAACTCCTACCAATTTCAATAGATGTACTATAGATAGTACCCTATCTGACTGCATGACAACTTGGTATGGCAACTGCTCGGCCCAAGACCGAAAGAAACTACAGAGAACCGTGAACACAGCCCAGTCCATCACACAAACCCGCCTCCCCCCAACGACTGTCTACACCTCGGCAGCACGGTAGCATTGTGGATAGCACAATTGCTTCACAGCTCCAGGATCCCAGGTTCGATTCCGGCTTGGATCACTGTCTGTGCGGAGTCTGCACATCCTCCCCGTGTGTGGGTGGGTTTCCTCCGGGTGCTCTGGTTTCCTCCCACAGTCTAAAGATGTGCAGGTTAGGTGGATTGGCCATGATAAATTGCCCTTCGTGTCCAAAATTGCCCTTAGTGTTGGGTGGGGTTACTGGGTTATGGGGATAGGGTGGAGGTGTTGACCTTAGGTAGGGTGCTCTTTCCAAGAGCCGGTGCAGACTCGATGGGCCGAATGGCTCCTTCTGCACTGTAAATTCTATGATAACCTCCCGCTGCCTTGGGAAAGCGGACAGCATAATCAAAGACCACTTCCACCCGGGCTATTCTCTCTTCCAATCTCTTCCATTGGGCAGAAGATGCAAAGGTTTGAGAGCATGCACCAATAGATTCAAAAACAGCTTCATCCCCGCTGTTACCAGACTGTTGAATGACCCTCTTAGGGTCTGAACTGATCTTATGGACTGAACTGATCTTCCTATGCATCTTCTCTACAGTTGTAGTACTATATACCATATACTTCACCCGCTGTCTATTTTTGTGTATTTTCATTATGTATCCTCATGTATTTATTGTATGTTCTATGGTAAATGCATGGAGCGATCTGCCTAGACTATACGCAGAACAATACTTTTCACTGTACCTCGGGTCATCAGTTTTATTGAATTAAATATAAATACCCTACTGTATTGTGGGACTTGAACTCATACTCCGCTCATTACTCCAATAACATAACCACAATTCTGTCATACCCATATATGTTTAGCATGTTTTTGGATCTTTTATGTGAAGATTTCTGTATGTGAAGTTGTGTTATTCTTACCTGAATTCTTGTGTAATATTTTTCATTTTGGAAAAAAAAATATTTCTTCCTTTTCATTGGAGCTACACACCTTCTGGGGCCAGATTTTCACTACCGAGGTGGGCAACTTGAGTGTAGAAATTTCAAGTTTGGACAATCTTCAGACTGTTTCTGTCATGTTTAAAGAGCTGAGTATTTAAAAAACCTCAGATCATGGCATTTAAACAGATCTTATCTGCCCTTCCAAGAGTTTGCATCGACTCCATCGATTAGTGATTCCCACTGTGCAGGTTAAGGCATTGAACCCGCCAAAATAGGATATTTTTCACTTCAGCAGGGTCATTTCACCTTCGTGCTGAGTCACATCCCTTCCCTTCTCCCGCCAGCAAAAACATGAACCGTCGAAAATTAAGGTTCGATTTCTACTGTCGTATCTCTTAAAGTAAGAAAATAAGCAGGCTTGCTGTAAATGTATCTTTTTACCCTGCTCAAAACAGATGCTGGAAGATAAGGATTGCAGCATAGACTAACTTACTATCTAATTGAAAAATTAATCAGGCCTGCTATTCTACGAAGTGGCGAGAGCCTCTGGCTTCCCCGTGGTGTGATTCTCGGTGGTGGGAGCCAGCGGCAGCATCTTCTGGTCCCGCCACTGTCAATGGGATTTCCAATTTAATTCACCCATGTCGCCGGGGGGGTGCCCTCGGCGGGACTGGAAAGTCCTGCTGGTGTGAGCAGCCAGAAGATCTCGTCCAAGATCTTTGATCCTATAATGCACTTTTTCGCCTTCAAACAAGGTTTACAAGTAAAACCTAGAGTAAGTTAAAATAGGGAGAGGATCTTTGTGTCCATTCCATATAGTTAACTTTAAGCAGAGACTGAATGGAGAAGACCACAATTTGGCTGCAGCTGAAGAATCCAGCCCTCCTAGGGTTAAATTTGTTTCAGTCAATTCACAGATGTAGTTTCAAAGTAGATGAAAATCTCTGGAGGTAACTCTGTCTTCCCTCCCCCAATCCCCACGGCAATTTTAATATTTGTAAGTTATTATCCCGCTGAGTTTCTTTTTTAAGGAGTTTCCATAACATTTCCTATAAATTTGTATGCAGGCTGTGTTTTAGTGTGCATGTGTTTGAGGTGGAGGTAATAAGCAGATTAGCATTTTTACAACTTTCTGTTTTTTTATAAAAGCAGAAACATAGAAATGCTTATTTTAAAGCAATCCGTGTGCTTGAATAAATTAATTAAATGTAGTACTTTTAGCGGCGACAACCCTAATATCAATAATAGTTTTGGAGAATTCTGCATTTACTTTTATTGCCCAGCGGAAAAACAGTGCATTTTTAAACAAATACTTAACACATTAAAAATGTACATTATATTCTGATTGTTTATTAGTTTATGAGACTAATGCAAATGCAACTTTCTTCCTGTCAGATTTAAAACTGCATTATGCAGTCATGTTGTATTTTTAAGGACAGATCATTGACAGTCAATTAACAAGTTTGATTGGTGTGTCATATCATTCTTTTGAACTGTTAATAGTATGTTAATAACATTCTTTCCTTTGTGCTATCCCATTTGTGGTTTCTCAGTAGCACAGCTATTTTTTTATTCCAACCAACCTAAAATAAATCCTAAATAATAGATTATTAAGCACCTGTCTGATGCAGCTTGGGGAGATTTTTTCTGCACTGGGAGTTCACAGTGAATCCCTTTGATATTGAAATTAAGGAGTGATAGCCTTTTTATTCAAATCATAACTTCTTTTGATGGTAGCTTGTTAAGAAATATTCAGTGAAAGTCTGACCTTATCTGGTTTCCTGTGGAACAGAACTCTGATGCTGTCTGAAGGTTCATAAATGGAATGCCAATGACAATTTGTTGTTGTCGTTTTGCTGCCTCAGCCCTCAGTTGCGGGTAGTTGATGTACAGCTCTCACTTTACCAAATAACCCTTCCAAGTAAATGATCTTCTGATTGATCTGATGGTTTCAAAGCACTAGGTTCTCATTTATGGTTTGCAGTCATAGTAATTTAAGCTTGTACTGTTGCTCTGAAAAATGCATCAAAGTTGACAGCCAAACTTGACAGACAGGCACAGTATCATGGGAAACGTGATATGGGAAGCAGGCTTCTTCTACACCCATTTTTAAATATCGTACGTACACTCTACCACTGGAATTGCAAGGAAGTGCTGAATAGTTGCACATAATAATAAATTTGAACACGTTGCAGGTTTGATAAAACATGTCTTCTTTAATTTTTGTGTGAAAAGGCTTGAAAGTGCTTTAGTCTGTAATGGTTTTGTGATATAATGTTGTGGCACAGTTTCCTTCAGACTGAAAGTGGTGTAAACTGCAGTAAATTGATGACGACTTACCCTTTATTCAAAGATGAATTCAGTCCCTGGCATTTCTTCTTCAGTTTAGATTTTGATCTATTTTTTGGAAATAAATTAAATCTTGCTCCATTACCCTGAAATTGGTATTTTTTGTAGAGAATGGGCAATCTTTAATTTGTTAAACTCAGCTTGGTGCTTTCAAATTTTATTTTTTTAAGCATTTCAGACTCAATTATTGTTTGGTACATTGTTTTCATCCAAGGCATTAACATATTAACCTAAGCTGCTGCTTTTGTTTTGCAAGTTGATTTAATGTACCAAAAAGCATCATGAAATAAAGTTTTCAGAGATCCTGTTTTTCCACAAATAACTGACCATTTATAGTCACATTTGACATCCTTGAGCATTCTGAAACCTGATTAATACAAATTTTACTTGAAAGGGAGGATTTCAGCTTTGTACATTTCATTTGCCACTTAAGTCCTCTTTGCACTTGTTTGCGGGAGGGAAAACACTTGAATTTGTCACTCTACTTTTCATATTCCCTACATGCGGTTGCGGCAGCACACTTCATGCCAACAAATTCAGTGATGCAGGTTACTATATGGATGTGGTAGTATGTATTAGGGGTCATGTGGGACTGGAAGCCCTAATGTCATTGGCTGACAGATCCCAGGTCCTGGTTGGCCGTTGACCTCTAGCTCCGCCCTGAAGGCGGGGTATAAGAAGCCGGAGTCCTCCCCCGCAGGCCAGTCTACTATCGAGCTGCGGGGGAACAGACACGCTTAATAAAGCCTCATCGGCTTCACTCTATTCGTCTCTCGGAGTCTTTGTGCGCTACAATTTATTAAGCGTGTCTGTTCCCCCGCAGCTCGATAGTGTAACCATCTGCGGCCACGACCAGCAGGACCACGACGCCAACCTCCAAAAATTCCTCCAGACCGCCAAAGCCTTGTACCTCACGTACAACGAGGACAAGTGCGTTTTTAGCACCAACCGGCTAGCCATCCTGGGCTACGTAGTGCGCAATGGGATAATAGGCCCCGACCCCGAACGTATGCGAACGCATGGAATTTCCCCTCCCGCACTGCTCAAAAGCCCTGAAACGCTGCCTGGGGTTTTTTTCCTACTACGCCCAGTGGGTCCCCCAGTACGCAGACAAGGCCCGCCCCCTAATACAGACCACGACCTTCCCTCTGTCGACAGAGGCTTGCCAGGCCTTCAGCCGCATCAAAGCGGATATCGCAAAGGCCACGATGCGCGCCATCGACGAGTCCTTCCCCTTCCAGGTCGAGAGCGACGCCTCCAACGTAGCTCTAGCGGCCACCCTTAACCAAGCGGGCAGACCCGTGGCCTTTTTCTCCCGAACCCTCCACGCTTCAGAAATCCGCCACTCCTCAGTGGAAAAGGAAGCCCAAGCCATAGTGGAAGCTGTGCGACATTGGAGGCATTACCTGGCCGGCAGGAGATTCACTCTCCTCACCGACCAACGGTCGGTAGCCTTCATGTTCGATAATGCACTGCGGGGCAAAATCAAAAACGACAAGATCTTAAGGTGGAGGATCGAGCTCTCCACCTTCAACTACGAGATCTTGTATCGTCCCGGAAAGCTGAACGAGCCGTCCGATGCCCTATCCAGCGGCACATGTGCCAACGCACAAATTAACCGCCTCCAAACCCTCCACGAGGACCTCTGCCACCCGGGGGTCACTCGGTTTTTCCACTTTATCAAGTCCCGCAACCTCCCATACTCTTTAGAGGAGGTCCGTACAGTCACAAGGAACTGCCACATCTGCGCAGAATGCAAACCGCATTTTTTCAGGCCGGATGGTGCGCACCTGATTAAGGCTTCCTGCCCCTTTGAACGCCTTAGTCTGGATTTCAAAGGGCCTCTCCCCTCCACCGACCGCAACACATACTTCCTTAATGTGGTGGACGAGTACTCTCGCTTCCCATTCGCCATCCCCTGCTCTGACATGACCGCGGCCATAGTCATTAAAGCCCTGAACACCATATTCACACTGTTCGGTTGCCCCGCATACGTCCACAGCGACAGGGGGTCCTCTTTCATGAGTGACGAGCTGCGCCAGTTCCTGCTCAGCAAGGGCATAGCCTCAAGCAGGACGACCAGCTACAACCCCCGGGGGAACGGGCAAGTAGAGAGGGAGAACGGCACGGTCTGGAAGACCGTCCTACTGGCCCTACGGTCCAGGGACCTCCCAGTTTCACGGTGGCAGGAGGTCCTCCCGGACGCTCTCCACTCCATCCGGTCGCTATTGTGTACGAGCACTAATCAAACGCCTCATGAGCGTCTCCTTGTCTTCCCTAGGAAGTCCTCCTGTGGAACGTCGCTGCCGACCTGGCTGGCGGCCCCAGGACCCATCTTGCTCCGAAAGCATGTGCGGGCACACAAGGCGGACCCGTTGGTCGAAAGGGTTCACCTCCTCCACGCGAACCCGCAGTACGCTTACGTGGAGTACCCCGACGGCCGACAGGACACGGTCTCCCTGCGAGATCTGGCACCCGCCGGCAACACACACCCCCCCCCGACACCATTCACCCAACCCCCCCCCCCTTCCTGCCACCGCCGCACCCTGCGACCGCCCCCTTCCCAGGAGGATCAGTCCTCCTCCCAGGCCCGACCAGGAATAAAGCCCAAGCTGAAATCGTAAGGCTCCCGGAGACGACAACACCGGAACAAGCACCACCACCGGGGCCGAGGCGATCGACACGGACGACCAGACCGCCTGACCGACTCGTGGCGTCGATCTAAATCAATATATGGACTTTTCACAAGAACATTTTGCTTTTTCTCCCGATACCTTCTGTAAATAGTTGAAACAGGACAAAATTGTACATACTGTATTGCCAGATGAATGTTTTCCTCCCAGGACCAGCCCTGTAAACCCTTACCACCATGCGAAGCATCACCCTGCCGGGTTCATTTTTGACAAGGGGTGAATGTGGTAGTATGTATTAGGGGTCATGTGGGACTGGAAGCCCTAATGTCATTGGCTGACAGATCCCGGGTCCTGGTTGGCCGTTGACCTCTAGCTCCGCCCTGAAGGCGGAGTATAAGAAGCCGGAGTCCTCCCCCGCAGGCCAGTCTACTATCGAGCTGCGGGGGAACAGACACGCTTAATAAAGCCTCATCGACTTCACTCTATTCGTCTTTTGGAGTCTTTGTGCGCTACAATGGACTTCAGAGGTTCAAGAAGATGCCTCACCACCACCTTCTCAAGGGCAATTGGGAATGGGCAACAAATGCTGGCCTTGCCAGTGCCACCTGCCACCCACGTCTCATGGACTGGTTTAGCACAGTGGGCAAAACAGCTGGCTTGTAATGCAGAACAATGCCAGCAGCGCAGGTTCAATTCCCGTACCAGCCTCCCCGAACAGGCGCCGGAATGTGGCAACTAGAGGCTTTTCACACTAACTTCATTAAAGCCTATTTGTGACAATAAACAATTATTATTATTATTATTATGGAAGAATAAAAGATGGTTGATAGCTGTATACTGCTGGATTGGTGATTCAGTGTAGCTTTTTCCCTGTTTGAATAGGCTGAATGCAAATTACTTTGATCATGCTGCATATCAGATGTTGGAACTCCAGGTATCAACCCGTGTGCCTTTTGGTATGCAGTATAATCTTTGCGAACCTTGGCAATTAATGAACCCCAGATTGGGTCGATCTTTACTTCTGGCTTGCCTGGAAACTTCCACCTCAATATAAATAACAGTCTTGAATTTTCCTAATTCAATTTTTCTGCAGTTGGAATTGGAAAACGGACAATTCAGATTCCAGAATGGTCCCAACATTATTTATAACTGCAACCATCTATTTTTTAAAATGTCTTTAGACCTGATGGTCTCTATTCCAATCAATTGGCATCTGTGATGAACGGTGATTTTTCCAAAGAATCCGTACTTTTAAAATGCATTTATTTTTGTTCTAATCATTTTTCTCTTGGCAAAATCCACCCCCCACCCCCCCAAATCAAAGTCAGTGATTTTGCGCTGTTTTCTGTGCCAGTTGCACGGGAGCCATTCCTCCTGAGATCCCTTGCACAAATGGTCATTCTTAAAGCCTTGGAAATCAGCCTCCGAATACTGCTGCACTGTGGGAGAACATTACATCCAAGTCCCACTCTGATCAAGTGCTGTTGAGTCTGATTGTAGTACCCTCTGCCTCTGACTGATACCAGCCAACTCAGCACAGACTCGGGGATCAAACTTGGAAGCATCTTGTTGCTTTCGATCTGTGATCCATACAAATGATTTTTCCCAACCCAAATCATTAATGCCCCTCTGTGAATGACTATATATATATATAAATATATAAAAAATACATTTTCCTAAAACATGTACATGCAACACTTGAATGGTTTCAAGGTATTTCTGCACCTTTTTAATTTTATTTTCTGCACATTTTTTATTTACTGTGTCATGGCTAATGATAGGTCTGAAAGATATAGCAAAGCTGTATGTGCCTAATATGCCATAGTGTACTTAACATGAATGATGTACTCCTCAGTTCATATATACGTGACACTTGGGACTAACTATTTAGATGAATTGGAAAGCCTACAATAAACTACTTGATGGTTAAGATCAATGAATGCATTAACAAAGGTTTACCATCTAACTTTAGTGACCATTATTTCAGACTATATGAGACATAAATTTTAAATTGATTAAAACAGTTAATCTTAGAAATGAATTTAGCATTTGAGAGTTCTTTCTTTTCTGATTGATGCGTATTATCAGTCAATTCGTTAACAGCAGTGAATCAATTTGGAAACACCAAAACAGGGAACAGCCATGATAGTTCTAAAGCAGCCATGATAGTTCTAAGTCAACTTCATCTGTGGACAGTAACCAGCCTGTTAAACATGAAAAAAATGATTCATGCTAAAATAAGTCACCTGCAAACTCTTGTGCATCGCTCATAACTCTATCCACTCTTCATCTCTCTTACCTCAAAATCTCTCCCTCAGGCAAAGTCCTGTTCTTTTCCTGCCCAGAATCATACCTGTTCTTCCATCTACCCTCAGACCTTCTCCAGCCCAAGCTGCTCCTATTGCCCAACCACCTTCTTTCTTAGGGCCGTGGGATGATTGGTGGCCAAATGGAGGCTTGCGAAATCCCATAACACCGAGCCCAGCACTTGCCCACTGCCTGCAAGCAATATTGTAAGATAACCACAGAAGACTAAAACCAACATCAAAAAAAAATTTCTATTGAACATCGGGACAGTAACAGATTATTCTAAGAACTAATAAAATTAATAAAACTTAGCTATCAGTGATGTAATTAAAACCTGATCCTACTTGAAACTTACTGAAACAACTTTTAATTGTTGATAAGTTCTAATGCTGTAGGCTAGCCTCTAAAATAAAAAATCCTTTATCTCTGCACCAAAGTTGATACGGATCTAAGCCATTCTTTTTGTGACTTCAGGGAAAAATGTATCTTTATACTTCGCAATTAACTCCTTTCACATGATTTCCACTGCACTCTAAACAACGTGCATTGAGGTCATGTGAGTATTGCTACCTCATTTTTGTCAAATCTTGTTTCCCTTATTTTGTATCACTTGCCTCTAAATCCAGCTATCGAATCCTGCATCCATTTGTTTCCAGTGCTATAATTTTAAATTAGTTATAAATGAGAAGTCTTGCTTTCTTGACTTTGGGTAGCTGACACTTAACACAGGTAGTGCATCACATCTCCAGTGCTATTATCAGCATATCATGGGCTGGTGTCAGCAGCCAACTGATGCAAGACGTAACTGTACAGTTGACCCATTTTAATTGCTTTTCTCTCAAAGTATTAACACTTTAAGATTGCAGTAAATTGTTGAGAGTACCAACTGGCTCACTTGTCGTGGCTGAAACTGGCTCTTAGAGCTTACCACCAAAGTAAAGAACTCAGTTCAGCAGTGTAAATGCTGGGAGCCCAGCTGATGCTTTCAACCTAAGCAAGCACCAATGTAAAAAAAGCAACATCACCACTGAAGAATGGCAAATTAGGTGAAATACTGAAGGGTACTTGTGGAGTACTTGTGGAACTGTACTCAAACTAGTAGGCAACATCTTAGGCAAAGGGGAGGGATAATTGTAGAAACATTGTTGAGGGAAAACAAAATCCAAATTAATTTTAACGTTATTTTTAAATTTGATAATTATTAAAGGACTATTAGCTTGCACGTGGGGTGCTTTTAATAAAACAAAATAGCAAACCTCCTTCACATTTGTTGGGGGCTGCAGAAGTGGACAGGAATTTAGACACCGTGTTAGAATGGAGAGGCAGTTGAACTCAGGTCACCAAAAGTGGAGTTGAGATTGAAGTTTGTGGGAGGCTTATATAAACTGGAAAAACAAAATGTAACAAGGCAGAAAGGTTTTGGAGAGAATCCCAGAGGGCTAAGACATGATAGTTGAAGATAGTGGAGCGAACAAAATAGAAATCACCCAGAACCAGGACAGTAGAAGCCATGTGGTGTAGGTAGTGTTGGAGGTTGATTTCAGAGATAGGGTGCAAGAGGGTGGAGCTTGTAAAGAGCTGTAAATGTTGAATCCAATACAATGAGGACATGAAGCAAGGCAGAGATGATTGGCATGAAAGTCCAAGGTAGGACATGATAAGTGTTCTGGATGCATTTGCGTTTGTGCAGAGGGGAGCTTGGGTATGTGATGATGAAAGTGTTGGAAAAGGTCAAACCTTTGGGTATGTGATGATGAAAGTGTTCGAAAAGGTCAAACCTGAAGGTAGCGAAAGGATGAGGGTTTCAGTTCGAGTGCTGGTCAGGACAACAGAAATGGGTGAAAGGGAATATCTTTTTCTCAGGTATTGACCTTTGTGCTGTTTGGCACTCTTAATGTGATAAAGTATGGAACCCTGAGGGAGGGGGAAGAATTGCTTTTGTTTGGATTAACAGGAATGAATATATTATTATTGAGGGGGAAATAATATTTTGAGGGCAGTGACATTTGATTTGGAGATTCTCGTTAATATTGGCTTGTGCAGTCAGGATCTGCTTTTTTCCTGTTCAAACATTTCTTTGCTGTTCAGAATTATTACTTGCACTTCAACAGAAAGATGCTGCATAATGCATTCCTAAACAACTTTTCGATGACAAAAATATGAACTTTCAAATTAAATTGAAGATGTTCTTTGACTGTAAACCTCTGTTTGTAAAAACCTATTGCCCAAATGAAACGTTTTATGGTGCTTTCAATGCACACATAGAACATTACAGCGCAGTACAGGCCCTTCGGCCCTTGATGTTGCACCAACCTGTGAAACCACTCTAAAGCCCATCTACACTATTCCCTTATCGTCCATATGTCTACATATGTCTATCCAATGACCATTTGAATGCCCTTAGTGTTGGCGAGTCCACTACTGTTGCAGGCAGGGCATTCCACTCCCTTACTACTCTCTGAGTAAAGAACCTACCTCTGACATCTGTCTTATATCTATCTCCCCTCAATTTAAAGCTATGTCCCCTCGTGCTAGTCATCACCATCCGAGGAAAAAGGCTCTCACTGTCCACCCTATCCAATCCTCTGATCATCTTGTATGCCTCAATTAAGTCCCTCTTAACCTCTTTAACGAAAATAGCCTCAAGTCCCTCAGCCTTTCCTCATAAGATCTTCCCTCCATACCAGGCAACATTCTGGTAAATCTCCTCTGCACCCTTTCCAATGCTTCCACATCCTTCCTATAATGCAGCGACCAGAATTGCACGCAATACTCCAAATGCAGCCGCACCAGAGTTTTGTACACAGCAAGTAGACACTTGTGTTTAATGTTCTCTATCTTCCACTTGCCAGGAGTTTTATGGCAGAAAATTCTCATATTTCACTAGCAATTTGTGGCAAATTAATAAAAGTGTTGAATACACAGAAAGACAAAACAATATCTGGTAATTTCATAAATATCTTGAAAAAAGAACAATAAATTTTAATTTGAGGGCCATCATGGTTAAAACTAATTTGTGGAGATTTTTGTATACCTGTAAAATTGATTGACATTAAATTGTAGTAATTTAAAATAAATACATTTGGACATGATCAATAACTGAAAAAACATACTTTTATTGTATCTAACACTGCTTTTCTCCTCTTCAGTTCTATTTAATTATTTTTCGTCTGTGCCTCAACTTTCTTTCGTCCACATATTTTTCTGTCTCTCATTTCAGCTGTTATTCAGCCAGTCACTGGATACAGTACAGTCTTTTGTGTCTGCACTTCCTTTATTGCTGCTTGAATGTAACAGTCTGCACCAAGTACGAATTCTAAAGTCAGACAGTTGGGAGGTAGTAGAATTGTCTGTTTTCAGATGGACAATGTTTAGTGCAGCATGTTCACACCATTGCTGTCATTTCAATGCCAAATCTATCAGTAAGGACTGGTATATGGCGCAGTGGTTAGCATGGCTGCCTCATGGCGGCGAGCACCTGGGTTCGATCCCAGCCCCGGGTCACTGTCCGTGTGGAGTTTGCACATTCTCCCCGTCTCACCCCCACAACCCAAAAAGATGTGCAGGGTAGGTGCATTGGCTACGCTAAATTACCCCTAAAATTGGAAAAAGGAAGAATCGGGTACTCTTTTTTTTTTAAAAATGTTTTTATTTAAGTTAGGACTGGTACAGCATGGCCTGTGAAGCAGGACAGTATCTGACAGCAAGATCTGAATTTCCATGTTTAACAGCACGTGTGTGCACTTTGCTGCCAGATTTTCTTCACTGCTACTGAGGAATGTTAAATAACCTCACGGATATCCTTATCACATAGGCTATAGCTATTCATTAATTTATTAATAGGTGTTGGAGATCTGTATATAAAAAAGATCCCCATCCCATGTGCTTGTAGTTTTTGCTTTCTTACTCAAATCACTTACTGGATACATGAAGATTCATTCCTGAAGGTAGTAAATTGTTCTTAGAGAGTTTTATAATGTACATTTTTAAAATTTATTTTTGTTTCTGTCCCTTTTCTCTCTCTTGATCCAATCTTATCCTCTCTTTATTTCTTTCTCTGTACCTAATTTGACTCTAATTCACCCTATTTCCATCTCCATTGCTTTTCTCTATCCTTAACTCTCATTGATTAAGGAGATAGACTGTTGGTCCTGTCATTCATCAAGGTCCCAGATGGCCCGTCGACCTTGCCATGCTGTTATCAGCTCGCACTTCCAGCAATAAGAATCCCTATTGTCAGTAAAGACCAGGATTTGAATTCAGTTTTTCAGTTTTATGATCCAATGTCTCTACAGTTATAGCTACTCAGCTATACTCGATTGCCCTAAAATAAATTATTTAGGGCAATAGGCCCACAAAACAAAATGGAAAATAACAAGTATGAATCCCTGATTATTCATTTTACTATAATTGGTAAAAATAGATAAAAGTGCACCTTCATTGACTCGCAAACATTTATTTTGACACTGAAGGTAAAATACTTGGTTTAGTAAAACAATTCTCTGAAAGCTGAGTGGATGAAGGCTTTTGTAAATTGAGGCTTTTTAATGAAAAACATGATTTGATTTTCACAAGCTTCAACTATGACAGCCTAATTAAAATCATATTACCCCAGAGCTGCGGAAACTAGTTGTTTGATTATACTAATTATTAATATCTGAATTTGAAGCTATTGAATGAAGGTAATTATAGTTTGTTTTTCATTTACTAAATTTAGCCGTTTGATTGGAGCGCAGACATTCAAGAAGTATTCAATTTATAGTTCTACGGCTTTATGTGGGATACACCATGTTCTCCCATTCACATCTTGTGAATTGTAATTTTGATCACTGTTTATTCTGTTTCTGATTGCGGTAGTAGAATAGGAAAATTTTTAATAAATGGTCGTATTTGCAACAATTAAGACACTAATTGAACCTGAAGAGATGGGATTATTTACCAGTGAGGCTACAAATTTAACATCCCTAATCTTGTTATGAAAAGATTTTCTATCCGCATATATCAGTATGGGTTCGTAGCCTGAGGTTCTGATTGATCCAGCCATTGAGGTCTACTCTAAGGTCATAAGGTCACATGGCTTTGCAAAAGCCAGCAATTAGCACATTGTCACTTGTGATTATTTACATTGGCAGCATCTTGTAAGCAAGTATTTGACTGACAGGTCAGCAGGTCAATGGGTCTTATCTGAACCTGTGACCTATTGGGATAGCAGGGATCACCCAAACAGCTTGCAGCATTAATAAGACAAGTTTTAATACATTACAAATTCAACCATACCCTTCAAAAACATGTGTTAGAAGCATGTCATCGTGGAAGAGATCACTTTTATTTTAAATCAGCGGACAAAGCTTTGCTGCTAATATCTGGAATGGTCAGTGATCACCAGCTTATAGAAGATCCCTGGGGTGTGATTTGTATCATTATGTTTTTCCTGTATAAAGTTCTCTTTCGAAACAACATCAAGTTTCAGAGCTGCAGGCATCCATAGGAGTTTTATTTCTATGCTTGGACCAAATTACTGAAATCCGGGCTTCATTTTAAATTTTATCACAGAACATTGTTTACAGTATGAATGTTGATGGAGGGTCCCAGGTTCGATCCCCGGCTTGAGTCACTGTGCGGAGTCTGCAAGTTCTCCCTGTGTCTGCATGGGTTTCCTCCAGGTGCTCCGGTTTCCTTCCACAAGTCCCGAAAGACGTGCTGTTAGGTGAATCCGGCATTCTGAATTCTCCCTCTGTGTACCTGAACAGGAGCCTTGGTGTGGCGACTAGGGGCTTTTCACAGTACTTTCAATGCAGTGTTAATGTAAGCCTACTTGTGGCAATAAAGATTATTATTTAAAGTATCAGAAGTAGAAAATGCGTTCTGCTTGTTAGACATTTGTTTACAGTAGATAATAAGTTGGATGTTTACTTATTTTTATTTCATGGGATATGAGCATCACTGGCAAGGCCAGCATTTGTTGTCCATCCTTAATTGCCCTTGAACTGAGTGGCTTGGGATACCAATCTGGAGTCACATCTAGGCCAGACCAGGGATGGCTGACAGATTACCTTTCTAAAAGGGCATTTGTGAACCAGATGGGTTTTTATGACATTCGATGATAATTGTCATGGTCAGTCTTAACTGAAACCAACATTCAGTTCCAGATTTATTAATTGAATTTAAGTTCTACCAGCTGCCATGATGAGCATTAGCCTGGACCTCTGGACTACTAGTCTTGTGACATTACCACGACAACAAGCAAAACCTACTTTCATGTTCTACATCATTTATTTCATACTCAAAGCTTCTGTCAGCAGCCTGGACTCCTGTATTTAACAAAAGTAAGGCCCAGTAGTCTCTACTCCACCCCAATAATGTTGTTAAATAATAATCTAAGGAAAGCACCACCTGCTGTATGGGTAATATTTCTAATTTGCTGCAGCAATTTTCCAGTGGTTTCTCTGGAGTGACATTGCCAGTTTTATATTGTGAAGCCAAGCTCATTTAGGATTATGTTGAAAGTACCCAAAATATCAGACAGGGAATTTTTAAAAAATATATATTTTATTGAAGTTTTTCAAACAAAAATTTTCCGTTTTTACAACTTAATAAAGGAATATACATTAAACGTTATTTAAATAATATATTAAACTAACAACAGATGGAAAAAGAAATAAACAAAAAGCAAATATCAGCAACTAACTAAGAAAAAACAAGAGCACGAAATAATCCCCCCTCCCCCCTGGGTTGCTGCTGCTGTCTTTTCTGTTTTTCCATTATCGTTCCGCGAGATAGTCAAGGAACGGTTGCCACCGCCTGGTGAACCCTTGATCCGATCCTTTTAACGCATATTTTATTCGTTCCAGTCTTATGAACCCTGCCATATTGTTTATCCAGGCCTCCACGCCCGGGGGCTTCGCTTCTTTCCACATAAGTAGAATCCTTCGCCGGGCTACTAGGGATGCAAAGGCCAAAACGTCGGCCTCTTTCGTCTCCTGCACTCCCAGCTCTTCTGCAACCCCAAATATAGCCAACCCCCAGCTTGGTTTGACCCGGACCCCCACCACCTTTGAGATCACTCTTGCCCCACCCTCCCAGAACTCATGCAGTGCCGGACACGACCAGAACATGTGAGTGTGGTTCGCCGAGCTTCCCGAGCACCTCCCACACCTGTCCTCCACCCCAAAAAACCTGCTCAGTCTTGCTCCCGTCATATGCGCTCTGTGTAGAACCTTAAATTGAATCAGGCTAAGCCTGGCACATGAGGATGAGGAATTTACCCGACTTAGGGCATCTGCCCACAGACCCTCCTCAATCTCTTCACCCAACTCCTCTTCCCATTTTCCCTTCAGCTCCTCTACCATCGCCTCCCCCTCGTCTCTCATCTCCCTGTATATTTCGGACACTTTACCTTCTCCAACCCATGCCCCAAGAATCACTCTATCCTGGACCCCTTGCGTCGGGAGCCGCGGAAATTCCCTCACCTGTTGCCTCGTAAATGCCCTCACATGCATGTATCGGAAAGCATTCCTTGGTGGCAATTTATATTTTTCTTCCAATGCTCCCAAACTCGCAAACGTCCCGTCCACAAACAGGTCCTTCAGCTTCCTAATTCCTGCTCGCTGCCAACATTGAAATCCCCCATCTATCCTCCCCGGGACGAACCTGTGGTTATTCCTTATCGGGGACCACACCGAGGCACTTGTCACTCCCCTATGTCGTCTCCACTGCCCCCAGATCTTCAAGGTCGCCACCACCACTGGGTTTGTGGTGTACCTTTTCGAGGGAGAACGGTAGTGGCGCCATCGCCAGCGCTTTTAGGCTTGTTCCCTTACAGGACGCCGTCTCCAACCTTTTCCACGCCGCACCTTCTTCTTCCCTCATCCACTTACAGACCATCGACACATTGGCGGCCCAATAGTAGTCACTCAGACTCGGCAGTGTCAATCCCCCTCTGTCCCACCATTTTGACCGCCTGTACTCTGCCCGCCAATGACAGGGCACCATATCCCACCTCTTAAAGTCCTCCTCCGTCTGCTCGACCAATCGCGTCAGGTTAAGTTTATGTAGGGTTCCCCAGTTCCTGGCCACCTGAATCCCCAGGTATCGAAAATTCCTTGCTACTCTCCTCAGCGGCAGAGCATCTATCCCCCTGCCCTGTTCCCCGGGGTGCATCACAAAAGGTTCGCTCTTTCCCATATTTAATTTGTATCCTGAGAACTCTCCAAACTCCCTGAGTATCTGCATTACCTCTGGCATACCCTCTACCGGGTCCGCCACATATAGCAGCAAATCGTCTGCATATAGTGACACTCGATGTTCCTCTCCTCCTCTAAGCACCCCCCTCCACTTCTTAGAGTCCCTCAGCGCCATGGCCAATGGTTCAGTTGCCAACGCGAACAGTAACGGGGACAGGGGGCACCCTTGTCTTGTACCCCTATGTAATCGAAAGTATCCCGATCTTTGCCTGTTTGTAACGACGCTTGCCACAGGGGCCGCGTACAAGAGTCTAACCCATCTCATGAACCCCTCCCCGAACCCAAATCTCTTCAGCACCTCCCACAAATAGTCCCACTCCACCCTATCGAATGCCTTCTCTGCATCCATCGCCACCACTATCTCTGCCTCCCCCTCCGGTGGGGGCATCATCAAAACCCCCAGCAACCTTCGTACATTGGCATTCAATTGTCTCCCCTTAACAAACCATGTCTGGTCGTCATGTACCACCCCTGGGACACAATCCTCTATCCTTGTCGCCATCACTTTGGCCAGCAGCTTGGCATCTACGTTTAGGAGGGAGATGGGCCTGTATGACCCGCGCTGCAGCGGGTCTTTGTCTCGTTTCAGGATTAGCGATATCGTCGCCTCCGACATTGTCGGGGGTAATGTCCCCCTTTCCTTAGCCTCATTAAAGGTTCTCGCCAAAAGCGGGGCCAACAGGTCCATATACTTCCTATAAAATTCAACCGGTAACCCATCTGGTCCCGGGGCCTTCCCTGCTTGCATGTTCCCAATTCCTTTGATCACCTCATCCACCTCAATCTGCGCCCCCAGACCTGCCACCACGGGAACTCTAGCTGGTCCAAAAAGTGTATCATTCCCTCTTTCCCCTCCGGGGGAAAGCCTCTCATAGAATGTCTTGAACACCTCGTTCACTTTCCCTGCTCTCTGCTCCATCTTTCCCGTTTCGTCCCTAACTCCACCAATCTCTCTCGCCGCCCCCCTCTTCCGAAGTTGTTGGGCCAGCAGCCGGCTTGCCTTTTCCCCATACTCATATTGTATCGCCTGTGCCTTCCTCCACTGTGTCTCTGCCTTTCCCGTGGTCAGCAGGTCAAACTCTGTCTGTAATCTTCGTCTTTCCCTGTATAGCCCTTTGTCTGGGGCCTCCGCATACTTCCTATCCACCCTCAAAATTTCCCCTACTAATCTCTCTCTTTCTTTACCCTCTTGTTTCCCCTTGTGGGCTCTGATGGAAATCAGCTCTCCTCTAACCACCGCCTTCAGCGCTTCCCATACTACCCCCACCTGGACCTCCCCATCGTCATTGACCTCCAGGTATCTTTCGATACATCCCCTCACCCTTCCGCATATCCCCTCGTCCGCCAGTAGTCCCATGTCTAATCGCCAGAGTGGGCGCTGGTCCCTTTCCTCTCCTAGTTCCAGCTCCACCCAATGCGGGGCGTGATCTGAAACGGCTATGGCCGAGTACTCCGTTCCTACCACTTTCGGGATCAGTGCCCTTCCCAAAACAAAAAAGCCTATCCGGGAATATACCTTGTGGACGTGGGAGAAAAAGGAAAACTCTTTACCCATCGGCCTGGCGAATCTCCACGGATCTACTCCCCCCATTTGCTCCATGAACCCCTTAAGCACCTTGGCCGCTGCCGGCTTTCTCCCGGTCCTGGATCTGGACCGGTCCAGCCCTGGGTCAAGCACTGTGTTAAAGTCTCCCCCCATTAACAGGTTTCCCACCTCCAGGTCCGGGATACGTCCCAGCATTCGCTTCATGAATCCCGCGTCATCCCAGTTCGGGGCATACACGTTCACCAGCACAACCGCCTCACCCTGCAATCTGCCACTCACCATCACATACCTGCCCCCACTACCCACCACTATGGTCTTAGCTTCGAACGATACACGTTTCCCCACCAGTATTGCCACCCCTCTGTTTTTCGCGTCCAACCCTGAGTGGAATACCTGCCCCACCCATCCTTTCCTTAGTCTAACCTGATCCGCCAACTTCAGGTGTGTCTCCTGGAGCATAACTACGACCGCCTTCAGTCTCTTTAAGTGCGCAAACACCCTTGCCCTCTTAATCGGCCCATTTAAACCTCTCACATTCCACGTGATCAGCTGGGTTGGGGGCCATTTACACCCCCCCCCCCCCCACCCCCACACGTCGACTAGCCATCCCCTTTTTTAAACCATCTCCTCACCCAGGTCTCACACACCAGTCTGCTCCCTAGACGGCGCCCTCCCGTCCCGACCACCTCGTCTCGTATCAGCTCCCCCTTACTCTCAGCAGCAGCAACCCAGTTAATTCCCCCCCCCCCCCTAGATCCCCCTCTAGCTTGATTGCTCCCCCCATATTGCTTCCGGAAGTCAGCTAACTCTGGCTGACCTCGGCTTCCCCCGTTCATCCTTTGACCTCCCTGTGTGTGAGGCTCCCTTCCTTTCTGCGCCCTTTTTCCCGCCATAGTTTCCATAGCGCGGGAAAATACCCGCGCCTTCCTCTCGGCCCCGCCCCTAATGGCACAGTGCCCTCATTCCCCTTCCCTGTCCCCTTTTCCACCGGCGCCCACATTTCTTCATGTCCCCCACATCGGGGGAAGAAAAATTCCCCGTCCAACATTACTATACATTAGCCCTCCCCTCTCCCCACTTTACATTTCTGTGCCACCACCTCGCTACCCCTCTCCAGGCATCAGTTTCTCAAGTCTAGTCCAATTTCGCTTCCTGAATAAATGTCCATGCCTCCTCCGCCGTCTCAAAGTAGTGGTGTTTGCCCTGATGTGTGACCCACAATCTCGCCGGCTGCAGCATCCCAAATTTGTCTTTCTTCCTATGGAGCACCGCCTTGGCCCGGTTGAAACTCGCCCTCCTTCTCGCCACCTCCGCACTCCAGTATTGATACACGCGTATCACCGCGTTCTCCCACTTGCTACTCCGTGTCTTCTTAGCCCAGCTCAGGACCATCTCCCTGTCCCTGTAGCGATGGAACTTCACCACTATTGCTCTTGGTGTTTCCCCTGCCTTTGGTCTTCTCACGAGGACCCGGTATGCTCCCTCCACTTCCAGGGGGCCCGTTGGGGCCTCAGCTCCCATTAGTGTATGGAGCATCGTACTCACATACGCCCCAGCATCAGCTCCCTCTTCCTTCGGGGAGACCTAAAATCCGTAGGTTCTTCCTCCTCGAGCTGTTCTCCAGGGCTTCCAGCCTTTCTATGCACCTCTTGTGTAGTGCCTCGTGCGTCTCCGTTTTTACCACCAGGCCCTGTATCTCGTCTTCATTCTCGGCTGCCTTTGCCTTCACTCCACAGAGCTCCATCGCCTGGACCTTTTGTGTTTCCTTTAGTCCCTCGATTGCCAGTAACATCGGCGCCAGCACCTCTTTCTTGAGCTCCTCCACACATCGTCGGAGGAACTCCTGCTGTTCCGGGCCCCATACCATCTGGGCTTCCTCGGCCGCCATCTTGCTTCTCCCTTCTCTTCTCTGCCGCTGCTCCAAAGGATCCTCCACAATCTGGCCACTACTGTCGCTCCTTTCCATCCACACCCGGGGGGACTCCTTCCTTTGTCGCCTCACACTGGGTTTGGCCGCAAAAAATTTCCGTTGGGGCTCCTGATAAGAGCCCAAAAGTCCGTTGAAACGGGAGGTGCCGAAACGTGCGGCTTAGCTGGTCATCGCCGCAACCGGAAGTCCAGACAGGGAATTTGTTCATCTCGCCAGTTTGCGCTGGATTTGAACCTAAGGCCCATCGTGAAAAGTGTGTATCTACTATAAAGTACTGTCAGCGCAGACAAAGGCCATTCGGACTAAAGAGTCCATGACACTGTTGATGCTTCCCTTGAATCTCCTTCCACTCTACTTCATCTCATCCTATCAACATATCTTTCTGTTCCTTTCTTCTTCACGTGCTCATTAGCTTCTCTTTGAATGCATCCATACTTTGTCTTCGCTGCTAACGAGTTCCACATTTTAACCCATGCTGTTTTCTCCTGACTTCCCTCTTGGATTTATTAGTGACAGTCTTATATATATGGCCGATTGATCTATCTATCCTATCCGCCAAACCTTTTCATAATCTTGAAGATATTTATTTGGTTACCCTTCAGTCTTCTCTTTTCTAGAGAAAAGACCCCTGGCCTGTTCCATCTCTTGCGATAGGTGTAACCTCTCAGTTCTCATATCATCAGGGTGAATGTTTGTGCATGTTCCAGTGTCTCTCTAAAATGGAGACCAGAACTGTACACTCCAATTACTCCAATTCTGGTCTAATTATGGTTCTGTACAAGCTCAATGCGGCTTCTCCACTATTAATTCTATCCCTTTAAAATAACCCTGGCATTCTTTACACTGAGCCACCAACTCTGCAGCTATTATAACTTCAAGCCCCATTCTATGTAATCTGTGTGGTCAAGTTCACTCTTGCCAAAATTTGCACAACTCATCTCAGTTTAATCAACAGAGTGCAGGGATATGAAATCACTGCAAATGGAGAGGATGAAAACCATTATTTCTTACTTTCTAAAGCTCATTGTTTTAAGATTTTTTTTTCTCTCTCTTTTATAAGAGGGGAACCGAGAAATGTGGTGTACATGGATTTCCAAAAGGCATGAGAGAGTTGGCTACCAAAGAATGGGAAGTGGGCAACATATGCCAGAGTCTCTCCTTCAACATATATGGAAGGTAAAATATTTGGTTGATTAGCCAAATATATAGATGTGAATTTTGGTTTGGCAACATTTGAGGACCGGATCAGCAAAACAGGAGAGCACGAAAGAATTTCCACCAGCTGTGCCTCTGCTGCATCCTCCAGAATCAATGGGAAACTGTTGACAAACACTAGTGTCTTCGTAGAATCACAGAAACGTTACAGCACAGAAGGAGGCCATTCAGCCCATCTTGTCTAAACCAGCCTGAGGACACCCAGGTGCCCGTTCTAATCCCACCTTCATGCTCCCAGTCCATAGCCCTGTAGCTTGAGCATTTAAGGTGCAGATCCATGTACTTTTTAAGAGTTTAGGGTCTCTGCCTCCACCACCAACTCGGATAGCAAATTCCAGACTTCCACTACCCTCTGCATAAAAAGGTTCTTCCTCATGTCTCTTCGACACCTTCTGCCTCTTATCTTGAATATCAAGGGAAACAATTTTATCTTGTCTATTCTATCTCTTCCCCTCTTCCTTGAAGCCAGGATCTCAAGATTCAGGCAAAACTCCAGCAAAATCAACTTCGATGGACTGGCCACTGTGTGCTGATGGTGGAAACCCGGTTCTGGTGTTGAAGAAAAGGGAGAGTCTGAAGAGTTCAGAAGAAAGATGTTCACTTGGCGTTACAGCAGTATTTACACAGGACCCAGTTACACATCTCTGGGTCCTCACTCCTTTCTGTCAGCTGCTACAGCACTGTTATGCTAGTGCTGGTTAACTCACATCCTAATCAGGATTCGGGAGCAATCATCCCCAGCTGGATGAGTCCCATGCAAGGTTACAACATCCCTCCCCCGCCCCCTCCCCCCAAAGTCCGAAAACTCACGCAGAAACGGCCATGGAGGACAGGACAAAGAAAAATTGAGGAGGACACACAACCGGTACAACGAAACCGCAATGGCCAGGCAACAACACAAAAATTTAAAGTGTTTCGGGCCCAACAAGACACCAGAAGAACAACAACAGGATGGACTGGCGTACATCCTGCTGAACATTATGTCTGGCTAACCACACAAAAGGTGAAGCCTGGGGACGGTGAGCAGCATGGCATCTGACCTATCAACCCAAGGCCTTACTGGCACGGTGTACCTTTCAGCCACAAGGGGACAGGGTGGGGGGGGGAGGCAGTGAAGAATCATCAGACAACGGCCAACACTACACCCATATACCCCAAAAAGCTCACCACAGCATCCGTGTACAACAAAGGGGAATTTACCATGCCCACCGAAGCTAAGGGAGCTTTCACCCCAGAATTTACACAGTACCGGTTCAATCAGGCATATCGCCCAAGCAAAAACACAGGGTTCACACAACCCTGTGTCTGTGGGCACAAAACTTGCAGCCATGTAAAATACCACTCATAGTCCCAGTCATCAACAGCCTTTCAAAATCAACACCGCACTCACAAACCCTAACGACTGTCCAAAAGGGCGGCGGCCAACTCCAATAAAGATTCCCCAGTAAACTGTTCTGCCACAGCAAGCCGGCATTGCGAAAGGACCGGCAATGGAAAACGGATGAAAACTTTGCACTTCCATCTCCAGAGGTCGCTCTGATGACGCCGTCTTGGGTACTGATGGATACATGGAACTCTTCCAGCACACTCGCTGCACAAGCTGGCATCCATCCTCAGCCCGGCGCTCACCAGCTGTTTCAATAAGGTTCCAAAAAGGGGCCTCACAGCAACAAAAAGCCCGTACCTCAGTCCACACTTCATTCAAAAACAAAAAAAAAATTATTTCAGGGAAGACGGCCGACAGCTCTATTTCATCCTCGTCGCCAATGAAGTAAACGGCAACGGGGAAGTCCAAAGATTTCATAAGAGAGGTTTATTCAGCCTAACAGCAATATTTACACAGGACCCAGTTACACATCTCAGGGGCCTCACTGCTTTCTGACCTGTTATACGAGTGCCAGTTAACTCATAGCCCAATCAGCACTAGGGAACAATCATTCCCAGCAGGGTGAGTCGCATGCAGGGTTATAATAGATGTTCTCAACTCTCAAATGGCGAACATTGCAGGGAAGGACAAAGAAAATGCTTCAAAGACACTCTGAAGTCCTCATTGCTTGAAGCTCAGCAGTATTGGCATTGATGACTGGGTGGAGCTTGTTGTCAATCCTTCAGATTGGTAACAACTTGTCCATCAGGCTGCATCACTCTTTCGGTCTAAATGTCATAATAATGGGGTGGCGCAGTGGCTAGCACTGCTGTCTCACGGCTCCGAGGACCAAGGTTCGATCCCGGCCCCAGATCACTGTCCGTGTGGAGTTTGCACATTCTTCCCGTGTCTGCATGGGTCTCATTCCCACAACCCAAAGATGTGCAGGGTAGGTGGATTGGCCAAGCTAAATGAAATGAAAATGAATGAAAATCGCTTATTGTCACAAGTAGGCTTCAAATTAAGTTACTGTGAAAAGCCCCTCGTCGCCACATTCTGGCGTCTGCTCGGGGAGGCTGGTACGGGAATTGAACCGTGCTGCTGACCTGCCTTGGTCTGCTTTCAAAGCCAGCGATTTATCCCTGTGCTAAACCACCCCCTGGTTGCAGCTCAATTGGAAACAAATAGAATTGGGTACTCTAAATGTGTTTATTTTTTAAATGTTGTAATGATGAGGCAAAGCAGTGGCAGAGAAAGAAAGAAAAGGAAGCAAACCCTCCACCTCGTATCCCACTACCTCCTGGGACATCCTGCCACACATGTCCAAAGTTCAGTGGGTTGAGAATTGGCCTGTTCAGTTTCATCACGGCACATGGCAGAAAATTGCAGCGTGTGCAAACATTATAATCTTTATTGTCACCAGTAGGCTTACATTAACACTGCAAAGAAGTTACTGTGAAAAGCCCCTAGTCACCACATTCCGGCTCCTGTTCGGGTACACGGAGGGAGAATTCAGAATTTCCAAATGACCTAACAGCACGTCTTTTGGGACTTATGGGAGGAAACCGGAGCACCCGGAGGAAACACACGCAGACACGGGGAGAACGTGCAGACTCCCCACAGACAGTGACCCAAGCCAGGAATCGAACCTGGGACCCTGGAGCTGTGAAGCAACAGTGCTACCCACTGTGCTACCATGCTGCCCAAACATTGTCCTGGTATTGAGGGACAGCAGGAAACAATGAGCCCTGAAGCTGTGCAATTCTTCCTGAAGCCTCTACCTTTTTATCTCTCCTCTTTTACGATTTTCCATAAACCTTAATGAATTGGCCAGGCTGTTGGTCAACTGTTCTATGATCCTCTTTATTACAATCCCAGACCAGACCCCAACTAGGATATGGGACAGAATCCCCGATATTTTATTATAATTTTGTAAGACTGAGGAAAGGATATTTCGTCCAAGAGTGATTTCTTGCAGAAATAGGGATATGATATATTAAAGCAAACTTTATTAATAACACAGTATTAAAGTATCTTAAACATCACACAAGAACATAGCTTACAATTACCCCTGAAAGAATGCTAATCAATACACTGTAATCCTTAACTGCCAACTTTATTTCCACTCAAACAGCAAAACCATCTCGGGTCCCAATCCACTTTTAATTAGAGTTAACATACTCAGGAATGTTTGCTGTATAGAGGTGTCTTGGATATTCCACTTTGAGAAAGAGAGATCTTTTGAGTCTGATTGAAAGAAAGAGACCTGAAACCTTGTCAGAATAATGCAGAATCTCTGGCTGTATTTCTTCAAAAACCTTCACAGCTCTCCTTCCAGGCCAAAAAAACCCCACCTGACTGCATCAACCCCTGGCTCATTTCATTAACTACATCACTTTGCTAAGCTGAACACAATGTTTCCAATTAACTAGTCCCCAGAGAACCCATATAAATAAACTTCCATTAGCCCAAACTTTTACGATGCCTTAATTTCACCTGTCTTCAAAACGCATAGAACATAGAACGATACAGCGCAGTACAGGCCCTTCGGCCCACGATGTTGCACCGACATGTGAAGTCAAAAAACAAAAGCCATCTAACCTACACTTTGCCATTATCATCCATATGCTTATCCAATAAACTTTTAAATGCCCTCAATGTTGGCGAGTTCACTACTGTTGCAGGTAGGGCATTCCACGGCCTCACCACTCTTTGCATAAAGAACCTACCTCTGACCTCTGTCCTATATCTATTACCCCTCAGTTTAAGGCTATGTCCCCTCGTGCTAGCCATTTCCATCCGCGGTAGAAGGCTCTCACTGTTCACCCTATCTAACCCCCTGATCATTTTGTATGCCTCTATTAAGTCTCCTCTTAACCTTCTCGCTAACGAAAACAACCTCAAGTCCATCAGCCTTTCCTCATAAGATTTTCCCTCCATACCAGGCAACCTCCTGGTAAATCTCCTCTGCACCCGCTCCAAAGCTTCCACGTCCTTCCTATAATGCGGTGACCAGAACTGTACGCAATACTCCAAATGCGGCCGTACCAGAGTTTTGTACATCTGCAACATGACCTCATGACTCCGGAACTCAATCCCTCTACCAATAAAGGCCAACACTCCATAGGCCTTCTTCACAACCCTATCACCTGGGTGGCAACTTTCAGGGATCTATGTACATGGACACCTAGATCCCTCTGCTCATCCACACGTCCAAGAACTTTACCATTAGCCAAATATTCCGCATTCCTGTTATTCCTCCAAAGTGAATCACCTCACACTTCTCTACATTAAACTCCATTTGCCACCTCTCAGCCCAGCTCTGCAGCTTATCTATGTCCGTCTGTAACCTGCTACATCCTTCCGCACTGTCGACAACACCACCGACTTTAGTGTCGTCTGCAAATTGACTCTCCCACCCTTCTGCGCCCTCCTCTAGGTCATTGATAAAAATGACAAACAGCAACGGCCCCAGAACAGATCCTTGTGGTACGCCACTTGTAACTGAACTCCATTCTGAACATTTCCCATCAACCACCACCCTCTGTCTTCTTTCAGCTAGCCAATTTCTGATCCACATCTCTAAATCACCCTTAATCCCCAGCCTCCGTATTTTCTGCAATAGCCTACCGTGGGGAACCTTATCAAACGCTTTACTGAAATCCATATACACCACATCAACAGCTCTACCCTCGTCTACCTGTTCAGTCACCTTCTCAACTCGATAAGGTTTGTGAGGCATGACCTACCCTTCACAAAGCCATGCTGACTATCCCTAATCATATTATTCCTATCTAAATGATTATAAATCTTGTCTCTTATAATCCCCTCCAAGACTTTACCCACAACAGACGTGAGGCTCACCGGTCTATAGTTGCCGGGGTTGTCTCTACCCCCCTTCTTGAACAAAGGGACCACATTTGCTATCCTCCAGTCCTCTGGCACTATTCCTGTAGCCAATGATGACATAAAAATCAAAGCCAAAGGCCCAGCAATCTCTTCCCTGGCTTCCCAGAGAATCCTAGGATAAATCCCATCAGGCCCCGGGGACTTATCTATTTTCAACCTGTCCAGAATTGCCAACACCTCTTCTCTACGTACCTCAATGCCATCTATTCTAATAGCCTGGGTCTCAGCATTCTCCTCCACAACATTCTCTTTTTCCTGAGTGAATACTGACGAAAAATATTCATTTAATATCTCGCCTATCTCTTCAGACTCCACACACAACTTCCCATCCCTGTCCTTGACTGGCCCTACTCTTACCCTAGTCATTCTTTTATTCCTGACATACCTATAGAAAGCTTTTGGGTTTTCCTTGATCCTACCTGCCAAATACTTCTCATGTCCCCTCCTTGCTCGTCTTAGCTCTCTCTTTAGATCCTTCCTCGCTACCTTGTAACTATCAATCGCCCCAACTGAAACTTCACACTTCATCTTCACATAGGCCTCCTTCTTCCTCTTAACAAGAGATTCCACTTCTTTGGTAAACCACGGTTCCCTCGCTCGACGCCTTCCTCCCTGCCTGACCGGTACGTACTTATCAAGAACACGCAGTAGCTGTTCCTTGAACAAGCTCCACATATCCAGTGTGCCCAACACTTGCAGCCTACTTCTCCAACCTATTCCCCCCCAAGTCATGTCTAATGGCATCATAATTGCCCTTCCCCCAGCTATAACTCTTGCCCTGCGGGGTATACTTATCCCTTTCCATCATTAACGTAAACGTCATTGTGTAGAAGATTGTAGTTTAGTCGGGCAGTATGGTCGGCACGGGCTTGGAGGGCCGAAGGGCCTGTTCCTGTGCTGTACATTTCTTTGTTCTTTGTTCTTTGTTTGTCACCAAATTGTGGTCACTGTCCCCAAAGTGCTCACCTACCTCCAAATCTAACACCTGGCCTAGTTCATTACCCAAAACCAAATCCAATGTGGCCTCTCGTCTTGTTGGCCCGTCAACATATTGTGTCAGGAAACCCTCCTGCACAAATTGTACAAAAAACGACCCATCTAATGTACTCGAACTATATCAGTAACTATTTGGAAAGTTAAAGTCTCCCATAATAACTACCCTGTTACTTTCGCTCTTATCCAGAATCATCTTCGCCAGGAATTGAACCTGGATCTCCAGCACTGGGCAGCAGTACTAGCCACTGTGCCACTATGTCCACAGATTGGAAGGTAGCAACTAGTCAAGAAAAGGAGAGAGAAATCAGGGAACTATAGACCAGTTGACATCAATAATAGAGAAATTATTAGAAAGTACTTGGTAACAAGCACTTTGAAAATCATATCATGATAATGTAGAGCCAACACAGATTTATGAAAGGAAAGTCATGCTTGATAAATCTGTTACTTGAGGTTGAAACTAGTGGGTTAGATAAGTGGGAACCAGCAGATGTAGTGTATTTGGATTTTCAAAAACAAATTTGATAAGATACACTGGGATGAGAGGGCTGTCCTATGAGGGGAAATAAATTCTATGATAATCTGATTAATCTAGGACAAAGGTTTGGCACAACATCGTGGGCCAAAGAGCCTGTTCTGTGCTGTATTTTTCTATGTTCTATGAGTATCCCTGCAGTTTAGAAGAATTAAAGGCAGTTTCACTGAAATGTGTGACATTCGTAAAGGACTTGAAAAGGGAGATGCTGAGAGCTGTTTCCCCTGGCCAGGGAGTCCAGAACTAGAGATCGCAGTCTCAAAATAAGGAATCTGCCATTAGGGTCCGCGATGAGGAGACATTTATTCATTCAGAGTTACATATCCTTCGAATTCTCCAGCCCAGAGAGCTGAAGAAATTCAGTCAATGTGTATATGCAAGACTGAGATGGAAGAAGATTTTGGATATTTACCGATCTGAGGATAGTGCAGGAAGCTGGTATTCACAGTACAGCATCAACAATAACATTGAATAGCAGGACAGGCTCTTGCCCCTGTTTTCGGGATCTCACACAGCATCCTTGAGCAGATTTGTGCAATGTGATAATGGACAAGATTGGTCCATGCCTAAACTTAACAAAATAATCTCACCAAAATAGTTATTTCTTGTTAAGAACTTCATGGATATAGCACTATGAGAATGAGTGACTGATCTTTCAGAATTTGATTGTCCTATTAAAAAATCAGTCCGAAAAGGGGAATAAATAAATGATGCTTGGAAACCAAATGTACATGTAAATGTACAAATCACATTCATATTATTTGGCTTCCAGCTCCTTCACCTTTCATCACAATTCGTTTAAATAAATGGTACTATTTTTTTTGTAAAATATTTTTATTCTCCTTTTTCACATATTCTTCAAAATTTACACCCCACCAACAAGTAGTAAATGGTAACAAATACAAAGTCAATTCCCTTATCAACAACAACGATCCCATCCTCCCACCACCCCAAACGACGACCCACCTGACAATATAAGCATCGAATAAGTCAAACCCTCCCACGGTGGGACAAACAAAGGAGAAAGAAAAAGGAATCAGGAATCGCCTATGGTCACCGTTGACCTATAGAGTCCCCCCCCCCCCCCCCCAAACATTCAATGCCATCCAATCCCTGAAAGAGTACCGTAACTGACACCCATGCATTGCAAGCCCACCCCCCCCCCCCCTTCCCGACTCCTCCCCTCCACTTCCTCTTACAAAACTCCTCTCCCCAACCTCTGTTCCTTCCCCCAACTTTCCACCCCGACTAGACTCATCGGAACCTGTTCTGCCTTAAACCGGCCAGCGTGGAGGCCCCCGCCCGGGTCTCTCTCCCCCTTGCCCGGTCCCAGGAAAACCAAGAAATCCCCTTTAGCACACAAACCCCGCATGCACACCCAAGCCCCAAAGAACCATCATTGCAAGCGAAAGTCCCATCTCTTCCCTTGTCCGAGTATATACAACGTTAGCTCATTTAGCACATACTCCAGCTGCAGTGAAAAAATACAGTTACATGAGGCTACATCGGTACATGACCACTTTCACTTCAGCTACAGTCCTTCTGCCTTTGCAAACTCCTCCGCTGCTTCCTCCATCCCAAAATAAAAGTCCTTGGATTTGTAGGTCACCCTCAACTTAGCTGGGTATACTATGCCACACTGCACCTTACTGATGTACAGTGCCTTCTTCACCTGGCTGAAGGCAGCCCGCCTCCTCGCCAGCTCCACCATATAGTCCTGATATATGCATATACTAGCTCCAGCCCCCTACACCACCCGCTTCTGCTTTGCCCAGCACAGGACCTTCTCCTTCACACTGTACCTACGAAAACACAAAGTTACTACTCTTGGCGGCTCACTCTCCTTTGGTACAGGCCTCCACGACCGATGAGCCCGATCCAGCTCATATCGGGAGGAATCATCCCCCTCCCCCAATAGCTTCGCCAACTTCGTGGCAAAGTACTCAGTCGGCCTCGGGCCTGCCACTCCTTCGGGAAGACCCACAATCCTCAGATTCTGTCGCCTGGATCTGTTTTCCAAGTCGTCCATTTTGGCTCGCAGATCCTTGTTGACCTCTATCACCTTCCGCATCTCCTTCCCCATCGAGGTAATTTGATCACTGTGCTGCAATAATGTCTCTTCCACTTCCCTCAGTGCCTCGCCTTGCTCCCGCACCTCTGCCACTGCGCTCAAAACCGCCGCTCTCACCGGGCCAAACGCACCCTCCACCAGCACTGTCAGTACCGCCCCCATCTCCTTCTTCATCACCTCCATGTACTTTGTGAACTACCTTTCGAGTTCAGCCGTGGGCAATGCGGCCTCCCCTGGTGCCCCAGCCTCCACTTTTCTTGCCATCCCCGTGGTGATCTTTCCACTCCCCGACGGACTTTCAGCTGCTTTTTCCACGGCCGTTTTTTTACTTGTTTTTGACATTTCCCTTCACTGTGCCTTCTCCCTGCTTTTGCCGCCTCTGTTGCCCCTGGGACCGGGCGTTAAACCCCGAAAATGCCGTTCCCAAACCCCGAAAATGCCGTTCCCGAACCCCTGCCAGCCCCACGGAGGCCCCAGAATGGGGTCTGGGAACGGGCGCCGCGTCGGAGTAAAACACTCCGGTTTTTACTTCGGCGTCAGCACTTAGACTCCCGTTGGGAGAATCCCGCCCCCTATTACTGCTGAACAACTTCTCTGACCCTGAAAAAGATGATTTTCTTAAATGATGAATGTCAAATTTCTTTGTTCGATGATAAAAAGAAAATTCTATAGCTTTTAAAGTAAAAAGATTTTCATCTCAAGACTTGTTTGGTATTTATATCTTCTCAAGGCCTGTTTGGTATTATCCCATAATCAATCATATATGTCCCAATTTTCTATTTCAGTTTCTGTAAAATTATTACTTGCGAATGTTTGTCACTTTCTGCTTTGCAGCTTGTGATAATTCTTCAGTGTGATTGGCTGTTTAACATGCTTGATGGCATCACTGTTTCTTGAAGCTGGAGATCTCATAAAGCTGACAATAGTATGAAATTAATTTCAGGAAAGGTGAAATCCATGCCACGGAGCATACTAGATCTTTGTGGGCAGCTTTGTTCAAAGTCAATGGCAAGTTTCATCGCCTTGTCACGAACCACAAAATCTGGGCCAACATGATATTGTCCTCAGTTTTGCACACTTACTCAAAGCCCAGATGCTGGTGTATGCCCTGTGCTTTAGGTTCTTTCATGGTGGTGGTGGTGGGGAGGCGGGGGGAGAGAGAGAGAAGGGTATTAGCCAGTCATGCGATCTCAGACCGCATCCTTGATGCTGATTACCACGGTAATATCAATTCCTTGCCTCAACACTATTCATCCCTTGCCTTCGTAAACAAAGTTTGCCAGCTATGTTTTTTAAATAAAAGCACAAGGAACTTTGCACAAACTAGTTGATGTTGTTAAGCCAAGCTGTCGAAGACAACTGGTAATCTTTAAAGATAAGGTGTATATCTCAATTAATTTGGTTCATATTTTATGCAAATGAAAAAAGCATTTACAGCCCAAGGTATTTAGAAAATGTTTTCCTAGATTCTTTGGGATTTTGGAGACTTTTCGGGGTATAAACTGAATGTTGGGAAAAGCGAGCTTTTTGTGATACATGCGAGGGGCCAGGAAAAGAGACTGGGAGAGCTACCGCTTAAGGTGGTGGAGAGGAGCTTTCACTACTTGGGCATTCAGGTGGCTAAGAGTTGGGGTGCCCTGCACAAGCTCAATTTATCGTGGTTGATGGATCAGATGGAGGAGGACTTTAAGAGGTGGGACATGCTGCCGCTTTCCCTGGCGGGCAGGGTGCAGTCCGTAAAGATGACGGTCCTCCCAGGTTCTTGTTCGTCTTCCAGTGCCTTCCCATTCTCATCCCCAAGTCCTTTTTCAAGCGGGTAAATAGGATTTTTTTTTAAAAATAATTTTTATTCAAAGTTTTTCATAGATTATCACAACAGAAAAATAGAACCCTTTTGCACAAATAATAAAACACCAAGAACAAAAATTCATAAATAAACATAAATAGGATTATTACAGGATTTGTGTGGGCAAACAGGACCCCGCGTGTTAAGAGACTGTTCTTGGAGCACAGTCCGGGGGGGGGGGGTTGGCGCTGCCAAACTTTTGCAGCTATTATTGGGCAGCGAATATATCCATGATTCGGAAATGGGTAATGGAGGGAGAGGGGGCAGCGTGGAAACGGTTGGAAGCGGCGTCTTGTAACGATACTAGCTTGGGGGCATTGATAACGGCACTGTTGCTGCTTCCGCCGACGCGGTATACCACGAGCCCGGTGGTGGCAGCAACATTGAGGATCTGAGGGCAGTGGAGATGGCACGGGGGGAGGCAACGGCTTCAGTCTTGGTCCCGATACAGAACAATCACAGGTTCGTTCCGGGAAGAATAGACGGGGGGTTCCTAAGTTGGCACAGGGCGGATATCAAAAGGATGGGGGACTTGTTCATTGATGGGACTTTTGCTAGTCTGAGGGCGCTGGGGGAGAAATTTGGGCTACCCCCGGGGAATACCTTTAGGTACATGCAGGTTCGGGCGTTCGTGAAAAAGCAGGTGGGGAATTCCCGCTGCTGCCTGCCCGGAGGATACAGGACAGGGTGGTCTCGGGCATGTGGGCAGGGGAGGGCAAGATATCGGAAATATATCAGGAGCTGCAGGAGGCGGAGGAGGCCTCGGTGGAAGAGCTGAAGGACAAGTGGGAGGAGGAGCTGGGTGAGGGCCTGTGGGCTGACGCCCTGGGCAGGGTCAATTCCTCCTCATCTTGCGCCAGGCTTAGCTTGATTCAGTTTAAGGTGTGCACCGAGCGCATATGAAAGTGACGAGAATGAGTAAGTTCTTTGGGGTGGAGGACAGGTGTGTGAGATGCTCAGGGAGCCCAGCAAATCATGTCCATATGTTCTGGGCATGCCCAGCACTTACAGGATTTTGGAAAGGCTTCGCAAAGGCGATACTCGGGTAAAACCGAGCTAGGGGACAGCGATATTTGGGGTATCAGACGATCCGGGAGTGCAGCAGTCGAAAGAGGCCGGAGTTCTGGCCTTTGCCTCCTTGGTAGCTCGGAGAAGGCTCTTGTTAATGTGGAGGGACGCGAAACCCCCAAGGGTAGAGGCTTGGGTCAGTGACATGGCGGGATTTCTCAGGTTGGAGAGGATTAAGTTTGCCTTGCGAGGGTCCTTGCAGGGGTTCTCCAGGCAGTGGCAACCGTTCCTTGACTTTCTCACGGAACGTGAGGTGGACGTCAGCAGCAGCAGCAAACCGGTGGGGGGGTGGTTTGGGGGCGGTGGATGGATTTTGTTTGTAAAGGGCTTATACCCCACCTTGTTTTGTTAAATTGTTAAGTTGTTTTCTGTTTTATTGCTATGCTTTTTTTCGTTGTTTTTCTTTTTGTAGGGGTTTGTAAAAATTATTGAAAAATTTTGAATACAAACAACTAAAAAAAAAGAAAATGTTTTCCTTGTTTATTTTCCTTGCTTATTTTGAACTTATTTCTCGCTCTGTATATTTTTGAATAGTAAACTTGTTGAAGTTAAATTAATGAAGTTAGGAATAAATGATGCTTCATGCTTATTAACACACAGTTGTCATTGCTGAAGTGGTTGGGTTGGGCTCATTTTTTTGTTGCAATCTTCATCTCGACTGTTGGAATAGATTCCTGAACAGCATAAGTTATCTATCCGTCTCTGATCTGCACTATAGTTCAATGTTTATTTGTTGTGTATGTATATATATATATATAATATAATGTGTGTAGCAATGCACCAAATTTTTATGTAAATGTGTTTGATCTATTTTCTATTTTGAAAAATCTCATTCCTTTTAGTAGAGATCAGCACATTGTTAATGACTTTTATTTATCCTCTTAGGTTGGAGATGAAATATTTTGTGCTGGTCAGATTGGATTGATCCCATGCACCATGCAACTTAGCATAGGAGGTGTCAAATCTGAAGCTGCTCTCTCTTTGAGCCATGTCCAGAAAATTCTTGAGGCTGTGAAAAGTGAAACAAATCTAAGCAATATCTTGCTGGCAAACTGTTATGTCACTGACAAGAAATATATCTCCGTTGTTCAAAATCTCTGGCAAAAGAGCCTAAGGGAACACTCAAAAGAGGTAAGCAATAGTGTCTTGTGATACATACACTTGTTCAGTGAAAGTGTTGAAAATACTATAGATTATTTGCTTTGCAGATTAACTTCAGTAAAAATTGCATTTACTTAACTACTTTTTTACACCTAACAGCAATAGATCCCCAAGTTTATATACCCTCAACTTTTTTTTTCAGTATCAAACCAAACTTTACCCTGTCTGTCAAAATGTACCCAAATGAACTTCTGACTCATTTCACAATGTAAACTTCTGTAGTTCACAAATGCAAAAACTACTTTGAAGTTCTTGGCAGCAAATGTTCAAATGTAACACACATTTGCATGTAACGCACAATACTTTCCTTCAGGAGAAAGTACATCAGAGAGACAGGCAGGAGTCCCGTTACATTGTTAAAACGTCCTGCACAATGAAATGTTATTTTATGTCCTAGAAAGGTACTTTTTGTTGCAACTTGAGAACTGCAGTGCAAGAGAAAAGGATCTGGCTTCACTCAATCGCCTGACTCCAAAAGGGGTGCATGTTAAAGAGTGTGTTCATACCTTTCATTATTGGTAAAAATATTTTGTGCTTTTTCTGTATAGTTGTGTTGGAAATGTGTTAGTCAGGTAGATGTTGCGATTCTGTACTTGTGTCACTGCTAAAATTTAGGTTCTTAATGTGAAAATCAGTTTTCAAGATTGCTTTGATCTTCTGTCATGTTTTTTTTGTGCTCCTGTATCCTCTTTCAATCAAAAGTATTTAATGGTCAGTGCCAAAATCTTCCATAAATGCCAGTTCACATTGACTGGTCTAACTTCTTCCTCTTCCCAAATATAATGCCCGGTGCTTCCACAGAATATTGTCATGAAACCTGAAAAAGGTCAATGAATTTACATCAGACTCTGATGCTGACTGGGCAGTGGCAGACTTTATGGGGCCCCGCACTCATCTTCATTTCTGCCCCCATCCCCCCCTGCAATGATGCCACGCCCCTTCCCCCAATTATATCATGTACACCCTGCCCCCCCCACCCTAACCCCACAACACAAAAGTGCAAATTAAGCCTGCTGCTTTAGTATTTTTCAACTTGTAAATAATATGAATAATCGCGAAATTAAAATCCAAGCTTACCTCTCGTCAGAATGGCAGTAAAGATGTTCAATATTGCAAAGTGTGTATTCAGGAAGCAAACGTGTGCTGATGAGCAACAAGATGGAAAAATCAGCCAATGACATCACTGCAGCACAGGCCAGTGCAGGACAGATTGAGCCGGCCCTGTGCAGGAGCAAATACTCCAATCAACAAGATGCATATGCTGCTGTTCAGTATATTTCAGAGTCTCATTCAGTTTCAAAAGTTAACTTCCTGTCACAAAATGAAATACGTTATTGCTGTAAATTCCCATGAGTGGAATGGTCAGTGAATCCTAATCCAATCCACCTGCCTGTGCCAGTGTGGGCAGCAGGGTACCTCTCAACAGCAAGTCATTGAACATCTCCCGTAGGTGCAGGGCTAGTGCTCCGCAAATGTTTTATAGAAGTCCACCAGGAATCCGTCCGGACCTGGTGCCTTCCTCGATTGCATGGATTGGATGCTCTCCATGACTTCCTCCAGTTCTAGTGGTGGTTCCAACCACTGCCTCATTTTTATCCCCCACCACTGGTCGAGGAACCTCATCATCTTCAAGACCCCTCCAGGCGCTCAGAGGTGTACAGCTCTCGGTAGAAAGTCGCAAAGGCCTCATTGACCTTGACTGGTGCCGTGACTAGTTTGCCGTTCCTGTCCTTTGTAGCAGATGGCCACCTGCAAAGGACCACCCCCGCTCGTTTGCATTTCAATGGCCCATTTTCCCAGGACAATAGTACTCCAGTCAAGAAACCGGAACAGCCACAGAGTGATCGTCGCCACTCCCTTTACTCAGAAAGCCCAACTGCCAAGGTCAATGACCGCTAAGGACCCGTCCAGCCACCAAGGCACCCTCCCCTTTATTGGCCGACATCGAAGACAGTGATCAGAGCCCTGTCGAATTATTGGGTCCAAGGTTAAGGACCGCTCCAAAGAGCGCGAAATCCCAGAGGGATAAAAGAGAGTGCAGCCTTGTGTTCTGTCTCTTTTGGATCCGGCCTGTGCCAGCCCAACTATAGCAGGAACAGCAGCCAAGTTCAAGACCAACGATCGCTACCTGACGGATGAGCCCAGCAGAGACAGAGCCACTTTCTTCGAACCGGCCAAGTGAAATCCAGATAAAGGCCTTATCCATTTGCACAGTGCCGGTCGCCCTGAAGTTAAGTGTAGACTATTGTAGCTGATAGGTGTAGTTTAACTCGTAGTAGATATTGTGTTTGCATGTCGAGGTAACTCTTGTATATGTAAATAAACCATCTTTTGAACTAACTAACTGGTTGTGTGGGCATTTGATCGATATAAGGGAAGGCCTGTGGTTCACCAACATTATCATTAATATTAGCAACAGTATTGGCGACGCTGTTGGGATCGAAAACAGGCAACATTATTGGCGGACTCTGACGGGACTCGATTAAAAGTGACTTTGTCACTCCGAGAGAACCCACAAACTTTGAATCCAATTGCAAGAAAGAGAAAGAACTACAAGTGCAAGTCCCATATCGACCAAATAACCAAATTTCGGAAGTGTATACTAACCCGCATGGATACCTAACAGGGAAGAGTAAGGTAAGCTCATTAGAATTGTGTACAACTATCGAGAGATTGTGAGCCGGAAAATAGCTTAGGCCATACCCTCTGTTCAAATTGCCGCTTATTCCCCTGTCCCAAATTAAAAGTAGAGAAAGAGATAAGAGGAGTAATGGCCACTAAAGCAATGGAACGATTGATGAATCCACAAGAACCCGAGGTTGCAGCGACTAACAGAGCAGAGCAATGCCCCATATGGAAGTGAGAGTTAAGGAAATACTTAAAGGGGAAAGAATGGCCTCTTTGGTCGAATCTTTGCACTAATGATGAGTCAGGTCCAGGAAAGATAGGACAAACTTGGTGGGAGAACCTAAGCAAGGTCTACAAGAAAAATGTAGGGAAAGTCAGAAAGCCGATGGCAATAGTGTCCTGTTTGGCACAGTTGCAAGGCACAGAGGAGGTCGTGAAGACGCTCCGTAGGCAGTTAACTGAGAAGGAAGAAAAGAAAGAGGGAAACAGTAACAAAAGCGAGAAGATAATTAAGCAACTCCGGGAACAGTTAGCAGCTAAGGTAAGGAAATGGTCGATGTAAAACGTGCACATCAATCTTGTTTAGTTTGCCTTAGAAGCTTCCAGACCCAGTACGATAAAGCCTACCAAGATACACAGGGCGCAGTCCTGGTAAGGGAGTAAACAGAACAACAGGTCGCCCAGCTAACTAGCAAATGCGCAGATTTAAAAGCAGCTTTGAGAGCGCTCCACAGCTCCACTAAGGAACAGAGGCAGAGATCCTCTGTTGACCATGCTCAATGCCGACAGAAGATAGAAAAGTTACAGATGCTACTCTCAGTACAGAATGGCTTCAGGTACACTTTCGGGCAGGATTTAGATGAGGAAGATGCTCCCGATTGGCAAGAGTTAAACAAAAGCGCCCAAAGAAACGTAGAGGACACGGGAAATCAAAATCGAACCCCCCACGCCCAAAAGGAAAAGCACAGGCAGCACACCCCCCCACTCCATTCGACCCCCATGAATCCGGTTACCACACAACGCAAGTCATCGGATCAGGATGAGCCTGATATCATTTACACCACCCCACTATCCAAAACCCAATTAAGAGAAACTTGCACGAAAATTAGTCCATTGGAGCCCACCGCAGACCTGCACAGCTTCTTTTGAGGAGGTGCGCCAACAAAATGTTATGTACGGCCTAGATAAGAGAGAAGAAGTAAAGCTAATAGTTATGAGCCTTAGCCAATCCGTAAGATCAGCTTTGCCCGAACCCCAAAATGTAGCAGGAGGAACCCTACAGGAAATGAAAACAGCCATATTAGATGCCATCGGGTATCTCACAGGAGATCCAGTTGAGGGTTTAAATCACTGCAGGCAAAAGAAGGGAGAGCAGCTGGACGCATTTGCTGGTCGCCTATGGATTCATTTCACGGCAGTCTATGGACAATTGAACCACGCACACCTAAATGAGGAGGACACCACTAAATGGTCCCGCACCTAGTCTCGCATGCCACAGACGTAGGTCAAAAGGCTTGTGTAAACTACAACCCCGCAGATCACACACACAATAAAGTTTGGGTATTGAAACAACTTTCTAGAGCATGGGAACAAACCCTTCATCGACAGACAGATCAGGATGAGATAGAAGCAAACATGCGCACCCACTTGGGACTAGCCAGGACCCAGCATATGGATAAACAAGGATCGACACAAGGAACAGCACCCCAGAGCACAGGCACCACGAGGTTGTTACAATTGTGGCCACATGGGACATTATGCCCGCGATTGCCGACAAAACCCCCCGAACCAGCACCGATACCAACAACCGAACCCCCTATCTAGGAACAATGTTAGGCCTATGCATAATGTTAGTGCCCGTTCAGACGATTTAGCGTTTAATCCCACAGATTGACGGTGTTCGGACTCCCCAACTTGGGTCCGTGACACACGCTGGGACAAATCAGGCAGACCAGTAGTTACAGGCACAGTCCGGGGACATACAGTCGATTTCCTTTGGGACACAGGAGGATCTCGCACCACTTTGAACTCCTCCACCATGTTTCAACTGACAAATGGCCCACCACAGACACCATCACCCTGAGTGGATTCACCGGCCACATACAGCAAGGATATATCACAGCTCCCGTACCCATTCAGATAGGGACCATTAGCACCAGACACCCCGTTGTTTTAGTTGACCTACCCCAAACAGGAGAGCATATTTTAGGCATTGGTTTTATGAGCTCCCATAACCTTTTGTTTGACCCAGTAAACAAATGTGTATGGCGAATGGCCAAAACAGCTAGGGCTCCCGCTACGCTCACAGTAGGGGATTATGAAAACAGGATTTGCTCAGTAGGGGACTATTGGTTTAATCCGCAAACAATTAGTGCAGACCAGATGATCAGAGAGGTCCTCATAAAACACAAACTTGGTTCGCACAACACAAACACGATTATGGGAAGATCCCAGGTACAGTAAAGGTTTAAGGCCCCGATCCAAAGCCGCAAAAGCAATACGGTTTCTCACATCAAGCCGAGGGTGAGATTTTGAAGGTTATTAATAGTTTGTTAGACCAAGGAGTTATTCGACCCATAGCGTCCACAAATAATGCCCCAATTTGGCCCGTAAAAAAGCCCGATGGTTCGTGGCGACTCATGATCGACTGCCGAGAGAACTTAACAAGGTAACCCCTTTAGCAGCCCCCACTGTTGCCACAAGTCCCAAGGCTACACTCAAACAGGGAATACAGGCAAAGTACTTCATAGTGCTGGACATCAGCAATGGCTTTTGGTCCATCCCATTAGACAAGGCCTGCCAGTATAAGTTCGAGTTTACGTTTCAAGGGCAGCAGTACACGTGGACATGCCTCCCACAAGGATTCCATAACTCCCCCTCCATTTTCCACCGACAATTGGCCAACGGACTTTCTGAACTTTCCCGACCCGAATGCCTCATTCAATATGTAGGTGATCTGCTCTTGCAAACGGACACAAAAGAGGAACTCGTAGAGCTCTTATCGGAATTACTAGGCCTACTGCAATCCATCGGACGCAAGGTCAACCCAAAAAATCCAGATTTTAAAGGAAAAGGTTCTTTATTTAGGCACCGTCATCACCCATGGGAAGAGAGAAATTGAGCAAAATCGGATCTAGTCCATCGTTAAATTGCCCCTGCCCCAAAATGTCACTGCACTCCGGTCATTCCTAGGTTTGGTAGGATATTGCAGAAATCATATAAATAGTTTTGCCACTAAAGCAGCCCCACTCTCAGAGCTCCTTAAAAAGTACACTCCATGGGAATGGCTTCCGCAGCACACAGGTGCCATTGATGATTTAAAACGCACCCTAGGCACAGCCCCCACTATACAAGTTCCAGACCCAGACTTGCCCTATGCCATAGAAGTAGCAACCACCGACCGAACCCTATCAGCAGTACTCCTGCAAGAACGACACGATCACTTAGGACCCGTAGCCTATACCTCAAGAGTATTAGACCCCGTAGAGCAAGGATTCTCAGCCTGCGAACGGCACTTGCTTGTAGTCTTTTGGGCAGTACAGTACTTTGCGTACATCACAGGCCTCAACCCAGTCACGATCTTGACCGAGCACACCCCCACGCAACTATTACTAGACTGTAGATTAAAGGACGGTTCAGTCAGTCAAATCAGAGCAGCTCGCTGGACACTACTGTTACAAGGCAGGGACATTACGGTTAAACGCACCGAGACCCACATAAGTCTGGCCGATAATCTCCAATATGCAGGGACCCCACATGAGTGCCAGATCATAGCAGCCCAACACCACACAGGACCATTTATCCCAAAGTCACTACACCCACCAGCAGGCAGTAAGACACAGAATTCACAGAAATTTATATGGACGGTTCCTCCACAATCGAAAATGGCGTTAGGATTAATGGTTGTGGAATTTACGTAGAAGTCGCGCAGGGATGCTCACTAGAAGAGATCGCTTTAAAATTGCCCGGCCACCTAGGTTCACAAGCAGCAGAACCCGCAGCCATAGCCTATGTAATTCAGCACCCCGACTCTTTTCCAACCCCCGCAGACATACACTCAGACAGCCTGTATGTGTGCAACAGCTTAACAGAATTCCTGCCCCTGTGGGAATTTCGAGGTTTTGTTTCAGCCGATGGAAAGCCCCTACCCTCTGCCCCGTTGTTAAAGCACATTCTCAAGACAGCCTCAGATCTCACATTATTATTATTAAAGTAAGAAGCCATCATCGCTCCTCCCCACCCGGTAATGTAAAGGCAGACGCCTTAGCCAAAGCAGGATCACCCCATGGCCACTTCTGGCAGCCACCCGAAAGCGAACCGATACACTCAGTCCAGGTTTCCCAGCCCAATGTTGAGAATCTATCCCAAGCCCAAAAAGAAGACGACACCCTCAAACAGGTTTTAAACGGCAACTTCCCGGCCTCCTATGATAAATGGAAGGACGCACTGACTGTACAGGATGGCATAGTTTTTAAAAATGGAATTTATGTGGTCCCCACCCAGGACAGAAACCAGCTCATTTACCAATTTCATGACAGACACGGACATCAGGGGATATGCAATACCGTTGCCCATTTAAGACCTTTGTGTTGGTGGCCCGATTTAAAAAGCGATGAAACCCATTAGGTCGAGAATTGCCTTATCTGTGCTCAGAACAATCTTGAATATTATTCGAAGAAAGGACAATTACGTCACACCCGACCTGTGAATGGCCCTTGGACAAATTTGCAAATCGACTACATTGGCCCCCTTCCCCCTTGCAGAAGAAATGGTTTCAAGTACGTGCTGGTTGTAATCGACACCTTTACTAAATGGGTAGAAGCATTTCCCTCACGGAGAAACACAGCAAAGGCCACCGCTAAGATTTTGACCCAACAGATATTCACACGCTGGGGTTTCCCCCGCAGCATTGAGTCAGACTAAGGTTCCCACTTCACCGGCAGAGTCATGCAAAATGTTTTAACAATTTTTGGGATCAGGCAGAAATTCCATATAACGTATCACCCCCAATCCAGTGGCATTGTCGAGAGAATGAATCAAACTTTAAAAGCGACCATTAGGAAGATGGTGCAACAGGACAATACCACGTGGGACACGGTCCTCCCATTTATTCTCATGTTTATTCGGAACACCCTTTCCAGTTCAACAGGTTTCACCCCCCACACTCGCATGACCGGATGGCCCATGAAGGGTATTAAATATTTATTAGGCCTCGATTTGGCAAGCCCCACGGTAACCGCTCTCACCTACGAAAAAGCAGTCCAACAGTTACAGATAACATTGAAGCGGCACAACTCACTGCAGCTGTCCGATTAGGCGCTAGAAGGAAGCAGAGTAAAGCCTGCTTTGACAAAACCGTCCACCCCGTAGAGTACACAGTTGGTCAGCAAGTAATGGTTTCACTTTACAACCCCAGTTCTTTCCTCTCCCCCTAATTTACAGGACCCTACTCCATTTCCAACAAAGTGAGCCCCTCCGTGGACAAGATAACGTACCCCAACAGTAAAGCTGGTTGGTTCCACATCAACCAACTCAAAGTCTACAGATCCCAATGTAGCCACTCCCACCACATCTCTCTGGCAATAGGAGACGATTATGCCCCGCCCATCGACAAGTTAGTCCAACCCCTCCACCAACCCTCACCCAGCCATGCCAGCATTTATCCCTTGTCCACACCCACAGACCCAAACTTGTCTCTGCCCACAGGTACAGACTTTCACTTTGAACTTGACTCCGACGACAGCGAGAGCCTCCCAGATTTGATTACTATCCCTGAGCACTGGCGCGATCTCTCTGCCCCTAGTCACCCAGCCCCCGACTTATACATCTTTGACCCCCTTTATGCCCTCCTCCAGCTACCGCCACAGCCACTGCCCGACCACAGTAACTTGCCCTCCACTCTCACCGCCCCTACGCCTCACGACAAACAAGCCCTCTTTGGCACCGCGACAACTCTTGCAGACTAGTAAGGCAAGACGATTTGGATTATCCGACGGCCCACGCGGCCAAGGCACAGAAACGGCAGACACGAGTCTGGCAACCGGGAGATGGTGATGATTCGGATACTGACTCACGTTTCGGTAATGCTTTTACAACACTATTTGGTACATAACCCTGAGGTGTCCAGATGATGAGTAAGTGACACCGCCTAAGTATTAAGGTGTCCAAGCTCTGATGGAGCCTGCCCGCCTTTTTCCTTCTTTTTTCGACTACATGTTTTAATTCATGTCGCCCGACACAAAATTACTCTTCTAATTCGAGGGTACGATACGCAATGTCAGTTAAAGGCACAAGTTTGTCGAGAAACAGATCACTGTTCTCCCAGTCTTTATGACACGTTTCCACACGACTACAAACTCTTACCGTCCACTCAGGTCACCCAGGTAGGGAGTAACGGCACTGGTACCCGCCCTACCTGAGGACCCCAAATATATCCGGTCAGTTAAGCTCACATAGTGGAGAAACGGCACTAACCCTACCTGGGGATTCCACCCATTCTTATCCTGCAGCGGCCCACATGCACCTCATGTTCCCATCACTTTATACCTCTGGAATGGTTCTCTACACTCTGCACTGTCTTTGGCAGGCTTTAGTTTCACCTTCTCTGCTTTCCCTTTGGTTGTGGTTTAAAGAATGCATTTTGCCACGTTCTGTGCACTCACCTCTTTCCTTTATTTTCCGTGAACCCCTGGTCGTTCCCCACCTGCTATTTGCACATATGACACAATATGGTTGCTATACATGCTGCTACACGCGAACTACCTCTGAACCCTTGGAAGAAACTCTATAAAACTGGCCGCCCTGAAATTCGGCTGGTTAAGATAAGTCTCAACCACCATTGGTTGCAAGTAAAGAAAAGGCTGGTTGAATAAATTGTCATACCACTCCTCGCATCGGCCACAAGCTGCGAGAGTCTGTACTTCAAAAATTTTCATTTCTTGTCTCTCCAAAATGGTATTTAAAAAAAAAAAAATGAGGGAGTCACTATGGTGACAATCATAACGGGTAATTGGAGTAAGGAGAGAAAGACTAATAAAGCGAGATATTAACCAAAGATAACAGATACTATGCTTGCACCCCCAGGATTACCCGGAAAACTGAAAACACAGGATGAAGCAAGGACTGCTGACATGCGTTTGGATCATCGCTGGACTTCTGCAACTGCGCGTGCAACAGACAGTTGTTACAAACCATACACCAGCCCCGAACACTACCACACAACAGGCCACCACCAGCCCGGACACTATACTACACATAAAGACAGACATCGAAACCCCCACTTGGTGCGAAAATATTGCCAAATGAAACCCCCTTTCATACATAGTAGAAGCCCTTCTAGTAATTGCAATAATCTGCAGTGTCATTCAGACACTTCGACTCCGTAAATGGTGAGCAAAAGCCTCCCGTTCCCCAATATATACAGTACGAGCCCCCTTTGGAATTCAACGCAACTAAATTCATGTACCAATCGCTGCTAAGGGTAAACCATGTACCTCTTTAACTTTATTAGGATTAAGTAGAAATGTGATGCTGCTGTTTTAAATTTTGTACTGTATATAAGTTCTTTGAAATTCACCAGCAGCATGAGAATAGCTTAGATAGTGTCAGCTAGAGATCAACTGTGCGGATAAATTAAATGTTTTATAGTGACCGTTAGAGATGAATTAATTTATGAATGTGTTAATGAAAAATTATATAAATGTCCCAAACCATAAGATAGAGTAGAATAGAACCTTTTCTTGACCAAGGGTGACCGGTCCGCCAAGGATGAACAAGGATCAATAGTGTGATCCACCACGCTTCGCGTTCAGGATCAAGAGGACGGGATGTAGCCATCTAAGATGGCCATCTGCAAAGGACCATGGAAATTATGGCCAACCTCGGAACTCAGACAGATACAAAACCTATGTGTATTTGAAACACAGGTAACCAGACCTGATCGAAAAACCCCCGCTCGTTTGCATTTCAATGGCCCATTTTCCCAGGACAATAGAACTCCAATCAAGAAACCGGTACAGCCACAGATTGATCAGCGCCACTCCCCTTGCTCAGAAAGCCCAACTGCCAAGGTCAATGACCGCTAAGGACCCGCCCAACCACCAAGACACCCGCCCCTTTATTGGCCGACACCGAAGACAGTGTTCAGAGCCCTGTCGAACTATTGGGTCCAAGGATAAGGACCGCTCCAAAGAGCGCAAAATCCCAGAGGGCTAAATTGAGAGCACAGCCATGTGTTCTGTCTCTTTCGGATCCGGCCTGTGCCAGCCCAACTGTAGCAGGAACAGCCAGCCAAGTTCAAGACCAACAATCGCTACCTGACGGATGAGCCCAGCAGAGACAGAGCCACTTTCTTCGAACAAGCCAAGTGAAATCCAGATAAAGGCCTTCTCCATTTGCACAGTGACGGTCACCCTGAAGTTAAGTGTAGGCTATTGTAACTGATAGGTGTAGTTTAACTCGTAGTAGATATTGTGTTTGCATGTAGAGGTAACTATTGTATATGCAAATAAACCAACTTTTGAACTAACTAACTAACTGGTTGTGTGGTCATTTGATCGCTATAAGGGAAGGCCTGTGGTTCACCAACATTATCATTAATATTAGCAACAGTATTGGCAACGCTGTGGGATCGAAAACAGGCAACACCTTCACCTGCGTTACCTCCTTCATGGCTGCCTGCTTTCGCAGAATGCCTTGTAAGTGAGGAGGGCTGTGTCCAGCCTCCATAGGGGGAACTGGGCCGGCCTGTCTCCAACCTCACATCCACATAGTGTGGTGCATAGTCCGAGATTACTATTGCGGAGTACCCCGCCCCAGCTGCGCTGGAAGCACCGATATAACAACTACAACAAAGTTGTTGCAGGAATATACTTTGTGGACTTGTAAGGGGAAGGAGAATTTCTTCTCCCTCGGATGGTTGAACCTCACCATCTGTTGCATAAAAGTGTTCAGTTACTTAGCCATTGCTGATTGTTTCCCTGATTTGGGGCTAGATTTGTCCATCCTTGAGTCCTGTACGCAGTTGAAATCTCACCCCATGATGAGTCGGTGGGTGTCTGGGTCCAGGATCTCCACCATGGTATTTTTATCGAGTCGGTGTCATCCCAGTTATGGGCATACATGTTTACAAGAACCACAAGTGCCCCTTCCAGCACATACCGTCCCCCAGGTCCATTACAGTGTTTGTTGCTGTAAAGGTTATTCTTTTGCTAAACAGTATGGCCACCCCCCACCCCCCCCCCCCTTGCCTTTGTACCGTAGCACACTTGGTATGTTTCACCTCTCCAGCTCTGCCTTATCCTCAATCGGTCCTTCTCCTCAGTTACGTCTGTTGGAGGAAGACCCTCAGGCCTTTTAGGTGTGCAAGGACTCTACATATTCTCACCGGGTCGTTGAGTCCCCTGACAATCCAGGTGACTCTTCTGAAGGGGGTTTTGTGTCTCCCCCCAACCCGCGTCTGCAGGATCAGCCATACTTACCACATGGACATACACCTGCATGCCGGGTTTTCCCCTAGCCACCGATTTTTTCTTTGACCCAGCCATCACCATGTGTGACCTGTTGTAACCAGCGTTCTATCCTTCACCACCGCCCCCCGAACCTGTCTACCCTTGCCACCCGTTCCACCAGTTCATTGTTTTGTCTTCTGCCAGGCACTCCTTTCCAGCGGGACCTGTTCTCCTGATCTTCGACCTTCTCCTTCGCGCTCTCTGGGTTGTCACCAATGTTGTCACCTCGGCCTCGAGTGAGGTGATCTGATCATTCTGGTTTGCTGCTTTCTACTGGTCCCTCACCGTTGCTTCCTAGATCTCCAGTCTTCACTCCGTTCTTTCCAACACCTTTTGATGGGGCCAGAGCGGTACCTCTGGCCGACCTCCTGTCCGACATGAGGTCCCTCTTGATTGACTATCTGCATTTTTGGAGCTCTATCGAAAGAACCTCCATCCACTGTCCATTGTTGGGTTGGCCGGCGTTTGAGTTTGCGATCCTGCTCAGACAGCTATGCTACGCTTCGCTCCACGTGTCTCCGCACTCTGGATCTTTCTCTCCCAGCTTTTACTTTTACTATTTTTCCAGCTCCATGGCTGGTTCGAAGTCATTTCCTTGGATGGTCGTTAGTATGAGGTGTGGGTTCGGGTTTTTTTTTGTTACTTTGGTATCCAATTTCTAAGTTAAAAGGGCCTAACCTGAAGTTCTCAGGGGAGAACCACCTTTAGTATGACCACTCAGCCACCACCGGGAGTCCTTGTATAATAAAATCTAATGTTCTAACGAATGTGATGCCTCAGGGTAATTTTAAAAGCATTCTACATTTAAGCTACAAATCCAAATTACTTCTTATCTGCTAAAAATGGATGCCAAATTCCAATATTAATTTACACGAGCAGATCATTGAAAATGACCAACATTTGCTTACATTTCTGTGTGAAACAGGTTGCTCAGGGTATGAAATTTTGTCCTGGTAGGGTTTATAAGAGTCCATAAATGTTTAAATAAGTAATCTGATTTTTTTTACTCTATTTAACCACAAGTATTTTTCTTGTTTTTAAAAGACTTCTCTGGTGGATAGCAATGCATAATTTGAAAAGCCATTCCTCATTTTGATCAAGTTTCATTTTGTCCAAGGGATATGAGTTGCTGATTGCTGCTGTGTGAGTCCCTTTGTGTGTTTCTGACATCTGCAGTTATGACGTTTTGCTTTTTCTTATTTAGAACTCTTGCCCAAGTAATTAATTTACATCAACCACCATTACTACATGAGAAACATTCAAGATTTTATGCATCTAAAGATTACATTTCACAGTTTAGGGTTTCTTATTCCCCAAAGTAGATGCAATGCCAAACTAGAATGAGCAAAGCTTTTTAAAATGTCGCTTTGCTTCAGCCCCTGCAAACCCAGGGGAGCTAAATTTAACTCTTTGTTTGGTAACGAGGATTAATATTGGGTAAATGATGCAGCTAAAAAAATCAGAGATATGTGCAACACGGTGGAACAGTTGTTAGCACTGCTGCCCCCATCGCCAGAGACCTGGGTTCAATTCCGGCCTTGGGTGACTGTGTGGAGTTTGCACGTTCTTCCCAAGTCTGTGTGGGTTTCCTCCTGGTGCTCCAGTTTCTCCCCACAGTCCAAGGAATGGCAGGTTAGGTGGATTGGCCATGCTAAATGGTCCATTAGTGTCCAAAGATGTGTCGGTTAGGTTATGGGGATAGGGCTGGGGAGTTGGCCAAGGTAGGATGCTCTTTCGGAGAGAGTCGGTGCAGGCTCGATGGGCCAAATGGCTCCTTCACTGTTCATTCGGAATTACTGTGATTTCGATAATACATGGCAGACAATGGCACCCTCGAATGACTCTTCAGTTTTTCATTCCTTCGCTTGAGCGAAAATTAAATTTGGATTTTCTCAGCAGCGAGACAATATTATTGCAATTATTTCCATGTCTGCTTTAGCTGCAGATTTCATGTTTAACCGTCATTTTTCTTGCTGTATTACATATTTGAACATTATTGAGTCCATCTCCTAACTTCTGCATGCCTGTTCACATGGAAGGGCAAATGAAATGTTTTCTGTTGCACCCCACCGCCATGTTCATTTTAAATGTTGTTAGCAGTTGAGCAAAACTCTCGGTGTGCACTTACGCCCAACAGAGCCAGCTGAGAGTAAATTTAACCCAAGTTTGCTGCAGGTTTGGAAAGTCAATTTACATTGCCCGTTCTCTTCTTTCTTTGGAGATATCTTATTTCTGATGTTGAATTTAGTTTATACTCGTTCCATGTCCTATCATCATGATGTTTCTTTTGCCTGACTGCCGAAGTGCACATAAATACAAGCAAGACTGTTAATTTGCCATTATTCTAAATTGGTTCGATGCCGGATCAGTGAAACTTGGGCCACAAGTGCAATGAGAAATTATAAACCCACCTACAGCACTCCACCTCTGACCCAGACTGCAGAAATCTCATCTGATAAAATAAGTTTGAGTGTGAAGTCCTCAGCTGCTGGGGTTTCCAGTTCCACTGTTGCAGTACAATCCACCGAAGACTGTTCGGACAGCTCTCTCATTACACACCAACTTTAGCAAAGGTGCAGACTAAATTCTGCTTCACCGTGATGCTAGAGTTGTCGTATATTCACCTCATGGAAATGCAGGCGCAACAACATTACGTAATTATGAAAAATATTTGTGAATTAGACACGCTCCAAGACCAGGCACTTTTCTCAGTAGCACCAAACCGTAAAGTCACTTGAGTGATAATTGACCTTACAACTAATTAGGGTGGACTTGCACTTTAAAGACTCAATCATTATTTACCAATTAACAATACGTTTCAAAATCAATGAATCTCAAACAAATGTAATCAATTCTAATCCTTGTGCAACACACAGCTCAGTGACTAATACTACTGTCATCACTCCCAAAAGCTTGCCTGGAAACTGAAGTGCAACAATTTGGGGGCCCAAACACATTTACAAAGTACCAAACATGCAGTGCAATCTCTTCACAGGCACACCAACGATGAGAAAACAAAAATGTGTTTCATTTTAGAATCATGAAAATAACCTGAGTTTAATCCACCTCACACCATTTTAAATGAAATATTTTATTCTCATTACAGTGTAAAACATACAGATTTAAGCACATTTGCAGTCTTACCGTTTAATATTTTTTGAGTTACCACAGACAGATTAGTTCTTCTGGAAATCTAAAGATGCCATGGACCAGATGAAAAAATCAATTGTGCCTGTTTCAGCCTTTATGTTGTGTATCCCTCTTGTATTGCCTAAATAACATCCATATAATTTTGTCATTTAGCTTGTTAGCTTTTGATAATTTGGTTAAACAAAACAGAAAATCTCCGATAGAAATGGTGAGCGCCTTATGTGTATTTATGCAAACCTTCATTCACCTCCGAGGGTGATTGAAGCTGCAAAAATGTTTAAATTATTTGATAACGATTCACTTTTAAGAGGTTATTGATCATGACTGCATTTCAGAGCTAAAGATAGGTCTCTTTTCTAAAGGTCCCAATACTACGCCCAGGCAATGATATCCCTATAATATTATGTTAGCACATGTGATGAAATGTACACACGAGACTGCAGCCAGTATTATACCATGATTGAGCTTTTTCAGGAGAAATTTCATTCCAAAACATCATACAAGCCAAACAGCTGAAGTGAAAGCAATTTCTGTTCACAAAATGTACCACTTACATGATTTACCCTCGCCTGTTGCTTCCAATACAGGCGGCACAAGTTTTGTGCTAGTTGTTCATTTATGCGATTTCAGCATGCAGCCAGTGTTAACTGTGCTGTTGAGTGGCTGCATGCCTGAACAGGGAACTCCAGAGAGGTTAGCATGTCCTGAAATTAGCCTGTGCTATTTGAAACGAGCCTGCACCTCTTCAAGGGAATGTACATTTTGGCTGGGGAGGCTGTCCTGGCAAAAGGATGATTATAGGAGGGAGCATGGGTTACAAGGTTCCCCCACGCGACAGCAGTTGGACAGGCAGAAAATGACAGGTTACCTACAGGGAGCCATGTGGCCCTCCAGACAGACACTGCAGTTGCGGGAAGAAAGCTATCGCGGTCAATGGCAACAGTGTAGCCCCAAGGACCTGGATGCAGTGTCACAAGAAAGCAATATGAGCATTTGATTTGTATGAGTACTCAAACATTTCTACCTACTTGTATGATAGTGTACCAAGGATGTTGTAGGAACATCTGGTCAGTTAGTTTCGTTGGTTAGATAGCTAGAGTATGATGCAGATTATGTCAATCCCCATTCCAACTGTGGTAGTTCATGGAGGCCTGTCCCCTTGCCTTGCTCCATGTTGATGTGGGGTGTTGTCCCTAAGCTATATATCCAATTGTCTGCCTCTCAAATGGTCGGAGATGCCTGTGACCATTTGTGGACCATTCGCCTCACCGGACTGTGCAATACAACCTGAAGGCTTCTCAATTCACCGGGCGGACCGCACCGCGTCATCAGGCAAAGCGAAGGGTGGCGGGGTTTGCCTCCTCATCAACTCCTTCTGGTGCTTGGATGTGGCGGCCCTGGCGACCTACTGCTCCCCGGACCTGGAGTACCTGACTGTGAAGTGCCGCCCATACTATCTTCCACGTGAGTTCAGTTCAGCTATTATCACAGCGGTCTACATCCCACCCCAGGCAGAAGTGAGGAAGGCGCTGGACGAACTGTACACAGTTATAAACAACTGCGAAACAGAACACCCGGAGGCTTTGTTCATCGTGGCCAGGGAGTTCAACAAGGCCAACCTCAATAGTGTACTGCCAAAATTCCACCAGCCCATTTCCTGTCCCACCAGGGGTGACCACTGCTACTCAAAAATCAAGGGCGCCTACCATTCCACCCCCCAACCACATTTTGGGAAATCAGACCATAAGACCTTCTCCGGCAGACAAGCAGATACTCAAGTGGAAGAATCCCGCTAAGAAGGTCGTGCAGTGCTGGTCTGAGGAAACAGAAGAGCTCTTACGTGACTGCTTAGAGACAGTGGACTGATCCATATTTAAGAACTCAGCGACCAACTTAAATGAGTATGCCACCACCGTCACAGACGTCATCAGTAAATGTGTGGACAACTGCGTGCCAAAGAAAGCGGTGCGTACGTTCCCCAACCGGAAACCATGGCTCAATCGCGAGATTGACTCCCTACTGAAGGGCAGACCTGAGGCGTTCAAGTCAGACAACCCTGACCTATACAAGAAATCCAGGTACGACCTCTGCAAAGCCATCCGAATGCCAAGAGAGAATATCAAATCAAGCTAGAGTCACAGACAGACTCTCGGCGGTTGTGGCAAGGACTAAACAACATTATGGGCTACAAAGCGAAGCCGAGCAGTATCTCCGGCAGCAGCGCACCCCTCCCCGATGAACTCAATGCATTCTATGCTCGGTTCGAGCAGGTAACCAACAATCCACTGTCGAGTGCCCCAGCAGCCCATAGCTCACCCATACCCACCATCACAGCTTCCAAAGTCAGATCGGCCTTCCTGAAAGTGAACCCTCGGAAGGCGACTGGCCCGGACGGGATCCCTGGTCGTGCACTCACAGCCTGCGCGGACCATCTGGCAGAGGTGTTCACGGACATCTTTAACATGTCCCTACTCCTCTCCGAGGTCCCCACCTGCTTCAAGAAGACCACCATCATACCGGTGCCAAAGAAGAACCAGGCAATGTGCCTCAAGGACTACCGTCCGATGGCCCTGACTTCAGTCATAATGAAGTGCTTCGAGAGGTTGATCATGAAGCGCATCACCTCCATTTTCCCAGAACGCCTTGATCCACTGCAATTCGCATACCGTTGCAACTGGTCCACAGCAGATGCCATTTCCCTGGCCCTACACTCATCCCTAGAGCATCTCGACAACAAGGACTCCTACATCAGACTCCTATTTATTGACTACAGCTCCGCTTTCAACACCAGAATCCCAGCCAAGCTCATATCAAAGCTCCAAAACCTAGGACTTGGCTCCCCACTCTGCAACTGGATCCTCGATTTTCTGACAAACAGACCACATCAGTAAGAATGAACAACAACACCTCCTCCACAATAGTCCTCAATACCAGGGCCCCCCAATGCTGCGTACTTAGTCCCCTATTCTACTCCCTGTACACACATGACTGCGTGGCAAAATTTGGTTCCAACTCCATCTACAGGTTTGCTGATGATACGACCATAGTGGGCCGGATCTCGAATAACGGCGAGTCAGAATACACGAGGGAGATAGAGACCGAGTGGAGTGGTGCAGCGACAACAATCTCTCCCTGAATGCCAGCAAAACTAAAGAGCTGGTCATTGACTTCAGGAAGCAAAGTATTGTACACTACCCCTGTCAGCATCAATGGTGCGGAGGTGGAGATGGTTAGCAGTTTCAAATTCCTAGGGATGCATATCTCCAAAAATCTGTCCTGGTCCACCCACGTCGACGCTACCACCAAGAAAGCACACCAGCGCCTATACTTCCTCAGGAAACTAAGGAAATTCGGCATGTCCACATTAACTCTTACCAACTTTTACAGATGAACCATAGAAAGCATCCTATCTGGCTGCATCACAGCCTGGTATGGCAACTGCTCGGCCCAGGACCGCAAGAAACTTCAGAGAGTCGTGAACACCGCCCAGTCCCTCACACGAACCTGCCTCCCATCCATTGACTCCATCTACACCTCCCGCTGTCTGGGGAAAGCGGGCAGCATAATCAAAGGCCCCTCCCACCCGGCTTACTCACTCTTCCAACTTCTTTCATTGGGCAGGAGATCCAGGAATCTGAGAACACGCACGAACAGACTTCAAAACAACTTCTTCCCCGCTGTTACCAGACTCCTAAATGACCCTCTTATGGACTGACCTCATTAACACTACACCCTGTATGCTTCATCCGATGCCAGTGCTTATGTAGTCACAAAGGCAAAAAAAACATAATGGGAGTTATGTACAGGCCTCCTAACAGTGGTCAGGACCAGGGGCACAAAATGCACCACAAAATAGAAAGGGCATGTCAGAAAGGCACGGTCACAGTGATCATGTGGGACTTTAATATGCAGGTGGACTGGGTAAATAATGTTGCCAGTGGACCCAAAGAAAGGGAATTCATTGAATGTTTGCAGGAGGGATTTTTGGAACAGCTTGTGATGGAGCCCACGAGGGAACAGGCCATTCTGGACTTAGTGTTATGTAATGAGCTAGACTTGATAAAAGATCTTAAAGTAAGGGAACACTTAGGAGGCAGTGATCATAATATGGTAGTATTCAGTCTGCAATTTGAAAGAAAGAAGGTAGAATCAGATGTAAAGGTGTTACAGTTAAATAAAGGTAACTACAGGGGCATGAGGGAGGAACTGACGAAAATTGACTGGGAGCAGAGCCTAGTGGGAAAGACAGTAGAACAGCAATGGCAGGGGTTTCTGGGAGTAATTGAGGACACAGTACAGAGGTTCATCCCAAAGAAAAGAAAGGTTATCAGAGGGGTGATTAGGCAGCCATGGCTGACAAAGGAAGTCAGGGAATGCATCAAAGCAAAAGAGAAAGCCTATAATGTGGCCAAAGAGTAGTGGGAAGTCAGAAGATTGGGAAGGCTACAAAAATAAACAGAGGATAACAAAGAGAGAAATAAGGAAGGAGAAGATCAAATATGAAAGTAGGCTAGCCAGTAACATTAGGAATGATAGTAAAAGTTTCTTTAAATACATTAAAAACAAACAGGAGGCAAAAGTGTACATTGGGCCGCTCCAAAATGAAGCTGGTAATCTAGTGATGGGAGACAAGGAAATAGCTGAGGAACTAAATAAGTACTTTGCGTCAGTCTTCACAGTAGAAGACATGAGTAATATCCCAACAATTCAGGAGAGTCGGGGCAGAGTTGAATATGGTAGCCATCACAAAGGAGAAAGTGCTAGAGAAACTAAGAGGTCTAAAAATTGATAAATCTCCTGGCCCAGATGGGCTACATCCTAGAGTTCTAAAGGAGATAGCTGAAGAAATAGTGGAGGCGTTAGTTATGATCAGGGAAAGTCCCAGAGGATTGGAAAATCACTGTTGTAACCCCCCTGTTCAAGAAGGGAACAAGAAAAAAGATGGAAAATTATAGGCCAATTAGCCTAACCTCAGTTGTTGGCAAGATTCTAGAATCCATCGTTAAGGATGAGATTTCTAAATTCTTGAAAGTGCAGGGTCGGATTAGGACAAGTCAGATTTAATTTAGTACGGAGAGGTCGTGCCTGACAAACCTGTTGAGTTCTTTGAAGAGATAACAAATAGGTTAGACCAAGGAGAGCCAATGGATGTTATCTATCTTGACTTCCAAAAGGCCTTTGATAAGGTGCCTCACGGGAGACTACTGAGTAAAATAAGGGCCCGTGGTATTCGAGGCAAGGTACTAACATGGATGCCGATTGGCTGTCAGGCAGAAGGCAGCGAGTTGGGATAAAAGGTTATTTTTCGGAATGGCAACCGGTGACGAGTGGTGTTCTTCAGGGTTCAGTGTTGGTGCCACAGCTGTTCTCTTTATATATTAACGATCTAGATGACGGGACTGGGGGCATTCTGGATAAGTTTGCCGATGATACAAAGATAGGTGGAGGGGCAGGTAGTATTGAGGAGAGGAGGAGGCTGCAGTAAGATTTAGACAGTTTAGGAGAGTGGTCCAAGAAATGGCTGATGAAATTCAACGTGGGCAAGTGCAAGGTCTTGCACTTTGGAAAAAAGAATAGAGGCATGGACTATTTTCTAAACGGTGACAAAATACATAATGCTGAAGTGCAAAGGGACTTGGGAGTCCTAGTCCAGGATTCTCTAAAGGTAAACTTGCAGGTTGAGTCCGTAATGAAGAAAGCAAATGCAATGTTGTCATTTATCTCAAGAGGCTTGGAATATAAAAGCAGGGATGTACTTCTGAAGCTTTATAAAGCACTAGTTCGGCCCCATTTAGAATACTGTGAGCAATTTTGGGCCCCACACCTCAGGAAGGACATACTGGCACTGGAGCGGGTCCAACGGAGATTCACACGGATGATCCCAGGAGTGGTAGGCCTAACATACGATGAACGTCTGAGGATCCTGGGATTATATTCATTGGAGTTTAGGAGGTTGAGGGGAGATCTAATAGAAGCTTTCAAGATAATGAATGGCTTAGATAGGGTGGACGTAGGGAAGTTGTTTCCATTAGCAGGGGAGACTAGGACCCGGGGGCACAACCTTAGAATAAAAGGGAGTCACTTTAGAACAGAGATGAGGAGAAATTTCTTCAGCCAGAGAGTGGTGGGTCTGTGGAATTTGTTGCCACAGAGGGCGGTGGAGGCCGGGACGTTGAGTGTCTTTAAGACAGAAGTTGATAAATTCTTGATTTCTCGAGGAATTAAGGGCTATGGAGAGAGAGCGGGTAAATGGAGTTGAAATCAGCCATGATTGAATGGTGGAGTGGACTCGATCGGCCGAATGGCCTTACTTCCGCTCCTATGTCTTATGGTCTTATTGTATACCTTGTGTTGCCCTATTATGTATTTTCTTTTATTCCCTTTGTCCCATGTACTTAATGATCTGTTGAGCTGCTCGCAGAAAAATACTTTTCACTGTACCTCGGTACACGTGACAATAAACAAATCCAATCCAATCAATCCAGTATGGCAAATTTACTGAATGATGGCATTTGCACACATACGTTTTGATCTCTATTGGCAGTCAGAACAGGTCGCTGGTGAGACAAAAACTGGTATTATTTGATAAGCTCTCTTATTTCACGTCATTGATGAGCATCCAGAATAATAGTTGTGACCAGGCTGGTTGGATGCTATAGAGTATGATGCAGAATTACGCCAGCTGCGTGGGTTCAAGTGCAATTTAACACTGCATATTTCCACGCATTTGTTGACCATCTCAATTGGCTGAAAAAAGATTGCTCCTCATCTGTTCTTGTTGTATTTTAATCTCCAAAGTGCCAGCCACTGTCTGGACTTGATTACGTTGAAAACCTGACCAACTGCTTGTGTCTCTGCCTCTTTGTTTTATCTCTTTTTCACAGTCAGGAATTAAAAAGTTTCCAATCCAATGCTTTTGAGTCTTTTTTCGTGACAACGAACAAAGAAAAGTACAGCACAGGAACAGGCCCTTCGGCCATCCAAGCCTGTGCCGACCATGCTGCCCATCTAAACAAAAAAACTTCTACACTTCCTGGGTCCATATCCCTCTATTCCCATCCTATTCATGTATTTGTCAAGATGCCCCTCTGATGGGCCAGACAGGTTAACAAGCTGCTTATTGCTTACGGTCTACAGGGAAAGCAACCTGGAAGCTGGCCTATCAGCACCTTGACTGTAGACCATTTCTGAGCTATTTTTAAAATCCTGTGTCAAGAAGCTGGAATCCCCATTTTAAGTTCCACCACTTTAAGTCGTTTTGTTTAAATTAGCGGTTTTTAGGGCTGAAATTCCCAATTTCCGTTCTCCATTACTATTTTGCGTTGCTTTGCATCATTGTCACGCATCATTGCTCTGCTGTTTTACGTCGTATTGCATTTCTGTTTTGCACCATCACCTTTGTGATGTCCATTCACCTGAGGAAGAGCAGTGCTCCGAAAGCTAGTGATTCAAAACAAACCTGTTGGACTTTCACCTGGTGTTGTAAGACTTCTTACTGTCCATTTATGATGTTTCATATTGCCATTTCATGTTGGGTTTGACATTGCATCCCGTGATCTGATCACAACAATTCTGAATGGAACCCAAGGAGAGGTGTTCAGTTGCACTCAAAGGATTTGCGATTTTTTTTTTTTTTTTTTTTTTGTCCTAAAATTATGAAGCAAATTTTTCCACGGGGAATATCCAAATTAACAGGATTTGTTTACAAGGAAGAAGTTGAAGCCTGAGCTGCTCATTTTTGTGAAGAAAAGACCCATTTCCTTATTCAGCAAGATGGTTTGAATTGTGGAGCTTTGCATTGGGTGAGGCAGAGAGGCAATTTTAAAGGCAGTGAAGAGTGGGGTGCAGCATTTGTTACTGCAGAATATATGGGTAAATTGCTTTCCTTGTCGCGAGGCTTGTTTGGGTAAAAAATACAGAGTGCAGTACCTACCATGCAGGAGGCGGGCTCTGCAACTTTCTGATTAATATTGGGGCCCATAAGTCTGGCTATTGTTCAGTTCTGCAGCAGGTGAGGCAGAGGGACCATTTTCAAGCCAGTGAGAGAGCCCAGCATTAAGGCACTAATCACAGAAAGCCACTTCCACTGACACACTTTACAGGTGTCCCCAGAGCTTCCCTGCAGAGGTGAAACATCTACAGTGACTCACGATGACTGACCAAAATGGGAAGGCATTGAACACAGAGACTTTGTGAGGAATGTAGAGGCTAAGTCAAGGTGGCGGAGAGAGCGCAAAATCCTCCAAGCAGCTTATCTGACCCTCCCAAGCACCACTTGCCCTACATGTCACAGAGTCTAGAGATCTTGTATTGGATTTCTCAGCCATCTCAGAACCCATCGAACCAGAGTGGAAGCAAGTCATCCTCAATCTGAGCGACTGCCTAAAAATAAAGCAGGATTGGTGAATGTTATCTAATTTGAAAGTAGAGAGTATTTATTTTAGATTTCATGACGTATTTTGTTTTGTAGGTTATTTCAGTTAGGAATGCATAGCATTTGTTATGGGCCAGGGTTTAGAGACCCCCAAAGTGTATCATGGAGTTCACCTGACCCACAACTTTTAATAGATTGTGGTATGGGGAGCACACAGCCCATTCTACAGGTGTGGTACAGCAGAAATGGAGAAGGATTTTTTAAAGCAAAACAATGTTTATTCTATGAACTCAAGTTAACCTTTTTAAAACATACAGTGAACATCTTTGCAACCATTAATTCAAATACAACCTCCAAAGAATCCAACACTACGTAATTCTTAAGCTGTCCTTTTAACATCCAGAAGACAAAAGAAACACCTTTTTACAGAAGCACATCAGGTTTACATTCACTACTGAGAACATTTATAATTCTGAATTCACCAAATGATCAAGAGATAGTCTTTTCATGGCAGAGAGAACAACAATACACCTGCTTTGTCTGGCTTCAGCTCCAACACTGAAAAACGAAACCAAAAAAACACAGACGCACCCAAGCTTTCCTCAAAGTGAAACTAAAAAGCAGAGCCAGAGCTCAGCTCTACCCACACTCTGACATCACTGCAGTAACATGAGCAGCCAAACACTTATTAAAGTGACATTCTCATGACACATTGAACATGCACAGTTCGATATTTCAACTTGTACATTGGGTTTTCCAGGCAAGAAATGTCCAAAGGAACATAACTCTGATTTTAACATTGATTCCGATGGGAACCTATGATTCCTTTAAAGCTGCTCATTTAAAGAGAAACATTTCCTTCCAACTGGACTCTACCCCGCTCACCAGAGCATTCAGTGTGGAGGCAACCCAATAGGGAGCCCTCCACCTTGTCTGTTGTAAGAATCCTTCCATCCTTCCTGTTTATTTCCTCTGTTCCCATTTTTAAAATTTTATTATTTTTGGTCCTTGATCCATAATCAAATGTGACTCCCTCTCTCTCTTGTTGTGAACCTGAAATCATGCTGAGTTTGCAGAAAAGTAGACAACCTTGCCAAGAAAATCACCTCACACCCAGAAGGAAGAAGTAGAAAAACGAAAGCCTGACCTTCGGAAAGACATTGACTGGAAGTCATCCCATTACATCAAAGATCTTTATCCTTTCATTTTTATTAATATTTTATTTCCCTTTCCACCACCCTTTCTCTGTTGTGTTGTTTGTCTGTGTTTGTGTAGAGAGAGTGGGCCGAGTTAGGACGGGGAATTGGGAAAGGGATAGTAGATAGTAACATTTTCTGTCCGTTTAATTATTATACTGCACATAATAAAAGGCTACAAACCTAAATGGGGAAATGCTTCGGAAAGCAGAAGCACAAAGGGACTTGGGAGTCCTTGTTCACGATTCTCTTAAGGTTAACGTGCAGGTTCAGTCGGCAGTTAAGAAGGCAAATGCAATGTTAGCATTCATGTCAAGTGGGCTAGAATACAAGACCAGGGATGTACTTCTGAGGCTGTATAAGGCTCTGGTCAGACCCCATTTGGAGTATTGTGAGCAGTTTTGGGCCCCGTATCTAAGGAAGGATGTGCTGGCCTTGGAAAGGGTCCAGAGGAGGTTCACAAGAATGATCCCTGGAATGAAGAACTTATCGTATGAAGAACATTTGAGGACTCTGGGTCGGTACTTAAGGGCCCCACGGTAGCATTGTGGATAGCACAATTGCTTCACAGCTCCAGGGTCCCAGGGTTGATTCCCCACTGGGTCCCTGTCTGTGTGGAGTCTGCACGTCCTCCCCGTGTCTGTGTGGGTTTCCTCCGGGTGCTCCGGTTTCCTCCCACAGTCCAAAGATGTGCAGGGTAGGTGGATTGGCCATGATAAATTGCCCTTAGTGTCCAAAATTGCCCTTGGTGTTGGGTGGAGGTGTTGAGTTTGGGTAGGGTGCTCTTTCCAAGCGCCGGTGCAGACTCGGGGCCGAATGGCCTCCTTCTGCCCTGTAAATTCAATGATAATCTATGGTTAATCTAGGACAAAGGTTCGGCACAACATCGTGGGCCGGAAGGGCCTGTTCTGTGCTGTATTTTCTATGTTCTATGTACTCGTTGGAGTTCAGAAGGATGAGAGGGGATCTTATTGAAACTTACAAGATACTGCGAGGCCTGGATAGAGTGGACGTGGAGAGGATGTTTCCACTTGTAGGAAAAACTAGAACCAGATGATACCATCTCAGACGAAAGGGACGATCCTTTAAAACAGCAATGAGGAGGAATCTCTTCAGCCAGAGGGTGGTGTATCTGTGGAACTCTTTGCCGCAGAAGGCTGTGGAGGCCAATTCACTGAGTGTCTTTAAGACAGAGATAGATAGGTTCTTGATTAATAAGGGGTTATGGGGAGAAGGCAGGAAAATGGGGATGAGAAAATATCAGCCATGATTGACTGGCGGAGCAGACCCGATGAGCCGAGTGGCCTCATTCTGCTCCTATGTCTTGTGGTCTGTGATCTTATTGTGACTGTATTTTACTGAGCTCAACCAGGGACCCCCCCCAACAATTTAGAGGTTAGAGAAGCAGTATGGAGCCACTCAGGACAACGCAGAAATTATGCAGATAAGGCAGGTGGATGAAAATTGTGTGGCTGGGGACCAACTTGGAGGGTGCAGGCAGATCGCAAATTATGGCACCCGCTCCCAAAAATTGACTAAAGCATTTTCTAACTCTGGATTTTGAAAAGGGTATTTGTTTGCCAAACTCGTTCTGTGGGGAAAATGTCATAACACTCTGAAATGTGACAGTAAGTGAAAGGAATGTACTTGAGAATAAGCTTATGCTGTGGTGTTACTTTCAAGTACAATCGAAGAAACAACCCCACGTTATATTTTAACAACTAATTACAGTGTAGCCACTCTCGAGAGTGAGAGGTGGGAGCACGAGAGAGAGGTGGGAATGTAAGAGAGGTGGGTGTGTGAGAGGTGGGAGCATGGGTGTCTGGAAGTGAGAGGTGGGAGCGTGTGAGAGGTGAAAGCTTGAGTGAGACGGGAAGCATGGGTGTGAGAGACAGGGAGCGTGGGTGTGAATGAGAGAGAGAGGCTCCGTGGGCGTGAGTGAAAGGTGAGAGCATGAGGGAGCGTGAGTATCTGAGAGAGATGGGAGAGGGAGTTGGCGTGGAGTTAGGGGATTTGGAGGTGTTTGGATGGATGCACTCAAGTGTCACTCCACGGGACAAGGTGGGCTGTCAGTGGGGTGTGCAGCAAGGTGGCTGTCCTGCAGGCCGCGGCAATGGCTGTCCGTGTCTGGACATTCCGGTCCTGGGGGTTACCCCGATGCCACGGTCCATCCCCTGGTCACCCTCCGCTACGTCCACCCAGCCTTGGCAGCAGCAGGACCAGCAGCCCACAGTCACAACTTTGGGAACATATCCTATCTCCGCTCTCTCCCTCAGCAGCCACTACGCCTGTTTCCCAATTTTTAAAACCACAAGTTAACCTCGTCGTCAGTAATTCCTCCTGGCAGAGCATCGCAGGAGCCCTGGAGAATACTGGGATGGGCCCGTTAATGATATGTCAATGGCGTTTACTGAACATGCGGAGTAGAATGCATTCACACCGCTTTGGACGCACAGGAGCATGACATTCCATCGGCCGCCAACCTCCACATTTAGTTGACGCCGAATTCTCCGCCCAATCGTGTTTCCCGATTCTGGTATCGTTCAACGGGAAACCCCGCCCTAACTGTCTTGTCTCTCCACAGATGCTGCCTGGCCTGCTGAGTATTTCTAGCATTTTCTGAATTTGTTACCTGTAGTTTCCTTTGTAACTCTGCCACATGTAGCAGACTTATTCAGGAATTTTATTTATTTTTTTGTTCCTTTTTGGTACATTATGAAACACTCAATGCCAAATTACCCTGTGGGTGTTTTTCGATCTGGAATTTTCTAATGTTTTATGTCCTGACCTGCATGCCTGTTCTCATTAAATAAGATACTATTTTATAGATAAACATGAATATGTACTGTTTCACTAATTAGGTAGAATGGAGGCATATGTCAAAGAACAATTATTAGCTATTTTTTGAATTTAGAGTAATTAAAGAGGGTTTTGTTTTGCTGAGCTGCAGAAATAATAACACAGCCAATTGAGGTGCAAATCTACAAACAGGCTGACAGGAAAGTGATCTGACTGCAGAGTGACAGTGGAACCTTAGACGTGACAATGCACTTTGCCATTATATGGTTAAACATACAGACAATCATATTTCACTTCATAATACTTCTTTATTTATGAAAATATGTTGATGTCTCCGGAGCACCCGGAGGAAACCCTTGCAGACACGTGCAAACTCCACACAGTCAGTCACCTGAGATCAGATTTGAACCCAGGTTCCTGGCGCTGTGAGGAAGAAGTGCTAACTGTTGTATTATGTAATTTAGAATAACACAAGCTGCCACTTGATGCAGTTTTGAGTAAAAGATGCTCCAGACTTTGAAGTGAGTTCAATGTGTTTTATTGAACTATTAGCACGGTTCTCAATGAGTTTGACTCTGCTAATCTAAATGTAGTAACTCAGTCTAACTGAACCAGCCTGCTCTAAACCACGTGCTGGGGTGTGATGCTGAGGATATACCCTGTCTCACTCTGTAGATGTTGGTCTGTGGAAAGACACGGGGTGTGAGTGCCTCATCCCTTTTATAGTGAGATACCACCCCTGAGTGTCCTGACTGCTCATTGGTCGTGTCCTATTCTATGTGTTTATTAGCTGCATGTTTGCATATCATGACACTAACCACTGTCGCCCCATTGTTAGTTACCATACATTTCAGTAAAGTACCAGAGATACAAAGAGAAAAGCAGTAAGCCTTTGTGCATTATTACAGTGCTACCTTTGATATTGCAATGTTTTTAACCTCTGGATGCTCTCGCAGCTTTTGCATGGGGCATCCGATCTATTATTTTTGGCCTTGTGTAAATTGTCTCTCGAGCTTCCAATATGTTAATCCTTCCTCCAGTTGCAACCAGTCACAAGATTCCAATGAAATCTCACTGAAGAAAGGTGGCAGCAAACGAAAAGCACCCAGGAGCGAAATGTACCTTAGGCATAAACCTAATGAGCATGAAATCAGGCCTTAGTCCTTAGTGCATATATAGAGAAGTGCTTAACAAATGTTAATAACCCTGGCTTGAGATGCAGCTTTTTGAGAAATTGTTAGTTTGCTTTTTTTTTAAAAGCTGCCAATTAGACACTGCTGTGCTGTGTCTAGCAGAAAAAAATCGCTACATGTAATTTATGTCTTTTTTTTTCACTCTCGTACCCTTACTGATGTAGCTGCTCTGGTCATTGTCATTTCTAAAGGTCTTTTTATAATCCATGTGAAGTATGAACAATGAATTCAAAAGGCATAAGAGTTCTTGGCTTTTATCTGTTGTGCAGTATATTTGATTTCCCTGGAGTCCAGATTAAACCAAAGTTTTGTATTCTTTTGAAGCAATTGTAATGAAGATATTTAGTAGAGGTCAAATACAGAACTCTCACATCTCATATTTTTCCTTGACTTTCTTGCATAAGTCATGAGCGGTAATTTTTTTTTAAAAACAAGGACTAATAAGAGAAATGGTGTTTGAACGTGCCATGCGCTATCATTTCTAACTGGTTACAAGCAATATTATTAATAATGTCGAGCTCTTATTTTTGTTTCAAGAAAATATATTACCACAATATGTTTCTCATTCAGCTGGATGGCACTTTTTGTTTAGGATTTGGAAAAAATATGCCTTTTTTTGTGCTGCCCTACATTTTATCACATCAACTATCCCGATATTTGCATGGATAGGATTGTTGGGGCCGGGGGTGTATTCAGCAGTGAGCAGACAACTCGCAGGTCCTGCTGTATTTCACAGCACTAACCTCAGCCTGGAAACAACGAGAAGGGGCTGGAGTGATGGCAAAGGCCTTGGGGAGACAGAGGTCAGGGTAGGGGGAGATCGGAGGCCATAGGGCAGTCAGGGTGGAGGCTATCAAGGGATTGTGGAGAATTTAGCAGGGCAGATTGGAGGGATAATGGTTCTGGGTGGAGGGGAGATCAAATCGTGTGGGGATTGGCCAAAATGGGGAAGGAAGCAGGTAAACATTGCCGTCCAGGGGAAACACTGCAGCTTGTTCTGACCCACAAGCAGCGCAGGACAGCTGTAAAATATTTAACTTACCAACCCACCTCCAGAAATCTCAGGTTAGTCAGCTGCATCCACAACCCCATCTCACTTCTCCCTCATATGCTGAGGTAACTTCCTGTTAAATGTATCTGTACTATTTGATACAACCACTCTCTGATAGCGAGTTTCTCAGTAATCACTGGAAAAAGACACTTCTTCTGAATTCCTTTTGGATTCCTGGGTGACTATCTTCTATTAATGGCCTATCATTCTCTCTCTCTCACTTTCTGTCTAGACTATTCAATCAAAACCTTTCATAAATCTAAAGATGTCTATCAGGTCATCCTTCAGCCTTCTCTTTTCAAGAGAAATGAAACACAACTTGATCATCCTTTATAGTTATAACCTTGCAATTCTAGTATGATCCGTGCAAATCTTCATTGCAATCTGCAGTATCTTTGTATTTTTTATAACGTGGAAACCAGAACTATACATTGTCCTCCAAGTGTGGTCAAACCAAGGCTCAATTCAAGTTTAGTATAATTTCTCCACTTTTAAATTCTTTCCCTCTAGAAATAAACCTTAGTTCTTAGTTTTTTTTTGATGACTGTATTGACCTGCATTAAAACTGGTTTTCATAGAATCATAGAAGTTTACAGCATGGAAACAGGCCCTTCGGCCCAACCAGTCCATGCCGCCCAGTTTTTACCATTAAGCTAGTCCCAGTTGCCCGCACTTGGCCCATAACCCTCTATACCCATCTTACCCATGTAACTATCTAAATGCTTTTTAAAAGACACAATTGTACCCGCCTCTACTACTACCTCTGGCAGCACATTCCAGACACTCACTACCCTCTGAGTGAAGAAATTGCCCCTCTGGGCCCTTCTGAATCTCTCCCCTCTCACCTTAAACCTATGCCCTCTAGTTTTAGACTCCCCTACCTTTGGGAAAATATGTTGACTATCTACCTCATCTATGCCCCTCATTATTTTATAGACCTCTAAAGATCACCCCTAAGCCTCCTACGCTCCAGGGAAAAAAGTCCCAGTCTATCCAGCCTCTCCTTATAACTCGAACCATCAAGTCCCGGTAACATCCTAGTAAATCTTTTCTGCACTCTTTCTAGTTTAATAATATCCTTTCTATAATAGGGTGACCAGAACTGCACACAGTATTCCAAGTGTGGCCGTACCAATGTCTTGTACAACTTCAACAAGACGTCCCAACTCCTGTATTCAATGTTCTGACCAATGAAACCAAGCATGCCGAATGCCTTCTTCACCACCCTGTCCACCTGCGACTCCACCTTCAAGGAGCTATGAACCTGTACTCCTAGATCTCTTTGTTCTATAACTCTCCCCAACGCCATACCATTAACTGAGTAGGTCCTGGCCTGATTCGATCTGCCAAAATGCATCACCTCACATTTATCTAAATTAAACTCCATCTGCCATTCGTCGGCCCACTGGCCTAATTGATCAAGATCCAGTTGCAATCCTAGATAACCTTCTTCACTATCCACTGTGCCACCAATCTTGGTGTCATCTGCAAACTTACTAACCATGCCTCCTAAATTCTCATCCAAATCATTAATATAAATCACAAATAACAGTGGACCCAGCACCGATCCCTGAGGCACACCACTGATCACAGGCCTCCAGTTTGAAAAACAATCCTCTACAACCACCCTTCTGTCGTCCAGCCAATTTTGAATCTAATTGGCAACCTCACCCTGGATCCTGTGAGCTTTAACCTTCTGCAACAACCTACCATGCGGTACCTTGTCAAAGGCTTTGCTAAAGTCCATGTAGACAACGTCTACTGCACTGCCCTCATCTACCTTCTTGGTCACCCCCTCAAAAAACTCAATCAAATTTGTGAGACATGATTTTCCACGCACAAAGCCATGCTGACTGCCCTGAATCAGTCCTTGCCTCTCTAAATGCTTGTAGATCCTGTCTCTCAGAATACCTTCTAGCAACTTACCTACTACAGACGTTAGGCTCACCGGTCTGTAGTTCCCAGGCTTTTCCCTGCTGCCCTTCTTAAACAAGGGCACAACATTCGCCACTCTCCAATCTTCAGGCACCTCACCTGTGGCTGCTGATGATTCAAATATCTCTGTTAGGGGACCCGCAATTTCCTCCCTAGCCTCCCTCAACATCTGGGATACATTTCATCAGGTCCCGGGGATTTATCTACCTTGATGCGCTTTAAGACTTCCAGCACCTCCTCCTCTGTAATATGCACACTTCTCAAGACATCACTATTTATTTCACTTAGTTTCCTTACATCCATGCCTTTCTCCGCCGTGAATACCGATGAGAAATATTCATTCAGGATCTCACCCAACTCTTGTGGCTCTGCACATAGATGTCCTTGTTGATCCTTAAGAGGCCCTACTCTGTCCCTAGTTACTCTTTTTCCCTTTATGTATCTGTAGAAGGTCTTTGGATTCTCCTTTGCATTATTTGCCAAAGCAATTTCATGTCCCCTTTTTGCCCTCCTGATTTCCCTCTTAACTCTATTTCGACAATCTCTATACTCTTCAAGGGATCCACTTGATCCCAGTTGTTTATGTACGTCATATGCCTCCTTCTCCTTTTTGACCAGAGTGTCAATATCTCGAGTCATCCAGGGTTCCCTACTTCTACCAGCCTTGCCCTTCACTCTAAAGGGAATGCGCTTACCCTGAGCCCTGGTTAACACATTTTTAAAAGCCTCCCATTTACCAGCCGTCCCTTTGCCTGCCAACAGTCTCCCCCAATCTACCTCTGAAAGTTCCTGATGATACCATCAAAATTGGCCTTGCCCCAATTAAGAATTTTAACTCTTGGGCCAGACCTATCATTCTCCATAGCTATCTTAAAACTAATGGAGTTATGGTCACTTGTCCCAAAGTGATCCCTCACTAACACTTCTGTCACTTGCCCTTCCTTATTTCCCAAGACGAGGACAAGTTTTGCCCCCTCTCTAGTCGGTCCATCCACATACTGAATGAGAAATTCCTCCTGAATACACTCAACAAATTTCCCTCCATCCAAGCCCCTAATGCTATGGCTGTCCCAGTCAATGTTGGGAAAGTTAAAGTCCCCTACTATTACCACCCTATTGTTCTTGCAGCTATCTGTAATCTCCTTACATATTTGCTCCTCAATTTCCCGCTGACTATTTGGGGGCCTGTAGTACAGTCCTATCAAGGTGATCTCTCCCTTCTTATTTTTCAGTTCCACCCATATAGACTCAGTGGGCGAACCCTCGGATATATCCCCTCTAAGTACTGCCGTGATGTTCTCCCTAATCAAAAACGCCACTCCCCCTCCTCTCTTACCTCCTGTTCTATCCTTTCTATAGCATCTGTACCCCGGAACATTGAGCTGCCAGTCCTGCCCCTCCCTTAGCCATGTTTCAGTCATAGCTATAATATCCCAGTCCCATGTGCCCGTCCATGCCCTGAGTTCATCTGCTTTGCCCGTCGGGCCCCTTGCATTGAAATAAATGCAGTTTAATGTAGACTTTCCTTGCTCTCTGCCCTGCTTTCTCTGGTCATGCTTTACACACTCTCCCTTCCTGCCTTTTGATTTGTGTGTTTGCACTTTGAGATCATTTTGCTCCACTGCCACATATGGATTCTAATTTTGCAAGCAGCATGTAACCTTCTTATTTCTCTAACCAAAATGTAATACTTGGCAATCAGCTTTGTTAAAAGTAATTTTGTTTATTTATTTGGCAAGATCAGCATTTATTCTCTTTGCAAATTATCTCTTAGAAAGATTGCGGTAAGCCACCTTCTGAAATATATGAGTGGCTTGCTAGGCCATTTCCGAGGGCAGTTAAGAGTCAACCACATTGGTCTGGATCGAGAATCATATATAGATGTGAAACGTAATCAATGGTATGAAACAGAAGGCTGTCATTTAGATCCTCCAGGACCAGGTAATGGCAACGATAATTAATTAGTTTCATAGTCACCATTATAGACGTTGGCCTTTTTATTCAAGTCTTTTTAAAATTTAATTAATTGAATTTAAATTCCCCAGCTTAAGCTTTAATTTATATCTACAGAACATTAGTCCAAGCCTCTGAATTGCTAATCCAGAGTCTGATCTCTGCCTAATCTGACCTCTTGTCTACCCAAGGTCCTTTCTATCTCTCCATTCCGGTGTTATTTTAATTTACTAATTACGTACCCATTCTGCAATAATTATCAGCTCAATCTTGTGCCGGTGTTTTGTTACCTTGATTACTGCTTTTTAATTTCACCAGTGGAACTGTATATTTTTTTTTAGCTCAATGAGCATGTTGGCTGGCACAGACCATAGGCGTAATCTAGCAGCCCCGTTTTCTGTGAGCACAAATCACAATATGGCTGCTAATTTTCGCTGGAAAGCCAAAACAGGATTTGTGCCTCCGAGATCTCGGTTTGAGATCATCCCCGCCCCCGCCTTTTGGCCGTGAACCTAATTTGAATGCACTTGCATTGATTTTAATATCAATAAACGGCTTTACACCATAGTGTTTGCCCACAACGTAACGTTCCCCTCCACAACATACCGTCACCGTCCACAACATAATGTCCACACCCCAGCAGCATGATGCCATGTGCCGGCGTTAATCACTGCTGGTTTTCAGAAACAAAAACCAGTCGTGATGACCAGGCTTGGGGAACGGAGATGCCTGGAAGCCCTGGGGTTGAATGCCAAGGCTGGGCATTGCCCTGTGGCACTCTGTGGTGCACATGAAGGGGGCAATGCCAAAGGGGATCTGGCAGGGGGGTAACTCTTCTCCAATGGAGGAGGTCTCCCCTTACGTGTGGTGGGGAAGAGGAGAGGTGGGGGGGAGTGAACCCCCAGATACATCCGTGGTGAGGGGGGAGGGGCTGCCCTGAGGATGGTTTGCCGGTTCCTTGGGCGGGTTTGGGCAACTATTTAAAGATAGCGCCCCGATCTCTATGGAGGTGGCCTTGCTAGCACAATCAGGCCTCGCCCTGCCTGAGTGACGCTGTTAACTGCAACCCCAGATTTTCTGTGTTCTAAGTGACAGAAAATCTGGTCTGAAATCACGGCTATGTTTCTAGAGAGAAACACACTGGTTTTCAGTCAGAAGCTGACACTTCCCCATTTTGGGGGAAAATTCCACCCCCTGAATCTACTTGTAGCATGTCCGATTCGCACTACTGAGAGTCCAGAAATAAAAGCGGACAAAGGTGCAAAACACTCAGCAGGTCAAGCTGTACCTATGAAGATAGAAGCAGAGTTAATATTTCAGATCAATGAGCTTTCAGTGGAAGGTGTTATAGATTTAAAGTTTCTAAGCAAGTACCTGTTGGGAAAAGTGGGGAAGGGAAAGGAGAAATGCCTGACAAAATGGATTAAATGAAAAAAGGGATGTTGGTGCAAGTGAGAATGCAGAACCAGTGTTTCATGACAGTAATGTTTTGTGGATGATTTAATGCTAATTTTATTATTTCTGATAAATATTTGCGCATTTTAAGGTGTATTTTATTCATTCTTATTTGAAGCAGCTGTTCTCAATCTCTACCGAAAACAGTCTGTGCAATGTAGAATATGTACTTACTCACTGCATTTCTTTTGTAATATTCCAGACAATAACCAGACAAAGAAAGTCAGTAATCCAATTTAATGACTCCTTTTCTCTTAATGAGAATATTCATCAATGGAATATTCTCATTAGGAACAACATACACCTGGTTGCTAATATAGGTGGGTCAATGAGTTTCTCACTTCAACACCAGAGTTGATCTTGTTAATTTGCCATTCCAAATGCCAGGAATGTTATTTATCATGGAATCATGCTGTACAGGAGATAGCCATTCAGCCATTTGTACATATTCTTCCAAAACGCAACAATTAGTTTCTTATCTTTTAACTGTGGGATATCCGCAGAAACCACTTTCCATGCATTTCTAATGAGCACTATCCAACCAAATTGATCGTCTCTGCAAAACCATAAATGTGTTTTTTTTTCTACATTCTCAGGGTGAAGCTGTGTCTCGATGTCATGTTTTTGATCTTGGGTGCAGTTCTCAGAGGGCTAAACGGACAATAAGATTAGCAGAGTTCAACAAAAAATCTGTATTAAGAAGTTGGAACATTATTTTTGTTCAGCTAGGCAGTCAAAACAGGTAAAGCTAAATTAATATTCAGCAAATTGGAAGTATACCTGACAGAAAGGTTGTTATCAGGTGATGGATTAATGTTAATTTGTTCATCAATATTTATTATACTAATGAGTCCTATTTATAGTCTTAAGTACTATAATTAAAAGCTATTAAACACTCTTTATATGGTAATGTATCAAATGCTCTTTATTTATGTTGTGAGTAATAAATATCAAGGTGTGAAAATATTAGAATATATTCCCTGCTGAATGCAGATAATCTATTTTGGGGGCGGTTATAGATTAAAATAATAACAGTATTAATTAATGACCTAGATCATGGTAACAAATTGTTCAAATTATATTCATATCAAAAATTGGTGTTTTGAGTGTCATCACAAACACATTGATACTCAGTGGCAGAGTAATGTGAAATAAAATTTCTCCCAATTTTCTTCTATAAGATCAGTAGTTCTAGAAAGCGAATAAAGTTCAAACAAAAAGGACTGCAGAATGATGTCAGAGTCACTACATTTGTCAGATTTATGTATAAAAATCGCAAAATATTTTTTTACATAAAACGCTGAATTATTTTTTCTGCATTTTTTAAAGATATTGAAACATTGTGGGTGTGTTCCTTTACATGTTGCATTCATATATTCTTGGAACACATGTAGAGCAATCTAAAGTTTATAAACGTAAGCGGTTTATATCGTTGTGTAGTGAAGCATCAAAGTGAAGGAAATGGGCTTGCCGTTGCTAAAACAAGAGCCTTGCACTGTGCTGAGGAACTATTTCACGATGTGATTAAAAGCCCCTGCTGCGTAGGGAACGTGGGGGGATCGCACATACTTTGTCGACATATGCTCCCTGCTGCTAATAGGCTTTAACCTGTTTCCTGATTATTACATTTACCATGCAAATATTACCGTTCTGAGACTAGGTCGCTATCCGTGAGAGAACATGAAAGAAAGAGTTTGGTGTATCATGATTTTAAAATTAAAAACTATCGCCCAGGGAGATTAAAAAAGATAATGAGCAAGGATTCTGCTTTACAATATGGTGGCAGGGGCTCTAGGGGATTAAAGTCCAGATGCTTGGTTGAAAAATGTTTTGGCAGAATAAAAATAATAAGAGCTGGATAGAACAAATCCAAATGTTAAGTTTTTCACCTATGTTTATAGAGCCAAACATATTTGGTCTCCTTGATCATTCAAATGCCACTTTTTACACAGAGGAAGCTCTTGCGTTGTTACGAATAGTCTCTGGACTGGCACATGAATGACTGGTGAATTGTTCAAGAGTGCTTTTCTTTTTTTACGGATTTTATTGTGTTCTTTATGGGCTGACCCATTCAGAAGTGGATACGATGACAATTGGAATTCCACAAGTCGGTAAGATTTTTAAAAAACAATTCCCTTTTCACCACGTAGAAAAGAAGAGCAACTGGAATGCTAAGTCTTCTGTGGGCGAATTTGTTGGTTGTGCTCAGCTGGTTTGCTTTTACAGATTTGTTTTAGATCTGGTTATTTTTTGTTGTGGTTTGCTGGTCCTTTTTTCATATTATTTAGCTCTTTGCATCTTAAGCAAAGGCCTATACTGTATGCTGGTGCTACCAGTGTAAGGCTGGTAGCTACATCAGCATAGCCAATTCACAGCTGGCACAAGCTAATTCGTATCATAGATTAAACTCTTGGGAGGGAGAAACGTGCGCGCTGACAGGCATGGGTGGAATTTTGCTCCTAATCTGTACATTTTAAATGTTTCGAGAGAATGTGAGCTCGAGCTCGCGTCTACTGAAGCCATTTTTTTTGAAACTCACAAAGTGTCCTGCTCGAATCGGACCCAGCCCACCCTGACATTCCAGTGGAAGTACATTCCTTGCGCTCCAGAGGTATTCATCTTCCTGCCCTCCGTACTCAATTAACGACCTCCTTCAAAGTTGTTCTGTCACTTTTGAATCACTGTGAAAGTGCAAACTGCCTTCTCGCCTGGAATACAAATTGTCCACTTACTCTCGGATCCTGCAAAAGTAGATGTTCTTTATGTACTTTTCAATTATTATTTCTGAGCCTTTGACCACAATCTGTCACAGTAGAAGGTTGTTTAACCTGAGTTGAGTATCTTCGGTGGAAGACACACATTCATCTCCACTTTGATAACCCCCTTGGGGGCCAAGGACTGTTCTCCATTAGTTTCCCCCCTTACACAGCTGAGTTGGAACTCCCGTGGTAATTTGGGGGTGGGGGGAGGTTTCCATTAACAAGGGAAATCCACATAGTATAAAAACCCTGACCGGTCCAGGTCAGGGTAAGGAGTTATAGTCTTTTGTAGTTTTGTGTACACCTGTAATAAACCTGTCAATTCCTACCCTACCGTGTGCTCTTGTCTCTGCACTGCAAATTATGCACAGTAAATTCTATCAGACTATGTCTCCTTTTTGAGTTCTACACTGACAAAGAGACTGCAGCAGCCGCCGTGCGTTCTACAGCCGACTCACTTTGTTCAGGCCTATGGTGGGCCTCCACTCCGAATGAGGAGATGCCCCACATCGGGAAACTCAACCAGTTTGATGCACCTACCGATGACTGGATCCAACACATAGAACGGGTGCAATATTTCTTTTGGTCGAACAGATCATTGGGGATGAAGGGCAGATCGTTACCCTACTGGAGGCAGATCGGGACCCACCTACGCGCTCATCAAGAGCCTCATGCACCCGGACAAACGGGACTCCAAGCTTTTCGCCACTTGGGTGGCCCTGGTTGAAGTGCACATTAACCCACAGCCCCCGATAATGGTCCACTGATTCTGATACCGCACAGCCTCGCAGGCCCATGGAGAATCGAATGGCGACTTTTAGGCCGCCTTGAGGACGCTTGCCGCCGCATGTGAGTTCTGGGCTGCACTTACGGGATCAGTTCGTCTGTGGGCTCCAAGACGGCGATATCCAAAGACGACTCCTTATGGAGGCCGACGTAACCCTCCAGAGGGCACTGGACAGCACCATGTCCTGAGAGAGCACGGAACATGGGTGTCTAAGAATTGCAGGGCCTGGCAGTCCTGACCCTCAGCCGCCGGAACGGCCACCGACTGACTGCTACCGGACCCGGATGGCGTGAGCTGCCGCGAAGCGAGACGACCGCAGACCCAAGGCCGTCACTGGTGCATTGAGGCACGACCTGGAGGATTCTCCTGAGACAGAGTGCCACAGTGACGGCCGTGGGCTGGGCACCGCGAACAGGGCTGGGATGCCAGACAAGTTCAGGAGGGCCCCATTCCCCGCCGGAACTCCGGGAGTTACAGCCCCCCGAGAGGCTGGGCATTCTATGTGGACGAACAGGAGGAAAAGTAAAAGCAGCTACACTGTGTTACTGCCCCCAGGGTCACACCTATCCGAATTGTGTTAAAAGTGAACAGACACCCCATTGACATCGAACTTGATACTGGTCTCAGTGATCAGCCACCGTACATTCAATATTTTCAATGTCGATCTCCAGTCCTTGGAACTTCGGGACACATATGCTCGATTGACAACGTACATTGGAGAGTCGTTGGCCATTGAGGGAACCACCCATGTGAACGTGGCATATGGGGACCAGTCGGAATGTTTGCCCTTGATGGTAGTTTGCGGAGGAGGACCTATCACACTGGGCCGTGATTTGCTACGCCTCTTAAAATTGGATTGGCAACGCGTCTGTTGCACGTACCCCCATTGCCTGGAAGGAGTGTTGGCAAAATTTCCAGGCGTTTTCGCAGAAGGCCCGGGACAATAAAGGGTGCGACGGCGAGGATCAGTGTGGGCGAGGATGCGCAGTCCCATTATTTCTGAGCCCGCCCGGTGCCGCACCAAATGTCAACACTGAGCTGGATCGCCTGGAACACTTGCACATTCTCAGCCCCGTCCATTTCGCTGATTGGGTTGCGCCAGTGGTCCCGTGCTAAAACACGACAGATCCATCCGTCTGTGCGGAAACTACAAGGTGACGGTGTACCAGGTCTCTCGCCTGGATCGTACCCAGTCCCGCGCATTGAAGACCTGTACGCAAAACTCAGCGGTGGTACCACTTTCACGAAGCTCGACCTGAGCCACGCTTATCTGCAGTTGATCTTGGACCCGGACTCTTGGAAGTAAGTGACAGTAAACACCCACAGAGGGTTGTACGAATATACTCGACTGCCTTTCGGGGTTTCATTGGCCTGTGCGATTTTCCAACGGGTGATGGAAAACATCCTGCGGGGCCTACTCAGGATGGCCATATACCTGGACGGCATACTCATCACTGGGGCCTCGGAAAAGAAACACTTGGAGAACCTCCAGCGTTTTGAACAGACCAGCGTCCGCAGGGGGATATGCGTTTTTAACGCCACCTATCTGGGACACCAGGTCGACAGAAAGGGGCTTCACCTGGTGAAAGACAAGATGTGGGCCATCCGGCAGGCTCCAATTTCTAAAGACCCAAACAAACTACATTCCTCCATTCCTCTTTGGGACTCCTAAACTACTATTGAAAATTCATCCCCAACTTGGCCAAAATCTATTTTAAAAAGGGCACCAGTGGGAATGGAATCCCCCCCCACCCACCCACTCCCACCCCCGCACCAGAGGGAATTCCAAGAGGTAAAGAGGCAATTGTCCTCCGAGAAGCTATTGACGCACTTTGACCCGGCAAAGGCGCTCTTTCTGACGTGCGACGATTCCCCTATGGTGCACCGGGTGGTTCAGAGCGACCGATAGCACGTCCCTTGAGAGAGGAATTATAGCCTTTCGTAGTTCTGTATACACCATACTAAACCTGTTGATAATTGCTACCTTACCGTGTGTTCCTGCCGTCTCTCCAGTTCGGGTCATACAGAATGAATTTCCGAGATCCACAGGTATTGAAGTCCTACTTTTTTATTTTGTTCTCACAAATAGTAGATTGAAAGGTGATCTGATCAAAGTGTTTAAAATGTTAAAAAATTCAGTCAGGTAGATAAGAGAAGCTATTTCCTCTGATGGGGGTATCAAGAATGAGAAGACCTGGGGCAGCACGGTAGCACAGTGGTTAGCACTTCTGCCTCACAAGGCCAGAGACCCAGGTTCAATGCCGGCCTTGAGTGACTGTCTGAGTTGTTTGCACATTCTCCCCGTGCCTGTGTTGGTTTCCTCTGGGTGCTCCAGTTTCCTCCCAAAGTCTAAAGATGTGCAGGTGGATTGGCCATGCCAAATTCCTCCTTAAAATTTGGAATAGGTCAGTAAGAAGAGAAATCAGGAATTCTTTCCACACAAAGAGGGGTAACGGTAGCACAGTGGTTAGCACAGTTGCTTCACAGCTCCAGGGTCCCAGGTTCGATTCGCGGCTTGGGTCACTGTCTGTGCGGAGTCTGCAAATTCTCCCCGTGTGTGCGTGGGTTTCCTCTGGGTGCTCCGATTTTCTGCCACAGTCCAAAAATATGCAGGTTGGGTGGATTGGCCATGCTAAATTCCCCTCGTGTCCAAAAAAAGGTTGGGTTGGGTGGAGTTACTGGGTTACAGGGATAGGGTGGAGGCGTGAGCTTAAGTAGAGTGCTCCTTCAGTGGGTTGCTGCAGACTCGATGGGCCGAATGGCCTCCTGCACTGTAAATTCTATGAAAAGATATTAGAAATCTATTTATCCCATGCCTGAAAGACTGTAGAAGCCGGGACAGTTGGAAAATTGAAGTTTGCGATCCACATATTTTTTGTTGGCTAAGGACGGGGACTAAGGTGGTAGATAGAATGGCCAATATCCATTAAATAGACTGGCGTGTATACTGTTACGATCCCCTGGGCTAGTGCACGGTCAATTCCAGCCCCACTTCACCTGGAGTTGCAACACAATTGAAATTAATAAATCATTCTTTGAAAAACACCCAAAGTCTTTGGCCTATGGCTGCCCAATAACTACAATCACCAGTTTTGTAAAGCTAAACATTCATTTTATTAATAACAATAACTATAATGAAATATGCAGCAAATACAACAGGTTAACTATTATCTAATTCCTCACCCTATTCACTTTAACTCACCTCACCCTATACACCCACAAGACAGGCAAACAGAGGGGAAAAGAGGAGAATGAAATAATGATAAATGTGAAAAGGTCTTTGTTTCAGGTGGTTGTCTTTTAACACACCTTCCTTCAATTTAGGCTTTCAGTTTCTGCTTTTAATGGGCAATGATTTTCACTGGATTTATTTAGGTCTCTCTGCAGTAATGCAGCTCTTATGGAGAATGAGAGAGAGAGCTGATCCTTTCCTCTGAGAATCCAGGAAGCAACTGTGCTTTACTTAGTTCTTGAATGAACGCATTTTCCTCTGGCAAATGTGTCCTCATTTTGGAATGGAGCGAAATTAACTGCAGCCAATGTAAGACTGGATCAAAGTGTTTTTTCTGCAGCCAACATTTCTGTTCTGCTATGGAGACAGATGAATATTTCATGAACGTGGTTTCTGCCTTTCCTTATTTTCTAATAGCTCTTTTATATTATGCAGATTGGGAATTAAAGATTTACCCTGGTTCCCATATTGCAACAATCTTGGATGATGTAACCATTGGCCAGGAACTTTTATGAACTATTGCCAACTGCTGGAACTGAGATGAGTGTGCCACTAAAATAACAACTGTTTTTATTTATACAACCTTCCATTTGAAAGAAATGTTTCACATCCCATAATAAGGTGAAAAGCTTTATGTGCAGAAATAATTAAATGGGGAATAATGGGTGTGGTGTTGGGTGCTCTAAGGTACAGACAAACCAACACGGTTGCGATTGGTACAACGCAGTTTTATTCCAACTAGTTATTTACACATCTGACTTGGTACTCAGCACGTGGTGACTGTGTGAGTGTCTTGTTAATGAGGTCCTGGCCTTGTCCTGTCTCCAGATGGACTGACCAGGAGGTGTTGTGTTTCTTGTCTTATACTGTGTCTGCTCTTGTTTGTGATTGGCTGTCGTGTTATGTGTGCTAATTGGTCTGGTGGTCTGTCTATCATGATGTGTGTGTTGTGATGTGTGTTTGAATATCATGACAGTGCGGAGAGGTGGTCCAAGAGAAAGGAGACTATTGAAGGTAGATACAGGGGTAATAGGACAAAATGACTTTGAGACAATTGCGTTGGACAGGGTATAACAAGTGAAAGATTGGTCTCCTCTTAGACTGTCCCTCCGAGTCAGTTTCACTTGCTTCCACTCCAGTTCGTTGGGTTCTGAGATGGCTGATAACTCCAATGCACAGTCTGCCACAGGCATGGCAGCTGTGTTTGAAGAGTTGGGTAGGGAGGTTGGTGCACTCCCTCCGACACCTCAACTTTACCTCTGCACTCTCCCAACAAAGCTTCTCAATGTGTTCAGAGTCTTCTCAAATTAACCTTCTTTGTTTTGGTCAGTTACCAGCCCAATGTCTCCCATGAGTTGACGGCTAAGGTTAACCTCTTCAGGAATGCTCTGAGCTTATTCCTAAAGTGTTTCTGCTGTCTGCTGCTGCAACAGAGTTATAAATAGAGCAGTTGCTCCAGGAGTCTGGTGTCAGGCATACAAACTGAATGTCCTGCTCAGCAGTGCTGACTTTGAGTGATTAGCACCTCGATGCTGGACATGTTGGCTTGGGAGAGGACCCTGCCATTGGACCATCTTTCTTGCCACCAGATCTGGAGGATCTTGCGATGACACTGCAAGTGGTACTTCTCCAATGCTTTGAGGTGCCTGGTGTAGGTTGTCCCAAGTTTCAAAAACAGATGGGAACATATCGATTGGCCTAACCAAAGCGTGTTCCGGCTATCTCTCCTTATGCCACCCAACATGATGTGCTTTCTCAAGTAGGTTAGCTTCTTCACAAAATAAATTTATTGAACACAGCTGCATTGGGTAACCTGGGGCAAATAACAATCTGAGACAGTGTCAATCTCTTGCTCCCACAATTTCACAGACTTTACACTGCAGAGGGAGGCTTTTCGGCCCATCAAGTCTGCACCAACCCACTGGAAGAGTACCCTACTTAAGCCCACACCTCCACCATGCCCCCGTAATTCAGTAACCCCACCTAACCTTTTGGACACTAAGGGGCAATTTAGCAAGGCCAATCCACCTAACCTGCACATCTTTGGACTGTGGGAGGAAAGCAGAGCACCCGGAGGAAACCCATGCAGACACTGGGAGGAAGGCCAGAATTGAACCCGTGTCCTGGGCGCCGTGAGGCAGCACTGTTAATTTCAGGTGAACACTGTGCAAGGTTCTGTGCGAGAGGAGCTTCGGGCTGTCATCTTCAAAACAAAGCTAAGACAACACTGCAGAAGAGAAGAAGCATGGGTGGCCTGGCCCTGCTGAACTTGAAATACTAGCACTGAACAGCCACAGCCGCAGTCGAGAGGATGAGGGGAAGGGAACCGAGCACGGAATGGGTGAGGTTGGAGGAATCCTCCTGCACGGGAATACCCCTCTGGACCCTCGCCACGGCAGCACTCCCATCCTCGCCCGCAAAACACACCTCCAACCCAGTGGTGGTAGCAACTATAGTCCACCATAGCCCCCATATGCAGCAACAACCGGTTCCCACCAGCTATGGAGACGCCACCTTTAAGAGGTGGAGACAGGAAGGGATGTCCTAACGATTAGGGCCTTGTATAATAATAATAATCTTTATTGTCGCAAGTAGGCTTACATTAACACTGCAATGTAGTTACTGTGAAAAGCCCCAAGTCGACACATTCCAGTGCCAGTTCGGGTACGCAGAGGAAGAATTCAGAATGTCCAATTCACCTAACAGCATGTCTTTCGGGACTTGTGGGAGGAAACCGGAGCACCCGGAGGAATCCCACGCAGACACTGGCAGAACGTACAAACTCCACACAGACAGTGACCCAAGCTGGGAATCAAACCTGGAACCCTGAAAAGCGGCACCAATCACTCTGGCGTCACCAGTCCCCGATAATGAGGAATGCTCCCCTTCCTAGGGGGCTAGGTTGGCGCCGGAGTGGTCCCCGCAGCTCCAGCCGGCGCGGAACGGCCTGCGCAAGTTCGGCGGCATGATTCTGCGCATGCGCGGGGGTTCCCTTCTCCGCGCCGGCCCCTGGGCAATATAGCGGAGCCCTACAGGGGCCCGGCGCGGAGGAACATAGCCCGCCCGCCGATCGATAGGCCCCGATCGCGGGCTAGGCCACCGTGGCCCCCCCCTGCGCCCCTTCAGGACGGCCCCCGCAGACTCACCTTCCAGGTTCCATCGTGTGGGACCTGAGTAACCCACGCCGGCGGGACTCGGCCGAACTCGGCGGCCACTCGGCCCATCGGGGCCCGGAGAATCGCCGGGGGTGTATGCGCTCAACGGCCATGATGGACGTGGCGGGAATCCCACGTGCACCCGAGAATCAGCGGGGAAAAATCGGGAAGTCGGCGACAGGGCGTGATTCTCGCGTCCCCCCGGGATTCTCCAACCCGCCGCGGGGTCGGAGTTTCCCGGCCATAATGTTGGAGGAGTTGCTGGACGTGGACAATATGGAAAAAAGAAACTGCGGGGACATATACGGACGACTTTTAGAAAGGGTGAGAGCACCACTGGACATAGCAAGGCAGAAGTGGGAGTATGAACTAGGGACGGAAGTAGGGTGGGGACTCTGGCGCAAAGCACCAAATGGGGCCAACTCCACCTCCTGCGCAAGGCTTACGCAGTTCAAAGTGGTGCACAGAGCGTGCCTAACCAAAACAAGAATGAGCAAGTTCTTTCCAGTGGTGGAGGACATGTGTGAACAGTGCCAGGGAGGCCCGCCGACCACGCCCACATGCTCAGAGCATGCCCCAGGCTTGTCAGGCTTTGGACAGCCTTCTTTGAGGCTCTAGGCGCAAACTGTCGGATCGGCCGATGTCGAGAATGGCCATGCCCCTGCCGTTCCAGAGTTCGGCCTACTTTGCGCCAATATCTGGGAACGTCTGCACTGTGCGCTCCACCAACCTATTGGAAGGCGAGTGGTATGGAGTGGTGCGGTATGTCGTATGTCGTTCATCTTCATGAACCCCGCAAACTCCTTACTTGTGAAAGGAGTGCCATTGTCCATTACGAGCACCTCGGGGAGGCCATGCGTGCTAGAAGAAAAACACAACTTCTCGATGGTTTCGCGGGATGTTGCTCCCGCCATCCTATGCACCTCGAGCCACTTTGATTGGGCATCAGTAGAACATGGATCCTTGAAAAGGACTGGCGAAATCTCTATGCAAGTGCGCACAATGCCGTCTCTAGCCATTCCCAGTGATGCAGGGGCACAGCCAGTGGAAGCTGCTGATGCTCTTGGCAAACGGAGCAGTGTTGGGCCATCTTCTCAATGTCGCCGTCGAGGCCTGGCCACCAGACATAACTCAATGCCAACATTTTAATTTTGGTCATGCAAGGCTGACTATTGTGGAGGTCCTTTAATATCAGTTCCTGCCCTTTATCCGTGATGACCACACGCGTCGCCCACATGATACCATCTTCTATGCTGAATTCTGACAGCTTGGTGGAAAATGCCCACAACAGGCCTGGAAACTATCTATGCTGCCCACCGTCGAGGACTATGTGCCGTGCCTTGGCTAGGACTGGATCTGTCTGGGTCCACTCACGGATCTGCGATGCCATGATGGGCAACGAGTCCATAAAATTCAGATTTGTGACCACCTCACCTGTCGTGGGGGTCGTCAAGAGGTCGATTGACAAAGGCAGTCGGCTCAGTGCATCAACATTCACTATCTGGGTCCCTGGTTTATGTTCCAAAGAATACCTGTAGGCAACAAGCAGCAAAGCCCAGCGCTGGATCAGTGTGGAAGCAATGATCAGAATCGGATTATCCTCTCTGAAAAGTCCCAGCAGAGGCTTATGATTGGTAACGATGGTGAAGTGGCGGCCATAAACATATTGGTGGAAGCGTTTCACCGCAAAGACCACAGCCAGGCCCTCCTTTTCAATCCGTGCATATTTCTTTTCGCTGCAGTCAATGTGCGGAAGGCGAAACCTATTGGCCACTCAGCTCCATTCTCCATCTTGTGAGACAGGATGACCCCAATATCATATGGGGATGCATGAATCGTGATGAGCAAAGGCTTTACAGGATAATTGTGGGTCAGTAACCTGGATGACAATTGTTGCTTCACCCAATTTCTTGCGGCTGACCCCGAACTCAGGTGTGATTCTTCTTCAACAAAAGGTGCAAGAGGGCCACCGTAGTTGCCAGATTGGGGAGAAACTTCCCATAGTAATTTACAAGGTCGCGAACAGAATGAAGACCTGAAGCATCTGTCGGGGCTGGGGCCTGTTGGATTGCATGCACCAACTCTGGGACAGGGTGCAAACCTTAGCGGTTCACCAGATAACCAAGGTAGATTACTTACTTCGCCTGAAAGACACACTTTGCATGACACGTACCAGCTTCCCGTACCAGCCTCCCTGAACAGGCGCCGGAATGTGGCGACTAGGGGCTTTTCACAGTAACTTAATTGAAGCCTACTCGTGACAATAAGCAACTTTTCATTTTTCATTTCACATAAACGGACTCCAGCCTCTGAGAAACATTTAAGCACAGCCTCCAAATTATCCAAATGTCCTTGCTCCGAACCTCCCTTATACAATATGTTGCCGAAGTAAACAGCGACATGTGGCAATCCTCGCAAGATGCTCTCAATGATGTGCTGGAAAAATAGCACAGGCAGAGGACACTCCAAAGGGCAACCATATATACTTATACAGGACACTGTGTATATTGATAGTAACAGATGGCCAGGAAGCAGGGTCCAACTCCCAACTGCAGGTAGGCGTGACTCGTATCTAATTTCGTCAACGTGAGTCCGCCTGTAAGCTTTGCGTAGAGATCTTGTATGCGGGGCATGGGATGTCGGGTTGAGACGGGAAGCCGTGTTGATTGTAATATTATAGTCGTCGCACAAGCAAACCGTATTATCTGGCTTCATTACCGGTACGACTGGCGCTGCCCGGTCAACGAAACTCCAAACGAGTGAGCTCTGCTTCTTCTTTCTCGAACAAGGCATAAGGCACCAGGGCCCAGAAATACCACGGTGTGTCTTCTGGGTCAACTTGAATATGGCCTAATGCCCCTTTTATCTTTCCCAAACTGGCCTGGAAAACGTCTGGGTATCATCCTAGTACCTCCGTCAAACCTACAGAACATGTTTGAAGAATGTGCTGCCACTATAGCCACAAATGCCGCAACCAATCCCGATCCAACACACTGGGCCCATGGCCGCGCATCACGATGAGCGGGAAACGCCCCTCCTGGCGTCCGTAAGCAACAGAGGTCATCGTAACCCTAGCAATGGCCAATGGCTACCCTGCATAGGTGGCCAACCTGGCCTGTGTATTGGTCAATGTAAATGTCTGTATACCCTGCTTGTTACGGTAAAGTGTCTTCTGGCCAATCACGGAGACCACTGTATCGGTGTGCAACTCCATCTCAAGTGGGTGACCATTGACCCATACCATCAACTCAATGGAGGCCACTCGGGGAGCTGCAACACAATGCAGCTGCAGGCAGTCGTCCTCCATCTCCATATCCTCGGGAGCGGTATCATCAGGTTCATCCAGATGGAAAGTACACCCCCTGGGTTAGCCCCAGCTCTTGCCGGAACGACGGCTTCTCTGACGACCCCAGGAACGGCGTCCACGTCGGGGCCGGCGCCCACAAGTCCTACACTGGCACAGTTCCTCGCCCATTGGTTCTGGGGAAGGTGCCCTTTGGGGAGGAACGTCCGATGGCCACTGCCATCGGTCCTTACGGCATCGCACCCAAGGTACAGCAGGGGTGTGTGGGGACGCTTTTGAAGGAAGGGGATGTGCCCCAGGCGTGCACCTCCATTCCAGGTAGCTGCTGCACTCCCAGTTCTGTGCTCTCTCGACACAACGCATTCTGGATGGTCTGGTGAAAAGTCAATGTTGATTGATGCCGCAAAACAAATGGTCTCGTAACATCTCTGACAAAGTGTCACCATAGTCACAGTACTCCACAATCCTGCGTCGCTTGGATAAGAACTCAGTACGGGATTCTCCAGGGGTCCTCTGTGGTGTTAAACCGGTAATGCTGGATTATCGTGGACTGGGTTAGGTTAAAATGTTGTCCCACCAAAGTCACAAGTTGATCAAATGTTTTGCTGTCAGGTGCAGCTGGGTACGTAAGGATTCTTATCACCCGAAACACATGTGCTCCACACTTAGCAAAGTGACCACCCGGCGTTCATTTTTGGTGATGTTATTTGCCCGGGGGGCAGCATAGTGGCACAGTGGTTAGCAGTGCTGCCTCACAGTGCCGGGGTGCCATGTTCGATAACGGCTCTGGGTCACTGTCCGTGTGGAGTTTGCACATTCTCTCCGTGTTTGAGTGGGTTTCGCCCCACAACCCAAAGATGTGCAAGCTAGGTGGATTGGTCACGCTAAGTTGTCCCTTAATTGGAAAAATGAATTGGGCACTCTAAATTTTTTTTTTTTTAATGTTATTCACCCGGAAGTAGTAACACGTACTGGTTCCAACTCTCCAGCACAACATCAAAGGCATCCAGACATCCGTAAAGAGGCATGGTGTAACAGAAAAAAAAACTTCCAACCTGTACCCAACAATAGTCCGAGAAAGTGGCTTCAGCAGCGTAGACAGCTTTCCAATTTTAACCCTCATCGCCAGTTTTGTGAGGGCCATGAATAATCCAGCATGTGTTTGTAGAGTCAAAGAAAAAGTAACTTTATTTACAATAATATATACACAGCAGCAGTAGTCCATCACTGCTTCATTCACTAGCTGGTACCACACTGGCCAGCTCTATTTATATAGGTGTAACTCTACCTGAATAGCTCACACTCTGAGGTGTTGGAGGGGAATCTGTCTCTGAGCCCCAGCTGCCTCTAGCTGTAACCTTGCTCCCTGACCTGGTGTGTTATTCTGTATGCTGCTGCCTTTTCTGGACTTTGAAGCCTGGCCTATGGCAAGGGGGTACAGTGCTACAACCAGTTGGATGGAGGAGAGGTTGCTTGCAGGGGATCGAGAGGATGGAGTTGCCTGCCTGCAGTTGCCATGCCTGGGACTCGGACTTGTTACTGGCTGCCTTTCTACTTGCTGACAGGAAGTGGAGCATCGGGTGGATTTTGGCTGGCCTGCTGCCAGGTTCAAAGTGGAGAACGGACTTAATTTTGCAGTTTTGGACTGGATGGTGTCTGGAGACTGGATGCCAGAACTTGAGAGCAGCAAGGTGGTGGCCCAATTTGCTCTATTATTTGTACTGATGTTGGTTTTGTTTTATTGTTGGGGGATTGTATGGTTATTGTATTTCTGTTGTGTATTGTTATTTTGAACCTAGCCGCTGGGTGCTCGCCAGTTGCGGCCCTCCTGCTTCTGTGCAATGGGGTTGAGGGCTCTGTGTGGAGTTTGCACTTTCTCCCTGTGTCTGCATGGGTTTCCTCCGGGTGCCGGATCCGGTTTCCTCCTACAGTCCAAAAGATGTGCAGGTTAGGTGGATTAGCCATGCTAAATTGTCCCTTCATGTCCAAAAGTTCAATGAGGTTAGGTGGATGGGGTGGGGGAGGTAGGATGCTCTTTCAGAGCGTCGGTGCACGCAATAGGCCAAATGTGGTCTCCTGCGCTGTAGGGATTCTATGATATTATCATTTCCCGTTCTCTCAACATTTAAGAAATACTCTGCCTTTCTGTCTATTTTTATCGAAGTGGATAACTTCATATTTATTCACATTATAATCCTTCTCCCATGTTCTTGCCCATTCACTTAGCCTGACCAAGGTGCCTTGAAGCCTCCCCGCATCCTCCTCACAACTTTACATTCCCATGGGCAGAAAAAATAAAACCCTCAAATTAAATAGTAATGAGGTTTTTCTCCAAACTGCATGTTCCACCCTGGTCTTGTTTCAAAGTTGATGTTGGGGAATGCTAACCACTGTGCCCCCCTGTTGCAGGGGAACTTGCAGCTGGTGGTGTTCCCATGTGTCGGCTGCCCTTGTCCTTCTCGAAGGTCGTGGGTTTGGGAGGTTCTGTCTAAGGAACCTTGCTGAGTTCCTGCAGTACATCTTGTAGCTGATACCACATTGCTGCTACTGTGCGTTGGTGGTGAAGGGAATTAATGTTTGTGGATGGGGTGTCAATCAAGTCAGCTGCTTTGACATGGGTAGTGTCAAGCTTCTTGAGTGTTGTTGGTGCTGCACTCATCCAGACAAGTGGAAAATATTCCAGGGCATTCTTGACTTGTGTAGATGGTGGACAAGCTTTGGGGAGACAGGAGGTGAGTTACTCGCCTCAGGATTCCTACCTTCTAACCTGCTCTTGTGGCCCTGGTATTTATATGGCTAGTCCTGTTCAGATTCTGGTCAACCCCCTGAATATTGATAGTGGTGCTATATATTTATGTTGAATAATGGAGAAGCAGAATCAAATTTTAAATATATAATAAGTAAAAACTTTAATCAGGTAGTTTATTTCCTAATGTTCTTTGAATAATGAGAGATGTTTCTCCTCAATGCATGCTTGTCTATATTTTAGAAACATAGGACTGAGGAGTAGGCCATTTGGACCTTAGAGTCTATCCAACATTTGATAAGATCATGACCGATCTGTTTATGGTCTAAATTCCACCTCCCTGTCTGCCCTTCATAACCTTTGACTCCCTTGTCAATCAAATAACCATCAAACTCAGCATTTAATAAATTGACAACACCTCCACTGATTCCTGGGAAGAGAATTCCACAGGTTACCAACCTTCAGAGTGAAAACATTTTCCTCATCTCCATCTTAATAGGGGGACCCTTTATCCTTTAACTGTGTCTGCTAGTTTTAGTCTCCTGTTTTGTTATATATGGCTGTCTTTTGTGATCAATGAAGTAATGCGGCTTGTAGAAAGCTGCTCACAAAGGTCTAGCGATCTTTATGAGATGGAACTCGCTACCGGAGGAGGTGGTGGAAGCAGGGACGATAGTGACATTTAAGGGGCATCTTGACAAATACATGAATAGGATGGGAATAGAGGGATACGGACCCAGGAAGTGTAGAAGATTGTAGTTTAGTCGGGCAGCATGGTCGGCATGGGCTTGGAGGGCCGAAGGGCCTGTTCCTGTGCTGTACATTTCTTTGTTCTTTGTTATGGCCTGGGCTTCCTCTTTCCTAAATCAGTTTGTTTCTGACACCAAGTCAAGGGGATCTCCAGGCATCCATCAACAGAGATGGTATCGAAAAGGGTAAAACGTTTGGAATATTCTTAGACAGAAAGCCAGTAAGTAAAAATAACTGAAGTGCTTTGATTTTAATTAAACATTTTTGGAGATGGTGAAATAAATAATTGGATAATGCACATGGGAGTAAGGTAGAAAATACAATATAATATGATCAAATATCAAACTACGATAGGGACAGCATGATAGCATAGTGGTTAGCGCTGCTGCCTCTCAGCGCCAGGGACCCGGGTTCAATTCCAGCCTTGGGTGACTGTCTGTGGAGTTTGTATGTTCTTCCTCCGGGTGCTCCGGTTTCCTCCCACAGTCCAAAGATGTGCAGGTTAGGTGGATTGGCCTTGCTAAATTGCCCCTTCGTGTCCAGGGATGTGCAGGTTAGGTTGCAGGGTTGCATGGAGCAGAGTGGATCGGTGCAGACTCAATGGGCTGAATGGCCTCCTTCACTGTCAGGATTCTATGAAAAATTAATCAAAAATGGACTTGGCCAGGCCCGTAATTGGGCATGTTAGGAATTCCTGAGCATATATTAAACTGCATAGTTTTCCAGGGTAGGACACTAAGCTATTGACTTGTGCCGTAGTCCCTAAACTAACTACAAATTGAATATTGCCTAATTTCACCATGCAAGCTTTGGATAAAATGCAATAGTTCCACCCACAGGAAAAGCTTGGAAAATTCTTCGCCTCAACATTTCAAACGCATATGTGGTTGACTCTGAACTGCCCCTTCATGGGCAATTAGGGATGGGCAATAAATGCTGGCACAGCTGGGCCGCCCACATCCCATGAAAGAATTTTGCAAAATAATAGGGGCTGGATTATCCCAAAATGGGACTATGTCCCCACGCCGGCGTAAAAACGCTGGAGTTTTACTCTGGAGATTCCTGCAAAATATATCAGCTAATTCAATACCCAGCAGGGGCTAGCAGTGACCCAGAATAATTCACGCAGCTTTAGCTACGGATACGGGTCCTCGCACTTCCAGTTTTGAGTCCGCGCACGGCGGCGGCCTCCAGCGGCCGCCCCGAGCAACATGGCGGACTCAGACTGCGGAGGCAGACTGAAAACCTAGACTCCCCGATCCCCGAGGATACTAACCCCGGCCGCCTGGGAGGCCCCCCTCCTCCCTGTGTCCGATCCTCCCCCCCCCCCCCCCCCCCCCCCCCCCCCCCCCCCCCCCCCGGTGTCCGATCCACCCGCCCCCCCACCAGGGCGGCCACGGACTGAGTCCGCAGCAGCCACGCGAGCATTCCGACCGCCAATAGGTGGTTAGTTCCAAGTCGTCAGGAACTGGGCCACCAATCGGGAGCTGAGGATCGCTGGGCTCTCCTCTGTCAATGGGACCCCAGCTGCACGGCATACTCCGGGAGCGCGGGGATGGAGAATCCAGCCCAACAAATTTCAACAGCTTGATTAAAGGACCTTATTAATTTTGACGCCCGGCCTTTAATGTCAGAAAACAGAATTGTTAGATTTCTGTTCCATTTATAGCAGCTGCCGACAGCATCATATGGTTTCCTCAGACAAACTTCAACATCCACACAACTTTTATTTATTTTACTTTCTTGGGAAACAACCCAGCGAGTATGTCTTGTAAAGAATGGTTTTCTTACTGTTTATTGAAATGAGGCATCTGGGAAGTTTTTATCTGCTTCATATTCGCAGTGATGTAGGGCTGCATTCATGGACCATGTTGTGAAGTAGCAAACGCTTAATCCGAGAGTCTCCCACTGGTAAACTTTAAGGAAGATAGATAGATCAATCATTTAAACCTTTCATGAAGGTTTGACAGTGCATCAGCTCATCAGGCCAGGCCAAATAGACCATCAATGTTGAAGCCTTTAGGGTAATGTCTTCTCATGGAAACATTCACACTTATTGGTCAAAAATAAATCTACCTTAGTATCTTCGTAGAGAATGATATTTGTCCAATACTGGGGGCCATTTTCGGCTTCACCACATGTCTGGGTGATCTTGCCAAAGGGATTGGGCAGATTTGCAACAAGTAGGTGATCCAAGTTTATTGCCCAGATCACAGTATCAAAACTGATCCCCCTTATCTTAAAATGATGCATATACTTTAAGTTGTGAGATAATGGGCGGGATTCTCTCAGCCCACGCCGGTTCGGAGAATCGCCGGGCGCAAATTGCGCGACGCTGCTCCAACGATTCTCCGGTGACCGGAGAATTGGAGCCGGTCGGGGGTCACTCTACGCGGCCACCCCGGCGATTCTCTGCCCGGGATGGGCCGAGTGGCGCCCATAAAAGCCCGAGTCCCGCCGGCGCCTTTCACATCTGGTCTTACCTGGTGGGACCTCGGCGTCCATCCTGTCGGGAGCGGCCTGGTGCGGGGGGGGGGGGGGGGTTCCGAACCCCTTGGGGGGGGGGGGGCCTGCACCTGTGTCTGGCCCGCAATCGGGGCCTACCGATCGGCGGGTCGGCCTCTGCTGATGGGGTCCTCTTTTGTTCCTCGCCGGCCCCTGCAGCCCTACGCCATGTTGCGTCGGGGCCGGCGCGGGAAAGGAAGCTTCCGCGCATTCGCGCAGGTCGCATTGAGCATGCACGCATTTGCGCCGGTTGCAGCGCCCATGCGCAGACACGCGACACCCATTTGACACCAGTATCAGCAGCTGGAGCCGCATGGGTCGCTCCAGTGCCATGCTGGCCTCCTGTAGAGCAGAGGATCGCTACACTTAGCGGTCCAATGACACTGTCGTTAAAATCTCCAGTTTTTACAACGGCGTCAGCACTCTGCATCAGATGGGAGAATCCCGCTCAATATCTTTGATTGTTGTAATTTACAATATAGAAGGAGCCCATTCGGCTCAGCAAGTCTTTCCGTGGAGCAATCCAGTCAGTCCCATTCCCCCATATTTCCTTGAGCCCTGCAGGAATACGTCCTTTACGTGCGCATCCAATCTTCTTTTGAAATCATTAATTGTCTACACTTCCAACGCCCTTGTGAGCGGTGAGCTGCAGACCATTACCACTTCCTGCATAAAAAAAGTTATTCCTTATCTGTTGTAAAAAGCTAATTAAATGTGTGCCTGACTTTGCATCACATTCTAATAAAGTTCTGCCTCACTTTGTATTGTATTGGTATAAGAACATATAGATTAGGAGTAGAAACAGGCCATTCAACCCCTCAAGCCTGCTCTATCATACAATATAATCATTGCTGATCTTGTATTTCAGCTGCACCTCCCCATGATATCCCTGTGACCCTTGATTCCCTTAAACAGCTTGACGTGGGTCACGTTGCACATATATGCAACCTTGACCAATGTAGGCGACACCAGGAAAATTTGATTAGCTGACAAGCCGAGATTGAAAAATTGTATGCATTTGGACCTTGAAAAAAGTTGGATGCAAGGTTGTGTTTTATTGGCAGCCACCGTTGTCAAGTTTGCGTCTGCAGGCTACCTGTCACTGTGATTGGTTTGCTGCATTTTCATCGATTCTCAAGTCAGACCACAATATCATAACCTGGGAAAGCAGACATTTTCAGCTTAAATCCTGCCTCCTGCTGGTCAATGATTGAACAGCATGAGTGGAGGTCGCTCTGACTCTGTCTGCCTTGCACCTTTAGCTAGAGGACAATTGTGCTGTAGTTTGACTTGCCCAGGGGAGAAACAATTGCTGAATTGCAAACGGTTAAAATTGATGGAAACCATCATAAGCCATTTCTGACTTTTCACACAGAAAAAGACATTTTGATGAATTTCTTTATTTTAGAAAAACTGCATTGTTTACTTTCTTGTTAACGTTCTTTCTCACAGGCATCCACTTAAAAAAACAGCTTCAAAAAATTCACTTGGTTGCTGAGCAATACTTTAAAATATTTTCTCCAATATATAGGATACTGATCATGCTGTTTAGAGGATCAGTCTGTTTAAGTGGAAGGGTATTGACATTAAAACCTGTGACAGGTTGAAAGAAAAAAAATCGAAAAGTTTACAGTAGATGAATGGGTTGACCTGGACGTTGTGGAAATGTTTTCAAGCTGCACCTCAGCACCTTGGGCCAACAGAGTGGCCTTTAAGCTTGATCGAGCTTGGCTCTTTCCAGCACAAAGCTCTAATTTTCATCTTTTCAAACTGTTTTCTACCACTCGGAGTAAAATTAGTATTGACAAGGATAGAATTTGTCTCCTGAAGGAGAAGATTCTGCCCATGTAAGTGCTAATGCAATATTTGTCTGTCGGTCACTTTACACTCCTTCCCTGCCATACCTAATACACCAAAAGCAAACTGCGCTCTGTGAAATGTCATTGTGTCTGAAGTGCTAGCAATTTGAGGTAAAATGATTTCTATTTTTTGCCATCCCTCACACAAGGATATTTGTGTGATTGTTTGCTGTTGATATACAATTAGTCTCTCCTAACGTTTAATCCACAAGTGATGGTGATTTTCATTTAAACAGTACACTACAATCAAGCAGCAATGTATTTCACTGTGGAAAAATGCTGTGGGTATTCTTTACAGTAATTTAGTAGCCGAGTTGCAAAATTGAGTATGTGTAACCTATTATTATGCACCACTCACAAAGTGCAAGTGGATGAAAATTGATCCTGTAAGTTGAAAGAGGGATAAGTGTTGTGCCCTTACTGATGGCTGTACATTTTTTTTTCTTTGCTCAGTAATTTGTTGATTTCATTCCTGCCCCACTTTAAGACAGCAAGTGGGAAAACGATTTTCAAAGGCTGGTCCAATTTTTGTTGAGGGTCACACTTAGGTCCCTTGCTGTGATTCACTGTAGTTAATACTTGTTTTAAAATGCTCAACTATTAGATTAAAGCTTTTGAGAGGAAAGATTGCATGTGAAGTGGTTTGAGATTAAAAATTTCATGAAATTTACTGTGGTGAGACGCAAAGTCCTTTTCTAGGATTTGAGCGATCCGAACATGAACGTTCTTCATAGCTGCTACAGTATTGATTCTACAATATGGGTGCTACAGTATGGGTGCTGCAGTATCGATGCTACCGTATTGATTCTACAATATGGGTGCTGCAGTATGGGTGCTGCAGTATCGATGCTACCGTATTGATTCTACAATATGGGTGCTACAGTATGGGTGCTGCAGTATTGATGCTACAGCATTGATTCTACAATATGGGTGCTACAGTATGGGTGCGGCAGTATTGATGCTACAGTATTGATTCTACAATATGGGTGCTACAGTATCGATGCTACAGTATTGATGCTACAGCATTGATTCTACAATATGGGTGCTACAGTATGGGTGCTGCAGTATTGATGCTACAGTATTGATTCTACAATATGGGTGCTACAGTATGGGTGCTGCAGTATCGTGCTACCGTATTGATTCTACAATATGGGTGCTGCAGTATCGATGCTACAGCATTGATTCTACAATATGGGTGCTACAGTATGGGTGCTGCAGTATTGATGCTACAGCATTGATTCTACAATATGGGTGCGGTAGTATTGATGCTACAGTATTGATTCTACAATATGGGTGCTGCAGTATCGATGCTACAGTATTGATGCTACAGCATTGATTCTACAATATGGGTGCTGCAGTTCGGGTGCTGCAGTATCGATGCTACATCATTGATTCTGCAATAAGGGTGCTACAGTATGGGTGCTGCAGTATCGATGCTACATATCGATTCTACAATATGGGTGTTGCACTATCGATGATACAGTATCGATTCTACAATATGGGTGCTACAGTATCGATTCTACAGTACCAATTCTACAATATGGTGCTACAGTATAGGTACAGTATCGATGCTATAATATGGGTGCTACAGTATAAATGCTGCTGTATGGATGCTACGGTATTGTTTCTACAGTATAGGTGCTACAGTATGGGTGCCACATTATCGATTCGATAGCATGGTTGCTATATAATGTACAATTCAGGTTACCTCTATTTTGCTGAAACTAATTCAAAGAGTATTAGATTTCTGTGACGGAGTTTTCCAGATTCGAAAAGTTAGCTGCTTTCTCCAAAGATGGTGTTAGATCTGCTGAGATTGTCCAGTGTTTTCTGTTTTTGTTTCAGATTCCAACATCCACAGTAATTTGCTTTTATCTTCGATTTCTGTGTTTGTCTATCAGTTTAATAAGGTATCTATATAAAATTCCATTCCCCTACATGTAAAGAAAATAGTAATAAGTGACCTTTTACCACATCATGATACTGTTTTTCATCTAAAGAGAAAGGAAATTAACAAACAACGATAGTTAGCTTTGAAGACAGGGGGCTGGATTCTCCGATTTTGAGACCATGTCCCCATGCCGAGGTGGGAACGTTGGTGTTTTATGACAACAAATGGCATAAGACGGCCAACGAACCTCCATTTGGCTGGGGGCTTGCATCAAGGCAGCGTGGAGCACCCGGCTCTAGCTGCCGATACGGCCCGGAGAATTGCTAGGTCCCTGGCATCGCATGCGCACGGCAGCGGCCTGCAGTGGCCGCGCCGTGCAACATGCTGCCATCTGCTTGGGGACCCAGCCTACAAAAGAGTGCGAATACTGCCCCCCCCCCCCTTTGGCCAGCCCGCACATCCCGGACCACCCCTCCACAGTGCCCCCAACACCTGGCAAAGTTCCCCCCTGCCCGTGGATTCCCCCTCCCCCCCCGGACTGTGGCGGCGCTGGACTGAGTCCGCAACCGCTGCGCCGAGTTCCCAATGGATGGGATAATGAGAGACCCATGCCGTTGGGAACTCGGTTGGTCGGGGGCAGAGCATCGGTGGGGGGGGTGGGCCTCAGACAACGTCCTGAGGCCGTTGATGCGGCGCGCTTTGGAGGAGTAGAGCATCGCGAAAGCGGCACCGCTCCCTGATTTGGTCACAAACTTTGATTCTCCGGCCGATTGGTGCATATCAAATCTCACCGTTATTTCAGATTGGTTGAAATGTTGTAGAATCAAAAAATACATTCAATGAAGTATGAGCAAACCACAAAATAAAGCAGGAAGAAATACACAAATGAACATGCCGAAGGTGAGATTAAAAACTTAACGGGCAGCAATTTCAGAGTTATTCCAATCGAACATAAAAAGCTTGGAGCTTGTACAGCTTTTTCAGTTCCTTTTCTATTCCTCTTTCCTAACGAGGCCAGCATTTATTACCCTTGAAAAGGTGGTGATGAGCCTTCTTTCTGAACCGTGTAGCTTGTTTCGGTGAGGGGAGGTAATTACAGATTTTGACTCAGCAATGATGAAGTGGCGAGGGGTGAGATGCCCAATCGCTGACCCTTAAAAAGACCACTGGAGGTCTCTCCAAAAAGGTTAATTTTGTAGTGTTCTTTTTCCACTTTCTATGGGGCCAGGAGGAATAGACCGGGTCCTCTGGACCCCACCAAACCATATTCACTGCTGCCCTTGTCTGGCATCTCGGCACTCCCACCCTCCCTTTATGTAAAAGGGAGTTTTGCCAGATGTTATTGTTACTGTCTTGTCTAATTGTCCTTCATAAGCAATAAGAGCAGGATTAGTTCATTCAGCCCATCGAGCCAGCTCCACCATTCAGCAAGATCATGGCGGATCTGATTGGCACTTTAGTGCCACTTTTCTGCCTCTCCCCAATAACCCTTGACAATCTTTTCAATCAAAAATCTGTCTAACTCAGCCTTGAATATATTCAGTGATCCAGCCTCCACTGCTTGCTGGGAAATGCCTCCTCATCTACATCGTAAATGGGAGGTCCTTTATTTGAAACTGTGTCCCCTAGTTCTAGATTCCCCTTTGAGGGGAAACATCCTCTCAACATCCACCCTGTCAATTCCCTGCAGATTCTTATACACTTCAGTAAGATCATCTCTCATTCTTCTGAAGTCTGATGAGTACAGCCCAACTTGCTCAACCTTTCAGCTGAGTAAACTTTCGCTGAACTGCTTCCAATTCAAGTATATCCCTCCTTGAGTAAGGAGACCGGAACTGACCTTGGAAGTTAGGGGAATTTCCCACTTTTTATTTTCCTAAATTGGTTAAAGTTAATTTTCTACTGCCTCATTCAGGAGATTGTGTGCCTCATGGCGAGGCAGGTGGGGGTCAATTATAAACTCCACTGTTTTACTCAAAAGTGATGAGAAATAGCTCATTGTAGTTGGAAGAACAGAGGCAGTATCAGCAGTGGAGGGTATGTTTGGTACTGCTAATCTAGATTGTATGCTTTGAAAAATGCAGAAATGTCTTCAGTTTGCTGTCATTAATTGAAAACTACATCATAGGTATGGCAGTGCATCAATCAGTACATTTATTGTGTCACCCTCCTGTTAACAAACCCAGGACTAACATCCATAAATTCAACTTCCAAAGCGATTCTACTGGTAAATTAACTTTGACTCAGTCCTTGTACTTATCAGTAGACCCGATGATTGATACAAGATTAAGCATATTGCACAAAGAAGCTCTTGTATTCAAAGGGATCATAACGTTTCATGTTTGATCCCTGCTCAAGCTGAGGTAGGGAAACTCAGCCAGGGCAGCAGTAGAGGGTTAGAATTGCCGATACTTTCTTGAGTTAGGAAGGTTAAAGCTTGCCGGTGTTCCTGCGCCTCAGTCGCTCTCATCAATTGCTGTAGTTCTGGAAGTGTGATAACCAAATGAGGGACAAGATTATCGGGCTCAGTTTCAGTACCTTCCACAGTTGAATAACATGCAGACACACTCTCAATAATGGCAAGTGGATAATAATCACTTGGATGAAGTATAAAATACACTTGTTACTGACAGAACCATGCTCAATGTGATTTTTTTTGTTTAATCCCCAAAAATTAGATTCCAAATTTAGCACTGGGACCTGCTCTGGATTCTCAATGTAGGCAATTCAGTGTGTAACATGCACAATTGAAGCTGTTACAGAGGGAAGAAACATCAGTCAACATTGGATTTAATCAGATTGTGATGGGAACTCCACATTTGGTCTGGTCATAGCTGTGTCTGATCCAGGAATGTCTGCCACAGTCAAAATGTGAGATATTTCTGTCTCCATTTCTGCTGCTGCACCAGTTTGCCTGAATATCAACCAATTGCAGAAAGCATTGAGGTAAATGGGTCAAAAACAACAACAGGAAGTTGGAAAAACTTCCATATTGGCAGCTATTTATTTCTCCTACTACAATTCTGGAATTCCATGTTTGGATTATAAACCCAGAGAATAAAATTAAAATATAGCAACCCCCACGTTTGTTTCTCATGGAAAGAGAGGTGTTTCAAATAAATTTTATTTTTACATTTAAACGTGATGATTGCACTGATACATTTGTTTGCATTTTAATGATGGTTGGGAGGAGTGCAAATAGTATTTCACAAATGAACTTCCAGCTATCTTCGGAGGTGAACCCGGTCCCATCTTTATACCCCTGATGGATCCCTGTGTCTATTTGGAACCCTGGATATCTATTATCCCTTCTTAGTTCCTAAATAACAGAGGTCAAGTCTGTGCTTTTTGGCAAAGTTCAGTTGAACTTTATTTGTCAGCTTGTGCCACTGGTAAACTTTATTTGTCAATACAAGATTAGGTCAGATTGATTGTCTTTGGCGAATACAGTAGTTAAGTTTGCATTCAATTACAAATCGTGGTAATTCTTCAAATCATAATACACAGTATAAAATGACTGAGTGATTTAAACAAAAGAAAGATGGCGATTTAGCAAAGCAAGCACAGAAAATAGGTTTCAGAAAGAGATAGATTGATTCCGGAATGGATTTTTCCATCCCGACAAGTGATTCTTGAGATTATTATCTTACGTTATTGTCTTCTTTACAGCTGTGATTGGCTTTAACTAATTTATAATTCACTCAATTCGGCCAAACTGTCTGTCCGTCAATTTAAGAGAGATATGTATTTAAATACATTGGTACAAATTTTCCCATACCATCGCCTGCCAATTTTCCAACTTATCCACAAATGCATCAAGACATTATTGGAGAAACACAGTTTTTGCTAAGAAAGTATCTCTCTAGACTGGCTGTTTCCATAGAAATGGAACTGTCCATTCTTTCACACAATGGGGCCTTTCAGCCAGCTGATGTCACTGTTCCTTCAGTCTCTAGCAAGTCTCAAGCAATTTGCAAAATGTTCCCAGCTATTCGGCTTTCCTCACTCTCATGGATAATATGATTTAGTTAATTACTCTTAATGAGTTCTCAATTAAACCTTTTACCTATATCATCTAACTAGAAAGTCAATTTCTCTCAACCTCCCTAAATTAGAATTGAGGTATGAAGTTCGGTCGCTTTACTTGCGACAGATAGCTGCTACTTCTGCCATGAGTCTTGTTGCATTTTTAAATTTTGAATTCTGCAAGAAAGAAATATGTTTTACAATTTGCTATATGAAAATGATGAGGATAAGCATGGTACTGCTGACAAGATTATAAATCACATGTTATGCATTGCTCAGGTACTTGTCCTCAGTTTACTCATGTACAGATTGAGAAGTAAACAATCTTGGAAGCAGTTTTGATTTCTAGTTTGCAGATTTCAAGTGTCTCATAAAAATTCACACTGATGCTCCAAACCTGTGAATTTAAGTGGCTTGCAATCATTTTTCTAATATATTTTCATTATGAATCACAGAATGAAGAGGCGGAGGCTGTTTCTGGCCTACTGGTAATAGTGGTTTTCCCTCATCTGCCGAAAGACGCTGCAGTGGAATGGCATGTCATTGCCCTAACTGATGATCCCTGTGAGAGGAAATCCTTCATCATAAATAAGAAGTCTCAATGTTATGTTATTGACTGTGAAGTGGTTGTGTCAAGTTCGCTGTCAAGTGCTGCTATCTCATTGGCTGTAAGTCTTCTATCACCATCAGCGAACTCTTTAGATCTAAAGGCTATACTGGAAGAATTAGCCGTTGTATTCCAGCAGGCAATGGATAGACTCCCTCAAGATGTAAACAAGCTTCCTTTGTGCTTCAAAGCCTTCTTTTGTGAAAACATCGTAGATCCCAGCTTTGTGCGAAGAGGTAAGACTGTCTCATTGATAGAAGTTATAGTTTAGTTGGAAATATATAACTATAATGTGATAATGTTAAACCATTGACTTTGAGACAAGAGCTCGAATCCTACGGTTGACGGTCATTTTTGGATGGATATTCCCAAAAGGTAAATGCCATAACCTATGGGCAAATCATCATCATGCTCACTCCATCCCTCTCAAACTATCCTTTTATTTGACTCTGGATCCTTGTGTATCCTTCCTTTCCCACCAGTATTGGGAGCTGTACCTTCAGCTGCCTACATCCCAAACTATGGAGTGCCTTTCCTAAACTTCTCTACTTCCCCAAATCCTTCTCATTCTTTAAGAGTTGGCTTAAAACCCACCTCTCTGATGAAGCATTAAGTCACAGCTTATTGTGGTGATATACATCACTGTAAGTACACAAAGGGTTAATGTACATACACTACACCTAGCTAGACACTAGAGGGAACACCAGAGACATGACACACAGGCAGTCAACCAATAGGTCAGTAAGATAGGACACGACCAATGGGCAGTCGCGATACACACAGAGGTGACACTACCACAGGAGGGCATTACACCAACCCATATAAAAGGACACATCACACATGCTCAGTCTCTTTCCAGTGGAGACACTCAGTGAGTGCAGACACAGGGTTGATTGAACATCACACCCACCATGTGGATTGTAGCAGACTGGTTAGTCAGTCTGAGTAACTATAACAGGATTAACAGTAGAGTTGAATTCAAGTAGGAGAATTGTGAATAGTTTAATAAACATGTTCAAGCTATCTCCAAGTCTGAACCTTCCTTTGTCAGAGTGCACATCAAGGAAGCAGCTTATGCTACGTCAAGAGCATAACAAAACACTTATAACATCCCCTCCCTTTCATTGACGTCATGTCCATTTATTTTACTTTTATTTATTTGCATCTACGAGGTGTCTCAGGATGTTTTTCTGTGTTAAGAGTTCATACAAGAGCAAACTGTTCAAGTGACATTGATCAATCAAGATACTTTTATTGTCCTGACAGAAATAAAAAAGAGAAAAGTATATCAGCAAAACCACAACCCATGCAGATCCTACATCACAATCGAGAAATAGAATAAAGAGATGGAAAAATAGAGGCTTAGGTCGTCCTCTTCCTTACCTGGCATAGATACAACCAATTAATACGAATGTGACAATGTCCTCAAATGTGTCCTATAACAGGCATTGGTGGATGTACTGGGAATGGAGCTGAGGCAAAATGTGAGATTTGGGATGCTCTCTGGGTAGACAAAGTCTATCAGCAGACACTGAGCCGACATTGAAATCCTGCTGTTCACCTGCACTAGAAAAATCCAGGCCAAGGAGAGTTCTATGATCTTTGAATCTGTGTGATTAGTATATTAACCTAAGTAAATTTACTATACTGTAGATAGAAAACTCAACTGTGAGCATTAAATAAGTGTTTTCACAATAATATGGATAGAAATTCCATTGACAAAGTTCACTTGGCATGTTCATAATCTGAAATTTGATAATTCCTCAGAGCAAATGTAGTCTCATGACGAGATTTGTTGCCTTATTTTGTGGGATGATAACAAGTAGCACTGCATCAAGAGGTTGCATCGATGGTGGAGCTTGGCTTGGTCTGTACAGGCTGGGGGAGGGGTGGTGTCATAATCAAGATTTGGCAAACATGACAATGAGGGGACCATGGTGAGAGTTGGGTAATGCCAACTTACCGTGTTGGAATGAAGAGCAGGGAACTGCATAGGTTTGATGGCTAAACCTGGAGGAGAAGATGGGTGACAGAGGAAGCCAGGAACAAAATGGAGGTGGTTCACCAAAGCTGCGTTGGTTGACCTCAAGATGATTGGTGAATGGATCATGATCCCCAACCTCTTTAACTGCTCAGTTACTCAGAAAACAGCCTTGAGATTTCCCATCCACCAATTTCTGACCAACGAGCCATTGTAATTTGGAAAGTATATTGGATGTCATGTTGAGAATGGAGGTTTACCAAATGCCTCAATTCGTTTTCAGGAAGCACCTTTTACAACCTCCCGGTGTCCCAAATTTGAAATGCAACTGAGCAACAAGCTTCAGTTGAACTGGCATGGAAGTCGTAAAATCAGTCAAGATGTACTTTGGGACTTCTGCTTTCATCCTTCTGGAATACCAACCCTGCCATCTTCTCATTACAACATCTAGCTGTTTCTTAAATAAATTTCGGAATGCTGTCCTTGGCCATACTTACTGGCAACTAATTCCACCTGTTATTCATTCCACATGTTGACAAGAGGAACGGGTAATTTAGAAAATAGTATGGCGCCATACAATTAGTACCATTGTGACTGGAGTAAAAAGACTAATTCTTCTAACCTGTCCCATAAAGATATGCGTCACTCGTCTTGGTTTGAGGTAAATGGTGCCCCTTAATCAAGTCTGCGCTTATTAGTACCAATCTAGTGATCCTCCTCTGAACTCTTTACAAGTTTTCAATATTTCCCATCATGTGAGGAGACCAAAAGCAGAACATAAATTGTTGCAAGAGCTGGCCATTTGGCCCTTCAAAGCTTCTCTCCCATTCAATCGGATAGCTCAGGAGGGATTCTCCGCCCTGTCACACCAGTTTTCTGGTGCGACGTGCCCCTTCCATCAGCGGGATTCTCCGTACCACCAGCCGGCCAATAGGGTTTCCCATTGTGGGCAGCCCTACACCGTTGGAAAATCCCCGAGCGTGGATGCCCTGCCGGCGCAACAGAGAATCCCGCCAGTAGAGAATCCAGCCCCCTGATCTTCACCCTTAACTTCATCTTCCTGCACCATCCCCGTATTCTTAATTTTCTACTCAGTTCAAGGACAATTAGGGATGGACAACAAATGCTGACTTTGCCTGGGACACCCACATCCCATGAAAGAATAAATATTTTAAAATCCCAGCACCCCAAAAATGAATCTAGTGAACATTTGTTGAGACTCCCTTGAGGGGCAAATGTAACCCTTCTTTTTTTAAATTGTTTTCATTCCAAACATGTGTAAAAAACAGTAACATATACAATAACACACTCCACAACCTCAGTCCACAGTTTGTACAATTTATCCATTTTTACACCCCCTCACCCCATGACAAACAAGCATTGTTCCTCAAACATTGTCATGAACAACCCCCATCTCGAAACCCTCCGCTGACCCCCTCAACTCAAATTTAATCTTTTCCAACCAGAGAAAGTCACACAAGCCCCCTTGCCAGGCCGGCACCCCAATCCATATCCGACATCCAATTTAGCAAGGTCCTTTGCCAGGCTGTTAGAGAGGTGAAGGCCACAATATCAGCCCCCTTCCCCTCCAGCAGCTTCGGAATTTCTGATACCCTGAAGATCGGGTCCGGTCTGACCTCCGCTCCACAATTTTAGATAAAGTCCCAAGCTCTGCTTCCCAGTTACTCGCCAGCACAGAACATGTGCGCATGATTTGCTGGCCCCCGCCCACATTTCTCCCAATCATCCTCGCCCAGGTCATATGTACCCTGTGCACCATAGTGAACTGAATCAAGCTCATTCTCGCACAGGATGAGGTTGAATTCACCTATGCATTGCCTCACACCATAGTCCCCAGCCTATTTCACCCCTCCCCCAACTCCTCCCATTTGTTCTTGATCATCACCACTTGCGCCCCTTCCTGCTCCCCTAACCACCCATATATGTCCCTAATCCTACCCTCTCCCAACCCATCCGGGAGCAGCAGTTGCTCCAATAAAGTGTACTCCGGCAACCTGGAACATGCACTCCACTCCTTTTGCACAAAGTCCCTCACCTACAGATATCTAAATTCACTCCCCCTCGGCAACTCAAACCTCTCCCACAACTCATCCAAACCTGCAAACTTCCCTTCCAAGTACAAGTCCCTGACCCTCACCAGCCCCGCCTCCCTCCACTTCTCACACATCCCATCTGTCTCCTCTTGTTTAAACTTATGGTTCCCGCACAGTAGTGTCAACACCGACAACCCCTCCAACTTATAGTGTCTCCGGAGCTGATTGCACACCCAGACCGTCAACTGTACCACCGGGCTCCCCGTATACTTCTCGGAGCTAGTGTCAGTGGAGCTGTCACCAGAGCCCTCAGGCTGGATTCCCTACCGAACACCTACTCATCCTGGCCCACCCACCTCCCTCCCCCCACCATCACCTCACCTTCTCCACATTCGCTGCCCAATAGTAGTGCAGTAGGCTTGGAAGTGCCAACCCCCACTCTCTGCCTCTTTACCCTCGGCACCTTCCCAGCCCATATAAACTCTGAAATCACTATCTCCAATTTCTGGAAGAAGGCCTTAGGGATAAAGATTGGGAGGGTCTGGAAAACAAAAAGGAACCTTGACAGCACTTTCATTTTTACCGCCTGCATCCTCCCTGCCTCTGCCGGGTGTAATGTATCCCAACTCTTCAAATCCCCCATAATCTCCTCCACCAACATTGTAAAATTCCACCTGTGCATTGTGGTCCATTCCCTTGTCACCTGAATCTCCAAATACCTGAACCTTTCCCGAGCTACCTTAAATAGCAATATCCCTAAGTTGGCTCCCCCACCCCACCACATACACCAGAAACACCTCACTCTTCACGACATTTAACTTACACCCAGAGAAGGCCCCGCACCTCTCCAATATTCCCATGATCCTACCCATACTCTCCAATGGGTTGGACACGAGCAACAACAGGTCGGACATGAGCAATGGCACCCAGTGCACCCTGCTCCCCGTCACAATCCCCTGCCACTCCACAGACCCCTAAGGGCCATCACAAAGGGCTCAATCACCAGCGCGAACAACAACGATGACAGTGGACACCCCTGTCCAGTTCCTCTATGCAGCCAAAACCCTGTGAACTCATCCAATTTGTATGTACACTTGCCACCGGGGCTACATATAAACAGTTGCACCTACGCCACAAACTTGGGCCAAACTCAAACATACCCAAGATCTCAAATAGATATGATGTGGGAGATGCTGGCGTTGGACTGGGGTGAGCACAGTAAGAAGTCTTACAACACCAGGTTAAAGTCCAACAGGTTTGTTTCAAACACTAGCTTTCGGAGCACTGCCTGAGTTGTAAGACTTCTTACTGTGCTCAAATAAATACCTCCACCCCACCCGATCAAACGCCTTCTCTGCATCCATAGAAACAAATACCTCCGGCACCCGCCCCACTGACAAAGTCATAACCACATTCAACAGCCTCTTGATGTTACTGGAGAGCTGCCTACCTTTTACGAACCCAATTTGATGCTCAGTGACCACCCCTGGCACGCATCCCTCCATTCCTCCACCACCAACTTAGCCAGCACTTTCATGTCTGTATTTAACAACAAAATGGGCATATACGACCACACTCCAACAGACCCTTCCCCTTTTTATGGATTAGCGTGATTGGCGCCCATGTCAGTGTCTCTGGCAGTGTCCTCTTCTCCAATGCCTCGCTGAACATCCTCAACAAATGCAATGCCAACTCTGCCGCAAACGCCTTGTGAACTCCGCTGGAAAGCTGTCCGGCCCTGGAGCCTTCCCCGACCGACTTCATCCGCCTAATCACCTCCCTCAGCCCCAGCAGCTCCTCCAATGCCTGACTTCTCTCCTCTTCCAACCTTGGAAACTCCAACCCATCCAGTAACCGTTCCGTATCCCCTTCCTCGCCACCCGGCTCCGCCCTGTACAGCTTCTCATAGTACCCCCTGAACACCTCATTTATCCTCCCGAGCTCTGGCACTATCTCCCCCTTCTCTGTTTGCACCCTTGGAATTTCCCTGGACGCAGCTTGCCTCCTCAGCTGGTAGGCCAGCGTGCGACTCACCGCCTCTCCATATTCATATTGCACCCCCCTGGCCGTAGCTGCCTCACTGCGCTTCCTGTCGTCAACCTATCGAACTGCCCCTGCAATCGCTTCCTTCTCGCCAACAACTCTTTAGTGGGGTCCCCTGCGTATTTCCTGTCCACCTCTACTATCTCATCCAATAACCGTCAATGGTTCTCCTCCTTTCCATGTGCACCATGAACGAGATAATCTCTCCTTGGGCCACCGCCTTCAACACCTCCCAGAACGTGGCCGCCGACACTTCTCCGTTCTGGTCAATCTTCACATAATTCCCAACCTCACCTTTTCACAAAACCCCTTATCTGCCAACAAACCTGAATCCAGCCTTCATCCCGGCCTCTGCACCTGCTCTGTTCTGTACCTCACCTCCAACCAATGAGGCGCATAGATGTGACATTTCCCGCATACTCCGCTCCCACCACCCCCAATAACACCGCTTGGCTCACCACAACGAAATTAATTCTCAAGTGCACCTTATACATGTGTGAGGAGAAGGAGTACTCCCTCCCCCGCTCCCCCTTCGGGTTCTTAAACCTCCATAGATCAATCATTCCCATACGCTCCATAAACCTCCCAACTCCTTCGCCATCCTCACCTTTCCATTGACTTGGGGCTCGACCTGTCCACCCTCGGTTCCATCGTGCAGTTAAAACTCCACTCATAATCAACTGGTGCCTGTCTAGGTCCGGAATCGCTCCCAATAAACCCCTCACAAACCCCACACCATCCCAATTTGGCACATATACATTAACTAGCACCACCAGCATTCCTTCCAGCACCCCACTCACTATCACATACCTTCCCCCCGGGTCCCCTACCTCCTTGGGCCGGGTCCCCTACCTCTTGGACCAGGTCACCCACCTCCTTGGGCCGGGTCCCCTACTTCCTTGGACCGGGTCCCCTACATCCTTGGACCGGGTCCCCTACTTCCTTGGGCCCCACAAACCCCGTTCTTTCGTTCAATAAAATGGCTACCCCCGCGACTTTGAGACAAACCCCCGAGTGAAATACTTCTCCCACCCATCCCTTCCTCAACTTAACCTGGCCCTTCATCTGGAGGTACGTCTCCTGTAAAAAGATCACCTCCGCCTTCAATCTCCTCAGGTACGCAAATACCCTAGACCTCTTAATCGGCTTGTTTAATCCGCAGACGTTCCATGTTACAATTCTTACCGAAGGTTTGCACCTTCAGTCCCCCCTACCGTCCGCCATCCTCCCCCCTCTGGCCCTGCCACTCTAAATCAGACCTACCAAGATGGCCCTCCCCTCAGCCCATGAGCAAGCACAGCCACCAACTCTGCCATGTCACAATCCTCCCCCACCCCTCCCTCACTTCCATCTCCCCCTCTGCCTTTTACGGCCTCCTCCCCACCTCACCTCCGTTCACCAGTATTACCTGCCAGCGTGGCAGCTACCGCCAGAAGGCCCCCCTCCTACACTCCTTCCCCACCCCACCAGTTCCTTCTTCACCTGTGCAAACGGCTCCCTACCCACCTGAATAGTCCACAACCGGCAACCTCACCCAGCGGACCCCACTTTACACACCTCTTACCAGTAAAGAAAAAAACACCCAAAACCGCAAATTGTCCCCTCCAAAAAGAAAAACACCACAGACAGCAGGAGCGGGGTGTGGGGGTGTGGTTACCCCCTTACAAACTTATAACTCCCCAAAGAAAACTCCCACCCCCCCCCCTGCCGCCACCCCTCCAGCAACATACATTAGCCATAACCTCTAACCGTTGCAGATACAGCTCCTCCATCTCGCACCAGCTCTCAGTTCTCTCCCAGCTTATTGTCACTTGTAAAACCATTGGCCTCTTCTGGCGTACAGCATCCCGAACCGAGTCTTCCTTCGATACAGCACCGCCTTGGCCCTGTTGAATCCTGCACGCCTCTTCACCAGCTCCGCACCAATATCTTGTTATATTAGGACACGGTTTCCCTCCCATTCACAGTCTCACTTCTCCCTCTCCCATCGTAGAATCTTCTCCTTCTCCCATCGTAGAATCTTCTCCTCCTCAACAAATTTTGCAACTGTAAAATCGCCGCCTGCAGCGGCTCCCCCACTGTCGGCCTCTGCCTTAAAGACCTGTGGGCCCTGTCCACCTCTGGGGTCTTATCCAGCACCCCCTCATCCACCAACCTGGCCAGCATCCTTGACACATATTTTGTGGCGCTCGTTCCTTCCACACCTGGCAGCCCCACAACCTGCAGTTTCTGCCGCCTGGACCTGTTTTCCTGCTCCTCCACCTTCACCCTCAATGACTTGCATAGGTCCCCCACGACCTCCGCCTCCAAAGACATGATCCAATCACTCTGGTCGGACACCTTCTCCACCTCTTATATCGTCGCCCCTTGCGCCTCAAGGCACTTCTCTACACGGTCCATCGATCCTCACAAGAGGTGCTACTGCTCCTTCAATGGCTGGCCAGTCACCAGGCATCTCCTTCCTTTGCTGGCAAAATTTGTCTTTGATGGAGGCTATCAACTGTTCCATCTGGGCCTTTCCCACTGGTGACAACCCTTTCCCCTCTGCCATTTTTGCAATTGTTGCTGCTTCACAGGTCCCTTCCAACTCCTTAGCCAGGCTTTTAACTGTTTTTTGCCGGGTCTGGTAACCAATAGACATGCCAATTTTGGGGAGAACCTCTCCCTCAACACCTTCTGCACCACCTAGCTACCCCGCTAACAAGTATAAAATGCCCAAACCGACGCCTTCGAGCCGGTGCTCCATGGCCGCCATCGGAAGTAATCAGTGTATCCCTTCTTAGGTAAAAAGGCCCAAACTGCACACACTATTCGGGTGTTGCCTCTTCAATGGCCTGTATAATTATAATAAAGATTCTTTACTTTTGTACTCCAACCCCTTTGCGACAAAAGCTAATATACCATTTTCCTTCCTTATTACTTGCTGTCCCTTCATATTAATTTTCTGCAATTCATGTACAAGGACACTTTCCTCTGAATGCAAACATTTTCCAAACTCTCACCACTGAAAAAAACATTTATTTTTGTTTTTCCTACCGGTGGATAGCTTCACACATTTCCACATTGTATTCTACCTGCCAAGTTCTTCATTCACCCAACCTGTCTGCATCTCTGCAGCCTCTTTATGTCCTCTTTACCACTTACTTTTCCACCAAACTTTGCATCATCAGCAGACTTCACTCAGTCAATTCTATTCTAAGTCCCTATTACAGATTGGAAGTAGCTGAGGCTCAAGTACTGATCCTTGTGATACCCTGCTAGTTACAGCCTGCCAACCTGCTCATTCGTATGTTAACCTGGACAAGTTCATGGTTTTTCTCCACTAACAAATTCTCAATCCATTCCAATAAATTATCTCCAACCCCATGACAATAAGGTGACAATTTGATATGGTGTGGCACCTTATCAAATGCAGTTTGAATATCCAAAACCATTGCGTACACTGGTTCCCTCTTATCCATCTTACTAGTTAATCCTCAAAAATCTAACAAAAATATTACCCAATTTTCCTTTCTCGTACCAGCCTCCCCGAACAGGCGCTCCCGGAATGTGGCGATTAGGGGCTTTTCACAGTAACTTCATTTGAAGCCTACTTGTGACAATAAGCGATTTTCATTTCATTTCATTTCATAAATCCATGTTGACTGTTGGCTTTGCTGACTTTGTTGACTTTTGCCTTACTACTCACCCCTAATCATACATTGTTGCATTTTGCCTTCTACTGATGTTGGGCTAACTGGCCTATAGTTCCTCATTTTCTCTCTTTTTCTTTTATTAAATAGCGGGGTTATGTTTACTACCTTCCAATGCTTGGGAACCGTTGCAGAATCTAAAGAATTCCGGAAGAACAAAACCAGTACACCATTTCTGCAGCTACAATCTGGTAAAACCCCAAGATGCAGGTCACTAGATCCAGAAGATTTCTCACCACTTAGTCCCATTAATTTCTCCAGTGCTATTTCTTTATTTGAGTTCCTTGTTCTCGCTAGACACTTGATTCCACATTATACAAAAATGCTTTTTGTGTCTTTTACCGATGTCCCCTGTCCACAGTGCTCTCAATCATACTTAATACACAGCTGCATTATAATTCAGTGAGTTAACTTAAGGGTTAAGTCATGGCAGAAGATCCCAGACCCGTGTCATGTTCCTCTTGTGAAGTTGTGAAGAAACTGGACACATTGGGCGGAATTCTCTGATCCAGTGGCTAAGTGTTGACGCCGTCGTAAATGTCGTCACGTTTCATGACGGCGTCAACATACCCTAAGGAGCAGCGATTCTGACCCCTACAGGGGGCCAGCACGGCACTGGAGCAACCCACGCCGCTCCAGCTGCCGATGCCGGCATCAAATGGACGCCGCGGGTTTACGCATGCGCGCTGCAACCGGCGCCAATGCGCGCATGCGCAGTGGCTCCCTTCTCCGCACCGGCCCCGACGCAATATGGCATAGGGCTACAGGAGCTGGTGCGGAACAAAAGAGGCCCCCAGCCCAGTGGCCGGCCCGCCGATCGGTAGACCCCGATCGCAGGCCAGGCCACAGCGGAGGCCCGCCCCCGGGGTCGGACCCCCCACCAGGCCGCCCCCAGATGCATGCACGCCGAGGTCCCGCCGGGTAAGACCACGTGGACAGCGCCGGTGGGACTTGGATTTTCTTTGCGACTGCTCGGCCCATCCTCGGCGGAGAATCGCCGGGGGTGGGGGGCCGCTGACCTGTGCCGCCATCGCCAATGGCGCCGATTCTCTGCTCTTCGGAGAATCGGCGGACCGGTGTCGGGTCGGGGTCATGCGCTTCGCACCCGGCCCGGCGATTCTCCAGCCCAGCTTGGGCTGACAGAATCCCGCCCATTATTTCAGCAGTGGCCTACCCAGATTCTTGAACAAAATTGCATTTTTTGTTTCGTAATCCCTGTGACTGCACTCTAGAACCCTGTTTGCTTTGGATGTGCCTGCCTGATAACACCCAGATCTCTTTATTTTACCACTGACTTCAATTCGATTTTCCCTGTCCACAGTGCTCTCAATCATACTTAATACACAGCTGCATCGTAATTCAGTGAGTTGAGTTAACTTGAGGGTTAAGTCATGGCAGGAGATCCCAGACCCGTGTCATGTTCCTCTTGTGCGATGTGGGAATTGAGGGACCCTTTCAGTGTCCCTGTCTCCTTCACGTGCAAGAAGTGTGTCCAACTGCAGCTCCTGTTAAACTGCTTGACGGCTCTGGAGCTGCCGATGGATTCACTTTGGAGCATCCATGATGCTAAGGAAGTCGTGGATAGATAGTACGTTCAGTGTGTTGGTCACTCCGTAGTTATAAATTACTGAGGGAGATAGGAAATAGGTGACCACCAGACAGGAAGAATAGAAAGGCAGTGCAGGGGTCCCCTGCGGTCATCTCCTTCCAAAACAGATATACCGTTTTGGATACTGTTGGGGGAGATGGCTCACCAGGGGAAGGCGGCAGCAGCCAGGTTTGTGGCATCGTGGCTGGCTCTGCTGCGCAGGAGAGCAGGAAAATTAGTGGCAGAGTTATGGTGGGCACAGTAAGAAGTCTACAACACCAGGTTAAAGTCCAACAGGTTTGTTTGGAATCACTAGCTTTCGGAGCGCAGCTCCTTCATTAGGTGAGTGAAGGAGCTGCGCTCCGAAAGCTAGTGATTCGAAACAAACCTGTTGGACTTTAACCTGATCTTGTAAGACTTCTCACTGTACCCACCCCAGTCCAGTGCCTGCATTTCCACATCAGAGTTATAGTGATAGGGGACTCTATCTAGCCCCCTGCTGGTAGGTGACTAGCTCTTAATTTTTTTAAGGAAAGTCTGGCATGATACGCCAGCGTTTTTACGCCGGCGTGGGGACATAACCCCATTTTTGGAGAATCCAGCCCATGGAAGGGCAGGTGACAGAAGTGTTAGTGAGGGATCACTTTGGGACCAGTGACCATAATTCCATTAGTTTCAAGATAGCTATGGAGAATGATAGGTCTGGCCCAAAAGTTAACATTTTAAACTGGGGCAAGAAAAATTTTGATGGTATTAGACAGGAACTTTCAAAAGTTGATTTTGGAAGTCTGTTGGCAGGCAAAGGAACGGCTGGGAAGTGGAAGACTTTCAAAAGTGTGTTAACCAGGGTTCAGGGTAAGCACATTCCTTTTATAGTGAAGGGTAAGGCTGGTAGAAGTAGGGAACCCTGGATGACTCGGGATATTGAGGCCCTGGTCAAAAAGAAGAAGAAAGCATATGGCATGCATAGGCAGCGAAGAGTATACAGGTTCTTGGAGTCGAGTTAAGAGAGAAATCAGGAGGGCAAAAAGGGGACATAAGATTGCTTTGACAGATAAGGCAAAGGAGAATCCAAAAAGCTTCTACAAATACATAAAGGACAAAAGAGTAACGAGGGAGAGAGTAAGGCCTCTGCGGGGTCTACAAGGTCTTCTATTTGTGGATCCACAAAAGATGGGTGAGATCCTAAATGAATATTTCTCATCGGTTTACTGTTGAGAAAGGCATGGATGTTGGGGAACTTGGGAAAATAAATAGTGATGTCTTGAGGAGTGTACATATTACAGAGAAGGAGGTGCTGGAGGTATTAAAGCGCATCAAGGTAGACAAATCCCTGGGACCTGATGAAATGTATCCCAGGCCGTTGTGGGAGGCTAGGGAGGAAATTGTGTATCCCCTAGCAAGAGATACTTGAATCGTCAACAGCCACAGGTGAGGTGCCTGAAGGATGGAGGTAGCGAATGTTGTGTCTTTGTTTAAGAAGAGCCGCAGGGGAAAGCCTGTGAACTACAGACCAGTGAGCTTTACATCTGTGGTGGCTAAGTTGTATTCTAAGGTATTCTGAGAGACAGGATCTACAGGCATTTAGAGAAGCAAGGACTGATTGGGGACAGTCAGCATGGCTTTGTGAGTGGAAAATCATGGGCTGGATTCTCCGATTTGGAGACTATGGGCGAAATTCTCCCGAAACGGCGCGATGTCCGCCGACTGGCGCCCAAAATGGCGCCAATCAGACGGGCATCGCGCCACCCCAAAGGTGCGGAATGCTCCGCATCTTTGGGGGCCGAGCCCCAACATGAGGGGCTAGGCCGACGCCGGAGGAATTTCCGCCCCGCCAGCTGGCAGAAACGGCCTTTGTTGCCCCGCCAGCTGGCGCGGAAATGACATCCCCAGGCGGCGCATGCGCGGGAGCGTCACCGGCCGCTGACAGTTTCCCACGCATGCGCAGTGGAGGGAGTCTCATCCACCTCCGCCATGGTGGAGACTGTGGCAGAGGCGGAAGGGAAAGAGTGCCCCCACGGCACAGGACCGCCCGCGGATCGGTGGGCCCCGATCGCGGGCCAGGCCACCGTGGGGGCACCCCCCGGGGCCAGATCGCCCCCCCCCCCCCCCCCCCAGGACCCCGGAGCCCGCCCACGACGCCTTGTCCCGCCGCTCAAAAGGTGGTTTAATCCACGCTGGCGGGACAGGCAATTTATCGGCGGGACTTCGGCCCATCCGGGCCGGAGAATCCAGCGGGGGGGCCCGCCAACCGGCGCGGCCCGATTCCCGCCCCCGCCGAATGTCCGGTACCGGAGACTTCGGCAACCGGCGGGGGCGGGATTCACGGCAGCCCCCGGCGATTCTCCAACCCGGCGGGGGGTCGGAGAATGACGCCCTATGTTCCCACACCGGCGTGGGAACGGTGGGAAACTGGTGCAAAACGGCTACCGATTCCCTGCTCCGTGGGGGAGGCTAGTAAAGCTCCCAGCTCTAGCTGCCAATATGCCCCAGAGAATTGCCGTGTGCGTTGTCGCGCATGCACACGGCGGCGGCCTGCAGTAGGCGTGCCGTGCTTCATGACGGACACAGCCCGCGAAATAGTCCCCCCCCCTTTTCGGCCGGCCCGCGCGCCGCGGACAGCCCCACCACAGTACCCCAGCCCCAAATAATGTCCCTCTACCTGCAGATCGCCCTCCCCCAACTGTGGTGGCACTGGACTGAGTCCATAGCTGCCACGCTGAGTTCCCGATGGGTGAGACAACACGCGACCCAAGCCGTCGGGAACTCGGCCGATCAGGGACGGAGCATCACGGGGTGTGTCTCAGCCAATGTAGGGAGGACATGGTTACGGCGTGCAGTGTATTCCCAGCGGGCGGAGCATCCCGAAAGCAGCGCCGCCCCCGATTTCGGTGTCATTGGGGATTCTCCGCCCCGTCGCCGAACGCAATTTCGGCACCGGGGATCGGAGAAGCCAGTCCCAGGTCTCACGAATTTGATTGAGGTTTTTGAATGGGTAACCAAGAAGGTAGATGAGGTAAGTGCAGTCGAGGTTGTGTACATGGACTTCAGCAAGGCCTTTGACATGGTACCACATGGTAGGTTGTTGCATAATGTTAAATCTCATGGGATCCAGGGTGAGGTAGCCAATTGGGTAAAAATTGACTTGACGACAGAAGACAAAGGGTGGTTTTTGATGATTGTTTTTCAAATTGGAGGCCTGTGACCAGCAGTGTGCCTCAAGGATCACTGTTATTTGTTATTTATATTAATGATTTGGATGAGAATTTAGGAGGCATGGTTAGTATGTTTGCAGATGACATCAAGATTGGTGGCATGGTGGACAGTGAAGGAGGTTATCTAGGATTGCAATGGGATCTTGATCAGTTGGGCGAGTGGGCCGATGAATGGCAGATGGAGTTTAATTTAGATAAATGTGAGGTGGTGCGTTTTGTTCGATCGAATCGTTGCAAGATCTACTCAGTTAATGGTAATGTGTTGGGGAGAATTATAGAACAAAGAGGTCTAGGAGTACAGATTCATAGCTCCTTGAAAGTGGAGTCACAGGTGGACAGGGTGGTGAAGAAGGCATTTAACATGCTTGGTTTCATTGTCAGAATATTGAAAATGGGAGTTGGGGCGTCTTGCTGAAGTTGTACAAGACATTAGTAAGGTCATACTTGGAATACTGTGTACAGTTCTGGTCAGCCTATTATAGAAAGGATATTATTAAACTAGAAAGAGTGCAGAAAAGATTTACCAGGATGCTCCCGGGACTTGATGGTTTGAGTTATAAGGAGAGGCTGGATAGACTGGGACTTTTTTCCCTGGAGTGTAGGGGGCTTAGGGGTGGTCTTATAGAAGTCTGTAAAATAATGAGGGCCATAGATAAGGGGTGGGATTCTCCAATAATGGGGCTATGTCTCCACGGGCGCGAAAGAACGGGGACCAGAGAATCACGGGAGTGCCATCGGATCCGATCTTGGATTTGAGGCCCATTCTCCGCACCCGCGCCGATCGTGATTTTGCCACGAGAATCCGGCCCAAGGTAGATAGTCAACATTGTTTCCAAAAGTAGGGGAATCTAAAACGAGAGGACATAGGTTTGTTTACGGTGAGAGGGCAGAGATACAAAAGGGTCCAGAGGGGCAGTTTTTTCACACACAGGATGGTGAGTGTCTGGAATGAGCTGCCAGAAGCAGTAGTAGAGGCGGGTACAATTTTGTCTTTTGAAAAGCATTTAGACAGTTATATGGGAAAGATGGGTACAGAGGCATATGGGCAAAATGCAGGCTATTGGGACGAGCTTAGTGCTAAAAACTGGACAGCATGGTCAGGTTGGGCCTAAGGGCCTGTTTTCATGCTGTAAATATCTACGACTGTGACTCTGGTATCAACCTATTCAATTAATCCACTTACCATTTAACTTTAGCTGCCTTGAGATGTTTTACTACATTAAAGGCTCTATATGAATGCAAATTGTTGTGATTTATATAATCACTTCTAATTTTTGTAGGCTGTGTGATATGGACAGATGGAAGGAGGATTAGAGTTTGAGGTAGCATGTGTGGAATTATGAACCCCAGCATAGAGAAATTGGGGCAATGAGCCAGTTTCTGTGCAGCAGATTGGATATAACTCGACGTGTGCTCATGGGCAGAAGTCACATAAAAGAATAAAACAATAATGCAGAAATGTAGTGAATTTCTGTTATTATTGTTCTTAGTTTGTCAGCCAGCAAGATAACTGACAGAACTTGAACACTGCATATTCTTCCTTGCGCAATCACTTTAGGTTTATTGGCAATAAAATCACTCAAAAATATTGGCCCACTCTTGTAGTGAATATAGTTGCAACTTTGTTTAAATTCTGATTAAAACAGTTACCATTGCCAAACCTTGCCATCTGACAAGTATAAAATTCTGTTAAAATGTTCATATATACAATGTTGTACAAAATGCGACAGAACTATGGGTTATGACAGTTTGGTTTAAAAATCAAATGTAAAATTTATTCACGGGGTCTAAACTTCAGTGTGAAGGGATTTGGTATATGAGTGGCGGGATACACCATATTGTCTGAAGTATTTTAGAAAATCATTGGTACAATGCCATTTGTTTTTCAAAAGAATCTGCTTTGTCATTCTGCAATGATAATCTGTGGGCAAGGGGAGCAATCAATTCGATAATGATATTCAAACGCACCTGTTAAAAAAAACTCCCAAGGAAGCTGCATTCAGACTCAGTCGATATTAGGACTTAGTAGCTGAGCTGCTTCATTTATTTAACTTTTGCGAAAATGAATCTCATGGGTTTTCCCAAAGTTTGAAAAACGAACCGACAATGCTCAAAATATACAACAGCACTATTAGCAGTTTTTAAAAAACAGTTTCACTTCGTAAATGCTAACAGCATTGTGTGTATCCAGCATTTTTATTTCCAGTTTTCATTTGATTTTTTTAATAGTTTGTTGAAGCAAGCTCCATCAGCCATTCTCCCTAAATTCACACTATGATTTTTCTATTGAACTGACCTTGGGTCACTGTCTGTGTGGAATCTGCACGTTCTCCCCGTGTGTGCGTGGGTTTCCTCCAGGATCCCTGGTTTCCTCCCACAGTCCAAAGATGTGCAGGTTAGGTGAATTGGCCATGCTAAATTGCCCCTTAGTGACCAAAGGTTAAGTGAGGCTACAGGGATGGAGCGGGGAAGTGGGCATGGGTATAGTGCTCTTTCAGAGGGCCAGTGCAGACCCGATGGGCTGAATAGCCTCCTTCTGCACTGTAGTTATTCTATGATATCTGCTGCCTCCACTAAAGGAAAGTAGTTTACAGATGTTCCTTCAGTGTTTTTTATGACTTTACCATAGTGCGGTATGATGCGTTATATAATTCATCTACCTGAGGTATTGCCTATCACTGTCAAATGTCCACTTAATAATATGGTGCAACTCATTTAGGATTATTGATGGATCAGGCTAATTAGTCTGTCGCCTTCAAAACTAATTCCATACCCTAGGCTGAAGCAAACTAGTTTCAAGTTCTACGTAGTCAAATTTCAGTTAAGGTTGCAACTCTGATTTTAACCCATTGTCACTTATATCAAATGCCCAGACATCTTTGTTTTTTTTAAAAATATATTTATTAAAGTTTTTTAACACCCAGACATCTTTGTTAATGTATTGTTGCAAGACCTTGTTCATTTGATCATTGTGTGATGTTATAGGCCAGGGTTTAGAGAACACCAAAGTACATCATGGAGTTCACCTGACCAACAACTATTTATAGATTTTGGTTATGAGGAGCATAAGGGCCGACCTTTCAGGTGTTATTCAACAAGGCCTTAAGCACCTTTAATCAAAAACAAAGTTTATTCTACAAAGTCAGTTAACATTTTATAAACACACACATTCAGCATTTTATCAACTACAAACATAAATTCCCCACACAGCTACAGTACTCTATAATTAACCCTTAATAACTTCCCTTTACTCAAGTAACAACATCCATAAATCAGACAATCCCTTTTACCACAAAACAGTAGGTTAGAATTCCTTCCAGAACCGTTATTATTTTGAAGTTATCAAGTGATCTGGAGACTCCTTTTTAACATGCAGAGCGAGAGACTCCAAGATCCTTGTAGTCTGAATACAGCTTCCAACTCTCTAAACCAAAAGTAAAACTCAGAGCAACAAACAGCTTCCAGCTCAAAACAAAAGTGAAAACCAGAGCCACCGCCCACACAATGACATCACTGCAGCCATTTGAGAAGACAAACAGTTCTTAAAGGGACATTCCCATGACACCTCCCCCCAAGAAAAGAAAATAAACCATCAACTTGAACATGGTTTAATTTTTCACCTTTTCACCTTCCTTTAAGAAAAATTGACAAATATACTCTTTTTAAACAAAAACAAAACAGACAATCATTAATAATAATACAGCCCATTTTATTTCTTCTTCTTCCACCATCGCACCTGCTTATCTTCATCACATTTGTGACAAAGCATCAGCTATCATGTTTTCTCATCCTGTCACATGTATAATTTGTAAATAAAATGGCTGTAACAATAAACTCCATTGAAACAGTCTGGCATTGTTATTCCGGAATCGCTCCAAAAACGACAATGGATTATGATAAGTATATATAATTGTTTCAGACAAATTGCTGGTCACATAAATGTGAAAATGTTGCAAAGCCAGCACCAACATCAATTTCTCCTTCTCAATCGTTGAAAACTTCCTCCATGATTATTCAGTTTCTTTGAAAAATAACCAATAGGCCACTCTATTCCTTCGTCGTCTTCTTGTAAGAGCACGCACCTACCTTACATCACTCGCATCGACAGCCACTTTGAATGGTTTTGTGTAATTTGGGGTGGCCAACACAGGAGCAGTGGTTAACACAGCATTCAGGCCATCAAATACCTGTTGACACTCTGTCGTCCACTGAAATTTGCTACGTCAGTGGAGCAACCACACTGCTAAAATACGGCACAAATTTTCAGTAAAATCCACTCATGCCAAGAGATCGTATTATTTCCCTTTGTGTCGAGGGTATTGGAAACTCCCCAATAACTTTTGTTTTCACATCCCCTGGGACCATACGACCCTGTCCAATTGTATGGCCAAGGAAAGTGACTTGGGCTTTTCCAAATTCACTTTGGGCTAGGTTTACCACCAAACCCGCCTCCTGAAGTCAATCGAATAACTCCAACATGCTTCAAATGTTCTTTCCATGTCTGACTAAAAATCACCAAATCGCCTATGTATACCGCACAATTGGGGAATCCTAAACGACTTTGTTAGTTAACTGTTGCAATGTGGCTGGGGCGTTTTTAATGCCAAATGGCATAACTTTGAATTGGTATATACCATCTGGAGCCACAAAAGCTGAAATCTCCTTCACCCTTTCAGATAAAGGTACCTGCCTGTAATCTTCAAGTAAATCCAGTTTGAAAATAAAAGCTGATTGTCCCACCTTCTCAATGCAGTCCTCCAAGTGTGGGATAGGATTAGAGTCTGTCCTTGTGACTGCATTAATCTTTCTATAGTCCACACACAATAGTTGGGTACCGTCTGGCTTCGGTACCATCACTATGGGTGAGCTCCATTGGCTGCAACCCACATCAATTATGCCATTTTTAAGCATGCTTTCAATTTCTTTGTTAACCTGTGCCAATTTTAAAGGGTTAAGTCTATATGGATGTTGTTTAATTGGAACAGCATTTCCCACATCTACATCATGTACAGCCATTTAGTACTTCCCAACTTATCTCCACAAATTTGCTCATGTGATATTAACTCTTTCAGGTCAGTTCATTTTTCCTCTGGCAGGTAACTCAACAATGTATCCCAATTTTTAAGAACATCCACGTTATCCAATTTAATTTGACGAATGTCAATTTCAAAATCTTCTGGATTTGGTTCTTCACTTTTGAGTTAGTATCACTATAACCTCCTCCTTTTGCTCTCCTTCCCTTTCAAAGTACCTTTTCAGCATATTCATGTGACACACTCGGTGAGTTTTCCTTCTATCTGGCATTCTTACCACATAATTTACGTCACTTAATTTCCTTTCAATCTGTTAAGGTCCACAAAACCTTGCTTTTAAAGGTTCACCAAAACTGGTAACAATACCAAAACTTTATCTCCACTTGCAAAACTACGAACTTTTGCTTTCTTGTCCGCTACCCAGTTCATCACATGTGCAACTTTTAAATGTTGTCTTGCCAATTCACCTGCTCTTTAATCATTTAATCGTTCCCTAAAATTTGACACGTAATCCAATAATGTAATTTCAGACTGCTCACTCACCAATTTCTCCTTAATCAATTTAAGTGGCCCTCTTATTTCATGGTCAAAAATTAGTTAAAAAGGACTGAATTTAGTTGACTCATTAAGTGCATCCCTAATTGCAAACAGTACAAAATGAAATTCCTTTATCCCAATCCTCTGGATAATCTTGACAATAAGCCCTCAACATTGCCTTTAACGTCTGATGCCACCTTTCTAACGCTCCCTGCGATCCTGGATGGTATGCAGTTGATTTAAATTGTTTAATTCCTATGCTATCCATAACTTCTTTGAATAACCTTGAGGTAAAATTTGATCCTTGACCCAATCGTATTTCTGTGGGTAGTCCATATCTCGTACAGAATTTAAGTAACTCCTCCACAATCTTTTTAGCTGTAATATGGGTACTGGAATGGCCTCTGGAAACCTAGTAGACACACATCCATTCTAGTAAAAAGATATTGATTCCCACTTTTTGTTTTAGGAAGCGGTCCTACGCAATCAATTAAGACCCTTGTAAAAGGTTCTTCAAATGCTGGAATGGGTATTAAGGACACTGGTTTTATCACCGCTTGAGGTTTCCCTATCACTTGACATGTGTGACATGATCAACAAAATTTAACTACATCTTTATGTAGTCCAGGCCAATAAAAATGTTTTTGTATTTTAGCTTGAGTTTTCCTTACTCCCAAATAACCTCCTACTGGTACCTCATGTGCAACTCGCAACACCTCCTTTCTATATCCTACCGGCAAAACCACATGATGAACTTCTGCCCTCTTTTCATCCGCCCGAATATATAAAGGTCTCCATTTTCTCATTAAGACATCATTTTTAAGGTAATGACATTCTGGTATACACTCAGATTCCTCTTCCGTGTATGCTTTCTGATACATCCATTTTATTTCTATATCTTTCTGTTGTAACTCCGTCAATTTCCCTGAACTAAAAATATCCACCTCATCTTCCACCTGTTCTTGTACTTTTCCAACCATCTGATCAAAAATCATTTCTGATAATTGATCATCAACTTTATCTTCACTCTTTGAGTTCTCCTCTTGTCTTAACCTGTAACTTTACGACCTTGTTACTACACAATCTGGAAAAATCCCAGGATATTCGTCCTTCAACACTTCAGTTGTCTGATTTTCCACTGGCTTATCAACTACGGTAGGCATCACTCCCACCTGCGATCCAGCCATATCATTACCCAAGATAAACTGTATTCCTGGACAAGATAGTTTCTCTATTACTCCTACTACCACTTCACCACTCTTCACTGGACTTTCCAACCTTATCTTATATAATGGAACACAACTCTTCTCACCCTGAATTCCACATATTACCAACTTTTCTGCCAATATTCCTTCCAAACTACATAACTCCTCATCTCTTACCATCAAAGATTGACTAGCTCCCGTATCTCTTAAAATTGTGACTTCTTTACCTATTACTCCTGGTACACATGAGTAAACTTTACCCATGCAAGTAAATTCTTAAGAGATCTGGCACCTTCTTATCAATCACCGCTTGATCAAGCTGTACAATATTTTGCACCTCCCTCACTTTGCTTGGGTTTTCCTTTACCACTTTAACAAACCCCACTGTCTTATTTTGTTTTACCACATCAGCCTTCCCAGTGTTTTTCTTCAACCACCAACACTATGACTTTACATGGCCTAGTTTATTACAGTGAAAACATCTGAAACTTTTCATTTCTCATCCACCGTCCTGGATCTCTTTTTTAATCTGAGGTACACTCTCCTTATTATCTCCCATCAGATCCCCTTTACCGTTTTTACCACTTGAGTATTTCTCTTTTCCCCAGTTTCTATCCTTCACCGGCTGAAACTGATGTCGGAAAGCAAACTTTGACTTATGAACTAATTCATAATCATCTGCCATTTCTGCTGCTAATCTCGCAATTTTAACCCTCTGCTCTGCCACATGAGTTCTCACTACATCAGGAATTGAATTTTTAAACTCCTCCAAAAGTATAATTTCTCTTAGAGCTTCATACGTTTTGTTTATTTTCAAAGCTCTTAGCCACCTATCAAAATTACTCTGTTTGATTCTTTCAAACTCCATGTACGTTTGACCAAGTTCTTTCCTTAAATTTCTAAACCTTTGTCTGTAGGCTTCAGGCACTAGTTCATATGCACCTGAGATAGATTTTTTTCACCTTCTCATACGTCCCAGATACCTCCTCTGATAGTGATGCAAACACTTCACTGGCTCTACATACCAACTTTGCTTGAATCAGAAATACCCACATGTCCTGTGGCTATTTCATTTGTTTAGCTACCTTCTCATCATCAAACCTTGGCAATGCTTGGATATATTTAAATAGATCCCCACCAAGCCTCCGACTGTGCCGCTTTTTCTCACTATCCTCATCACTATTTTCAAACTGTAAGTTTCTCTTCACATCCGCCAATTTTAACTGACTGTCATGGAAGTTCAAAATCTTTCTCTTTCTCCCTTTCTTCTATCTCCTTTTCTTGTTCCTCTCTATCTCTTTCTCTCTCTTTTTCTTTTTCCTCTCTATCTTTTTCTCTCTCTTTTTGTTCTGCTCGGGCTATTCTTTCTTTTTCCCTCATTTCGTAATCAAGCTGCTTTCATTCTTTTTCATGTTCAAGTTGCTTGATCTGTAACTAAATGTTTGCCATTTCCAATGAGTCTGACTGTGTCTCAAGCAATTTTAAATGCTCAGCTACCGCCGCAATTACCTCTTCTTTTCATATGCTGTCAGGTAATGTTAACTGCAATATTTTTGCCAAATCTAAAAACCTTTTTCTTTAGTCTCTGTTTGCAAGGTACTGCATGTGACCTTCTCCACCCCCAAAAACTTCTGAGCCTCTGAAAGAGCCATTGTCCACAACACACGCCTACTTAAACTGGAATACCACACTTGAAAAGCAAACACAAATATGCTCATCCCTCACTGTCTTTAAGTTCACTAAGCCAACCCAATCACGAAAGATAGACTTTTACCCCGGGCAAGCCCCCAAGCTGTTATGGGCCAAGGTTTAGAGAGCACCAAAGTACATCATGGAGTTCACCTGACCTACAACTGTTAGGGGCATAAGGGCCTACCTTTCAGGTGTTATTTAACAAGGCCTTAAGGACTTTAAATCAAAAACAAAGTTTATTCTATGACTATTTTAACATTTTATAAACACACACACAAAACATTTTATCAACCACAAACATAAACACCCCAAACAGCTACAGCTCTATATTTAATAACTTCCCGTTACTGTTTTGCTCAAGTAACAACATCCATAAATCAGACAATCCCTTTTACCACAAAACAGTAAGTTTGAATTCCTTCCAGTATAGATCCCCACCAAGCCTTCGACTGTGGCGCTTTTTCTCACTATCCTCATCACTATCCTCAAACTGTACGTTTCTCTTTACATCATTTGCAAACTGTACGGTTACATCACAAAAATTGCACTTTGCATTTTTTTCTTGGAAAAGCAGGAGCTGGAGACCAAGGTCACCGCTCGCCTGGGACGCTGGACAGGACTGCTCCGAGTGCTGTCCTACAGGGGTTGAGTTCTCGTCATAAACCAGCTGATAGCCTCCATGTTCTGGTATCGGCTGGTCACTTTGACCTCTCCCCCTGACTTTGTCACACGCATTATTATTTAATTGAAGTTATCAAGTGATCTGGAGGCACCTTTTTAACATGCAGAGAGAGAGACTCCAAGATCCTTGTAGTCTGAATACAGCTTCCAACTGTAAACCAAAAGTAAAACTCAGAGCCACAAACACCTTCCAGCTCAAAATGAAAGTAAAAACCAGAGCTACCGCCCAGCTCCACCCACACAATGACATCACTGCGGCCATTTGAGAAGACAAACAGTTCTTAAAGGGACATTCCCATGACAGTGATGAACAACATCCTACTTAGTTAGAATTCTCCTCTTCAACCCCTTTCTAAGAAAAAAAATGCTAAGTGCAATTTTTGTGATGTAACCGTACAGTTTGCAACAGGGTTCTTACAGAAAGGTATAATAGGTTATTAAATACAGTGTATACATTTAAGAACAACATGTTTTTTGGGGAAGGACCACAATATTCTACCAAGGTTCCTTTGGTTTTGCTTTGTCCGTGAAGGTATAAAGGATCTTGCAAATTTAGTGATGGACTTCACAAGGTTATAGAATTGCTCTTTGAGAAACACTAATGGTTTATGCTCCATTCTGATTTTCATGGGAGTGTATATACATGTGAAAAGCAACTAGTTTTGTGGGCTGCTTGGAATGGATTCCAGACTCCATTTGCTGAGTTCTCGGCAGAGTATTTACATCACCTTTTCTACCTGATCCACAGGCGTCCTCCCACATTTCAGTTGTCGGGAGGGTTGCACTTCGCCACGGTGGAGAGTGGTCTCTTGCAGATGGGGAAAGCGTGGTATTGAGTTGCATACTGCAGTAAAGACGTGGATAGGCTGAACCAATTCAAATCTTCAGGCATTGTGAGGCCAGTTGATCCTTTGACCTCTTATACGCCGAGACCTGTGGAATGAGGGAGGAAGACTGGAATGTATGCAGCAGTGTGCCTCTCTGACTTTCTCAGACAGTTCTTTCAGCCTCTCCCACGAACATATGAAATCTGGAGATCAATTGTGGAATACTGTGTGTTCAGTGCATTCTGTCCTCTCGCATTCTGTTGCCGATAATGGCTGTTATGGTCTCCTTCTATCCTTTCCCTCATTCCCTGGCCTCTTTAAAGGTATCAGTGCTGCTTTTAGATTTGGAAGAAAATATGGACAGAAGATGGGAGATCCATTGCATCAATACAAGAATCAGAAAGCCCAAATATGGATCCATGGCACATTGGTTCATTTTTAAGTTTCCTGAGTACGGCTGGGTCCTAAAGTTGTTTAATTTGATAACTTGATGAGATCAGTTATTGCAGCAGCATAATCTGATTTTTCCTCTATGGTTCTAGTCTCGTGGTGCTTTTATCATACAAAGCTCAGAATTTACCCTCAAGAAATATCTCTGACAGTTCTTCTGTAAGCCAGATTAGAAAGAAGAGCCAGTAAAGCCGAAGGGATTTTCATTGTGATCTGGTTCTTGTTCCACAAAGGTAGTTATTGTTGGATGTTTCTGGGTCCTTGGCAGATTTTCTTGTGGTTGTGAAGGGCAGACGATGCACGTAGTTGCTAAGAGGGTTCAGCACTCTGTGGTCAGCTGGGCATTGTCAAGGGGCAGCCTATCATTCCTGATAATTGTGTCACCCAAGAGTAGTGCCTGAAGTTGGCACGGTTGTACATGTCGTTAATGTCATCATTCTACTGGGGCACGCAAGCCAGCACTTAACGGTATTGACAATTTGTAACAAATTTCATTGGCAGACTTGTGCTAATGCAATGCAGTTCTGATTATTGATTAACACAATGGATAAAGTTTAAATTAGGAGGCAATGTGCCCATCTCATCTACTGCATTCGTCAGATAAAACTCTAGTGTTCCATAGAGATATTTTTCAGTGTGGGGTCTCTTTGGCGTCTGTGTAAGTGCAGTATTGTTCGAACTTACTGTCATTGAGTTGTGTATGTGACATTTCCTTTAGAAGTGTGAAGAACCTATTTTTCAAAGTGTTTTATTGTCAACTTTGTTTCGGTCATTCTGGCACTCCGATCTCAACCGCCCACAGCAGCAAGCCTCGATGTTGATGGCTATTTGTTTCTTTTCCCCCTCCACATTTCTGTGGGAGGAAACGGAAGCTCCTCCGAGTAGTAGAGCACAGGTTGGAGGCCACTGCTCACTCAGCCACTGCACCATCCCCTACAGTTATTTTCTTTCTTAGGATTCACAGGCTAGAGAATCTGTGCAAACCTTTTAAAATAAGATTTGATAAAAGATCAATATTTTCTCTAACGCTCTTTGTTTCAATGTACCGTTGCCCTGGCTCTGCATTGAATACCAATTTCACAGCCTAAGGCAAAATAGTATTAAGTGAGTAATGCATGTATAAAAACAAACATGTTCAGCAGTATCTCATTACTGTAATTTCTCTGTATTAGGAGTGCACTGATATGTGCCATAAATTAATATGTTTTATATTGCAAAGATTTACATTGCCTGCTGTGGATTAGTCACACATTATGCTACATTCTTTAGCCTAGGGAATTGTCCCAAACTATAGTAAAAACAAGCCAGTTGTACACTAAGTGTTATGGATAAATGGAAAGCAGCTGTCAAAAATACAACATCAAAAACAAATCAAACCTTTGGGTGGCCCTGTTGGTGCATTGATACTCTGAGTGGTAAGAGAAACATTCTTGCACCTTCCGCAGGTTAGTTTTTGATCACAGTTGGGCATTTCTGTGGTACATGCCAAGCAGTGCTTCCTCCAAGGAAGTGAAGCACATCAAGAAATAGATCCGCATACTTGTCACTCTTCTGTACCTCTTTGGAGCCATTACACAGCGACAATGGCCAAGGAGTGGATCAACTCCCCTCGATCGCAATGGGTCTAATCCTCCCCTCGATCACAGTGGGTCTAATTCTCCCCTCGATCGTAGTGGGTCTAATTCTCCCCTTGATCACAGTGGGTCTAATTCTTCCCTCGATCACAGTAGGTTTAATTCTCCCCTCCATCACGGTGAGCCTAATTCTCCCCTCGATCGCAGTGGGTCTAATTCTCCCCTTGATCACAGTGGGCGTCATTCTCCGACCTCCCGCCGGGTTGGAGAATTGCCGGGGGCTGCCGTGAATCCCGCCCCCGCCGGTTGCCGAAGTCTCCGGCACCGGAGATTCGGCGGGGGCGGGAATCGCGCCGCGCCGATTGGCGCCCCCCCCCCCCCCCGCTCGATTCTCCGGCCCGGACCGCCGATAAATTGCCTGTCCCACAGGAGTAAATTAAAGTACCTTTTTACCGGCGGGACAAGGTGGCGTGGGCGGGCTCCGGGGTCCTGGGGGGGGCGCGGGGCGATCTGACCCCGGGGGGTGCCCCCACGGTGGCCTGGCCCGCGATCGGGGGGGCATTCTTTCCCTTCCGCCTCCGCAACGGTCTCCACCATGGCGGAGGCGGAAGAGACTCTCTCCATTGCGCATGCACGGGAAACTGTCAGCGGCCGCTGACGCTCCCGCGCATGCGCCGCCCCGACATGTCATTTCCACCTCAGCTGGCGGGGCAACAAAGGCCGTTTCCACCAGCTGGCGGGGCGGAAATCCCTCCGGCGCCGGCCTAGCCCCTCAATGTTGGGGCCTGGTCCCCAAAGATGCGGAGCATTCCGCACCTTTGGGGCGGCGCGATGCCCGTCTGATTGGCGCCGTTTTGGGCGCCAGTCGGCGGACATCGCGCCGTTTGGGGAGAATTTCGCCCAGTGGGTCTAATTCTCCCCTCAATCGCAGTGGGTCTAATTCTCCCCTCAATCGCAGTGGGTCTAATTCTCCCCTCGATCTCAGTGGGTCTAATTCTCCCCTCGATCTCAGTGGGTCTAATTCTCCCCTCGATCTCAGTGGGTCTAATTCTCCACTCGATCACAGTGGGTCTAATTCTCCACTCGATCACAGTGGGTCTAATTCTCCCCTCGATCACAGTGGGTCTAATTCTCCACTCGATCACAGTGGGTCTAATTCTCCCCTCGATCGCAGTAGGTCTAATTCTCCCCTCGATCACAGTGGGTGTGGATAAGTTAAAAAACAGGAGAAATTGAACGTTGAGAAAAGAAATTAAAAACAAAGGGTGAAATTCTCCGGAAACGGCGCGATGTCCGCCGACTGGTGCCCAAAACGGCGCAAATCAGATGGGCATCGCGCCGCCCCAAAGGTGCGGAATGCTCCGCATCTTTGGGGGCTGAGCCCAACCTTAAGGGGCTAGGCCGGCGCCGGACGAATTTCCACCCCGCCAGCTGGCGGAAAAGGCCTTTGGTGCCCCGCCAGCTGGCGCGGAAATTACATCTCCGGGTGGCGCATGCGCGGGAGCGTTAGCGGCCGCTGACAGCTTCCCACGCATGCGCAGTGGAGGGAGTCTCTTCTGCCTCCGCCATGGTGGAGACCATGCCTGGCCCGCACAGGCCCACCCAGGCACAGGCCCGCCCGCGGATCGGTGGGACCCAATCGCGGGCCAGGCACCCCCCGGGGCCAGATCGCCCCACGCCCCCCCCAGGACCCCGGAGCCCGCCCGCACCGCCTTGTCCCGCCGGTAAGGTAGGTGGTTTAATTGTCGCCGGCGGGACTGGCATTTTAGCGGCGGAACTTCGGCCCATCCGGGCAGGAGAATCGCGCGGGGGCGGCCCGCCAACCAGCGCGGCGTGATTCCCGCCCCCACCAAATCTCCGGTGCCGGAGACTTCGGCAACCGGCGGGGGCGGGATTCACGCCAGCCCCCGGCGATTCTCCAAACCGGCGGGGTATCGGAGCATCTCGCCCAAAGGGTTTGCTTTTTATTTTAGGGCCGTGATTCTCCCTTCTGGGGACTAAAGGAAAACCGGCACCAACCACTCCGGCATCAACAGCCCCCAAAAGTGATAAATTCTCCAGCCGGCTTGCGAGCTCGCGCATGAGCCAAAGGGCCGGCGTGATCTTGTGTATGCACGGAACCGCCGCCGTGATTCCGCGCATGCGCAGACCGGCCTGCGCAGACCAGTGGGCCCCGATCGCGGGCCAGGGCACTGTGGCGGCCCCCCAGGGTCGGATCCCCTCGTGATCCCCCCCCCCCCCGCCCCCGCCGACTTACCTGCCAGGTCCCGCCTTGTGGGACCATGCGTAAACCACGCCGGCGGGACTAGCCAAAAACAGATGGCCGCTCGGCCCATCGGGGCCCGGAGAATCGGCGGAGAGGCCGCTGCCAACGGCCCCCGATCGGCGTGGCACGAATCCCACCCCCGCTCGAAAAACGGCGCCGGAGAATACGGCAGCTGGCATCGGGGCGGCAGGGCGGGATACGCGCCGCCCCCGGGGATTCTCCGACCCGGAGGTACAATACAAATTTTAACACAATATTCAACTGCTAAAAATTCTCATGATATAAACGGCCGCAAATGTATTAATTTTAAAGAGCATGGGCTGGATTCTCCGTCCAGCGACACTGGAATCAGGAGACACGATTGGGCGGTGAATCATGCGTGAAGCAAAAATTGTGGCCGGCGCCAAGCGCCGTTCACCGTACCATGCTCAGGTGCCTCTTCAGTGGCAACAATGCATTCTACTCCGCACATACAGTAAACACCGTTGGCCTGACCCGGTATTCTCTGGGCTTCTGCGATGCTTCGTTTCCACCAGGAGGAATTACTGATGCCGAGTTTCATTTGTGGTTTTAGAAATTGGGAAACAGACGCCATGGCTGCTGAGGGAGAGAGGAGGTGGGACATATTCCCAAAGGCGCTACTGTGGGCTGCCAGCCCTGCGGCTGGCTTGCAGGGAGGGGGGGGCGCCTGCCAGGCCTGAGGGGGCAGGCCGGAGAATGGGCCGTGGGTTCGGGGTGACCTACCGGGACTGGGGTGTCCAGGTAGGGACCGCTATTGCCGCTGCCTGTGAGGTAGCCATCTTGCTGCGCATCCCACTTACCGCACACTGTAGCCAGTGGTTGCGTAGAGTGACACCGGCTGTATGGGCGCCCCCATCCCACCCCCAACCCTTCTCTTCAGCCCACCAAACTATTCCCACAACCGGACTCCACCCGCCGGTGGGGCATTACGCGGCCCACAAAAGGGTAATGTCCATGGTAAACTCTACAAGAGGGCATAGGACGGGGGCTGCAGAGCATATCGCAGGCATGGGTAGTGCCCGCCACTGGAACCACTGCCGACCGATGGGTGCCAGGGCTAGGGGTGCAGTGCAGAGGGCAGAGTGCCGGGGGGAATGGCCTGGTGTTGGGGGGGGGGGGGGAGAGACCTGTGGGGATAGGGGCTGTAGTGCAGGTGGGGCCACCGTGTAACCAGTTGTCCCTGGTTGGGCACGGGTATACGCACCATGCTAGCATTTCTGCCTTTCACCCCCTGCAGCCAATGGACTTCGGAATCCAACCAGGAATGATGGCCTTCATCCTTGCCACCACAGCCCTGGGGGAATGCACCAAATCTGTTCTAGCTGCTCCAGGAGTGTCCTGCAGCAGCGGAGCTTGGCCAAGAAGAACAGGAGCCAGCCAGTGAGGATGGAGAGCCCAACAGCCCAAGGGGGAGGTTGGAAGGAGGCGCTGCATCTGTGTAAATTGGAACGTTGGAATTCGGAGCAGAAGTAGACAATTTAGCCCTTCGAGCCTGCTCCATCATTCAATCAGATCATGGCTGATCTCTTTCTGGTCTCAAATCCACCTCCCTACCTGTTCCCCATACACCTTTAACCAGTTTTCCATCAGAAATATATATATTTCCATCTTGAAAACATTTAATGGCTCAGAGACCACCACACTATGGGGCAAAAGTTCCACAAATTCACCACCCTCTGCGAGAAATAGTTCCTCCTTATCTCAGTTTTAAATCTACCAACTCTCGACGTATAGTGACCTCTTGTTCCAGATTGCCCCACAAGGAGGAATATTTGGTTTACATTTACTTTATCAATCCCTTTTAGTATTTTATACACCTCGATCTGATCCCCTCTCAACCTTCTAAACTCCAGTAAGTATAAACCTAAACTGTTTAATCTCTCCTCATACATCAACCCCTTCAACCCCGGAATCAATCTGGTGAACCTCCTCTGAACTACTTCCAATGCCACTACGTCCTTCCTCAAAAAGGGAGACCAAAAATGGACAAAATACTCCAGATGTGGTCTCACCAACACCCCGGACAATTGCAACAATACTTCTTTACTTTTTGCAGTAATTGCTAACATTCCATTTACCTTTCTTATTACATTCTGTATCTGCATACCAACTTTCTGCAATTCATGAACAAAGACATCCAGACGCATTTTAAATCTGCTTTCTATTTAGATAATATGCCTGACTATTTTTTTCAGCCAAAATGGATAACCTCACACTTATCCACATTTAACTCCATCTGCCAAATTTTGGCCCAATCTCCTAGTCTATCTATATCCATCTGTAAAATCGGTATCTCTTCTTCACTGCCTGTTTTTCCACCTATTTTAGTATCATCCGCAAATTTTTCTATGTTACACTCTGCCCCTGCTTGCAGACCATTTATATAGATTGTAAACAGTTGAGGTCCGAGTACTGAACCCTGCGACGCTCCACTAGTTACTGTTCACCAGTCAGAGAAGGACCTATTTAACTCGATCCTCTACTTTCTGTCAGTCAGTCAATCCTCAATCGAATCTATTACTCTACCCCCCAACTTCCTACGATCTCACCTTCTGGATCAATCTTTTATGCGGCACCTTGTCAAAACGCCTTCTGGAAGTCGAGAAAGACCACGTCCACAGGTTACCCATTATCCAGCTTGTTGGTTACGTTCTATGAGAATTCAAACAAGTTTGTCAAGCATGACTTGCCCTTCATAAAACTATGCTGACAATGGTGGATTGAGCTTTGTCTTTCCAAATGTTCAGTCATCTACTCCTTAATGATTGATTCCAGCAACTTCCCCACCACAGAGCTCAAACTAACCGGTCTACAGTTTCTTACTTTTTGCCTCTCTCCCTTTTTGAATAGGGGAGTTACATTAGTGTGTTTCCAATCCACTAGGATCTTTCCAGAATCCAGGAAATTTTGAAATATCATCACCAATGTATCCACTATCTCTGCTGTCACCTCCTTTAATACCCTAGAGTGCAGGCAATCAGGTGCCGAAGACTTTAGTTCCATTAGTTTATGCAATTTCTTCACCCTGGTGATGGTTACGATGTCCAAGCTGCGACTAGGGGAGTGATGGAGCGGTGCTTCGGCATCCTGTAGATGTGGTTCTGGACCTCTCCAGTATAGTGCTCGGAAAGTCTCCCACATCGTAGTGGCCTTCTGTGTCCTCCATAACATCGCACTTGAATGTCCAAAGGTACTCAGTATTCCGAAAGGATAGACAGGATGGAGCAGCAGGTGGAGTTGCTTTATTGGTTAAAGATGACATCAAGGCTGTATTAAGAAATTGTATTGGCACTAAGGGCCAAGATATTGAATCGATATGGATATAAAAAACGGGAAAAGAACTCTTTGGAAGAAGTAGTTTACAGGCCCCCGAGCAATACTTCCAAAGTGGGGCACAGTACAAACCAAAAAATAATGAGGGCTTGTGAGAAAGGCACAATGGTAATCATGAGTGATTTTAACATGCATATCGACTGGATTAATCAAATTGGCAAGGGTGGCCTTGAGGGAGATTTAATAGAGTGCATGAGGGATTGTTTCTTAGAGCAATATTTTATAGAGCCAACCAGGGTTCTAAGTTCCTCTACATTAACTGCAGTTCTTCGAAAACTTTTTTTATCCGTCCGTGAAGATAGAGGCAAAATATTGGTTCCGTGCCTCCGCCATCTCTTTGTTCCCCATTATTACCTCAAAAGCATTGTCCACTAAAGAGCCAACATTTACTTTAGCTATTCTCTTCCTCTATATAGAAGCTCTTGATATCAGTGTTATGTTTTCTGCTAGTTTCCTTTTGTAGTTCATCTTAGCCTTTTGATTCTCTTGTTAGTAGCTTTTTGTTGACCCCTAAAGTTGACCCAATCCTCCAGTTTACCATTTGTTTTTGCAGTATAGCATGCCCCAGTTTTTGCCTTTATATCCTCCTTGACTTCCTTGTTCAGCCATGGAATGCTTTTCTCCCTTGTACAATTCCTCTTCCTCTCAGGAATATACTTGAATTGAGAGGTATTTAATATCTCCCTGAACATCCACCATTGTTCCTCAACTGTCCTATCCTCAAATACTTGGGCCCAGTCTACTTGGGCCAACTCTTTCTTCAGGCCTATATAATTACCTCTGCCCAAAGCTAAAACTCTCGTATGGCACTATGTCCTCTCTCACTCAACCTGAATTTGAAATTCTAGTATGCTGTGATCACTCTTTCCATGAGGATCCTTAACGACAAGACTATTTATCAACCCTTCTTCGTTACATAATACTAAATCTCAAATAGCCTGCTCCCTGGTTGGCTCTATAAAATATTGCTCTAAGAAACAATCCCTCATGCACTCTATTAAATCTCCCTCAAGGCCACCCTTGCCAATTTGATTAATCTAGTCGATATGCATGTTAAAATCACTCATGATTACCATTGTGCCTTTCTCACAAGCCCTCATTATTTTTTGGTTTGTACTGTGCCCCACTTTGGAAGTATTGCTCGGGGGCCTGTAAACTACTCCTTCCAAAGAGTTCTTTTCCCGTTTTTTATATCCATATCGATTCAATATCTTGGCCCTTAGTGCCAATACAATTTCTTAATGTCATGTAGCCTTGATGTCATCTTTAACCAATAAAGCAACTCCACCTGCTGCTCCATCCTGTCTATCCTTTCGGAATACTGAGTACCTTTGGACATTCAACTCCCAGTCCTGGTCCCCCTGCAACCATGTTTCAGTAATCCCCACCAAATCAAACCCATTTGTCTCTATTTGTGCTTTCAGCTCATTGACCTTATTCCAAATACTACATGCATTTAGGTACAAGGTTTTTAAATATGTCCTACTGATTTGTCTTTCCCTTGCAGGATTTTCTTGTGTACTACACTTTTCACATATTCTGACCTCCTTAATTAATCTCTGATAACACTGAGCCTCATCCCCAACGTTCACTCCCCCAGTCACCTTATATTTTGATTTTTTTTACGTTTTCTTACTTCTGGACAACTGGAGTTATCCACTGCGGTCGTGGCTGATGATGCCTGTCTGGAGGCCACAGATCGACGTGGAGACCCACTACACGATGTCCAAGCTGCGACTAGGGGAGTGATGGAGCGGTGCTTCGGCATCCTGAAGATGTGGTTCTGGACCTCTCCAGTATAGTGCTCGGAAAGTCTCCCACATCGTAGTGGCCTTCTGTGTCCTCCATAACATCGCACTGCAGAGGGACGACATGCTGGAGGAGGGGATGAACACCAAGCCTCATCCGATGTAGAGGATCAGAAAGAGGGCCAGGCTGGGGAGGGCATGAGACCCAGGCCGGCACAGGAGGCCGCACAACATGTGTGCCAGTGCCGGTCTCTAATTGCCTTCAGGTTCACCTGTAAAGAGCCCGACTGATGGCACGGACATCCCATCCATCCCCCCCACCCCCCAGCTGACCACCCCTTCCAATGACCACCCGGCCTGTACCACCCCCCCCCCCCCCCCCCCCCACTCCTCCCGAGCGATAGCTCGTTACAGCATCCACCTGGGTGATCTCAGTATGTGAGCTGGCCATTCCATCACACGGTCCCTCTGAACCCTTGGGGTGGCGGAGGTGGGTGCGATGGGGGCGGGTCTGGGTTGAGCGAGAGGAAGGGGGAAGGGCAGGGCACTGGGGGACGATGTTTGGGGTCCAACCTGGCGACCCTGGCCCTGACCACCTCCACCGTCTGCCTCATTGGGGGTTCCTACCTCCACCTGATGTACCGCAGCCCGTGTGTGGTATGCTTGAGATAGTGCCCCAAGAGCCTCTTCACTGACATGCCCAACCGAGTTGAGTGTTTCTGGGATGGTGCATGGTGTTGGAGACAGTTGTGAAGTGAATTCAGTGTCGGCTCCCGGACTGGTGCTCAGGGGTGTCTCGGGCTTGCGTTTGGTGGCTCTCTTCGCGATCCGTCACCTCCTCATCACTGGAATCTGCTTGGGGTTGAGGTCAGGGGTGGGGCCCAGCTTGCCACCAAGTGATCCTGCAAGACTCAAGATATGACGCATGATTGGATCGTAGTTTGGGGGGGTGGTGAGGGGATGGTGTGTGGGGGGGTTGGGGAAAAGGCATGCCACACATGCCATGGGAAACCGCAACGCAGTTGGGTCTCACTTAGTCGCCCTATGTCGACCTTGGCCTCGGCGACTGCCCTCTCTCCAAGCCTATGTGAATCACAAAGATCTCCAACTTGATCCTAGTTGATGCTTAGTATGGGTGATGGGAAGCTGGAATTATGTTCAAATGTGATGGTCTTTACAGTCAAACAGCTTGCCAGCAGCTATTACTGAGCCTCACTTGTGCAGAGTAGCGATCTGAGCACATGTATTGAAGACAGATGTGTGGCATGGATATGATAAAATTCAAATTTGACATTAACCACTTTTGCTATATTTAATGAAAATGATCCTGTGTCTTTGCGTGTTTGATTTTTTTTGGATGCAGCTGACTTTAATTCTATGAGTTGCGACCATCAATGTGAAAATTGTGGTGATCTCCAATCAGGCAGCAGAGGAGCTACATTTAAGATGACACACCGAACACCTTTTCAGCAGCAAATGATTAAGTGTATGTCAGCTGTCAGGAAACATAGAACATTACAGAGCAGTACAGGCCCTTCGGCCCTCGGTGTTGCGCCGACCTGTGAAACCACACTAAAGCCAATCTACACTATTCCCTTATCGTCCATATGTCTATCCAATGACCATTTGAATGCCCTTAGTGTTGGCGAGTCCACTACTGTTGCAGGCAGGGCATTCCACGCCCTTACTACTCTCTGAGTAAAGAACCTACCTCTGACATCTGTCCTATATCTATCTCCCCTCAATTTAAAGCTATGTCCCCTCGTGCTAGACGTCACCATCCGAGGAAAAAGGCTCTCACTGTCCACCCTATCCAATCCTCTGATCATCTTGTATGCCTCAATTAAGTCACTTCTTAACCTTTTCTTTAACGAAAACAGCTTCAAGTTCCTCAGCCTTTCCTCATAAGATCTTCCCTATATACTAGGCAACATTCTGGTAAATCTCCTCTGCACCCTTTCCAATGCTTCCACATCCTTCCTATAATGCGGCGACCAGAATTGCACGCAATACTCCAAATACGGCCGCACCAGAGTTTTGTACAGCTGCAACATGACCTCATGGCTCCGAAACTCAATCCCTCTACCAATAAAAGCTAACACACCGTACGCCTTCTTAACAACCCTCTCAACCTGGGTGGCAACTTTCAGGGATCTATGTACATGGACACCGAGATCTCTCTGCTCATCCACACTGCCAAGAATCTTACCATTAGCCCAGCATATCTATGTCCCTCTGTAACATCCTTCCGCACTGTCCACAACTCCACGGACTTTAGTGTCATCTTCAAATTTACTCACCCATCCTTCTACGCCCTCCTCCAGGTCATTTATAAAAATGACAAACAGCAGTGGCCCCAAAACAGATCCTTGTGGTACACCACTAGTAACTGGACTCCAATCTGAACATTTCCCATCAACCTTTGTCTTCTTCCAGCTAGCCAATTTCTGATCCAAACTGCTAAATCACCCTGAATCCCATGCCTCTGTATTTTCTGCAGTAGCCTACCGTGGGGAACCTTATCAAACGCTTTACTGAAATCCATATACACCACATCAACTGCCCTCATCCACCTGTTTGGTCAGCCCAATAAGGTTTGTGAGGCACGACCTACCCTTCAGAAAACCGTGTTGACTATCTCTAATCAAATTATTCCTTTCCAGATGATTATACATCCTATCTCTTATGAACCTTTCCAAGATTTTGCCCACAACAGAAGTAAGGCTCACTGGTCTATAGTTACTTGGGTTGTCTCTGCTCCCCTTCTTGAACAAGGGGACAACATTTGCTATCCTCCAGTCTTCTGGCACTATTCCCTGTAGACAAAGATGACTTAAAGATCAAAGCCAAAGGCTCAGCAATCTCCTCCCTAGCTTCCCAGAGAATCCTAGGATAAATCCCATCCGGCCCAGGGGACTTATCTATTTTCACACTTTCCCGAATTGCTAACACCTCCTCCTTATGAACCTCAAGCCCTTCTAGTCTAGTAGCCTGAATCTCAGTATTCTCCTCGACAACATTGTCTTTTTCCTGTGTGAATACTGACAAAAAATATTCATTTAGCACCTCTCCTATCTCCTCGGACTCCAAGCACAACTTCCCACTACTGTCCTTGACTGGCCCTACTCTTACCCTAGTCATTTGTTTATTCCTGACATATCTATGGAAAGGGGATTGAGGTCTATTAAGATGTTGGATCAGAATTTACTGAAAAAAATAATAACATTTGAATGACACACGCCATTATTAATGTACAAATTGCCCAGAAGCCAATGACAATGAAGAGGTGCCCCATGAATTGCAAATCATCGCTAGTTATGGGCCAACTTGCGTTGCTCCACCGTTATCTTTGTGATAACATCACCTCATGCTTAACCGTCCCATGAATTCCAAGAACATTGCAGATTGCAGATTACATATTGGTTAAACTCATCACAGAGAGTTATATTTAATTAATTGCCTAAGTGCCCTTATTGGGATATAATATATGTTAATGGCTGCCAATCAACCCCTCTGGCCATGAAAGTGAACAATTATTTTTTTTCTTCCAATTAAGGGGCAATTTGGTACCCTTCTGTTGGTACAGAGGCGAGGGTATCTAGTGTGTGTACCGTTTGTTTTTAGTGTAACTGTGTTGTGAACTGTTTTAATAATCAGAGTATCCTATTCTCACTCCCCGTACCTTGGTACTGAGGGGAGGGTACCCTGTTTCTCCAACACAAAATTAGTGTTTGTACCGTTTGCCCTTGTATATATTTTTTATTGTTTCAATAATAAGATATGGCCAATCCACATACTCTGAACATCTTTGGGTTGTGGGGTGGACCCACGGGGACAATGTGGTGAACAATTAAAATAATGGCTTCTGATTCCTTTCATTCGTGAATTGTTTTTGGAGATTTTAAAAATATCAATTCTTTTTCAATTATTTTTTCGTTTGTCTCCTTTTCCACAAATAATTTTTATTAGGGTTTTCATAAAATATCAATAACAAAATGAAAAAGGAACAAATACTTTTGTATTTAAGTACAAAATACAGTCTAGAAAAGCAACCCTCCATACCCCCCCCCCCCCCCCCCCCCCGTACATAAATAATAAATTAACACTGACACCCCGACTTAACAGGTCCCCCTCAGACCCTCCAGGGTAAATAACGAAAATAAAAATAAAGTAAAGCAAACCCCCCACCCCTTCCCCCCCGAGTTGCTGCTGCCATTGACCAATGTCTACCGTTCTGCCAGGAAGTCTAAGAACGGTTGCCACCGCCTAAAGAGCCCATGTACCGACCCTTTCGCCTCCTGCACTCCCGGCTCCTCGGCGACCCCAAATATTGCGAGCCCCCAGTCCGGTTTGACCCTGGATCCTACCACCCTCGACACTGTCCTCACTACTCCCTTCCAAAATTCCTCCAGCGCTGGGCATGCCCAGAACATGTGGGTGTGATTTGCTGGGCTCCCTGAGCACCTAACACACCTGTCCTCACCCCCAAAAAACGGCTCATCCTTGTCCCGGTCATGTGTGCCCTGTGCAGCACTTTAAATTGTATGAGGCTGAGCCTCGCGCACGATGAGGAAGAGTTCACCTTCCCTAGGGCATCTACCCACGTCCCTTCCTCAATCTCCTCTCCCAACTCCTCCTCCCACTTACCTTTCACCTCCACCACCGAGGCCTCCTCCTCCTCCTGCATCACCTGGTAGTTTCCGAGATCTTCCCCACTCCCACCCACCCCCCCGAGAGCACCCTGTCCTGTACTGTGTGTGGCAGCAGCCGCGGGAATTCCACCACCTGCCGCCTGGCAAACGCCCTTACCTGTAAGTACCTGAAGGTGTTCCCCGAGGGGAGCCCGTACTTCTCCTCCGGTTCACCCAGGCTCGCGAACTTCCCGTCCACAAACAGGTCCCCAACCTTCGTATCCCTGCCCTGTGCCACCCCGAAAACCCTCCATCTGTTCTCCCTGAGACAAACCGGTGGTTCCCCCGTATTGGGGGAACACACCGAGGCCCCAGCTTCCCCCCTGTGCCGACTCCACTGCCCCCAGATTTCGAGGGCAGCCGCCACCACCGGGCTCGTGGTATACCTCCTTGGAGGGAACAGCAGCGGCGCCGTTGCCAGCGCCCCCAAATTCGTACCCACACAAGACGCCGCCTCCAACCTCTTCCATTCAGCGCCCTCCCCCCCATCACCCACTTGCACACCATCGTCACATTGGCGGCCCAGTAGTACCCACAGAGGTTGGGCAGCGCCAGCCGCCCCCTATCTCTACTCCGCTCCAGGAACATCCTTCTCACCCTCGGAGTCCCTGGCGCCCACACAAACCCCATTATACTCCTGTTTTCCGCCTAAAAAAGGCCTTCGGGATAAACACGGGGAGGCACTGGAACAGTAACAAAAACCTTGGGAGCACCGTCATTTTGACTGACTGCACCCTACCCGCCAAGGACAGCGGCAACGCGTCCCACCTCTTGAACTCCTCCTCCATTTGCTCCACCAGCCTTGTGAAATTAAGCCTATGCAGGGCCCCCCAGCTCCTGGCCACCTGGACCCCCAAATACCTGAAGCTCCTCTCCGCCCTTTTTAGTGGGAGCTCGCCAATCCCCCTCTCCTGGTCCCCTGGGTGAACCACAAACAGCGCGCTCTTCCCCATGTTGAGCTTGTACCCCGAGAAATCCCCAAATTCCCTAAGGATCCTCATTACCTCCGGCATTCCCCCCACTGGGTCAGCCACATATAGCAGCAAGTCGTCCGCATAGAGTGACACCCTATGCTCCTCACCACCCCGCACCAACCCCCTCCAGTTCCTCGACTCCCTCAGTGCCATAGCCAGGGGTTCAATCGCCAGTGCGAAGAGCAGGGGGGACAGGGGACACCCCTGCCTCGTCCCTCGGTGCAACCAAAAGTTCTCGGACCTCCTCTTGTTTGTGGCCACACTTGCCAACGGGACCTCATACAACAGCCTAACCCACCTGACAAACCCCTCCCCAAACCCAAACCTCTTCAGCACCTCCCACAGGTATCCCCACTCTACCCTATCGAAGGCTTTCTCAGCGTCCATCGTCATCACTATCTCCGCCTCCCCCTCCCTCGCCGGCATCATGATAACGTTTAAAAGCCTCCGCACATTCGCGACCAACTGCCTCCCCTTCACGAACCCTGTCTGGTCTTCGTGGATGATCTGCGGCACACAATCCTCAATCCTCGTGGCTAAGACCTTCGCCAGCACCTTGGCATCTACGTTTAGCAACAAAATCGGCCTGTAAGACCCACACTGCAGGGGATCCGTGTCCCGCTTCAGGATCAAGGAGATCAGTGCCCGGGACATCATCGGGGGCAAAGCCCCCCTCTCCCTTGCCTCATTGAAGGTCCTAACAAGCAACGGGCGCAACAGGTCCATATAATTTTTATAGAATTCGACCGGGAAACCGTCCGGCCCCGGTGTCTTCCCCGCCTGCATGCTTCCTATCCCTTTGGTCAGCTCCCCCAGCCCAATCGGGGCCCCTAGTTCCACCACCAGCCCCTCCTCCACCTTCGGAAACCTCAATTGGTCCAGGAAGTGGCCCATCCCTCCCTCCTCCAGTGGGGGCTCGGACTGGTACAATTCCTCATAGAAGTCCCTGAACACCCCATTGATGCAAACCCCACTCCGCACCACACTCCCTCCCCTGTCCTTAACTCCTCCGATCTCCCTAGCTGCGTCTCGCTTCCGAAGTTAATGCGCCAGCATCCGGCTTGCCTTTTCCCCATACTCGTAAATCGCCCACTGGGCCGTCCTCCACTGCACCTCCGCCTTTCTGGTGGTCACCAGGTTGAATTTGGCCTGGAGGCTGCGCCTCTTCCTCAACAATCCTTCCTCGGGCACCTCCGCATACCTCCTGTCTACCCTCACCATCTCCCCCACCAGCCTCTCCCTCTCCCCCCGCTCCCTCCTCTCCTTGTGGGCCCTAATGGAGATCAGCTCTCCCCTAACCACTGCCTTCAGCGCCTCCCATACCATCCCCACTCGGACCTCCCCGTTATCGTTGGCCTCCAGGTACCTCTCTATACTTCCTCGGACCCACTCGCTCACCTCCTCGTCCGCCAACAGCCCCACCTCCAAGCGCCACAACGGGTGCTGGTCCCTCTCCTCCACCCAATGCGGGGCGTGGTCCGAAATGGCTATCGCCGAGTACTCTGTGTCCTCTACTCTCGCTATCAGCGCCCTGCTCAAAATAAAAAAGTCGATTCGGGAATAAGCATTATGGACATGTGAGAAGAATGAAAATTCCCTAGCCCCCGGCCTTGCAAATCTCCAAAGGTCCACCCCTCCCATCTGGTCCATAAACCCCCTCAGCACTCTAGCCGCCGCCGGCTTCCTACCCGTCCTAGACCTGGAGCGCTCCAGTGCCGGATCCAGCACCGTGTTAAAGTCTCCCCCCATTATCAGACCCCCACTTCCAAGTCTGGGATCCGACCCAACATTTGCCGCATAAAACCCGCATCGTCCCAGTTCGGGGCATACACATTGACCAGTACCACCCTCTCTCCCTGCAGCTTACCACTTACCATTACGTACCTACCGCCATTGTCTGCCACAATGCTCGACGCCTCGAATGACACCTTCTTTCCCACCAAGATCGCCACCCCTCGATTTTTGGCATCCAGCCCCGAATGAAACACCTGACCTACCCACCCTTTCCTCAATCTTACCTGGTCTGCCACCTTCAGGTATGTCTCCTGGAGCATAACCACATCCGCCTTGAGCCCTTTCAGGTGCGCGAACACGCGGGCCCGCTTTACCGACCCATTCGGTCCCCTTACATTCCAGGTTATCAGCCGGATCGGGGGCTACCCGCCCCCCCTCCTCCGCCGACTATCCATAACCCCTCCTCGGCCAGCCACGCGCCCGCATCCCACGCCCGGCCCTTTCCCCACGGCAGCAGACCCCCGTCTCGACCCCCCCCCCCCCCCCCCCCACTCGCTCCAGCTCCTCCTTGACCGTATGACCATAGCAGTAGCAACTCGATCCCCCCCCCGGGCTAGGACCCATCCTAGCTGTTTTACTCCACCCATTGCACTTCCGCAAGTTAGCTGACTCCTGCTGACCCCGGCCTCTCCCGCCTCTCCTTCGACCCCTCCCATTGTGTGACACACCCCATCCACAGGCTCTCCCCCTCCCCCTTCCATCCTAAGCACGGGAAATAACCCTTGCGTCCCCACCCCGGCCCCGGCCCCTCCAGTCTTCAGGGCAGGAAAAAGCCCGCGCTTTCCACCTACCTGGCCCCACCACCTCTGCCGCAGCTCCTTTTACAGGCCCAGTCCCCTAACCCTCGACTCGGGCCTCCCCCTCCCCCGCGGGGCCCCATCTAACTGCTGGCTATCCACCCCTGTTCCCTTTGCTTACCTACCTCCAAGAGCCCCCCCGACCAACCCAACCAAAACAGTGCCCAACCCGCCCTAACCACCCTCACCGACCAGAAAGAGAAAAACACAAGAAAAAAAAAGAAACCAAGAGCAAAGGAACCCCCCCTCCAAAAGTAACATATCAACCGCAATGCCCATCTCGACCCTCAATCTGTGTCCAACTTCTCGGCCTGAACAAAGGCCCACGCCTCCTCCGGGACTCAAAATAATGGTGTCGGTCCTTGTAGGTGACCCACAGTCGCGCCGGCTGCAACTTGCCTGACTTCACCCCCTTCCTGTGCAGCTCCGCCCTCCTCTTCGCCACCTCCGCACTCCAGTCCTGGTATATTCGAACCTCCGCGTTCTCCCACCTGCCGCACCTCTCCTTCTTGGCCCACCTGACCACACACTCCCGACCAGCGAACCGATGAAACCGCACCAGCTCCACCCGCGGAGGCTCGTTAGCCTTGGGCCTCCTCGCCAGCACTCTATGGGCCCCTTCCAGCTCCAGGGGCCCCTGGAAGGACCCCGCTCCCATCAGTGAGTTCAACATGGAGACCACATAGGCCCCCACGTCCGGCCACTCCAACCCCTCCGGGAGGCCCAGAATCCGCAGATTCTTCCGCCTCGACTGATTCTCCATCTCCTCGAACCGCTCCTGCCATTTCTTGTGGAGTGCCTCGTGCTTTACTGCCAGGCCGAAGATCCCGTCCTCGTTGTCGGAGATCGTTTGTCGGGCCTTGCGGATCGCCACCCCCTGGGCCGTCTGTGTTTCCAGCAGCTTATAAATAGAAGCCTTCATTGGCTCAAGCAGGTCCGCTTTAATCTCTCTCAAGCAGCGCTGGATACCCTCCTGTTGCTCCTGCGCCCACTGCATCCACGCTGCCTGGTCTCCGCCCGCCGCCATTTTGTTCTTCTTCCCTCGCACCTTCTTCGGGACCACCACCACCTTTTTAGTCACCCCGCTCCTGGTAAAAGCCATATACTATCAGGGAATTGTTGAAATCTCCTTCCCACACCGGGAAACGTCTAAAAAGTGCCGTTGGGGGCCCTGAAAAGAGCGCAAATGTCCGTTTTTGCGGTAGCCGCCAAATGTGCGGCTTAGCTCCGCATAGCCGCAACCGGAAGTATTTCCCCCTCTCTCTTAATCAACCTCTATTTCCCTAACTTTATTTCTTTCTATAATTTATTTGACATTTTGTTGATCCACTCTAATTCACCGTCCTTCTCAGTCCTTCCCCTGTTTATTTCTCAATCTCTAAACCTTGATGGTTAAAGAACCACCCATAGTGGTTCCCAGAATTCGTCAAAGTCCCAGGTGTTCCATGGAACTTGCTGTGCTTTCATGTTTGGAGTTTTTGTTTACCTTTGATGTGCTAAATCAGGCATTCTGACCAAAATTTTCTATTTGGGGCAGCTTGGTAGCATAGTGGTTTGCACAGTTGCTTCACAGCGCCAGGGTCCCAGGTTCGATTCCTGGCTTGGATCACTGTCTGTGCGGAGTCTGCACGTTCTCCCCGGTGTCTGCGTGGGTTTCCTCCGGGTGCTCCGGTTTCCTCCCACAGTCCAATGATGTGCAGCTAAGGTGGATTGGCCATGCTAAATTGCCCTTAGTTTCCAAAAAGATTGGGTGGGGTTACGGGGATAGGGTGAAGGTGTGGACTTGGGTGGGGTGGTCTTTCCAGGGACCAGTGCTGACTCGATAGACTGAATGGCCTCCTGCACTTTAAATCCTATGATTCTATGATTTTCTGGAAAAGTTTTAATCTCTTTCAACTTGTTATTTGCTTTTCTCCAAGGCCTGTCTTTTCCTCTTAATTAAACAGTCCTGCTGATATATTGGACGAGATTTTTCATTGCCCGCCGCCAAAATCGTGTTCGGCGATCAGGCGGAGAATGGGCTCCGCCGCCAAAATCGTGTTCGGCGATCAGGCGGAGAATGGGCTCCGCCGCCAAAATCGGGGCCGACGTGAGTTTGACGTCAGCCAGACATGCTCCGCACCCTCTGAAATGGCGTCATCGCGCCGCACGTCGTTGCAACGGCGTTGGCGCGTCATCGGCCAGCCCTCCCGTGGATGCTCCACCCCCGATGGGCCGAGTTCCCGACGGCGTGGGCCACGTGTGGTCCCAGCGGTCGGGAGCTCGTCATGCCGGTTGAGGACTGTGTACAGCGCCACCACACTCGGCCCGGATCCGTGCCACTGGCCGGGTTTGGGGGGGGGGGGGGGAGGGGGGGCTTCCGCTTGGGCTGGGGCGACTGGTGGGGGTGGACTTTGTGGTCGCGGATTGCGGGTCGGGTCCACACATAGCTGGTGCCGTGTTGTACGGCACGACCGCTGCAGGTCGTCAGCCGGGACCCGGTGCGGCCCAGGACCCGGCCATTCTCTGGCCGTTTTCGGTGCGGGAGGCGCGAGTTTCACCCGCGGCCGGTGCTAGCCCCTCACCGATCCTGGAATCGGTGAGGGTTTCATGCTGATTTTTTGGGTCGCAAAAGACCACAAGTGCTCTGCTGCCGCCGGCGCTTAGCCACTGAAACGGAGAATCCAACCCATTATATTTGATGAGTACTTCAAGTCATTCATCATAAAATGTTAAGTATACTTGTTTATATAATATTAGCTGCTATGTTGCACAACGTGATCCAAAGGCTTTATAAGAACTATGGCATTATGCCAATTCGTATTACATGGCACTTTCAGCTTGAAAGGTGGAACTGAAATTTAGGAGCATTGAAAAGGGTGCCGTGAAAACTCAGTCGTGATTTCTCCAATGGGAAAGGCCTTGGATAGGATCATGAGAGCTGAGATAACTTGAAGTCATATAGTGAGGCTGATAACTAGCAATACTGGGGCATGAAATAACTCTTCCTCACATCCCCCGCCCCCCCCCCCCCCCCCCCCCCCCGCATCTCTTGTCCAAAACCTTTGTGTCCCGACCTCTTGTAACCGCAGCTTCTCGAACCTAACCTTGTGGCTAAAATCCCTCATCTCTAGAACCATCCCAGTAAATCTCCTCCGCACCCTTTCAAGGACCCTCAACATCCTTCCTAAAGTGTGGAGACCAGGGGCGTCATTCTCCGACCCCCCAGAGGGTCGGAGAATGGCCGTTGGCCGCCGTGAATCCCGCCCCCGCCGAAGTCTCCGAAGGGAGAAAAGTCGGCGGGGCGTTAATGGCGCCGCTGCCGTGGAGAATGTCACGGGTCTGCGCAAGGCAGCCGATTTTCGGCCTGCCGATATTCTCCCTTCCGGATGGGCCGAAGTCCCGTCGACGTGATGACCATTCACGTCGACGTGAATCAAACCTCCTTTTCATCGGCGTGACCCAGTGCTCCAGGCTCACGCCGACCAGCGTGGAGGTGAGTGACGGCCTGGGGGGTTGGCTCTGGGCAGGCAATGGCGTGGCCGCAGTCTGAATGCGTGAGGAGAGGTGTGTCTCGGCTTGTGTGTGTGTGTGCGGCGGGGGGGGGGGGGGGGGGGGGGGGGTTGGTTAGAGTAGGCTGGGCTCCGGGGGAGTGCTGGGAGGGGGTCTATGCCGGGGAGGTGGATGGGGGGTCCGTGCCGGGGTGGAGGTTGGGTGGAGGTTGGGGGGGGGTCGGTGCCGGGGTGGAGGGTGGGGGGGGGTCCGTGCCGTGCCGGGGTGGAGGTTGGGGGGGGGTCCGTGCTGGGGTGGAGGTTGGGGGGGGGTCCGTGCCGGGGTGGAGGTTGGGGGGGGGGTCCGTGCCGGGTTGGGGGGGGGGTCCGTGCCGGGGTGGAGATTGGGGGGGGGTCCGTGCTGGGGTGGAGGTTGCGGGGGGGGTCCGTGCCGGGTTGGGGGGGGGTCCGTGCCGTGCCGGGGTGGAGGTTGGGGGGGGGTCCGTGCTGGGGTGGAGGTTGGGGGGGGTCCGTGCCGTGCCGGGGTGGAGGTTGGGGGGGTTCCGTGCTGGGGTGGAGGTTGGGGGGGGTCCGTGCCGGGGTGGAGGTTGGGGGGGGGTCCGTGCTGGGGTGGAGGTTGGGGGGGGGTCCGTGCCGTGCCGGGGTGGAGGTTGGGGGGCGGGTCCGTGCTGGGGTGGAGGTGGGGGGGGGGTCCGTGCCGGGGTGGAGGTTGGGGGGGGGGGTCCGTGCCGGGGTGGAGGTTGGGGGGGGGGGGTCCGTGCCGGGGTGGAGGTTGGGGGGGGGGTCCGTGCCGGGGTGGAGGTTGCGGGGGGGGTCCGTGCCGGGTTGGGGGGGGGTCCGTGCCGTGCCGGGGTGGAGGTTGGGGGGGGGTCCGTGCTGGGGTGGAGGTTGGGGGGGGGTCCGTGCCGTGCCGGGGTGGAGGTTGGGGGGCGGGTCCGTGCTGGGGTGGAGGTGGGGGGGGGGGTCCGTGCCGGGGTGGAGGTTGGGGGGGGGGGGTCCGTGCCGGGGTGGAGGTTGGGGGGGGGGGTCCGTGCCGGGGTGGAGGTTGGGGGGGGGGTCCGTGCCGGGGTGGAGGTTGTGGGGGGGGGTCCGTGCTGGGGTGGAGGTTGGTGGGGGGTCCGTGCGGGGTGGAGGTTGGGGGTTAGGGGGGGGGTCTGTGCCGAGGAGGGGGATGGGAGGGCAAGTGAGTTGGTCCACCTGGCCAGGTGCCAGCGTCCAACAGTTGGACCCATGCGGTCCATGCCACCTGGCTGGGGGGAGGAGGGGATATGGGCAATGATGACGTCGTCGTTCCCCTCCCCTCCCCCCACCAGGCCATCATGTTTTCAGATCATCCAGCGATGTTGGCCGCCGTGGTGGCAGCCGCTCATGTCTATGTTGCCCTGGATGAGGAGGAGGAGGAGCGTGCCAGAGAGGCGGCGCAGGCTGCCGCAGAGGGGCAGGCGGCAGCCGCCCAGGCTGGAGGGACACCTGACCGACAGGACGAGGAGGGGGGAGGAGGACGTCGCGGCCCCACGGCAACGGAGGCACCCGAGGGCGCCCCGTGTGTACCGGCCCCGGCAGTCATACCAGGACCTCATGGACCGGGAATGCAGGAGGAGACTCCGGATGAGCCGGGAAACCGTGGCACACATCTGCCACCTGCTGGCACACCTGTCACCGCATGGCACTGGCGGGGGACACCCTCTCCCCGTGTCCGTCAAGGTTACGGTGGCCCTGAACTTTTATGCAACGGGGTCATTCCAGGCACCGAGTGGGGACCTGTCCGGCATATCGCAGACATCGGTGCATCCGGGCAATGACGGATGCCCTATATGCCATGGCGCACCGCTACATCTGCTTCCCCGTGGACCGGGCCAGCCAAGATGCCCGGGCTTCTCTGCCGTGGCCGGGTTCCCCATGGTCCAGGGCGCGATCGATGGGATGCACGTCGCCGTGCGGCCACCTGCAGATAACAGGGCCGTGTTCACTAATAGGAAGGGGACCTATTCGATGAACGTACAGGTGGTCTGCGACCACCGCATGATGATCCTGCACGTCTGCGCCCGTCACCCAGGCAGTGTACACGACTCATTCGTGTTGTCGCGGTCATCCATCCCCGGCATGTACGAGGGACGCCATCCCCGGCTGAGGGGCTGGTTGCTGGGCGACAGGGGCTACCCATTGCGATCGTGGCTGATGACGCCTATACGGAGGCCACGCAATGAGGCGGAGAACCGCTACAATGATGCCCATGTAGCGACAAGGGGAGTGATCGAGAGGTGCTTTGGCGTGCTGAAGATGCGTTTCAGGTGCCTGGACCTCTCTGGGGGCGCCCTCCAGTATCGGTCAGATAGGGTCGGCCGCATCGTAGTGGTGTGCTGCGTCCTGCACAACATAGCCCAGCAGAGGGGCGATGTGCCGCAGGCAGAGGAGGGCGGAGTGGAGGAGCAGCAGGAAGAGGCGCAGTCCTCCCCAGATGAGGGGGATGGGGGCAATGGTCAGGGCAGTCGGGGTAGACACAGGCGGGTGGCTGTCCACCGTTACCGGCTGGCCCAGCGGGCACGGGACAGACTGATAGACGCCCGCTTCACTGACTAGATGGGCGTGGGAATCGGGTAGTATGGCCACAGACCGCACACCATGGCAACAGCCGACCACCCACACCCCCCACCCATCCACCCACCCAGCACCCTCACCCCCCTCCCCAACCCCACCCACCCCACCCGCATGCACAACACCCCCCCCCCCCCCCATTGCCGATCCACCTGCGGCACAACGGGCCGGGCTCACACAGTTGCGGGTGGACGCGTGTCTATCGCAGGCCATGGAGGATGATGACAACCCGCCCTGCGATGAGCTCCTGGCTCTACATCGTTGGACTATGTCTGACCCATGGCCACAGTACCACCATCCACCCGGACCATCCCTGCATGCGGCTGTGACACTGCAGCGCACGGTCCCGTCCTCTGCCCGGGGGATGTTGATGGCGGCCCAGGGGGAAGGGGGCAGACTCACCTGGGGCTGAGGTAAGACCACCCCTCACACACACACTTGCGCTCAACGTACATGACACCCCCGCACACTTTGGACAGAGCACAAAGGCAGCTTCGGTAGGTGTAACATTGACTTTAATAACCAAAGGAGTTCATGCACGTGCCCTAGCCCCTAAAACTCATCTGTGCCCTGCACCCGTGCCAACTTACTCAGTGTCTAATTGTTTGGCCTTACGGGCCCTTTGACTACGTCTACGTGGTTCCCCCAGACGGTACAGCAGAACTGGAGGTGGACTCCTGTGATTCCTGCCCTCTGACACTGGATCCCTTTGGCGGCCGTTTCCTGGGGCGTCCTGGCCTAGATGGGCCAGGCTGCGGCCCGGGCGACTGGGATGGCGAGCTGCCAGCCTGTCCTGCCCGTTGCCCACCCGATGCACCTGGGACGGAAGTGGGGGAGTCGGAGGTGTCGCGGTGTACCGGGACCTCCCCTACAGAGGGAGCCGGGACGGACCACACCACCTCCTCCTCCCTCGGGGTGCCCGATGGCCCCCAGGCCTCTACATGGGTGGGGGATGCGAACGGACTGGCCATCCGACACCCCCCCGATATCTGGCGCTGCCAGTCCTGGAGGCCCGTGCTGGTATCGACAGGGGTCTGCAGGTTTGCAGCCATGGAGCCCAGGGGGTTGGCAAACCCTGTCTGTGACAGTGCGACGCCGGCTCGCACATGGCCACTGGCGCCGATGCCCTCAGCGATGGCCTGCAGAGACTGGGCCATGGCCTGCTGAGACTGGGCCATGGCCTGCTGAGACTGGGCCATGGCCTGCTGAGACTGGGCCATGGCCTGCAGAGACTGGGCCATGGCCTGCTGAGACTGGGCTATGGCGTTGAGCGCCTCTGCCATCTGGCGCTGGCACTGGCTCATGGCCTCCTGTGAGAGGGCAGCCATTTCCTGGGCCACAGACGCCGCCTGCACGGAAGGCCCCAGGCCTCGCAAACCGTTCCCCATGTCTGACACCGTCGCACCCATTGCCTCCACCGCGGACGCCACCCGTGCGGTGTCAGCCTGGGTGGCACGCATGATCGGCACCACTCCCAGCTCCTGGACGCGGGTGGACTCGTCCACCTGCGACCGCCGCAAGCCGCCCGTCACCCTCTTCGCTCGTCTCCGGGTCGGTGGTTGCATCGGATCTATGTGTGGGTGTGGTAACTGCAGGAACCCGGGATCCATCTGGGCGGCAGATGTTCGCTTGGGCTGGGCTGCCCTCCGACCGCCCGGTCCCTCTGCTGCTCCTACCTCCACCTGCTGTACCGGGACGGCTGTGTTGTGCGCACCAGTGAGTGTACCAGACGCCTCATCACTAAAGTGCCCAACCGTGGTGAGTGTTTCTGCGATGGTGGAGGGTGTTGGTGACAGCAGTGGCGTTGTGTCGTGCTCTTCGTCCCACTCTGAGTCCATGGCACTTTGGGGTGGGGGTTCGTCTCCACCCATCCACTCTGAGTCACTGTCCGGTATTTCGTCTTCCTGGGTAGTGATGTCCCGGGTAGGGGTGTCCTGGGTAGTGCTGTCCCGGGTAGGGGTGTCCCGGGTAGTGGTGTCCTGGGTAGTGGTGTCCTGGGTAGGGGTGTCCCGGGTAGTGGTGTCCTGGCTCGGATGTGACGGGGGCCTGTGGCTGCCCCCCTCGTCGCTGGGTGGTCGCTCTCGCACGTGACGGGGGTGTCGTCTCCCTGTTGCTCCAGGTCTCCCGTGGTCTCCGAGGGGCATCCTGCGGGCGTCGCATGCAGGAGGGTGCGGATCTCTCCGTCTCCCGTGGTGTGCGAGGGGCATCCTGCGGGCATCGCATGCTGGAGGGTCCGGGTCTCTCCGTCTCCCGTGGTCTCCGAGGGGCATCCTGCGGGCGTCGCATGCTGGAGGGTGCGGGTCTCTCCGTCTCCCGTGGTGTGCGAGGGGCATCCTGCGGGCGTCGCATGCTGGAGGGTCCGGGTCTCTCCGTCTCCCGTGGTGTGCGAGGGGCATCCTGCGGGCGTCGCATGCTGGAGGGTGCGGGTCTCTCCGTCTCCCGTGGTCTCCGAGGGGCATCCTGCGGGCGTCGCATGCTGGAGGGTCCGGGTCTCTCCGTCTCCCGTGGTCTCCGAGGGGCATCCTGCGGGCGGTCTGCATCTGCGGGGATGGGTGCCTGGACGTTTGGTCCTGCGATGCACAATGAAGCATGCATGGTTAGACATCAGGCAGTGATCAGGTGATACGGGGGAGGGGGATATAGGGGAGGGGGGATATGGGGACGGGCTGTCGGTGGCTCACTCGCTAGTACGCCCCCGACCTCTGCATCAGCAACCTCCCGGTCCTCAGGTCCGCCAGCCAGTTCCAGGGCCCTTTCCTCGTGTACGGTCAGTGGCCTCTCATCAGCGGGCCCTCCTCCAGTCCTCACATGCTCCCTATTGTTGTGTGCGCGCTTCTCCTGTGGGTGGGGGGGCAGGGGTAAAAGGCAACAGTGTTAGGCAGGTATATGAATGCACGCCATCGGTTGCGCGTGCATTGCAGAGGTTAAGGTTAGGTCTGGATTCACTTGGGGATATGGGGGAGGGGGGATATGGGGGAGGGGGGAGAGGGGGGATATGGGGAGGGGGGATATGGGGGAGGGGGGATATGGGGGAGGGGGGATATGGGGGAGGGGGGGATATGGGGGAGGGGGGGATATGGGGAGGGGGGGGATATGGGGGAGGCTCACCCTGCCTGCTCTGACGAGGTCGTTCACCTTCTTGTGGCACTGGGTGCCTGTCCGTGGTGTCAGGGCCACAGCGGTGACGGCCTCTGCCACTTCCCTCCACAGACGCCGGCTGTGGCGTGGGGCAACTCTGCGGCCGTGCCCGGGATACAGGGCGTCCCTCCTCTGCTCCACCGCGTCCAGGAGCGCCTCCACATCGCGTGACTCGAACCTCGGGGCTGAGCGACGGCCAGCCATCCAGTCGGGTGTTGCGGTCGGGTGTTCCGGTCGGGTGGCGGGGAGCAGCGCGGCCTTATGAGCCGTCACGCCGTGCAGCGCGTATGACGCTGCACGGCGTGAACCACTGCGCAAGCGCGAATCCCGTTACGTCGCTGCTAGCCCATTTCGGGCCGGAGACTATCGACCCATTTTTCCGACGTGACGCAAGTCGGATTTGCGCCGTTTTTTGCGCCGATCGGCCGACTTTCCGCCGATAACGGAGAATTTCGCCCCAGAACTGTATACAATACTCGAGATGTGGCCTAGTCAAATATTCAACAGAACTTCCCAGCTTTTGTACTCACCACCTCCGTGTGGCTATGTCGATCACACTTTGGTGTTGCTTCAATCTATTCTCAAATTTTTGCCTTGCATCTGCACCTGATTAGCTTACAATTCATATTCATAAGTTTGTAGCAATCCTCCAGACAGGTGGGGATGAGTAAACAAAACTGGAACAAACGCGACCCCAGAAACGTAGCCAGCGCCCCAGCCCCCGCCAGATACAACCACCTATCTTCCACAAGGTCAAACTCCTTCCTCCAGCATACTCCTGGCAAACGTCCAAGCAATCAAACACAAGCTGGATGATCTTAACACTAGACTTATCTCTCAGAGGGAAGTAAGAGACTGCTGTGTGCTCTGTTTCACAGAGACATGGCTCACCCCTCCTCACCGGACTGTGCCATACAACCTGAAGGCCTCTCAGTTCATCGGACGGACCGCACCTTGTCATCAGGCAAAGCGAAGGGTGGAGGGGTTTGCCTCCTCGTCAACTCCTCCTGGTGCTTGGATGTGGCGGCCCTGGCAACCTACTGCTCCCCGGACCTGGAATACCTGACAGTGAAGTGCCGCCCATACTATCTTCCAAGGGAGTTCACTTCAGCCATTATCACAACGGTCTACATCCCACCCCAGACAGAAATGAAGAAGGCGCTGGACGAACTGTACACTGTTATAAACAACAATGAAACAGAACACCCGGAGGCCTTGTTCATCGTGGCCGGGGACCTCAACAAGGCCAACCTCAAGAGTGTACTGCCAAAATTCCACCAACACATTTCCTGTCCCACCAGGGGTGACAACGCTCTCGACCACTGCTACACAAAAATCGAGGGTACCTACTGTTCCATTCCCCGACCGCACTTTGGAAAATCAGACCATAAGACGGTGCACCTTCTCCCGGCATACAAGCAGAAACTTAATTGGGAGAATCCGGTTAAGAAGGTCGTGCAGTGCTGGTCTGAGGCAACGGAAGAGCTCCTACGTGACTGCTTGGAGTCAGTGGACTGGTCCATATTTAAGAACTTGGCGACCAACCTAAACGAGTATGCCACCACCGTCACAGACTTTATCAACAAATGTGTAGACCACTGCGTGCCAAAGAAAGTAGTATGTACGTTCAGAGGGAAAGGGTGCAGAGGAGATTTACCAGGATGCTGCCTGGACTGGAGGGCATGTCTTATGAAGAAAGGTTGAGGGAGCTAGGGCTTTTCTCACTGGAGCCAAGAAGGAAGAGAGGTGACTTGATAGAGGTGTACAAGGTGATGAGAGGCATGGATAGAGTGGATAGCCAGAAACATTTCCCCAGGGCAGTAATGGCTGTCATGAGGGGACATAAGTTTAAGGTGATTGGAAGGAGGTATAGGGGAGATATCAGAGGTAGGTTCTTTACACAGAGAGTGGTGGGTGTGTGGAATACACTGCCAGTGGAGGTGGTGGAGTCAGAGTCATTGGGGACATGTAAGCGACTCTTGGACAGGCACACGGGCAGCAGTAAATTGAAGGTGTGTAGGCTAGGTTGATCTTAGATTAGGAAAATGGTCAGCGCAACATTGTGGGCCGAAGGGCCTGTACTGTGCTGTACTGTTCTATTATCCCCAACCGGAAAGTAGCAAGTAGTTAGATCAAAGTATAGAGTGATCCTGGGTAGAAAATGGCTGTGCGGACCCTCATGTTTAAGGAGAATGTTATCAGTCTGAAGCCATCTGTCTATACCTCTATGCCGTCCTAATTGGTTTGGGTGAGTTTCAAATACATTTGATTCGATGGCTAATTGTCAATCCTCAATGTATAACATAAGTTTTAAATGTTTCATGTTTGAATATTTGTGTATGCTATGGAATGTGATTTTGTGCTGTAATTAAGACTGATTTTTACTGGTTTTCTGCTGACTTTACTTTATCCATATTCTGAACAATGGTGTCTTCATATTGCTATGGTGCTTATTTTGACCTTGATCTTGATTACTGGTACAGCTCATTTCTTAATATGAAACTAACTTTGAAATCTGTTCATTAGAACAATAGTCCATTCATATTGTCTGCATCAGGCTTTGAATGCAGGCGTTCATATTGTCTGCATGAAAGCTTTGACAAAGGGCCATCTGGACTCTCAATGTTAGCTCATTTCTCTCACTACAGATGCTACCAGACCTGCTGAGATTTTCCAACATTTTCTCTTTGGTTTCGTAAACGACCCTCTTCTGGACTGATCTGATCTCTTCACACACCTTCTCTACTGAGTAGTACTACACTCATGCATGCTTCACCCGATGCCTGTGTCTATGTATTTACACTGTGTATTTTATGTTTGCTCCATGTATTTTCTTTTCATGTACGGAATGGTCTGTCTGAGCTGTACGCAGAACAATACTTTTCACTGTACCTCGGTACATGTGACAATAAACAAATCCAAATCCATCCAAGTAAAATTCCCAATATTTTAAAAAGAAAATTGAACTTTGTCTCCAGCTGAACAGAACAGTTTCCTAGGCCAGGTGTTAAATACGAGAAATTTTATTAGGGATTCCAGAGTCCAGAATAAATGAAGTCCTGTGCGATCTGTCAAATTTAATATTTAATGGGTCTGGGAGAAATTAATTGATATCAGAAGTTTATAGACAGTGCATCTCTTTTCAATTACAGGATCAAACCATATGTTCTGTGATGTGCAGTTTCGTTGTTGCTGTTTCAAGCTTCTAAACATGTGTAAGCTGTGTCTGTTTTCATTTGCCCATCCCCGAGCTGCCAGAAATCAGTTATTCAGTGCTGAAATTCAGTCAAATCAGATTAAAATTCATGCTGCCTGCCACAGCACAAAGTTCAGACATATGCTGGTTATTTGTCCCTTGGCACCATGAGCAATGAAGTCATTTGTGGCCTTTCATCATCTGAGTTTGCCTCACTGGGAGTTTCAAAAGTAAACTTTTGGCAGAGAGTAATTAAAGTTGATTCAGGGGCTCAGCAGTAATGCTGCATGCCTACTGCTGTTGCCCTGTGACTCCATCCACAATGAGGGAATGATGCAAATTGTGATTCCTCACCTCACGCATCGGTTGGCTGAATATGTCGACTGGTTAAAAGTAATTAATAGCTTCCATGCGGAGAAGATCCTACATTCCCTTCATGGTCTGTGTATGATGGTGACGAACCCAAACAAACCACTGGAACTTCTTCAGTCTCAGTAAAGACAGCATCGGTGCATTTTCCACTTCTTTGTGAGGGCTGTGTATAGCATTGTGAGCTGCTGTATTGCTCCTATCTCTGCTTGGCCTGTGTCACTTTTATTTCCATTTTCTGATCCAGTCTAACCAAAAGAAAGAACAATTGTTTTTATCAGTTTATAGCCCCGGTGCCATCATGTATCCATTTCTTAAATGCCTGGGCACATCATTATAACGTGAACACTGGCATAAGTAATAATATATTAAAAGCCATTATGGAATAAAAACAAAAAAAAATGACCTTTTAGAATAACCTGCATAAATCATTGCTGCCAAGAAGGAAAACTTAATTACATTTATAATATATTTTTTAAATATCCCATGGAGACAAGTGCATAATTAAAAGTTTAATAATTTAAGCATTCAGCCCCCAAAAGATTTGTATTATTCTGCTAGTTTTAGTTAATTAATTAGCCACAAATCCACAGTCGAAGGCAAAATTCCAAATGTGCCCTCTGGCCAGTAGTAGAATGAACAACAAAATGAATGCTTCCATGCTGTATCTTCTTACCTCATACACATTAATACCAGCTGTGCCACAACAAATAAGAGAAGAATAAGTTACCTAATACTTTTTTTAAGAGTATAACACACTGATTTAATCCAATTACTTTGAATATCACCAGCCTGAGGTTATTATTCAGTTGAGGTTTTTGTTCTATATTTGATCGTTAGGGTTGCCAGTGCTAACAGACCAAACTTGTCTCACTGAAATGCATATTGACAAGGTACATTACAGTAAGTTGTGCATCCCCACCGTTAAGTTGATGAAACTTCACTTTGTGCCCGTGAAAGTCTCCACATATTTAGATCTGAGCTTCAGTTTGATGTTACTAGATAATTCCAGCTAGCATTTCCAGGATTTGGGATCTAACCTGAATCATGTTGATGCTCCGAACTCGACATTTTTCACCTCGGACCGCCTTATTGACATTGATCACCATGCTCGCTGCAGTCGACAGTTATTTTTAGGCAGAAGGACAGTGCTCCTGATCTAAAGATCATCCCCAAATTGTTGGCAGGAGCCCTTTTTTTTTCAGAACTGGGTTCCTTCTGCCAAACTCGGTATGAAACCAGCTTGCACTTGAACCAAACACAAATATTGCACTATTTGCTGCAAGCAACACATTTGCGGCAAACGATGGGCACAAAAATTCAAAACATTAAAGCCCTAGTCAGAAGTCAGTTCATTTTTTGGTTGTGAACAATTGTAGCAGAAAAATGATATTTGACATTGGTAGCATGCATTACACTGTTTAATAATCGCCATGCTTCAGTACTTTCTAACGGCAGTAATTACTTTTCACTATTATAGCAAACCTAGAGTTTTCTCAGATCAACTTTTCTTATATCAAATAAAAATTAAGGAGTTGCAGGGTAGTATATAAGCATTCCTTGTAACCATCCGTATTGAACCGTTTATACCTTGATTTAATAACAATGGGTCCCTATGATTCATACATTATAAAAGATCAGATAGTCCCCAGAGTGCAGAAGAATTAATATTAAAACCATGTTCTCTTAGCTCTGTTTACAGGACAGTTTTTGCATTGCAAATGGAGCAACCTCAACCATTTCTCTGCATTTAAATCTCACTGTTCAAAGAATTGTGCATTGTATATGTAATCCTATTGCGTTATGGTCAGTGTTTATTGTTTCAGTGCTCAGAAACAAATTACCTCAAAAAGAGTTGGTTGTAGATTCTTTTGATCAAACTTTACAGAAAAAGGAGGAACTAATTAATGATCACTCAGCAGAAAGCACATCATGCATTAAAAACAATCAGTCTTGGGTCATTCGCTGTAGGTCTTTAGCTGGCATCAATGAAGCCAAAACTACTGTCTTTCTAATGCATCCAATTAGTGGCCATATGCTTGACAGTGAGGAGATGTGAATATTCCACAATCTGTTAGGGACCAAGAGACATCAATAACTTCTGAATAATTATATAGGGCCTGGTCAATGGGTTAAGTGCTCCACTGACCATAGGGCACATCTTTAGGGACAACATGTCTTTCCCTAGTACCAGGAATCCAATCCCCAGTGGGACCCCTCTTCACAGCACAAGCCATGTATGGAATTTATACTCCGAGGGGTAGTCCTTGGGTAGTTTCAGATGTTTGAAGTGAGGTTTGTGAAATCCAGCTTGCCATATGCTGCAAACAAAGTGCAGCACAGCTTTCCACCCAATATAGATTTTTTTTGTAAAAGCAGCTGAGACAAAGAGCTTTCATGTTCTATTAAGTTCGTTCTCATCCTGCATAAACATAACTTTCAGAAATAGTGCTTGAACAAGATGTGATTTCTTTTTTTGAGCGTGTGCATCCTTTTGCATTATACATTTTTAGAATGGTACCCATTATTTAAGTAATGAATCATGAACATATATGTGATTAAATTATGAAAAAGTATATTTTTAACGTTCTTTGTTATTTTTAGATTTGGAGAGATCCCTAGACAATTTACTGGGTTTGAATGTTCCACTGCTGATTTTGGTGCCTGCAGCAGATTTGCCTGGCCTAGAAATTCTGCACGTTGCTTGTTGGCTGAGCAGTTAAGGATTAAAGACAGGATGGAGAACGATGATTTACCCGCTACTGTAAATCCATTTCCTCCCTTTTTATTTGGAAGAAGGAAAACAAAAGCAGAACTCCACCTGTGTTTATAGTAGCAGACCCAACAGTACTCAAAAGAAAGAACTTCAAACAACATTTCAGTCAACACTCTGTCTAGATAGTAACAAAGGACTTCTTGTTCGTGGCCAAGTTTACTATTACATTTATTGGCGACTGATAAAAGTGAGGGGGGAGAAAGGTGTTACATGTTATTAGATTTACTGTTAACTTTGGTCTATAAAATCAGCCAACATTCACCGACGTTCCTCTTCTGAAGGATTTTACATCTTGTAGGAGTGTCTCTCCCTGACATTATACACGGTGTCCCATGGTAATAATAATAATAATCACATATTGTCACAAGCAGGCTTCAATGAAGTTACTGTGAAAAGCCCCTAGTCGCCACATTCCGGCGCCTATTCGGGGAGGCCGGTACAGGAATTGAACCCACGCTGCTGCCTTGTTCTGCTTTACAAGCCAGCTATTTACCCACTGTGCTAAACCAGCCCCTCCTTCAATCGTGTGTCTTGACTGTGCGTGTGGGTGTCATAACCAAGCCTGACCCCACCCTCACCAATGTCAGGTATGTGTGCACACTCTCTCAGGTGGTCCTGAGGGATGGAAACCCTGGCTGACTTTCCTCTCCTTTACCCTGAAGCCATTGCAGCACAAATGGCACCTTCCAGCTAAAGTCAGCTGACTCCACTCAGTTGAGAGATAAAACATGGGAGGAACATTCCTGGTTTTTGGATCAAATCTACTCACTGGGTGAATTCATTGAGCCATCAGAGAGCCAATTCTGAGATTAATACATAAAAGCTGTAGCTCAGCAGCAGACAATCAGAAAAATGTTGTGAACAACCTTCGCTTTTGACTTAATTCAGCATTTGTACAAAAATAGAAAAGCACTTGACTATTAAAGCTCAATCTCCCTGGTGAGTCATTTTGATCTAGGACTTGAAAGTGTTATGAAGCAATGCTTTAGAAGCTGTTAGAAAAGAGATTCATTTTCACTGACTTTATATATTGTACAATAAATCCACACAAGTTACTGCACGGGTTGGGCAACTTGAGATTTCCGAGGTAACTGAAGCTATCTTGCTGATGAAGATGAATTATAGATGTTCTGTTTTTGTGTGTAAAATGCCCATATGACGGTTCTTTGAAACAATATGAGAATGGATAATGTTCACTGTCATCGTTAGCAAAGGTAAAATGTTGTAGAGGTTGTGATACCAAACTAGCAACTCCGAGGTATGTCAAATTGAACTCAATAAACTTGGCCAATTGTGAACAGGAATCAGAAACTGTGACCGTGAAAGTTGCCATTTTGACATCAAATAGTTTGTGTATTTTGGAGAAGGGAGTTTTTCCCTCCTACCCACTCTGATCTATAACATACTTTGATTGACTCTAAATATCATCTAATGTGATTCAACATGCCAACAATTGACAAATGCACTTTTAACAAGTGATGCCAACATCCTGAGAACAGGTTTCTAATGTTGCTTGTTTTGTGGATGTGCATTCATTCCAGACTCTGCTCCATACATGTACTTTTTTAGTTTCAGTTTTCTTAGGCACAAAAATTACTAGTTCTCCTGTGGAACTGTTAACTGACGGGTGAAGGTCGGCAAGACTGTAAACCTTTCGACCACGTTGCCCCATTTCATACTTACATTAGTGTTTTCACAATTACAAAAATACCTGTTCTCATTAGCTGTTTATATTGCATCTTGGGGATAAATCTACTTGCCCATAATTGAAGTCTGCATCTCGTGATATCATCCATTAATAGTTAATAGTTGCATGTTGTCATAAAACCAGAATAATTATTGACAATACATTTACAAGATTATTAGAACATTACAGCGCAGTACAGGCCCTTCGGCCCTCGATGTTGCGCCGACCTGTGAAACCACTCTAAAGCCCATCTTTCCCTTATCGTCCATATGTCTATCCAATGACCATTTGAATGCCCTTAGTGTTGGCGAGTCCACTACTGTTGCAGGCAGGGCATTCCACGCCCTTACTACTCTGAGTAAAGAACCTACCTCTGACATCTGTCATACCTATCTCCCCTCAATTTAAAGCTATGTCCCCTCGTGCTAGACATCATCATCTGAGGAAAAAGGCTCTCACTGTCCACCCTATCCAATCCTCTGATCATCTTGTATGCCTCAATTAAGTCACCTCTTAACCTTCTTCTCTCTAACGAAAACAGCCTCAAGTCCCTCAGCCTTTCCTCATAAGATCTTCCCTCCATACCAGGCAACATTCTGGTAAATCTCCTCTGCACCCTTTCCAATGCTTCCACATCCTTCCTACAATGCGGCGACCAGAATTGCACGCAATACTCCAAATGCAGCCGTACCAGAGTTTTGTACAGCTGCAACATGACCTCATGGCTCCGAAACTCAATCCCTCTACCAATAAAAGCTAACACACCGTACGCCTTCTTAACAACCCTCTCAACCTGAGTGGCAACTTTCAGGGATCTATGTACATGGACATCGAGATCTCTCTGCTCATCCACACTGCCAAGAATCTTACCATTAGCCCAGTACTCTGTCTTCCTGTTATTCCTTCCAAAATGAATCACCTCACACTTTTCTGCATTAAACTCCATTTGCCACCTCTCAGGCCAGCGCTGCAGCTTATCTATGTCCATCTGTAACTTGTAACATCCTTCCGCACTGTCCACAACTCCACCGACTTTAGTGTCATCTGCAAATTTACTCACTCATCCTTCTACGCCCTCCTCCAGGTCATTTACAAAAATGACAAACAGCAGTGGCCCCAAAACAGATCCTTGTGGTACACCACTAGTAACTGGACTCCAGTCTGAACACTTCCCATCAACCACCACCCTTTGTCTTCTTCCAGCTAGCCAATTTCTGATCCAAACTGCTAAATCTCCCTGAATTCCATGCTTCCGTATTTTCGACCTGGATATGAGACTAAGTACATTAATAATAACTAATGTGACTGAATTTTATTATGTGGTCTTAGATAATTTAGTTATACTAGATTTAACAATGTAGAGTTTCTATATAGCAAGTTAATCCAAGCTATTTGCTTGTTCTGTAGTAAAAGTTAATGCAGAATATATAGAAATGCACCTGAAAACAGCATCAACAATCCATGCTTTAAACCTACCACTCCTACTTTGAGAAGAAAATGCAGGTTGATTAGATTATAAATTACCCCACCCGAGTATTAGCTGGACAATTAAATTAAAATACCAAAAGACATTAATATACAAATAGGTATACAATGGAGATGACTTCACATAATAACCAAAGCAAAATACTGCAGATGCTGGAAATCTGAAATAAGAACAAAATGCTGGAAATACTCAGCAGGTCTGGCAGCATCTGTAGAGAGGGAAACTGAGTCAACTGAAGGACGGTAGAAATGTGATGGTTTTTGTGCCCTTGAAGGAGCATAAGGTCAGGTCTGGGAGAGGGCGACGAAGATTAAATGACAAAGATGTCATGGAACGAAAGGCAAAGCCTGCAGTAATGGTTGTAGTTTTAAAGAAAAGGTACCAAACAGATGATTTCATAACTTGGTCATAATGAAATAAATTGCTTAATCTGCTATGTATACATAAGAACATAAGAACTAGGAGCAGGAGTAGGCCATCTGGCCCCTCGAGCCTGCTCCGCCATTCAATGAGATCATGGCTGATCTTTTGTGGACTCAGCTCCACTTTCCAGCCCGAACACCATAACCCTTAATCCCTTTATTCTTCAAGTGCCTTCTTAAAAAATAAGTCCGCAAACAGTCGCAGAAGCAGAACACTATAAGAAAACACAGACAGAAAAGATATTTCTTCCACCCCAGTAGGGACCATTGTTATTCTTATCATCAAACTGACCCAAAATGTAAGGCATAGCATTGTCCTGTCTGTGACTGAGGGGATATGAATGAGGCCACATTCAAGAACCGATCTTGCGCCAATTTCTCTTTTTACCAGCTGCAGTAATAACTACAGCCGGTAAAAAGTACATTTAATTCATATCTTTTTTTTTTGAATGTGCGCCACTTCCTGCAAGGATTTCCAATCATAAGAAACAAAAAGGTAATTAAGAGGTAGCATAAATCACAGTTGCTATGTGCACTAGTGTACATTTGATCTGAGTTGGAAGTGAGGCTAGTTCACTGCTCAATATCCTTGCAAATGTCTAGTATATTGTGTCAATTATGACTTAGACCTCGTACAAGATAATTTGAGTATTAAGTAATACAATACAATGATTTTATTTTCAATAAACATTTTATTGAGGTATTTTTTGGTTTTACAACAACGACAAAATAAACAATATACATAAGTTGATAAACATAGTGCAAAAAAAGTCTGCTACCTCCCTTGCAGGTCCCACCTTTATTAACTCTCTACTCTAATCTAAACTAACCCCCCCCCCCACTTCTGCTGACGATTAATTTTCTGCAAAGAAGTCGACGAACGGTTGCCACCTCTGGAAAAACCCTAACAGTGACCCTCTCAAGGCGAACTTGATTTTCTCCACACACAGAAAGCTAGCCATGTCAGTAAGCCAGGTCTCCGACTTCGGGGCTTTGAGTCCCTCCAAGCTAATAGTATCCATCTCCGGGCTACCAGGGAAGCAAAGGCCAGAACATCTGCCTCTTTCTCCTCCTGGATTTCCGGATCTTCCGACATCCCAAAAATCGCCACCTCTGGACTCGGTGCCACCCTTGTTTTTAACACCGTGGATATGACGTCTGCAAACCCCTGCCAGAATCCCCTGAGCTTTGGGCATGTCCAGAACATATGGTCATGGTTCGCTGGCCCCCTTGCACACCTGTCTTCCACCCCAAAGAACCTGCTCATCCGGGCCACTGTCATGTGAGCCCGGTGAACGACCTTGAACAGTATCAGGCTGAGCCTGGCACATGTGGACGCGTTGATTCTACTCAACGCATCCGCCCAGAGACCATCCTCTATCTCTCCTCCTATCTCCTCCTCCCATTTGCGCTTCAGCTCCTCAGTCTGTGTGCCTCTGACCCCATGTGCTCCTTATAGATGTCGGAGACCTTCCATTCTCCCACCCCAGCTCTGGAAACTACCCTGTCCTGAATCCCCTTTGGTGCGGGAAGGTTGAGACCTGTCTACGTAGGAAGTCCCGCACCTGCAGGTATCTAAATTAGTTTCCCCTTGCCAATCCAAATTTCTCCTCCAGCTGCCTCAAGCTAGGAAAACTCCCCTCTATAAACATATCCCCCTTCCTCTCAATTCCTGCCCTCTGCCATCTCCGAAATACCCCATCCATCTTTCCTGAGGCAAACCGGTGGTTGTTACAGATTGGGGACCAGACCTCTGCTCCCTCCGCTCCCACATGCTTCCTCCATTGCCCCCAGACTCTCAGGGCCGCCACCACCACGGGGCTCGTGGAGTACCGTGCCGGTGGGAATGGCAGAGGCTGCGTTATCAGCGCTCCCAAACTGGTGCCCTTATATGAAGCCGCCTCCATACGCTCCCAGGCCGACCCTCCCCCCACCGCCCACTTCCTGATCATGGCTATATTTGCTGCCTAATAGTAGTTACTGAAGTTTGGCAGTGCCAGCCCGCCCTCTCCCCGGCTCCGCTCAATCATCCCCTTTTTTACTCGCGGGGTCTTGCCTGCCCATACAAAGCCCGTGATAACTTTGTTAACCCGTTTAAAGAAGGAGCGCGGAATAAAGATGGGGAGACACTGGAACACAAACAGGAATCTCGGAAGGACCGTCATCTTCACCATCTGGACCCTCCCAGCTAGTGACAGCGGGAGCGCATCCCACCTCTGAAAATTGTCTTTTATTTGGCCCACCAGACAGGCCAGATTAAGTTTGTGTAACCGTTCCCATTCCCGCGCCACTTGGATGCCTAGATACCTAAAACTTCCCCCTACCACTCTAAACGGCAGTTCCCCCAATCGCCTCTCCTGTCCCCTTGCCTGGATCACAAACATCTCGCTTTTCTCCATATTCAGTTTGTACCCCGAGAACCGGCCACATTACCCCAGAATCCTCATGATTTCTTCCATCCCCCCCACTGGGTCCGACACATACAGGAGCAGGCCGTCTGTGTAAAGTGAGACTCTGTGTTCCACTCTCTCTCTCTCCCCCCCGCCGGACCAACCCCTTCCAGCCCCTAGAGGCTCTCAGCGTAATTGCCAGCGGCTCGCCACAGGAGCCTGAGACAGTAACCTGACCCAGCCAATAAAGCCCCGTCCAAATCTGAACCATCCCAGCACCTCCCACAAATATTCCCATTCTACTCGATCAAAAGCCTTCGCTGCGTCCATTGCGACCACTACTTCCACCTCCCTACCTTCTGGGGGCATCATGATCGCATTGAGCAACCTTCTTACATTGGATACCAACTTCCTTCCCTTAACGAACCCCGTCTGATCCTCCTCAATCACGTCTGGAACACAATCTTCAATCCTAGAGGACAACCTTTTGGCCAGCAGTTTGGCGTCCACATTCAATAGGGATATCGGCCTGTAGGACCCACACAGCTCCGGATCCTTATCCCGCTTCAGAATCAGCGAGATCGTGGCCTGTGACATCATCGGGGGAAGCACCCCTCTCTCCCTTGAATGTCCTCATCAACAGCGGCCCCAATATAGCAGAGAACATTTTGTAGAACTCTGCTGGGTACCCGTCCGGCCCCGGTGCTTTACCCGACTGCATGGCCTTCAGACCCTCCACTATCTCTTCGATCCCGATCGGGGCCCCCAGCCCTTCAACCAGCTCCCCGTCCACCTTCGGGAAATTCAGCCCCCCTAGGAAGTGTCTCATCCCCTCTGGCCTCGGTGAGGGTTCCGACCCATACAGCCTACTATAAAAATCCTTAAACACCTAATTCACCCCTGCTGAGTCTCCCACCAGGTTCCCGTCTCCATCCTTTACTTTCCCTAGCTCCCTGGCTGCCTCCCTCTTTCTAAGCTGCTGTGCAAGCATTCTGCTGGCATTCTCTCCATGCTCATAGATCGCCCCCCCCCCCCCTTGCCTTTCTCAGCTGCTCCACCGCCTTCCCTGCGGTTAACAAGCCAAACTCCACCTGTAGCCTCCGCCGTTCCCTTAGAAGCCCTTCCTCTGGGATCTCCGCATACCTCCTGTCGACCTGTAGTATCTCCTTTACCAGTCGGTCCGTCTCTGTCCTATCTACCTTCTCCCTGCGGGCCCGTATTGAGATCAGCTCTCCTCTAACCACCGCCTTCAGTGCCTCCCAGACCACTGCTGCTGAAATTTCTCCCGTGTCATTGACCTCCAGGTAATTCTGAATACATTTCCTCAGCCGCCCGCCCACCTCCTCATCCGTTAAGAGCCCCACATCTAACCTCCAGTGTGGGCGCTGATTACTGTCTTTACTAACCTGTAGCTCAACCCAATGCGGGGCATGGTCTGAGATTGTGATCGCCGAGGACCCCGTGTCCACCACCCCTGTCAGTAAAGCCCTGCTCAGAATGAAGAAATCGATCCGGGAGTACACTTATATGCACGTGTGAGTAGAAGGAGAACTCCTTCACTCTTGGCTGCCCAATTCTCCATGGGTCCGCCCCCCCCCCCCCCCCCCCCCCATCTGCTCCATGAACCCTTTTAGCTCCTTAGCCATTGCTGGCACCCTGCTCGTTTTTGAGCTTGGCCAGTCTAAACCAGAGTCAATAACTGTATTGAAGACCCCTCCCATGACCAGCTTATGCAAATCCAGATCCGGTATCTTCCCCGGCATCCTCTTTATAAACCCCACATCATCCCAGTTTGGCGCGTATGCATTTACTAATACCACCTGCATCCCCTCCAATTTCCCACTGACCATAATGTACCGGCCTCCCCCATCTGAAACTATTCTACCCGCCTCAAACACCATTCGCTTGTTGATCAGGATCGCGTCCCCTGTGGTCTTTGAGTCCAGTCCTGAATGGAAAACCTGTCCGACCCAACCTTTCCTTAACCTAATCTGATCATCTACTCTAAGGTGCATCTCCTGTAGCATTACCACTTCCGCCTTCAGTCCCCTCAGATGCGCGAACACGCGTTCCCTCTTGACCGGCCCATTGAGCCTCTTACATTCCAGGTGACAGTCTAGTTATCAAAGAATTTACAGTGCAGGAGGCCATTCGGCCCATCAAGTCTGCACCAGCTCTTGGAAAGAGCACCCTACCCAAGGTCAGCACCTCCACCCTAGCCCCATAACCCAGTAACCCCACCCAACACTAAGGGCAATTTTGGACACTAAGGGCAATTTATCACGGCCAATCCACCTAGCCTGCACATCTTTGGACTGTGGGAGGAAACCGGAGCACCTGGAGGAAACCCACGCACACACGGGGAGGATGTGCAGACTCTGCACAGACAGTGACCCAAGCCGGAATCGAACCTGGGACCCTGGAGCTGTGAAGCAATTGTGCTATCCACAATGCTACCGTGCTGCCCCGTGGAGTGGGGGGGGGGGAGCTCATCGCCCGCCTTCGCCGATCAGCCATCCCCTCTCTTGGGGCCAGTCACCAGCCCGGGCCTCCACCGACCTGCCCCCAGGCAGCCTCCGCCCCCGATCTCTCTGTAGCTCAGCAACAGCCCCTCCCTCGTCAGCAAGACATTTCCCCCCCCTCCCCACCCTAGTAACAGCACTAAATAAATCAACCCCTTTGATAAGCCTAACATCTGCTCACCCCCCACTACGCTTCCGTAAGCGAGCCCGCCCAGCTAGCTTGGTGGCCCTCGACCCTGGCGCCAGACAATCTCCGACCTATTGTCCCTCCCCCCCCCCCCTTACAATAATGACTTTAATAACACATTGGCAGTTAATTTCCCTTCATTCTTACAGCTCCCTTTAGTCTTTTGTTTTCCCAGTTCATAGTCGTGGAACAGACCTGAGGCTTTAATGTAAGAATATCATTTATTGCACAGAATTTTGTAAACATTGGGAAAGTAACTGAATTGTAGTCTTTATATTAGGGTTCAGTATTTTAACAGGTTTGGGTTCTACCTGGGGCGGGATTCTCCAAGCCTCTGCGTCAAAATCGCGCTCGGAGCGGGGGCGGAGAATGGCCGTCAGACACGACATCGTGTCCGACGCCATTCCCACGATTCTCCGGTCCCTCAAGGTTCCACCCGACGGGCACTCGGCATGGCGGCTGCGGACTCAGTCCATGGCCACCCTGGTGAGGGGGGGCGGGGTGATCACCCGGGTGGGGGGGGGGCCTCCAGGATGGCCAGGCTATCGATCGGGGCCGCCGATCCGCGGGCGGGCGCAATCTGGGGGGGGGGGGGGGGCTATCTTCTTGGTGCGGATCCGCGGTGTGGGTCAGCCACGTTGCGCGGGGCGGCAGACAAGCCGCCGTCGTGCGCATGCGCGGACCCGCGACCGGAAGTGCAGGCCCCCGTATCGGCAGCCGGAGCTACGAGGAGTACTCAGGTGGGAGAATCACTCTGGACTTACTCCAGGTAAGTTCAGAGTGATTCGCGGGTGTGGGAACATAGCCCCGTTATTGCAGAATCATCCGGTGAGAACCCTGGCATCACAAAGTCATTATAAATGGGCTATATAAGAATAATCAGGTCACTTTAAGTAGCTATTATCTTAATAATTCTATACATTTTGCGGGAATATGGATTAAATCTGACACAGCACAGAGAAAGTGTGTTTTATCCTGTGCTGTGAAATATAGAGGACAACAGCAGCAGACTGTCTCCTGGGTAAGGGAGCAGTGAACTGAAGCCACCATTCAAGGACATGCCGTAATTTTTCCTTAAAATTAGCCTTTGCAGTGACACTGCTGAAAATGTTCTGCATTTTATTCCAGGTAAAAGTCTTCTTGTATGGAAACGTATTGAAGTACCTTTGGTGAAATCGAGTACATGTTCAGTGTGGACAAACAAGCTCCAATGTTGTCATTTAATTTGATGTGGCTATAATGGTCATTGAGTCAAAGAGTCAAGAGCATTGAGTCAAAACGGCATAATGTGCTTTGAAATTCCTCAGTAGTCTGTAAGATAATTGATCATAGATCAAATAATTATGTTTAATTCGAAAATAGTAACTTAAGAAGAATGATTACTGTTTTCAGCAACAACATTGTTGTTTTTGTGCAAATATATACATGCAGTGATTCGGACATTTTTGCCACTTTTAATTGAACTTTTAGCGATCATATTTTGGCAAATTAACTTTGTGTGTTTTGTATGATCTTGTTTGAGATAAACTCCTGAGATAGAGAAAGTGAAATATTTGCAGACCGGGGTTGGCTCCCCTCTCCTTTCTCTGCCACCGCCTTTCTATTCAATGTCAAGTCGCTGAGCCTCAAAGCGGCTTGCGGCTGAATGGACCCAACGGAGAGCTGGGAGAAGAGAACCTGCCAAGGGAGGCGGTTTCTGGGCATCCGGACGCAGTGGCCCATCCGTCGGAGTTGGTTCCGCAGGAGCTGGACTTTGAAGCTGGTAGACCCTAGAATTGGTGCGGTGTCATCCCATTTGGTCCTCAAGGTTTGGCGCAAGCACCACTGATGGAAGCTCTCAAGGATCTTAACATGGTGTTGATACACAGACAAACATACAAACTTCTATGATATGGAAAATATATGAATGTATGATAAGCTAAAGCAGAATAAATCCTTTTCAGTGACTGAAATGGTTTGACTGTATTCATGTGTTTTAAGTCGATAAGCAGCAAATTTGTCAAAACATTTATGTCTTCCACTAGATTATTGTGCATATTTATTTCTATGGTAAAATAAATAAAAATGTGGGCCAAGACAGCCTCATGGCTTTCCTTTAATTTCAATTTGAAGATTTTTAAAATCGCTGTCAATATGTCTGGCGAGAGTTGAGAGACAATTCATGTGATGTACTGGGAGCACTAATGTGCTCATAAAAATCTTGAGCAATGAGATGATAAAACTTCAACTATGTTTTGAAAAGAAACTTATGAATCCCACATGTATTGTATGAATAAAATGGAAAATGTTTAGTCCTAGTTTATTCCATTGGTAAGAAAGATTTTGATTGTGGAGTTGTGCAGTGCCTGCTTTAAGTACCTGACTCGATTCAGGCTGCAGTTACAATGCCATAACTTACTCAAAGTAACATTTAGCGGCAGATTGGCACTCCGTACTGACTTGCTGTGCTTAAATTCTAAAGCATCTGTCTCGCCCGACCTGCCTGACGCAAACAGGGTGAGACTAAAGAAGCACAGAGCGTCCCCGGCTCCAGCTGCAAGGAGTAAAAAGCGGAGGAAAGGAAGACACACTCCCTTTTTCCAAAACTAGCTGCCATAAAGCAGGTGAGTTTAAAAGTCCCATTGAAAGGGAGATGGTAAGTTTCTAAGTTAAGTGAATGGGATGTGGGGATGAAGGTTTGGACATCGGTTGTGGGGGGGGGGGGTAGAGTTCCGGACATGGGGGAGTGGAGGTGGAGGGGATCGGATATCGGGGTGCTGGCGGTGGATGTTTCACATCGGTGGGGGCGGGGAGGTGGAAGCTTCAGACATTGGGGGTGTCAAACATGGGGGGTTTGGGGGTCAGTCCGGTGGAGGGGGGAGGGCGGTTGTTCAGATCGGGGGAGTGGTCAGACCAGTATGAGGACCAGCCCAGTCGGTATGGGGGCCCATGTCGGTTGCGGGGGTGTGGTGGGGATGCGCTGGGGAATCTTGTGCTGGTGGGGGTGGCTTGGGGGTTCTGTGGGGGCCCCATGCAGGGTTCGGACTGGGTGTTTTAGAAAATGGGGGCGATTCTCCGAGCCCCGCGCCGGGCCGGAGAATCGCCGCAACCTCGCCACAACGCCCCAACGCCGGCCCGCGAGTCTCCGAGGTGCGGGGAATCGGAATCATTTGCGCCGCTGGAATCGGCGGGGCCGCCGATTCTCCGGCCCAGATGGGCCGAGCGGCCGCTCCGACACGGCAGAGTTCCGCCAGCGGCATTCACCCCTGGTCGCTGCCGGCGGGAACACTCGGGGGGGGGGGGGGGCTGTGGGGGAGGGAGGGGTCTCCTTCACCGGGGGGGGGGGGGCTTCCGATGGGGTCAGGCCCGCGATCGGGGCCCACCGATCGGCGGGCCATCCTCTCCCTCCCCCCGGGCCTACTTCCTGGCGCTGCCAGCCCCTGAACACCGACCCCATTTTGGGTCGGGGCCGGCGCGCATATGAAGTTCCCCACGCATGCGCAGGATAGCGCGGCCCAACTGCGCATGCGCAGGATTGAGCTGCCCCAACTGCGCATGCGTGGTTTGGCGCGGCGCCCATTTGGCGCCGCATATGGAGGCTGGAGCGGCACCAAACGCAACGGCGTTCATGACGGCGCGAACATTTGGCCTCAATATCGGAGAATCGCCCCCTATTACTCTGAAGTTAGAAGTGCATTTATTCCTTATAATTTCAGAGTAACTACCAAGGTAAAACTGGCAGAACCGTCTGAAGTTAGCGATTTAAATCACTGTTGAATGGTTCCCAGTGCATTTGTCCAGGGTAAGTTAGCCCTTCCGGACAATTGCTGAGTAACCCCTAACCTGGGAACTTCTGAGAGGGATTCCCCAGCGCATCCCTCAAATCCGACACTTTCAAAATGTCAGGTGATCCCAAAGCACTTTACAGCAAATTGACTACTCCTGAAATAGTCACTGTTGTAACGTAGGAAAATTGGCAACCAATCTCCTCACAGTAAAGTCTCACAAACAGTAATGAAATAAATGACCAAATGATCTGTTTTAGGTGTTGGCTGAGGGGTAAATGCCCAGCCAGGAAAATCTCATTGTTTGAATTGTACCATGGGATGTTTAATGTGCACCTAAGAGTCTAAATTAACATTTCACCTGAAAGACAGCACTTCCAACATTGCGGATCTCCCTCAGTACTGCTCTGTAACTTACAATGGTTATGTGTCCAAGTTTCAAGTGGAATTTGAACCAACACCTGACTGTGAAGCGAGAGAGAGCTGCAGCTGCCATGAATTGAACTGATTCCAATGTAACAAACTCAACTCCGAAATAGAACAAAACATGCGGGGAACCAGTGGTATTGTTGCTGGACTAGTAATCAAGAAACCTGGAGTCCTTCTCTGCGGATCCAGGTTCGAATCCTGCCATGGCAGATGGTGAAAATTAAATTCAATAAACAAAAACTGAAAGTAAAAGTCGAAAGAGGACCATGAAAAAAAAACAATCTGGTTCACTAATGTCCTTTAGGGAAGGAAATCTGTTGTCCTTACCTGGTCTGGCCTACATGTGACTCCAGACCCACAGGAATGTGGTTGACTTAAATGCCCTCAGTGATGGGCAATAAATGCTGGCCCAGCCAGCGAAGCCCACATCCCGTGAGCAAATATTTAAAAATGGAGCTCGAGTAAGCTTATTCTTCAAGTGTTAATATTCAAAGTATTAAGACAAAGTTTGAGTTTTAGGATGGCTTCAATATTGACTATTGCTGGAGAGGACTAACCCCAAAGCATGAATTTTCATTCAATTTTGGAAAATCTTTTTTTTTTAAATAAATTTAGATTACCCAATTATTTTTTCCAATTAAGGAACAATTTAGTGTGGCCAATCCACCTACCCTGCACATTTTTGGGTTGTGGGAGCGAAACCCACGCAGACACGGGGAGAATGTGCAAACTCCATACGGACAGTGGCCCAGAGCCGGGATCAAACCTGGGACTTCAGCGCCGTGAGGCAGCAGTGCTGACCACTAGGCCACCGTGCTGCCCTTATTTTGGAAAATCTTGCTGTTATTAATAGTTTAACAATATCAATCCATATGTATATTCTAGTACAAGGTCTTAATAGCTTTCAGCTCTACTTTTTCATTCAAAATTGTGTACCATTCAGTCATTCGATGCCTGTTCTGAATTTTTGAAAACCTTTGAAGGCTGCATATAAAACTATTTGCCAATTAAGGTTGAATGAAGCCCAAGATATGGAGCCTTGCAACGAGACTGAATTTACAATGCAGCATATATTTTACAATGTTTGAGCGGATTTTCTTACCTTTGAATTCAAAAGATGTCTTCCAAGTTGTGTGTTCTTTAAATCGAGAGTTGAGCTTCAGCTTCATTCTGGAACTAAGCCGGATGAGTTTTTATTTTCTTCCTCTGGTGTTAAAACATCACAAGCAGGGAACCCCCCACGTGCAGAGTGCAAAGACCAAACTGTAAATAGTAAGTTTAAATAAAGTAGCGTTGTACCATATGCAACCGTGTTGGCTCATCTGTGTGTCAGAACACCCAACACCACATGGTACAGGAGTGGATCGATACCTGCCTACCAACCTGCCATTCTGGACATGGACCACACCGGCAAACCGCAGCCGATGCAAGTCGCGGGGAACCTAGGTACCAACTGGAAGCTCTACAGGCAGCGATTTGACCTGTACATCCGTGCCACCGAAAAACAGAATGTCTCGGATGACACGAAGATTGCAATGCTCCTCTTCTACGCAGGTCCGCACGCCACCGACGTCTTCAACTCACTGGTGTTCGAGAAGGCGAAAACCAAGCCAAATATGACACGGTCATCCTCAAACTGGACCAGCACTTTCAAGTTGAAATAAATGAAAGTTTTGAAAGATACCTCTTTCAGCAACGCCTGCAAGGTAAGGAGGAGCTTTTTCAACCCTTTTTGACGCACCTCCGGATTCTAGCGCAGTCCTGCGGTTACGGCACCACCACAGAGTCCATGATCAGGGACCAGATTGTTTTTGGCGTTGCCTCTAGTGGCCTACGCCAGCAGCTTCTTAAAATGAAAAGCCTCACCTTAGCGTCTGCTGTGGAAGCCTGTGTCCTCCACGAAAATGCTACCTGCCGTTTTGCCCGATTTCAGGCGTCCGAGTTGGCACGGAGGGGGTCCCCAGCCGTCGAATCGGCAAGCCAGGCCGCCCACGACGTCGAACGCATCCAGGCCGTCGATTACTTCCCGACCCACGGCCCGGACGACAGCGGCCGCTTCCCGCGCTTTTCGCGGTCTCCCGCGCAGGTGCGCGCCAAAAATAACGGCCACAACGAGGGACGCACTGCGCAGGCGCGCCCACCGCAAGATCGCACTGCGCATGCGCAGTGGCGCAACGAACGCCGTGACGTCATGACGTGCGGCAATTGTGGAGCTCTACATTTAAAAGGGCAATGTCCTGCAAAAAACCGACAGTGCCACAGATGTGGCACGATGGGCCACTACGCAGCCCACTGTCGTTCGGCTCAACCCATGGATCCGGCGCATCCTCGACAACCTCGCAGACGAGTCAGGACCGTCCAGCCCACGCATCAAGACTTCCAGTTAAGTGATGCAGATGACCAGGATGCCTTCCGAGTTTCCGTCATTGATGTCAACAAGGTCAATGCCATCAATCCAGCCGATGAGTGGTGTGCCACCCTGACGGTCAACCGATCGCGCGTCGCCTTCCGTCTGGACACCGGCGCATCCGCCAACCTGATTGCTTACTCTGCAGTCCAGGCCATGAAGGTCAAACCACCCATCACGCCATCCCGGCTCAAGATGGTTGACTATAACGGGAACGTCATCCCGTCCATAGGATCTTGCCAGCTACAGGTGACTCACAAGAGGTACACGGCCACACTCCCCTTCGAAGTTGTCGGCTCATCAAAGGACTCGTTACTGGGCGCACAGGCGTGTAAGGTCCTTCACCTGGTACAGCGCATTATGTCTCTCTCTCCAGATGAGATATCCGACTTCCCGGATGCTGAGTTCCACGCAAGTCTCCATTCCCTCCTTGCTCACAACCAGGAGGTTTTTGAAGGCATGGGGACATTGCCATACACGTACAAGATTCGACTCAGACCGGACGCCATCCCTGTCGTTCACGCACCTCGCAGGGTTCCTGCGCCACTCAAAGACCGCCTCAAGGCACAACTGCAGATTCTTCAGGACCAAGGGGTCCTATCCAGGGTCACGGAGCCCACGCCATGGGTCAGCTCCATGGTCTGTGTAAAGAAGCCCTCTGGCGAGCTCCGTATATGTATAGATCCAAAAGATCTGAATAACAACATCATGCGGGAACACTATCCCATCCCGAAACGAGAAGACCTCACCAGCGAGATGGCGCGAGCCAAAATATTCACTAAATTGGATGCGTCCAAAGGATTCTGGCAGATCCAACTGGACCCGGCCAGCCGAAGACTATGCACATTCAACACCCCTTTTGGCAGATTCTGCTACAACCGGATGCCATTCGGCATCATTTCGGCATCTGAAGTTTTCCACCGCATTATGAAGCAGATGATGGAAGGCATCGAAGGGGTACGTGTATATGTGGACGATATCATCATTTGGTCCACCACTCCGCAGGAACACATGCATCGTCTACGACGTGTCTTTACCCGCATACGACAAAATGGCCTGCGTCTCAACCGTGCAAAGTGTGCCTTCGGCCAGACGGAGCTGAAATTCCTCGGGGACCACATCTCAAGGTCAGGGGTCCGTCCCGATGCAGACAAGGTTAGCGCCATCACAGCCATGCCACGACCGGCTGACAAGAAGGCTGTCTTAAGATTCCTGGGCATGGTCAACTTCCTTGGGAAGTTCATTCCCAACCTGGCTTCTCATACAACAAATATGCGCCATCTCGTAAAAAAATCGACAGAATTCAACTGGCACCAATCGCATCAGCGGGAATGGGAGGAGCTCAAGCACAAACTAGTCACGGCACCAGTGCTGGCCTTCTTTGACACGACTCGCCCTACAAAGATCTCAACAGACGCCAGCCAATCTGGTATTGGAGCGGTACTCCTGCAAAAAGACAGCACGTCGTCATGGGCCCCGGTTGCATATGCCTCACGAGCCATGACCCCTACCGAACAGCGCTACGCGCAAATCGAAAAAGAATGCCTGGGCTTGTTAACTGGACTGGACAAGTTCCATGACTATGTGTATGGCCTGCCACGATTTACGGTCGAAACTGACCACCGCCCCCTGGTCAACATCATTAACAAAGACCTGAACGACATGACTCCTCGCCTCCAGCGCATCTTACTCAAACTCAGGAGGTACGATTTTGAACTGATCTACACTCCGGGGAAGGAACTCATCGTGGCGGACACTCTTTCCCGAGCAGTGAGCACACCACCAGATGCGGAGGGGTTCGGGCGTCAAATTGAGGCACACGTAACTCTGACAGCAGCAAATCTGCCAGCTGATGATCCTAGTCTGGCCCACATACGCGCAGAGACGGCGACTGACCCCCTTCTGCAGCGAGTGATGCGCCACATGACGGAAGGGTGGCTAAAAGGGCAGTGCCCCCAGTTTTATAATGTGCGAGATGATCTCACCAACATAGACGGGGTCCTTATGAAATCACACAGGATCGTTATTCCGCACAGCGTGCGCCAGATGATTCTTCATCAACTACACGAAGGCCACTTGGGCGTCGAAAAATGCAGACGAAGGGCCCGGGAGGCGGTATATTGGCCGGGTATTAATGAAGACATAGCCAACATGGTGCTCAACTGCACAACCTGTCAGAGGTTTCAGCCGGCGCAACCTCCGGAAACACTTCTACCACACGAGATGGTGACGTCCCCCTGGGCGAAGGTGGGTGTTGACCTATTTCACGCGCTCGGCAGAGATTACATTGTTATTATAGACTACTTCTCAAACTACCCGGAAGTCATGCCTCTCCATGATCTGACGTCGTCCGCAGTCATTGGGGCCTGCAAGGAAACATTTGCTCGCTATGGCATTCCAAGGACTGTCATGTCAGACAATGGACCTTGTTTTGCCAGCCGTGAATGGTCGTCCTTTGCCGCAGCATATGGTTTCACTCATGTGACATCCAGCCCTCTGCATCCACAATCGAACGGGAAGGCTGAAAAGGGTGTCCACATCGCCAAGCGGCTCCTGTGCAAGGCGGCTGCTGCCGGATCGGACTTTAACCTTGCCTTGCTGGCCTATCGATCGGCCCCGCTATCCACGGGTCTCTCGCCAGCGCAGCTACTAATGGGTCGCTCCCTCAGGACGACGGTACCTTCCATCCTGGCACCAACAACAGACCATGAGGCGGTTCTTCGGAACATGCAACTGCAGCGTGATCGCCAGAAAAGTCGGTACGACACACGAGCGACGGACCTGCCCCCCCTGTCCTCCGGAGACAAAGTACGCGTCCATCAACCGTATGGTGGCTGGTCAGCACCGGCCGAAGTCCTCCGACAAGTGGCTCCCCGCTCGTTCCTGGTTCGCATGCCGGATGGTTCCGTGCGTCGCCGCAATCGGCGCGCCCTTCGCCGACTTCCACGCTCACAGCCACACAGCACGCACACGCCAGATCCTCAACAGGCTTCCGAGGATGACTTTGTGGAGCTGCCGCACATCACGCCCTTTCCATCGCCACCCATGGCCATGCCTGCACAGCAGCCGGTGGTTCTTGATCCACCCTTGAGGCGGTCAACCCGAACTCGTCGCAAGCCCATTAGACTGGACTTATAATACCGTTCATATGTTTAACAAGTTGCACAATTTTACATGATAACCTGTTGTTGTTTATCGTTCCAGATGTCGTCTGACTGGACAACTGTTCAAGTTTTTTGTTTTCTTCTTCTCTCGTTCGCATTTATGTTATGTTATGGTACAACTTGGTTCATGTGACGCACCCGACATCGCCCCATGTACATAGTTCCGTCATATGCACATGCTGCACACGACACACACACACTCTTAGATGCACTCACGACACGATCATATTTATTACCACGTAGGCACATATCTTTGTAAAAAGGGGGGATGTCATGATATTCAAACACACACATCATGATGGACACACTAACAGGCAAATCAGAGTACACAACACCACAACCAATCACAGACAAGAACACCAACCACATAAAAAGCACGAGCACGACACCTGGTGGTCAGTAGGTCTGGGGAGAAGGGAACAAGAAAGAGCTGTTAAAACATCACAAGCAGGGAACCCCCCACGTGCAGAGTGCAAAGACCAAACTGTAAATAGTAAGTTTAAATAAAGTAGCGTTGTACCATATGCAACCGTGTTGGCTCATCTGTGTGTCAGAACACCCAACACCACATCTGGGAGTGACACTTTGCTTCACTTCTGTGTCAGTGGAGGATCTGACTCTGGATTCAGGTTGCAGTTATAAGTAAGGTCAAGGGAACCCATCATGCATCAACACAGTTTGCAGAGTAAATGCACCCCGAGTGAGATTAATGGTACAATGTGCATCTGCATGTTCTAGATCAGGACATCTGACATAGGTTTGGCGATGCAGTCAACTCTTCTTTACTCAAAAATCGCTAAATGCATTTTTCAGGCTGTTTGCATTTTCAATACTAAGTTTCCAACTGCATTTCTGAATCGGGCTAATTTGATAATTCAATGTTTTAGCGCAAGGGAAAACTTAGCAAGTAATCTATTACAAGGAACCGTAATTATCAAAGCAACAACTGATGTGGTTAGTTAAATAATTAGCGAGTTATTTGATAAATGAGGTAAAGTATGAGATTAAAGAGAAAATGCTGGAAAATCTCAGCAGGTCTGGCAGCATCTGCAGGGAGAGAAAAGAGCTAACGTTTCGAGTCCGATGACTCTTTGTCAAAGCTCAAGCTCAAAGAGTCAGCGGACTCGAAATGTTAGCTCTTTTCTCTCCCTACAGATGCTGCCAGACCTGCTGAGATTTTCCAGCATTTTCTCTTTCGCTTCAGATTTCAGCATCCGCAGTAATTTGCTTTTATAAAGTATGAGATTTATGTGCATACAATTCAATGCAACAATTAGGATGATTACGTTTTAAAACAACCAGCTTGGCATTGCATCAAATTTCTGTGAGTCTCAACTGCGTGAGGAGAGATGAGACGCTTCCCTCACGGAGCCTAGAACAAATCATACTTCGTCTTAAAACATTCCTCTATTTAGTCAACACAATTTTAGATTGATAAATCCTCAGCACTCAACTCGAGATGCAATTCTTTCAATGCTCCCTTTTAGTTGTTTATGTGATTTTGTTTGTTTCATTTTCAATGAGATTTTGATGTGAAATAAACAACCTGCAGCATCTGCATCAATATTTAAAAAGCAAATGTACCATTTTAGTTTGCAAGTCACTAAAATCGAGGCAGGTTTATTATAATCACAGGACTTGGGGAGTGTTCACTCCATTCAGTGGATGTTGCTGCCACCTTGTGCTGGAGACCAAGAATAACACCTTGGGCAATTCACAGCAAGCTTCTAATTGGAAAAGAAAACTCTTCCTCGCGTGAATTTAAACAGCATTGAAAAGTTGAACGCAGAGTTGAAAATTTATTTTAAGTAGGGCACAAAAGAAGAAGGACAAAGTAACAGTGACAGCCAATAAGATTTAAATTTTATTATAAATGCTTTGAAGACATTGATAGCAAATAATATAAAAACTGTAATTCCATAAATGTACCAGTTGTACAAATTATGTAACTCTTTTCATTGTTAACTGCAGCCTGGGTGCATTAACTACAGTTTTAAAAATGTACTGTCTGCAGTACCAATTGTTGCACACAACTGTCGGGTGGTTGAGCTTGAGACAAGTATATTGTTAGTATAAATGTAAAAAGAATATATATCACAGAATATGTCAGCATTCATCATTGTTTATGGTTTATTTTCAAGACATACAATTCATAATGATCTCTCTGCCTTTGTTTGCATTGTAATCATAGTAATTTTGTATCTGTAAATATGCTTGAACATAAACTAAAGTTCACAGCTCGGGGCTACAGATAGATTTGCAGACTAACAGCGCACTTGAGAATGGTGTATGTATTTAATTCAACTAATTTGAGGATTCCCAGAAGGTTAATCTCAATTCAAAGGAAATCTAATTGCAGCTTTTCGGTTGCTAATTCATTTGATCTTTGAGCCCACAATGTGCAATAACTGACAGCTTTATATTTGCTGAAAGATCATCTGTCACCTAATGCATTCCTGTAACTACCATCAGCCCAAGAATAGCATGTGACCTCTGAACTTTGGCTGGTCGCTATTGCCATTTCTCTACAGGCCTTAGTGGGACATCTGGGACCTGAAATTGCCATCACAGCACTTTAACAGATTCTAAGATATTGCTGCCTTATAACTTTCTGTCTCATTCCTTTCCCTCAACCGCGTGGTAGTTCTGATATATCTATAGGTGTAGTGGCACAAGACAATACTATGGAGACTTCCAGTAACAACAAAGGGGATTTATTAACCATTGGCAAAGGCAACTATATAGAAGCACAATTGTTTGGTCTTGACTCTCCAGTTCTGGGGGCCACTCTGCCCAGGCCCCTGCTCCCAGGACTCCACACTTTCTATTGGTCGAGGTTCGCATGCACTCACGCGATTGGTCCCAAGCTGATCATATGGACCGCAAAGCCCACCCCCTTCAAAGGGCCACACTACCACAATAGGCAACCTCACTAAAAAGCCCTTTCCAAAACTACTGGGCAACAAAGTTTCAACCGACCACATAAGAAATAGAAGCGCAAATAAACCCTGCGGAGTGTGGCATGTGGCTAGCTGGCCAACTTTCCATAGCTAGTGTTGAGAGTTTTAATAATAATAATCAGAATCTTTATTATTGTTACAAGTAGGCTTACATTAACTCTGCAATGAAGTTACTGTGAAAAGCTCCGAGTCACCACACTCCGGCGCCTTTTCGGGTACACTGAGGGTGGATTCAGAATATTCAATTCATCTAACAAGCACGTCTTTTGGGACTTGTGGGAGGAAACCGGACGGAGCACCCGGAGGAAACCCACGCAGCCACGGGGAGAACGTGCAGACTCCTGACAGACAGTGACCCAAGCCGGGAATCGAATCTGGGACCCCAATGGGTTTGTGGTTGTCCTGTGGAAAAAGTGTTTAAACTCTCAAAGCATATAATTTCTTTACAAATCTCGGAATGACTGATCAGTGAACGACGCAGAAAAATAGTCACAAACAACAGGAACCCCTTTCACCTTGCTGCACATCCCCATAACTGACAAGACAGTAAGACATTTTCATTTTTGTCTGATCCCAAATTAATAACTGGTCCACATCACTTTTCCTCACCAAACCTTATCAACTGCTCACCTCCCAACTCATAGAAACAGGAGGCCATTGTCTCGCCCTTCAATTTGATCACAGACGATGAGTTCTCAACTTCATTTACCTACTTTGGTTCCAGTTGGTTTAATATCCTCGCCTAACGAAAACCTCAACAGTCTCGGGGTTGAAATTATCAATTGGCTCCCAACTTCAACAGCTTTTTAGGAGTGTTCATTTGGGGAGCCAATGCAGACATGCTGGGCCAAATGGCCTCCCCTGCGCCGTAACAATTCTATGATTTTCACTCCTCTTTGTGTCAACAAGTGCTTCCTGACATCACCCCTGAATAGTCAAGTTCAGTATAGCTCCTTTGTTTGAATTCTCCGTGAACAGGGAATAGTTTCTCTCTGTACCCTATCAAATTCTTTAGCAATCTAAAACACCTCAATTTTAATCTTTATTGACGGGAATGCAAGCCTAGTCTCTGACACCTGTCTTCATAATTCAACCCGCTCAGCCTCAATATAATTCTGAGCTGCACCCTCTCCAACATATTAACTTCAAAATCCTTGCCTTGTCCCACCTACATCTCCAACCTGATCCAGCCATGAAGTGCCGCCAGGCAATCATTACATTTGAGGCACTAATTAATGCAAGATGCTGGGACTTGTCCCTGTTTAAAAGTTTAAAAAATGATCATTTAAAATTTAATTTTATACAATGGCAGAATCTTTAGACCAGGGCTAAAGTGGTCTCTGTGATGTTAAACCAACAAGTAACTGTTTCTACAGGGACCTTATGCAGTAACTTTAATTTAGTCTAAAATAAATATCTGCCTAGGTGAATTCACTTTTTAGAACTAAATCTAATACATTGTTTGGTATTGTCCTGAGGAACAGCTACATTATGAGAGATGCGCTGTATATCAAACACAATAACATAAAAGTTGTAACATTCAAGCTGGTAGCCTCCATAATAACTACCCTTCTGCATTAAAGTTTAGATGAGTAATGTCTAGATGATTTTGCATATTAAGACCGTAAGACATAGGAGCGGAAGTAAGGCCATTCGGCCCATCGAGCCCACTCCACCATTCAATCATGGCTGATTTCAACTCCATTTACCCGCTCTCTCTCCATAGCCCTTAATTCCTCGAGAAATCAAGAATTTATCAACTTCTGTCTTAAAGACACTCAACGTCCCGGCCTCCACTGCCCTCTGTGGCAATGAATTCCACAGACCCACCACTCTCTGGCTGAAGAAATTTCTCCTCATCTCTGTTCTAAAGTGACTCCCTTTTATTCTAAGGCTGTGCCCCCGGGTCCTAGTCTCCCCTGCTAATGGAAACAACTTCCCTACATCCACCCTATCTAAGCCATTCATTATCTTGTAAGTTTCTATTAGATCTCCCCTCAACCTCCTAAACTCCAATGAATATAATCCCAGAATCCTCAGACGTTCATCGTATGTTAGGCCTACCATTCCTGGGATCATCCGTGTGAATCTCCGCTGGACCCGCTCCAGTGCCAGTATGTCCTTCCTGAGGTGTGGGGCCCAAAATTGGTCACAGTATTCTAAATGGGGCCTAACTAATGCTTTATAAAGCTTCAGAAGTACATCCCTGCTTTTATATTCCAAGCCTCTTGAGATGAATGACAACATTGCATTTGCTTTCTTAATTACGGACTCAACCTGCAAGTTTACCTTTAGAGAATCCTGGACTAGGACTCCCAAGTCCCTTTGCACTTCAGCATTATGAATTTTGTCACTGTTTAGAAAATAGTCCATGCCTCTATTCTTTTATCCAAAGTGCAAGATAACGCACTTGCCCATGTTGAATTTCATCAGCCATTTCTTAGACCACTCTCCTAAACTGTCTAAATCTTTCTGCAGCCTCCCCACCTCCTCCATACTACCTGTCCCTCCATCTATCTTTGTATCATCGGCAAACTTAGCCAGAATGCCCCCAATCCCGTCATCTAGATCGTTAATATATAAAGAGAACAGCTGTGGCCCCAACACTGAACCCTGCGGGACACCACTCGTCACCGGTTACCATTCCGAAAAAGAACCTTTTATCCCAACTCTCTGCCTTCTGCCCGACAGCCAATCGTCAATCCATGTTAGTACCTTGCCTCGAATACCATGGGCCCTTATTTTACTCAGTAGTCTCCCGTGAGGCACCTTATCAAAGGCCTTTTGGAAGTCAAGATAGATAACATCCATTAGCTCTCCTTGGTCTAATTTATTTGTTATCTCTTCAAAGAACTCTTAACAGGTTTGTCAGGCACGACCACCCCTTACTAAATCCATGCTGACTTGTCCTAATCCGACCCTGCACTTCCAAGAATTTAGAAATCTCATCCTTAACAATGGATTCTAGAATCTTGCCAACAACCGAGGTTAGGCTAATTGGCCTATAATTTTCCATCTTTTTCCTTGTTCCCTTCTTGAACAGGGAGGTTACATCAGCGATTTTCCAATCCTCTGGGACTTTCCCTGACTCCAGTGACTTTTGAAAGATCATAACTAACGCCTCCATTATTTCTTCAGCTATCTCCTTTCGAACTCTAGGATGTAGCCCATCTGGGCCCGGAGATTTATCAATTTTTATACCTCTTAGTTTCTCTAGCACTTTCTCCTTTGTGACGGCTACCATATTCAACTCTGCCCCTTGACTCTCCTGAATTGTTGGGATATTACTCATGTCTTCTACTGTGAAGACTGACGCAAAGTACTTATTTAGTTCCTCAGCTATTTCCTTGTCTCCCATCACTAGATTACCAGCATCATTTTGGAGCGGCCCAATGTCTACTTTTGCCTCCCATTTGTTTTTAATGTATTTAAAGAAACTTTTACTATCATTCCTAATGTTACTGGCTAGCCTACCTTCATAATTGATCCTCTCTTTCCTTATTTCTCTCTTTGTTATCCTCTGTTTGTTTTTGTAGTCTTCCCAATCTTCTGACTTCCCACTGCTCTTTGCCACATTATAGGCTTTCTCTTTTGCTTTGATGCATTCCCTGACTTCCTTTGTCAGCCATGGCTGCCTAATCCCCCCTCAGATAACCTTTCTTTTCTTTGGGATGAACCTCTGTACTGTGTCCTTAATTACTCCCAGAAACTCCTGCCACTGCTTTATATATTAACGATGAAGAAAGGAGAATTTGGATAACTTTGGGGTGGAGCAAATTATTCTGCTTTATTATTCTGTTCTGATGAAAGTTCACCAACCTGAAATGTTGGGCACAATTCTCTGTTCCCCCAGCTGAGTGTTTCTTGGCGGTGTGCCGTTTGCTAGTGGCGACATTCTCTACTCCTGCCGCTTGTCAATGGGATTTCCCAATGAAGCCACCCCTCGCCACCAAAAAAGCTGCAGGCGGGGATGCACTGCCGGCGGGAACAGAGAATTCTGTTTCTCTCTCCATCAGTGCTGTCTGACCTGCTGTGTATTTCCAGCATTTTTTGTTTTTATTCTAAATTATTCACTTACATTGTCAGTCCCAGTTTGAGCAAAAACGCCATGTTGAGCAGCACTAAAGAAGTGACCAAAATGCCATCCTTCAGCATGTTCTGGTGATTCAAAAGAATACTGAATATCCCATTATACTATTCAAGAAGAGCAAGGGTTCCCAGTGTCTGCTAATGTGTGTCCCTCATTCAAAACAGGTTAACTTGGGCTGGATTCTCCGTTACTGGGACTATGTCCCCACGCCGTCATGAAAACTGTGGACTTTCATGCCAGGAAAACTAGCGTGGAAGGGCCACATATTCCTGGCCCTGCAGGGGGCTACCAGGGACCCGGCGTAAAACCAGCAGCTTTCGCTGGAGATATGGGCCCCCGCACTTCCAGGTCGGAGGCCGCTCATGCGCATGGCGGCGGCGTCCAGCAGCCGCACCGTGCTCCATGGCGGACTCAGACCGCGGAGCTGGACACTAAAAATAGACCCCCCCCCCCATCACCGATCGGCCTTGCCCCCGATCCTGACCGTCTGCACAAATATTGCCTGGCCGGGTATAAGGGCCCCCCCTGCCCTTCGATCGGCCCGTCCCGACCAGGGCGACTGAGTCCGCACTAGTTTCCCAACCAGCAGGGCCACATTAGATCCACGCCGTCGGGACTTCGGCCGGTCGGGGGCGGAGAATGACAGAGCGGGCCTCCAGCAATGGCCCCAGGTAGGTGCAATGCGGCGCAGCGTACTCTCAGAATACGCCGCTTCTCAGGGCCCGGAGAATCGGGGAACCACCGCCAGTCCCGATTCTGTGCGGGCAAAATGGATTCTGCTCCCCGGCACCGGCCGCGATTTCGACGTCGGGGTGCGGAGAATCTAGCCCACTTGTCTTTTAGCTCATTGCATTTGTAGGATGTTGCTCTGTGCAAAGTAGCTACTATATTTGTTTTCATTTTTTTTGTAAATTTAGAGTGCCCAATTCATTTTGTCCAATTAAGGGGCAAAAAACCTACCCTGCACATCTTTGGGTTGTGGGGGCGAAACACACGCAAACACGGGGAGAGTGTGCAAACTCCACACGGACAGTGACCCAGAGCCAGGATCGAACCTGGGACCTCGGCGGTGTGAGGCAACAGGGCTAACCCACTGCACCACCGTGCTGCCCTCTATATTTGATTTCATGACAACATTCAACATATGAAGTATGTACATTTCAACATGATGTGTGCTATGCAAGTGTAGATATTGCCTATTTATTGTAAGTAGAAATAGCAATTTAATCCTATAGATTACTCAGTGACTAATATTCTATTGTTCTTCCTGCATCGCAAATAAATAGGAAACATGCGTCAGATAAATATTGACACCTACCTTATCTGAGCCTTCGCCTAAAGGTAACGCTTACACTAAATGGTCATGTAGCAGATCTCATGCCCTCCTTTAAACTATGAAAAGCAAAAAGGGACAATCCAACACAAGAGCTGTTAATTAAACTACAGCTGCGCAACAGAAGACATTAAGGAAAATTATTACGCACAGTGGTTAGCACTGCACCCTCAAGCTCCAGGGTTCAATTCCAGCCTCAGGTGACTGTCTGTGTGGAGTTTGCACTTTCTACCCGTGTCTGTGTGGATTTCCTCCGGGTGCTCCGGTTTCCTCCCAAAGTCCAAAGATGTGCAAGTTAGGTGGATTGGTCAGGCTAAATTGCCCCTTAGTGTCCATAAAGGTTAGGTGGAGTTATGGGGATAGGGTGGAGGCATGGGCTTAAGTAGGGTGCTCTTTCCAAGGGCCGGTGCAGACTCGATGGGCCGAATGGTCTCCTTCTGCACTGTAGGGATTCTATGATGAGGTAGCAACTGAGAAACTTGGGGCCAAGGCTATATGATAGTATGGCTGCATCATCAAAGTCTTTGTGAGAAAGGACAAGTCTTTAACCCCAGAGCTAGCAGACCAGATAATTAATGATCCTTTCAGGAAACTCAAGGGGAACTCACGTCATGACCATCTCTTTTTCTTCGTTTATATCTTTTCCTGTGTCCACAAGTTACAATACACCAGGAAAATGTGCAGAAGCAATGAAACCTTTAAGATATTTTCACTGGTCCTTCAAACAGTTATACATTTTCTGTGATTTTTAGACCCCCCAATTCTGCTTCTGATTATGGCACAGACCTCACAGTGATCACTTTCATTTCTTCCTATCCTCCTCTTTAATCCACTCTTTCTCTTGAGCTCACCCGATCCTTTTTCAGGTTCAGCTCCGTCTCTTCACATGCTCCATCTGTTATTTGCCATTTTGATGTCATTATTGGTGCCAACATAACTGATAATTCAGCTAATTTCTGCATTATCATTTTGGGCTTTTCAGATGCCAATTGCTAAGTATTTACAGCATGGAAACAGACCATTTGGCCCTTGATGGTACTCTTGTTAATAATCTGTGGAGTGTGTTTCTGTAGATTTGATGAGTTTTCTGTGTTTTAAAAAGTATATATGTCACAACTCTCAAAAATGGACTCACGGTGAAGAAACATTGAGGTTGTCTCTGTGACCCTGCCTCACACTATGGAACAATTCTATTACCTATACCAGCTGGAGTTGGACATTGAGCTTTATGGAACCTGAATATGATGAAAATTCAATAAAGTGTTTATAGTTGCTCATCAATCACTTTTTCCTGTTGTTCTATCTAATAGACTTCTCCCAATGAAGTCCATGTTACCTGAGGTATTTTTTGCCGTTCCATTTTGTCTACATACATTGTGACACCTTTCCCATTAAAACATTTTTTTTAACCTTTGTATCTCTTTTTTAAATTTTCCCAGTTTTTTTACTCGCTCCTTTCGAGCAGCACATTTTGGTTCTCGTAAAGTAGTGCATTTATACTGCGTCTGATCAGGCAGAGCATAGTTTCAAAGCAGAGATCTGTACACCTGCAATTGTCAATCATTAAACTTAGAAAAGAAGTGACTATTTTATCATCTTTCTTTATCTTCGTAATACTCATTGTCTTCATGAACAACGCAGTCTTTGAAATGTGAATTAGCTACAGATCTGCAAATGCTTAGGCCGCTTAGCTAAAACAGGTCTCTTCTATTTTAACAAAGCTATCAATTCATTTATTTTTAATTAACACCTGCACTCAAATAACGTGTAATTTTAGATCATAAGACTTCGGAGCAGAGGTCGGCCATTCGTTTCTGTTCTGCCATTCAATCAGATTATGACTGATCTGATAATCGTTAACTCCACTTTCTCACTGTTACAACCCCCACAGAGGTCATGGGGTGTGTACCATTCATTTCCCTGTGACCTCCAACGAATATGAACTTACCCGGTAACGTGCGGGGCTTCCCCTTTAACAAGGGAAGCCCTAACAGTATAAAAACCCTGACCTGGGACTTCCGGTTGCGGCGATGCGGAGCTAAGCCGCACGAGACGGCAGCTCCCGCTATTACGGACTTTCGGGCTCTCTAGAGGAGCCCCAACGGGATTTTTTTGAAGACGCTCCATGTGGGAAGGGAAGAGGGAGGTCCCCCTTCATCGTTTATGGACCGGACCAGAAGCGAAACGGCCAAAAAAACGGCATTGGAGCAGCGGGAGAAGCGAGGGAAGAAAGACAAAATGGCGGCGGCCGGGGATAAAGTGGAATGCGGGCCGGAGCTGCAAGAGTTCCTCAAGCGCTGCTTCGAGGAGCTGCGGAAGGAGATGCTGGCGCCTATGCTGTCGGCGATTGAAGGACTAGGGATGACCCAGAAGGCCCACGAGGTAAAGATCCAGGAGGTGCAGAAAAAAGTCAATGAGAATGAGGATGAGATCTTGGGCCTGGCGGTGAGAGTGGAGGAGCACGAGGCGCTGCACAAAAGGTGGGCGGGAAGATTCGAAGACCTGGAGAACAGGTCGAGGAGAAAGAATCTTCGGATCCTGGGTCTCCCTGAAGGAGTGGAGGGGGCCGATGCCGGGGCATATGCGAGCACGATGCTCGAGTCGATGATGGGCGCAGAGGCCCCTTCGAGACCTTTGGAGCTGGATGGGGCACACCGGGTGCTGGCAAGGAGGCCCAAGGTTAACGAGCCACCAAGGGCGATTGTGGTGAGGTTTCACCGTTTCACGGACAGAGAGAGGGCCTTGAAATGGGCCAAGAAAGAGCGGAGCAGCAGGTGGGACAATGCGGAGATCCGAATATCCCCGGACTGGAGCACGGATGTTGCAAAGAGGAGAGCAGGTTTCTACCGGGCCAAAGCGGCGCTGCACCGGAAAGGAGTGAGATTCGGAATGCTGCAGCCAGCGCGATTGTGGGTCACATACAAGGATCAGCACCATTATTTTGAAACGCCTGAAGAGGCGTGGATCTTTATTCAAACCGAAAAGTTGGACTCAAACTGAGGGTTTGTGAGGGTGGGGGGGATGTTTGATGGTTGATGGTTGTTGTATATAGGGTGTTAATCACGCGCAGGGAATGTTACATGGGCTGGGGGAGAGAGACAAGGCCGCGACAGGAGCTGCGCCAGAGGGGGCGGGGTAGGCTTAGGAAAGCGCCGTTTTTTTTCCCGCGCCAGGGAAGAAAGGCGGGAGGGGGAATGGAGGAACGCACACTGATTGGGAGATTCACACGGGGGGGTCAATGGGACGGCGGGGGATGCCGGGGTCAGCAGGTGTCAGCTGACTTACGGGGGTGTTATGGGGGAAGTAAAAAAGCTAGAAACGGGTCTAGTGGGGGGGAGGGGGGAAGGGGGGAAAAAGGGTTGCTGCTGCACTGGCCGAAGGGGAATGGGACACAGAAGAGGTGGTCGGGATGGGGGTCCCCCCTCTGGGGGACTGGAGGGTGAGGGCGGCGCGGGCACGGGACTGGCCTAGAAAAGGAGATGGCTAGTCGGCGGGGGTGGGGGAGCCCCCCCAATCCGGCTGATAACGTGGAATGTGAGGGGCCTGAATGGGCCGGTAAAGAGGGCCCGAGTGTTCGCGCACTTAAAGGGACTGAAGGCAGACGTGGTCATGCTCCAGGAGTCACACTCAGGTGAGGGAATTCCCGTTGCTCCCGGCACAGAAAATTCAAGACAGGGTGATCTTGGGCGTATGGGTGGGAGAGGGCAAGGTGTCGGCAATGTACCAGGAGATGAAAGAAGAGGGGGAGGCGTTGGTAGAGGAGCTGAAGGGTAAATGGGAGGAGGAGCTGGGGGAGGAGATTGAGGAGGGGCTATGGGCTGATGCCCTAAGTAGGGTTAATTCCTCTTCCTCGTGTGGCAGGCTTAGCCTGATACAATTTAAGGTGGTTCATAGAGCGCATATGACGGGGGCGAGGCTGAGTAGCTTCTTTGGGGTGGAGGACAGATGTGGGAGGTGCTCAGGAAGTCTATACCCTCCTACCCTCGGCTGGCATCCTTAATCTTCTCCTGGTGGAGAAATTTCAAAAGGTCAGCGAGCCAGTCTGCAGCTGTGGGCAGTGCTGCCGATCGCCAGCCGAGCAGGATTCTCCAGCGTGCGATTAGGGAAGCGAAAGCAAGGGCGTTAGACCCCTTCCCAATGTGTAGTTTTGGCTGCTCCGATAGCCTTGCGAAATCTAACGTGATCTCCCAAGGTGTTACGCCGTGAATCCTGCCCATTGTGGGTGGGATCACTTTTTGGAAAATCTACATATTATAGCAAGATAGCTAGTTGCACTCCAATATGCAGTTTCCTGAGGCATCCGAAGTATTGGGATCTATCCCCTTCGTCTCGGAGACCTTGGGTGAGTGCTGTTCGGCACTGGTCTCCACAAACAGGGGTCCTGATGGAACGGGACCCCTGGGGGGTCTCCCAGGGGATCGGAGGCCCTGGGTCCATGCCTTTGGGCAGGGTGGTACCCTGGTACTGCAGGTGCCACCTAGGCACCCTGGTCCAGCCTGGTAGTGCCACCTAGGTGCCAGGTTGGCACTGCCATGGTGCCAAACTGGCATTTTCTACATGGTAGTGATTGGGCCGGGGTGCCCTGCACGGGTGTTGTGGGGGAGCAGGGACCCCCCTCATAGTAAGGTGGGGTTTGGGGGGGTGTCGTGGGTCACGTCAGGTGCTCGAGTGATTGGGACGCCATTTTAAAAATAGTGTCCCGATGCCTCGCTACACTGAGGAATTCCATGCAGAAAATGGGGCTATGTGATCCTCGACCGCTCGTTCCCCACAGACGCCCCGTATGTAACCCAAGTGGTGTTGATAGGGTTGTGTTTTTCGGTGCTGCAGGTGCGGGGAAATATGCGGCCAAACGTGCTCACTATGGGACTTTGTTCCAATTTAGTTAAATTGTGCCCATTGACTCAGTTTCTCTCTCCTCAGATGCTGCTAGACTTGCTGAGTATTTTCGGTTTTTATTATTGGCAGGAGGAACATGTGTTGGATTACGTGAGCTCTGCAATGGCACGACCAAAGATTCCCAGCGATGCTTTTCATGGAAATTTGAAAAGGCAAGGGATAGTGATACCCCTGCTAAAGCAACTCTAACCTGTGCTGCCATCGACTATCCCTGGGTAATGATGTAAATGATGTTCTCCATTAATGTTGGGAAGGAATGATTAGATCCTGCAGATTGGGCACAAACAGCAATCTGTTTACAGGAGGTTGTCTTTCCTGCTACTTAATTAAAACCCCCTCTTGCTCAGGATTGTAACCCTCTCCTGCTCTGGAGTTATTCCATATTATGCAGTTATTGTGCAGTTATTCCATATTATAGGAAGAAAGAAAGATTTGCATTTACACAGCAATTTTCATGACCACCAGATATCTCAAAGTGCTTGATAGCCAACATAATATTTTTAAAGTATCGTCACTGTTGTAATGTCAGAAACGCAGCAACCAATTTGCACACAGCAAGATCCCACACACAATGTGATCATGACAAAATAAGCTGTTTATGTTTGTGATGTCAATTGAAGGATAACTAGAACAGCAGAGATAACACCCCTGCCCTGCCTCAAAATAATGCAGACAGCACCACGGTTTAATGTGACTACAGAAAGTAGCACCTCTGACAATGCAGCCCTCTCTCAGTTACTGCATGAAGGTAGCAGCCTTGATTTTCGGGTTCTAGAGTGGAACTGGAAACCAGAACTTTGTGATTCAAAGGTGAAGGTCCTACCAATTGAACCACAACTGATTTCCCAACGAATGGAGGTGGCAACAATGGGAAATCCCAATTGGCCGGCTGCCGGGACGGAGAATCCCGCCCTCTACTGTCATAATATACACCAGTATATCATGGTGCAGACACACACACTGATGGACACACAGCAAGACCAATCAACACACACAACACCGCAGCCAATCACCAGTTAGAGCACACTCACTATAAAGACAGAGGGCATCAGTTTTCCCGCTCATTCGGGATGCAGCCTCTCAGAAGGACAGAGCTTACAGCTTACAGCACAGATCTTCACCATGTGCTGAGTGCATAGACTGGTTAGGACAGGCATAGGTTTTTAGTTTAATCTAACATCATGTTAACCGACAGTGAAAGTACGTTCCACAGTTTCTAGCTTAATAAAATAGTGTTGCACTATTTTAAGTGTTGGTGGCCTGTATGTGTTCCACAGATCCAGAGCACCCAACACATCATGGTACCAGTAGTTGAGGGATGTTAGAACTTCTTAGACCTACCTGCAAGTGATCTGCCTTCCACCAGCATACAGCCATCCTGCAAAATGGACAGCGTCTGCCCACTGCCACTGCTCCGCATCACCGGTAACCTCGGGGCCAACTGGAAGATATTCAAACAACGCTTCCAGCTCTACCTTGAAGCGACAGACCGGGAAGCTGCCTCAGACACCAGGAAGATCGCTCTCTTCCTATCCACGGCCGGGGAACATGCCATCCACATTTTCAATTCTCTCACCTTTGCTGATGGTGAAGATAAATCAAAATTCAAGACGGTCCTCCTTAAGTTCGACAATCACTGCGACATCGAGGTGAATGAAAGCTTCGAGCGCTATGTATTCCAACAGCGTTTGCAGGGTAAGGATGAACCTTTCCAGTCCTTTCTCACCCACCTCCGCATCCTTGCGCAGTCCTGTAGCTACGGGCCCACCTCCGACTCCATGATACGCGACCAGATAATTTTTGGTGTTCTGTCGGACCTCCTACGCCAGCAGCTCCTCAAGGTAAAGCAGCTCACCCTAGCGACCGCCATCGAGACCTGCGTGCTACATGAACACGCCACTAGTCGGTATTCCCACATCCAAGCGGCTGAAACGGCATGGCAAGGTCCCCACGAGGCAGAACGGGTCCAAGCAATCGAGCAACTCCAGGGCCTCAGCCTGGAAGAGGGCGGCCATTTCACCCGCTTTTCGCAGACTCCCGCGTTTGTGCGCACTGAACGAGGGGATGGCGACGTCAACGAACATACTGCACAGGCGCGCATCACGTACGACCGCACCGCGCATGCGGGTGGCGCAACGAACGTACTGACGCTACAACATGCGGCAACTGTGGCTCCGCCCACTTAAAGCGGCAATGTCCTGCCAAATCCCGACAATGCCTGCGATGTGGCAAACTTGGCCACAATGCTGCTTTATGCAGATCAGCTCAGCCTGCCAACTCTCGTCGCTCCAGCCAGCCCCGCAGGAATGGCCAGGCCATTCAACCCATGATCACCAAACCCGAATTGGACCTGCTACCCGATATTGACGCCGAGGACCCAAAGGCACCTTTTCGAATCGGTATCATTACAAAAAACAGGGTGTCCTCGAAGCAAAGAATCCAGCCTCTATCGGTTTACAGCATCGATCCGGACGATGAGTGGTGTGCCACCCTTACGGTCAACCGGTCCCAAATACGATTCCGCCTGACACTGGTATCTCCGCCAATCTCATTGCGCGTTCTGACCTCCAAAGCCTTTGTGTCAAACCAGCCATCCTGCCATCAGCCTGCCAGCTATTAGATTATAATGGCAATGCCATTGCTCCCAACGGCTCATGCCAACTTGACGTGCCGCACAGGTCACGCAAAGCCATCCTTCCCTTTGAAATTGTGGGCTCCTCGAAATCCTCCCTGCTTGGCGCGCAGGCATGCAAGCTGTGGAACCTAGTCCAGAGAGTTCACTCTCTCTCTCCTGCTGACGCGTCTGCCTTTCAGGACACTGACTTAAGGGCACAGCTCGACGCCATTATCAACCAGTACCATGACGTCTTCGAGGGCATGGGCACGCTCCCGTACACCTACAAGATTTTATTAAAACCGAATGCCACGCCTGTGGTGCACGCACCTCGCAGGGTCCCAGCACCCCTTAAGGACCGCCTCAAGCAGCAGCTGCAGGACCTCCAGAACCAAGGAGTGATTTCCAAAGTCACGGAACCGACCGACTGGGTCAGTTCCATGGTATGTGTAAAAAAGCCTTCCGGCGAATTGAGAATTTGCATTGATCCCAGGGGTCTAAATCGCAAAATTATGAGAGAGCACTATCCAATTCCCAAGCGTGAAGAGCTCACATGTGAGATGGCGCGCGACAAGCTCTTTACCAAACTCGACGCCTCAAAAGGATTCTGGCAAATCCAGCTCGATAAATCCAGCAGGAAACTCTGCACATTTAACACCCTCTTTGGAAGATATTGTTACAACAGGATGCCGTTTGGGATCATCTCTGCATCAGAAGTGTTCCATAGATGGAAGGTATTGAAGGTGTTCGCGTCTATGTCGATGACATAATCATTTGGTCCACCACCCCGCAGGAGCATGTTAGTCGCCTCCAGCGCATATTCAGATGTATACATGAGCATGGCCTCCGCCTCAACAGGGGCAAATGCTCTTTTGGTCAGACAGAACTTAAATTCCTCGGGGACCACATCTGCCAATTGGGTGTGCAACTGGATGCGGACAAGGTAGCTGCCATCACAGCTATGAAAACACCAGAGGACAAGAAGGCGGTCCTCCGATTTCTGGGCATGGTCAATCTTTTAGGGAAATTCATCCCTAACCTCGCCTCTCATACCATGGCTCTCAGGAACCTGGTCAGGAAGACAACAGACTTCCAATGGCTCCCTGCCCACGAGCGCGAATGGAGGGAACTCAAAGCAAAACTGACCACTGCCCCGGTCTTAGCTTTCTTTAATCCAGCAAAGGAGACCAAAATTTCGACCGATGCCAGTCAATCCGGCATTGGGGCAGTGCTCCTTCAACGTGATGAGGCCTCATCATGGGCCCCTGTTGCATATGCGTCACATGCGATGACCCCCACGGAGCAGCACTACGCGCAGATAGAAAAGGAGTGCCTGGGCCTTCTGACCGGTGTTGTTAAGTTTCACGATTATGTCTACGGACTTCCCCAATTCACCGTCGAGACCGACCATCGCCCACTGGTCAATATAATACAGAAAGACTTGAACGATATGACGCCTCGCCTCCAGCGTATTCTTCTCAAGCTCCGGCGATACGACTTCCAGCTGGTACACACCCCAGGCAAGGACCTCATCATTGCTGATGCTCTCTCCAGGGCAGTCAACACTCCATGGGACCCAGCGGGATTTGTCTGCCAGGTTGACGCCCATGTGGCATTCGCGGCCTCCAATCTACCTGCCTCGGATGAACGTCTCATCCAAATTTGCCGCGAGACAGCAGCTGACCCCTTGCTACAGCGTGTCATGCGCCACCTAATGGACGGGTGGCTCAAGGGCCAATGCCCTCAGTTCTATAATGTCAGAGATGATCTGGCGGTAGTAGACGGGGTTTTTCTAAAACTGGACCGCATTGTCATCCCGCATAGCATGCGCCAGCTTGTCCTGGAACAACTACACGAGGGCCACCTTGGCGTGGAAAAGTGCCACCGACGGGCCCGAGAGGCAGTGTACTGGCCAGGCATTAATGAGGACATAGCCAACACAGTGCTCAACTGCCCCACTTGTCAGCGCTTCCAGCCGGCCCAACCACGTGAGACCCTGCAGCCCCATGAGTTGGTCACGTCACCATGGACCAAGGTGGGCATCGACCTGTTCCACGCGCTGGGTAGAGAATATGTCCTGATCATGGACTACTTTTCAAATTACCCGGAGGTGATACGGTTGCACGACGTCACCTCGTCTGCAGTCATTCGTGCCTGTAAAGAAACCTTTGCTCGACACGGCATCCCGCTCACAGTTATGTCGGACAATGGCCACTGCTTCGCCAGCCAAGAATGGTCCAACTTTGCCAGGCGGTACAATTTTGCCCATGTGACGTCCAGTCCCCTGTACCCCCAATCCAACGGCAAAGCAGAGAAAGGAGTACATAGCGTCAAACGGCTCCTATGCAAGGCTGCCGATGCTGGGTCCGATTTCTACCTTGCCTTGCTGGCCTATCGCTCCGCCCCATTGTCCACTGGCCTGTTGCCAGCCCAATTACTCATGAGTCGCACCCTGAGGACGACGGTGCCGTCCATCCATGTCCCAGACCTCGACCACGTTCCGAACCTTCGCCGGATGCAGCTGTCCCGTGCACAGCACAAGGCGGCTCATGACTCCCGTGCAGTTGATCTCCCTGCTCTGGCTCCAGATGACAACTGCTGCGTCCATCTTCCGGATGGTGGCTGGTCTGCAACCGCTGTTGTCCTTCGGCAGGTGGCCCTCCGCTCGTTCCTGGTTCGTCGACCGTATGGCTCTATTCTGCGTCGCAATCGATGCGTCCTTCGTCTCGTTCCACGCTCGCCACGTGATCTTCCAGTGTCGCCTCGCCCTCCTGCTGACCCTGCCATGGACTATGCAGAGCTCCCTGTCACTCTGCTTCCCCCTGACTTTGAAGCAGTCCAGCCCGCTCCTGAACCGGCAGCTCTCGACCCACCCTTGAGGCGGTCAACCAGAACTCATCGCCCACCTCAGAGACTACATTTATGAACTTTTCGAATTTATGGACTCTCTGAATTGTTTTGTTGCTTTGTTTTATCGTTTCCCTGGTTTGTATATAGTGTTGATCTCGTTACTCTTGTTGCATACTGCTTCTCTGCACCAGGCACCTTCCCAGGTAAATAGCTTAGTTCTCATGTACGTAGTCCTGTAAATATGTCTTCGCACTCCACACGTAGTTAGGGACATTCTCACCACACATTATTTATTGCCACACACATACATTTTCTTATAAAAGGGGGGATGTCATAATATACACCAGTATATCATGGTGCACACACACACTGATGGACACACAGCAAGACCAATCAACACACACAACACCGCAGCCAATCACCAGTTAGAGCACACTCACTATAAAGACAGAGGGCATCAGAGTCCCCGTTCATTCGGGATGCAGCCTCTCAGAATCACAGAGCTTGCAGCTTACAGCACAGATCTTCACCATGTGCTGAGTGCATTGACTGGTTCGTACAGGTATACGTCTTTAGTTTAATCTAACATCGTGTTAACCGACAGTGAAAGTATGTTCAACAGTTTCTAGCTTAATAAAATAGTGTTGTACTATTTTAAGTGTTGGTGGCCTGTATGTGTTCCACGGATCCAGAGCACCCAACACATCATCTACCTTTTAAAATGGACACTAACCAGATGCCTACAGGTGGCTGTCAAGAGTAAGGTGATTTAGCAGATTCAATATAGAACATAGAACATTACAGCGCAGTACAGGCCCTTCGGCCCTCGATGTTGCGCCGACCTGTGAAACCACTCTAAAGCCCATCTACACTATTCCCTTATCGTCCATATGTCTATCCAATGACCATTTGAATGCCCTTAGTGTTGGCGAGTCCACTACTGTTGCAGGCAGGGCATTCCACACCCTTATTACTCTCTGAGTAAAGAACCTACCTCTGACATCTGTCTTATATCTATCTCCCCTCAATTTAAAGCTATGTCCCCTCGTGCTAGACATCACCATCCGAGGAAAAAGGCTCTCACTGTCCACCCTATCCAATCCTCTGATCATCTTGTATGCCTCAATTAAGTCACCTCTTAACCTTCTTCTCTCTAATGAAAACAGCCTCAAGTCCCTCAGCCTTTCCTCATAAGATCTTCCCTCCATACCAGGCAACATTCTGGTAAATCTCCTCTGCACCCTTTCCAATGCTTCCACATCCTTCCTATAATGCGGCGACCAGAAATGCACGCAATACTCCAAATAGCATCAAGCTTCCAGAAAGTTCCTAATTGAATCTCCCTGGGTGTGGGACTCTCCCTAGTATGGGCATGCCCAGACAGCACCGTCCTCTGTGGAATTCACACCTGTCATGGCTTGTAGGTTATTCCAAACTCCAAATCAATGAATTTCCGGACTCCACAACTTTGTGGGTCCATTAGCTGTGGGTGCTTGGCTCTGATGTCTTGCCCAGGCTTTCCACTGCAGGCATCACCCTTGCAGCATAGGCCTGGGTATCACGCATGTCCGGCAGCATCTCCTGTGACTGAAGGATTTGGGACTGCTCCATTCAGCCTTGCATATAATGTTCTTGTCGGATGTGGTGATTTATATGACAAGAACACTTGTAGCGAAAGCTATAAACGATTTATTAACATTAACTATGGGTCAATGATATACAAAATAACAGATGAATTACAGTATTAACATGCAAAAGCAACCTCTCCCTTCCCTGCACTCCAGTCAGTCTGAGGTCACCTGACTCCAACATTCACTTATATACTAGTGAGACTCCTAGTGGTCAGTCGGTGAATTACAACACAACCATGACATCACTATATCCCCTTTCCTTTGAAGGAATAAATTAATACATTATCATCAATATATTTACATGTGATATCATTAGCCTGTGAGTCTAACCGTATTTTGTTTTAATTTTTAAAACTAGTTAACCAACTATATAGTGTATATAATACAAGAACAGCAAGCATAGTATGTACAAATAGTCCAAATCCACAAATCGAGTCAATCAGGTTTTCTTCTGGCTCTGGTTGATCTTCACAAACTTTGACCTTGCTGCTCAGAACTTGTAGATTCAATGTTCTCCAAAGCATTCTCATGTTCAGGAACTGCTGAACTATCTGACACTGCAGTTAACGTTGATTCTGACGTAGATTTGTCATCCATCACGTTGTTGTGAAAGTCTTCTCTGCGCGATGATTTCTTCTTAAAACCAACCCGTCCTCTGTCTGTACATTGTAGGAATGAGGTGTTACTTGACCAATTGCCTGAATCTTCTACTCTCACAATGTCATCACTACTCAGCGGTGGTAAAGTTCTAGACACTCAACCTTAGAACAGCTTTTGTTTTGCTTTAATGTTTTGCATTTCCTGCTGTGCCACTGCTTTCTCCTTCTTCCCCAAGTATGGAAGTGCGGTACGCAACCTTCAATTCATGAGTAATTCTGCTGGCAATCTACCATGTGACAATGGTGCCGCTCTGTAACTCAATAGTGTGAGATATGGATCAGATTGGCTGTCCATTGCCGCCTTCAACAATTGCTTAACAATATATACACCTTTTTCGGCTTTCCCATTGGCTTATGGGTACAACGGATTCAACGTGATTGAAATCATACGTGACTGCGAAGTGTTGCCTAGCAAAAATTGACTTGGTATGCAGTATTACACTGCTTGCCGTTACGCTTGACAGTAGAACCATTTCGGGATAGTTTGAAAAATAGTCTGTGATCATTAAATAATCTTTCCCTCATAGGTGAAAGAGATCATTCACTACTTTCCACCATTGTGCCGTGGGTAAATCAGATATTTGCGTAGGTTCTTTTGTTTGCATGCAATGATGTGTCTGGCATGTGTCACAACAACTGACCATCCTGCCAATATCCTGGTTTATACCTGGCCAGTAAACAGAGTCAGGAGCTCTCCGTTTACACTGCTCAATCCTGAGATTTCCTTCATGTATCCTCTTTAGTACATCCTTGCGAAGAGATTGAGGTAGAAATGTAGCGCAGGATTCTCCAGAAATGGTTCTATGTCCCCACGCCAGCGTCAAAATGCAGGCTTTTCACTCTGGACTTTCCAATCTGCTGGGGGCTAGCAGAGCCCCGGAGTGCTCCTCGCATCTGGCGGCGGATACGGGGCCTGCACTTCTGGTCGGGAGTCCGCGCATGCGCACGGCAGCGGCCATCCCGTGCGACATGGCGGACTCACACCGCGGACCGTGATGAACGAAGTAGATGCCCCCGAGAACGCATGCGCCCACGGATCGGTGCCGCCTGATCGCTTGTCTGGCCGCCTGTGAGGCCCCCCCCTTGTGAAGGATCCCCCCACCCCCAACCAAGGCGGCTTCGGCCCAGGCCAATGCTGTCAGGAACTCGGCCAGTTTTCCACGGACAATCATGAGGGGTGCCTCAACGGCCGTGCGCGTGATTTGCGGCGATTCTCCAGGGACCGGAGAATTGCGGGAGCGGCGCCTGACCGGATTTCGGCATAAATACCCATTCTCCGCCCCTGCGCTGATCGCGATTTTGGCGCGGAGGCTCAAAGAATCCAGCCCCTAGTGTTCAAACAAAGTATCACTCCATTAATGATACACAGGACATGGACCTCTGGGCAAATGTGAGTTGATGTTCCTCATCACCTCTTGAAGAATTTGATCTTTCTTGGTCTTTTCTTGGATCTCACGTCATTTTGTCCCTGATTCTGGTAGTAGTGTGGAAATAAGATTGAGATGCAGGTCTACATCTGCTGCAATTTCACTACAAATATTTTGTATGAGCGGTCTCAATAATGCATCTGCTAAGAACAAATATTTGAATGGCATGTAGACCAGATTGTTGTAACTTCATCATCAGCCTCTGAATGCAGGGAGAAATCTGGTTGAGATTCTTCTTGATAATGTTAACCAACAGACCTAGGCATTCTTTTTCAATTTGAATGTACCTCTGCTCTGTTGTTGTCAGGGATCATGATGCGTATGCAACTGGTTTCCAATTGTCATGCTTGGGTTGTAGATGAACTGCATCTGTTGACACTTTAATCTGCTTAGATGGGTCAGAAAATGTGAGAACTGGCGTGGTGGTTAGTGAAGTCTTGAGCTTCTTCCACTCTTGCTCATGTTGCTCAGTCCAGGTGAAATCCATTGTCTCGTGCGGGAGATCACGTAGATGTGTTGTTCTTGCTGACAGGTTTGGATTGAATTTCCCTATAAAATTGATCATACCCATCACCCTTAAGTCTTGTTGTGTGGTTTTGGCATGTTGAGAATTGCCTGGATTTTGTCCTTGTCAGGTTCAATGCCATGCAATGAGAGCTTGTCACCGAGAAATGTGACCTCAGTTACTCCAGATTGGCACTTCTGCTTGTTGAGCTTCAACCCAATTCTCCTGATGCTCATTAGAACTTGAAGCAACCTCGTATTGTGCTCTTCTAACGATGATATCATCCACGTACACACGTACACCTTCAATGCCTTTAATTATGTGCTCCATGGCGCGGTGAAATATTTCTGATGCCGAAATGATGCCAAACGGCATTCTCAGAAAGCAATACTGTCTAAATGGCGTATTAAAAGTGCAGTACTTTGTACTTTGTTCCTCTAGCTTTAGCTGCCAGAAACCTTGAGATGCATCAACTTTCGTAAAGAATTGTGCACCAACCATCTCAGTTATAATTAACTCACACTTTGCTACTTGGTAATGTTTTCTTCTGATATTCTTTTTAACATCTTTAGGATCCATGCATATGTGAAAATCACCATTCTTTTTCTTTACACAAATCATGGAGTTTATCCAGTCGGGAGGTTCTTCTATTTTTCTGATTACTTTTAATTTTGTCATTCTGTCTAACTCCTTTTCGAGGCAATCCCGAAGAGGTGCAGGTACTCTCTTGGTGCCTGTATCACAGGTTTTGCATCCTCTTTGAGTTGTATCTTGTAGGTGAATGGTAGTGCACCAAAACCTGTGAACACATCGCTGAATTTGCTGATAATGTTTTCAGAATCGTTGGAGTGTTGATCCAATCCTTTGTGAATGCTATAGGCCAACTGCATTAGATCTAATTCTTCACAGGACTGATCACCTAATAATGAATCCAAGCCCTCGGATACAATACAAAACGGGATGGAATAAACTTTCTTCACCATCACACTCAGGTCACAAGCACCATAACATTTAATGTTTGAACCATTATAATCTCTCAGAGATATTTTGTGATTTCTTCTAATCAGCTCAATTTTTTGATTTTTTAAATCAGGCATGCTGATTAAATTGGCTTTGGTGCACGTGTCTAACTTCAATTGGACCATTGTATAGTTCACCTCAAGCGGTGGCAGCCATTTGTCCTCATCAACCTCATTTATTTTAAATGGAGCATCGGTTTGCATTTTTTTAAGTGTTGGAGAATTTTTTGATGTCTCCAAAAAATTCTTCTTCTCTGTTATTACTCCAACAAACAATGATGTTTCATATTTGGATACTGTATCTTCCACTGTGCTGACTGATCTGGAGTTGAGCTTAGAGTAACAATTCTGAGCAAAATGATTTTTTTCCTTTGCATCTGGAACCAAACTTGCCAAACGATGGACACGGCCTTAATTTGTGCCTTTGACCACATCTTTTACACAGAAATACCTTGTCCTGATTTTTAACCTGTTTGTTGGTGTGCAAGGAGCTGCAGGTACTTTGCTGCCTTTTTTTTGAAGTTTCCCACCTTTTTGGAAAAAGGGAGGCAACCGGTGTGCTTTCCTCCAAGAAGACACCGCCATTACTGAGAAACATTTTAGAATGCTGTGCTGCTAGCTCGTGAGCCTGACAATTCTTAACTGTTTGTTCCAAAGACAGGTCCGATTCCCTCAGCAACCATTCCCTCAGCTTATTTTCATTCACACCAAACACCATTTGGTCCCGAATCATGGACGATTCCACCACAGAAAAATTACAGGTTTTAGCTTTTAACTTTAAATCATTGATGAAATGGTCCATGGACTCTTCTGTCTTCTGTAAACGTGATCTGAACACATAGCGTTCATAAATTTCTTTCTTTTTGGGGGTGAAATGTCCATCAAATCTTCAAATTACTTTGTTAAAATTTTTACTATCTTCATCGTTTGCAAATTTAAACATATTAAATAACAATTGCTTTGGGCCCTGCTGCTGTTAGGAGCATTGCTACTTTACGTAACTCTGATTGATCTCCTAAATTTACTGCAGTAAGAAACAGATTAATTTGTTGTTTAAACACACACCAGTTGCTGTCCACAATACCATGAAACCTGAGACTCATTCGCGGCTTCAAAGGTGGAGTGCGACGGGCAGACAGGGGAATTTACCCTTGCGGATCATAGTAGGTCATTAATTTATTTGCTACACTGAACCCCCATCCTCTTGGTCAGGCTGCTAGCACTCACCAGTGCTGCCACCATCTCCCAGGTGGGATTGGTGTCCTTGCTGGAGGATCTCCTGCCAACATGTGGGCAAATTGGGGCCCGCTTCTCCACCACAGCATCCAGCAATCGAGTGAGGGCCCTCTCCGAAAATCTGGGAGCTGGTCTTCTCTCTGTCAACCTCCTGGCTTGAATGAGATCAAGTGCTGTGAAGCCATTTAAATGTAGCGCACCCTTATTGAAGTGCTCAGATGAATCCTGGGGTGGGTAAATCAGGTATGGGAATTTTCTTTTTCAAATTGCCTGAAGATTGCGATCCAGATTGTGTCACTGGGGCTGGCGGGATTCACACTGACTTTCTTGCCTGAAATGAAATTTTATCATTTTGGGGGGAAATTCCACCCCGTGTCTCTGAATTTGCAATTCCATGGAAGAGGAACTGCATAAAACCTATTATCTACAATTGGACATGAAGAGCCATCATCTATCTCCATTGTATAGCATTGGCTTTCAGATTTAAGCTTTTCTGGATAATAGCAGTTCATCACGTGACTGAAACTGGCTTATGACACCACTATTATATTATCTGAAGATCCAGCAAAAATATGGGCAGTCTGCAGAGAACATTGCAAGTCACAACAGCTGCAGAAAAGGCAGTGTCACATTTGCTTTTCACAGTAGGTGGGCTGTAAAAATAAACTAAAAGCCTCCCAGCTTGATTCTTAAATTGAAGTTGGCTTGTAAAGAGGCCTTCTGACATAAAAGGCTTTTTGACCTGCTGAACATTTTGAGGGAATCCTATGATAACTCTGATATCCAACGACAGATAGCTGAATTACAATTCAGGAGTGGACAATAATCCTTTCTTTACTGAGCTAGCAATGACTGTTCTCATCAAACGAGGCAGACACGTGAAAAATAAACTTTTCTTTTGTTTGCAACTTGTGAAAGTACACTATTCTCTCGAACTATTTTTCTCGAGTGTGTGTGTGTGAGTGCTGAATGATTGGTATAGTGTTTAGACTTTTGAGCTGAATTGTGTGAATAACCTGCTGATGTTATTTAATTGACCGCACATACTCCGGGGCTAGAGCATACACATCTTCCTCTTCCAAAACCATACTGATTACGGACAGTAAGTGAAGGAGTGCAAGGATTTCTGTTCACTTCTGACGCTGTCTGTAACACTATTCCTCACCAAGGAATATTTCTGCAGCTCTCTGTCTAAGCCCATGCCCTTCAAAACTCCACCTTTGATTTCACCCTGCCCCTGTTGTAGTGATCTCTGTATGTGCATGTACATAAGGGGTTAATGTGTAATCAGTAGCACCACATGATCACTAGAGGGCCGGACCAACAGGGGTATAAAGGCAACCACATTGGGTCCCTCTCCCTCTCTTGTGGATGGACTGTGACATGGGCAGGAGTATCAGATTAGCTCAGATGATTAGTGTAGTTACTGAAGTTAGATCTTGTCAACCTTAGCACTTGTATCAAAGTTAAAGTAAAGAACTCATGCAATTATTGTTATAGTTACTCAATAAACCTTTAGTTACCACTGGACGAGTTTGAGTCTTCTTCATCGAAATTCAGAAGACCTCATCTGTAACCAAGGTTTGACTAACACATATTACACTCCGTAGTATATTAAGATCATACAGGAGTGTAATAAAAGATGGTATCAGGGGTGTTGGCTTTAAAAGAACTAGTTAGATTAGGTTAGACAAAAAGAGAAGAAAATTCAAACCGGACATTCAACTGTGGAAGACTTCGCAGCAAATGGATACTCGACGACTAACTGATTCGATGGAACTCATTGGAGCTCCATGGCAGCTGGAAACAACCGGTAATTTAAGCTATAACTGGAAAATGTTTGAACAGATGTTCCACATATGTATCGCAGCTAATGATTTGAGCACGGCCTCTGATGCAACAAAAATAGCACTACTATTCTCAACAGGAGGGCATGAAGCTAGAGAAATCTATAATTGCTTTAATTACTTAGAAGGTGAAGACAACACCAAATTAGAAGTAATACTCAAAAAATTTGATGAACACTGTAAAAGTCAGTCTGGTGAGATGCTGGAAAGATATAACTCTTGTCATAGATGCCAGAGAAATGGAAAAGCCATCACTGATTTTATCACAGATCTCAAGTTAATAGCACAAGGCTGTAATTATGCTGATTTCAGAGACAGTATGATAATAGATCAATTAATTTCTGGACTATCTGATAATTCGATGGGCCGAGTGGCCTAATTCTGCTCCTATGTCTTCTAGGCGTATTAGGCCTATATTTTTAAACTGTGGTAACACTGCAGGCCCTTTGAGATTGGTATTTGTCAGTGTGATATGGTGATGGCAGTTCTAAGTCATACTGTTTGTTCCACTTTACCCTCTGGTGAAACAAGAGTTGTGTGCACCTGATAACATTTTAATGTTACCAAAAAGGCAATGCTCCTGTCCATTTCTCCTAGTGTTAAAAGTTTGAAAATTAAGTTTCAAAAGGCCTTGGGAATTCCAATTAATTATCTGAGAATTGTTTTAAATTTCCTTTGCCACAAGTTTACCAATGTAAAGTTTTGATAATGTCTCCTTGAGTTGTCCTCACACCACTTGCTAATGTTTGAAACACTGTCATTTCAGCAATTCTGTAGGTCTAACACAGTTATGTGATGCAAAAGCTGCAATATAACTGGGTCACTGGATTCCTTTGGGAGGTTTAGTTTATGCTTCTTACACACTCCTCGGAACATTTTAAATCTCCTCTCCTGTAAGGATAGTTAGTTGTCACAGATTATTTTGTCCTATCTAAGCTTAATCCATCACTCTTTTGAATGTTTTCCCTGTCTGCCAAAGTGGAACTGACAGTGTCCCAATTGTGTCATTAATGTCTAAGTATTATTAGAAGTCCTTAAATATCTTTTTCCCCAATGATGGACCATAAGAAGCAACTCATTAAGCTTCCACTTTTGTGACCAGATAACCTCTGGGTGAAGTCCATGGGAGCTCCGTAAACCATGATCAGAGATGGAAGTAAAATAAATACCCACGTTTACAGGCTAGAGACCATTGTCGAATTACGGTGAAAGTAAATTAGCTAGAGAAATAAATAGAGAAAAAAACAAGATTCCCAAATCCTCATCCGCAAAATTAAGAAACCAGAAAGGAACAGAATGGAGGGCTGGACTATGTTTTCTGGTGTGATCAACATAAACAACTCTCCCTGTTGGAAATGCACTGGGATGGTCTGCAAAAGCGAAGGGGCCAACAGACAGCTTCATTTTCCCCAACCCCCAGGTACCTAGCTCTTGTCTACCTTGAACTCAAATAACCCATGGACAGGATTCTCCGTTGGCCGCGCCGGAATTGGGAAAGGCGATTGGATTGGATTTGTTTATTGTCACGTGTATTGAGGTACAGTGAAAAATACTTTTCTGCATGCAGCTCAAACAGATCATTTAGTACATGAAAAGAAAAGAAAATACATAATAGGGCAACACAAGGTACACAATGTAAATACCTAGACACTGGCATCGGGTGAAGCATAGCATACAGGAGTGTAGTATTAATCAGGTCAGTCCATAAGAGGGTCGTTTAGGAGTCTGGTAACAGCGGGGAAGAAGCTGTTTTTGAATCTGTTCGTGCATGTTCTCAGACTTTTGTATCTCCTGCCCGATGGAAGAAGTTGGAAGAGTGAGTAAGCTGGGTGGGAGGGATCTTTGATTACGCTGCCCGCTTTCCCCAGGCAGCGGGAGGTGTAGATGGAGTCAATAGATGGGAGCCGGATTTGTGTGATAGACTGGGCTGTGTTCACAACTCTCTGAAGTTTCTTGCGGTCTTGGGCCGAGCAGTTGCCATACCAGGCTGTGATGCAGCCAGATAGGATGCTTTCTATGGTGCATCTGTAAAAGTTGGTAAGTGTCAGTGTGGGCATGCTGAATTTCTTTAGCTTCCTGAGGAAGTTGAGGTGCTGTTGTGCTTCCTTGGTGGTAGTGTCGACGTGGGTGGATCAGGACAGATTTTTGGAGATGTGCACCCCTAGGAATTTGAAGCTGTCAACCATCTCCACCTCGGCCCCGTTGATGCTGACAGGTGTGTGTACAGTACTTTGCTTCCTGAAGTCAATGACCAGCTCTTTAGTTTTGCTGGCATTGAGGGAAAGATTGTTGTTGTTGCACCACTCCACTAGGTTCTCTATCTCCCTCAATATTCTATCTCGTCATTGTTCAAGATCCGACTCATTATGGACGTGTTGTCAGCAAACATGTAGATGGAGTTGGAACCAAAGTTTGCCACACAGTCGTGTGTGTACAGGGAGTATAGTAGGGGGCTAAGTACGCAGACTTACGGGGAACCGGTATTGAGGACTATCGTGGAGGAGGTGTTGTTGTTTATTCTTACTGATTGTGATCTATGTGTCAGAAAGTCGAGGATCCAGTTGCAAAGTGAGGAACCAAGTCCTAGGTTTTGGAGCTTTGATATGAGCTTGGTTGGGATTGGGCAGAGAATCGGTTTTGACGTCAAAATCATGGCAGACACCGGGATCAAGCCTAATCACAATTCCCCAGTGCCTCGACAGTGGTGTCAATGTGTACTACTCCGCACATACAGTAAACACCGTTTGCAAATCATTAGCGGGCCTCATCTGGAATTCTCCAGGGCCTCCGCGATTCTCCGCCTCCACTGAGGGGAATTCCCGACGTCGAGGTTCACTTGTGTTTTTAAAATTGAGAAACAGACGCCATGTTTGATGAGGGAGAGAGAGGTGGTAGGACACGGAGAGGTGCGACCGGGGGCTGCCGGTCCTGACACTGGCCGGGCGGGCTGGCTGGGGTGGGGTGTGGCCCTACCAAGGCCTGGGGCTGGAGGGAACATGGGGATGGGTGTAGAGCCGGAGTGACCCCCACAGGATCAGGGCGGTGTCCATGCACGGACCGCCACTGCCACGGCCTGCAAGGCAGCCATCTTGCTGCACACCCCACTGACCACCCATCTTGGTCCCTGAGTGTCACTGGCCATATAGGTGCCTCCACCCCACCAGCCCAGAACCCACCCTCTGCCATACACCCCCCCCCAAACCAGCTGCCATCCGCCAGCGAGGCATCACAAGACCTACCTAAGGGCAACGTCTGCAGTAGCCCCCGCAAGGGTGGGGGGTGGATAGGGGGCTGCAGAGCGTACCACTGGCACGGGCAGCACCAGGCGATAGTATCCCTGGACAGCGGGGATGGGCGCCAGGGCCAGAGGACCCCACAGTGATCCCTGCATGCGAACTGGCCACTCCATCACACGGTCCCGTCGGATCCCGAGGATGCAGGTGTGGATGGGACATCAGAGGGGTGAATGCTGGCTGAACTGCGCCCCCTGAGCCAACCCCACCCCCAATGTTGTAACGTTGTATACAAGTGTTTAATGTGAAAACATATATATAGATTTGTGCCCTAGCCCCTATCGCTAAACTGCGCACTACACCCGTGCCAACTTTACTGGTGCCTATCGTTCAGGTGTTACTAGCCCTAACGCTATGCCTAGGTGGGTCCCCAGATGGTATATCAGAAGTGGTGGCGGCCTGCTGTGATTCCCACACTGTGACCTCGGTCCCCTTTTGCGGCCATCTTCTGGAGTGGCCAGGCCTGGGTGGGCCCGGCTGCTGCTCAGGTGTCTCAGGGGGTGTGGTGCTGCCCTGTTCTGCCTGCTGCCCATGTGATGCACCAGGGACAGGAGTGGGAGGGGGTGGGTAGTCCGAAGTGCTGCAGTGTTCCATCACCTCCCTGGCGTGAAGTTACCGGCACGGTGCCTCACGGCCCTGGACTACTCCATGAGATGGGGTGCAAGTGAAGCTAACCTCTTGAGGCTCCCCCACCACCTGGCGCTGCCAGTCCTGGAGGCCCGCTGCCGTCTCGGCCAGTGTCTGCATGCCCGAGGCCATGGAGAACAGGGAGTGGACCACCTCCATCTGGGACTGCATCACATCATACTGTGACTGCGCCACCACCTTCTGGGACTGGGCCACCTCCCTCTGTGTCTGTGCAATGTCAACTAATGCCTGGGCAATTCCGCTGACTATCTCAGTCACGGCCTGCTGTGACTGGGCCATGCTGAGGAGTTCCGCTGCAATGTCCAACTGGCTCTGACTCTGATAGGGCAGCCCTATCTTGGACCTCGGCCACCGCCTGCACAGATTTACCCAAGCCTTGGACATCTTGACCCATGGCCGAGACCTTCACCTCCAAGGCCTCCACCATGGATGCCACTCGTGCGTTAGTGGCCTGGGTGGCACACATGGTACCACCTCCTGCTCCTACACATGGTTGGACTCCACCAACTCCCCTGCAGGTGCTGGATGTTCATCAACAATCCCTCATGTAGTCCCTGACTCTGCGACTGCATCCCCACAATCGATGGGACTGTCCTTTCCCAAAGCCCCAAACCCATCTGGATGGCAGCTAGTCTCTCAGGTCGGCCCGCCCTCTGACCGCCTGCCCCCTCGGGAGTTCCTACCTCCACCAGCTGTACCACAGCACGTGTGTGGTACGCACCAGATTGTGTCCCAGGAGCCTCTTCACTAATGTGCCCAACCGAGGTGAGTGTCCCTGGGATGGTGGAGGATGTTGGTGACAGCTGAGACGGGAAATCCGTTCCGTCCTCCGACGCAATCTCCGGGGTGTCCTGGGGTGTTCGTGTTGGTGTCGTCCTCGTCGCTGGTCGGCACCTAGGGTTCTGGCTGTGACTGTGGCTGGGGTCGTCGGCGGGGAGACACCAGAAGGACCTACCCCAGCACCAGCAGCTCCTGCAAGACACAAGACAAGGCACATGATTAGACCATGGGGTGGGAGGGGAGTGAGGGTGGTGGGGGGGTGTTGGGGAGGGGAGAAGGGGTTGGCGGTGGAGTGGGTTGTGGGGGTGGTGTGGGGCTGCGGGTGAGTGTGAGGGTGTTGTGGGTGTGAGGGTTGTGTGCAGGTGGTAGTCAGTATGAGAGTCGTGTGGGGGTGGTGTGGGGGTGGTGTTGGGGTGAGGGTTGTGTGCAGGTGGTGGTCAGTGTGAGAGTGGTGTGGGGGTGGTGTGGGTGTGAGGGTAGTGTGCAGGTGGTGGTCAGTGTGAGAGTGGTGTGGGGGTGGTGTGGGTGTGAGGGTAGTGTGCAGGTGGTGGTCAGTGTGAGAGTGGTGTGGGGGTGGTGTGGGTGTGAGGGTTGTGTGCAGGAGGTGGTCAGTGTGAGAGTGGTGTGGGGGTGGTGTGGGGGTGGTGTGGGGGTGAGGGTTGTGTGCAGGTGGTGGTCAGTGTGAGAGTGGTGTGGGGGTAGTGTGGGGGTGAGGGTTGTGTGCAGGTGGTGGTCAGTGTGAGAGTGGTGGGGGGTGGTGTGGGGGTGAGGGTTGTGTGCAGGTGGTGGTCAGTGTGAGAGTGGTGTGGGGGTGAGGGTTGTGTGCAGGTGGTGGTCAGTGTGAGAGTGGTGTGGGGGTGGTGTGGGGGTGAGGGTTGTGTGCAGGTGGTGGTCAGTGTGAGAGTGGTGTGGGGGTGGTGTGGGGGTGGTGTGGGGGTGAGGGTTGTGTGCAGGTGGTGGTCAGTGTGAGAGTGGTGTGGGAGTGGTGTGGGTGTGGTGTGGGGGTGAGGGTTGTGTGCAGGTGGTGGTCAGTGTGAGAGTGGTGTGGGGGTGGTGTGGAGGTGGTGTGGGGGTGAGGGTTGTGTGCAGGTGGTGGTCAGTGTGAGAGTGGTGTGGGGGTGGTGTGGGTGTGAGGGTTGTGTGCAGGTGGTGGTCAGTGTGAGAGTGGTGTGGGGGTGGTGTGGGGGTGAGGGTAGTGTGCAGGTGGTGGTCAGTATGAGAGTGGTGTGGGCGTGGTGTGGGGGTGGTGTGGGTGTGAGGGTTGTGTGCAGGTGGTGGTCAGTGTGAGGGTGGTGTGGGGGTGGTGTGGGTGTGAGGGTTGTGTGCAGGTGGTGGTCAGTGTGAGAGTGGAGTGGGGGTGGTGTGGGGGTGGTGTGGGGGTGAGGGTTGTGTGCAGGTGGTGGTCAGTGTGAGAGTGGTGTGGGGGGTGGTGTGGGGGTGGTGTGGGGGTGAGGGTTGTGTGCAGGTGGTGGTCAGTGTGAGAGTGCTGTGGGGGTGGTGTGGGGGTGGTGTGGGGGTGAGGGTTGTGTGCAGGTGGTGGTCAGTGTGAGAGTGGTGGGGGGTGGTGTGGGGGTGAGGGTTGTGTGCAGGTGGTGGTCAGTGTGAGAGTGCTGTGGGGGTGGTGTGGGGGTGGTGTGGGGGTGAGGGTTGTGTGCAGGTGGTGGTCAGTGTGAGAGTGGTGGGGGGTGGTGTGGGGGTGAGGGTTGTGTGCAGGTGGTGGTCAGTGTGAGAGTGGTGTGGGGGTGAGGGTTGTGTGCAGGTGGTGGTCAGTGTGAGAGTGGTGTGGGGGTGGTGTGGGGGTGAGGGTTGTGTGCAGGTGGTGGTCAGTGTGAGAGTGGTGTGGGGGTGGTGTGGGGGTGGTGTGGGGGTGAGGGTTGTGTGCAGGTGGTGGTCAGTGTGAGAGTGGTGTGGGGGTGAGGGTTGTGTGCAGGTGGTGGTCAGTGTGAGAGTGGTGTGGGGGTGGTGTGGGGGTGAGGGTTGTGTGCAGGTGGTGGTCAGTGTGAGAGTGGTGTGGGGGTGGTGTGGGGGTGGTGTGGGGGTGAGGGTTGTGTGCAGGTGGTGGTCAGTGTGAGAGTGGTGTGGGAGTGGTGTGGGTGTGGTGTGGGGGTGAGGGTTGTGTGCAGGTGGTGGTCAGTGTGAGAGTGGTGTGGGGGTGGTGTGGGGGTGGTGTGGGGGTGAGGGTTGTGTGCAGGTGGTGGTCAGTGTGGGAGTGGTGTGGGGGTGGTGTGGAGGTGGTGTGGGGGTGAGGGTTGTGTGCAGGTGGTGGTCAGTGTGAGAGTGGTGTGGGGGTGGTGTGGGTGTGAGGGTTGTGTGCAGGTGGTGGTCAGTGTGAGAGTGGTGTGGGGGTGGTGTGGGGGTGAGGGTAGTGTGCAGGTGGTGGTCAGTGTGAGAGTGGTGTGGGGGTGGTGTGGGTGTGAGGGTTGTGTGCAGGTGGTGGTCAGTATGAGAGTGGTGTGGGCGTGGTGTGGGGGTGGTGTGGGTGTGAGGGTTGTGTGCAGGTGGTGGTCAGTGTGAGAGTGGTGTGGGGGTGGTGTGGGTGTGAGGGTTGTGTGCAGGTGGTGGTCAGTGTGAGAGTGGTGTGGGGGTGGTGTGGGGGTGGTGTGGGTGTGAGGGTTGTGTGCAGGTGGTGGTCAGTGTGAGAGTGGTGTGGGGGGTGGTGTGGGGGTGGTGTGCGTGTGAGGGTTGTGTGCAGGTGGTGGTCAGTGTGAGAGTGGTGTGGGGGTGGTGTGGGGGTGGTGTGGGGGTGAGGGTTGTGTGCAGGTGGTGGTCAGTGTGAGAGTGGTGTGGGGGTGGTAAGGGGGTGGTGTGGGGGTGAGGGTTGTGTGCAGGTGGTGGTCAGTGTGAGAGTGGTGTGGGGGTGGTGTGGGTGTGAGGGTTGTGTGCAGGTGGTGGTCAGTATGAGAGTGGTGTGGGGGTGGTGTGGGGGTGAGGGTTGTGTGCAGGTGGTGGTCAGTGTGAGAGTGGTGTGGGGGTGGTGTGGGTGTGAGGGTTGTGTGCAGGTGGTGGTCAGTATGAGAGTGGTGTGGGGGTGGTGTGGGGATGGTGTGGGTGTGAGGGTTGTGTGCAGGTGGTGGTCAGTGTGAGAGTGGTGTGGAGGTGGTGTGGGGGTGGTGTGGGTGTGAGGGTTGTGTGCAGGTGGTGGTCAGTGTGAGAGTGGTGTGGGGGTGGTGTGGGGGTGAGGGTTGTGTGCAGGTGGTGGTCAGTGTGAGAGTGGTGTGGGGGTGGTGTGGGTGTGAGGGTTGTGTGCAGGTGGTGGTCAGTGTGGGGGTGGTGTGGGAGTGGTGTGGGGGTGAGGGTTGTGTGCAGGTGGTGGTCACTGTGGGGGTGGTGTGGGGGTGGTGTGGGGGTGGTGTGGGTGTGAGGGTTGTGTGCAGGTGGTGGTCAGTGTGAGAGTGGTGCGGGGGTGATGTGGGTGTGAGGGTTGTGTGCAGGTGGTGGTCAGTGTGAGAGTGGTGTGGGGGTGGTGTGGGGGTGGTGTGGGGGTGAGGGTTGTGTGCAGGTGGTGGTCAGTGTGAGAGTGGTGTGGGGGTGGTGTGGGTGTGAGGGTTGTGTGCAGGTGGTGGTCAGTGTGAGAGTGGTGGGGGGTGGTGTGGGGGTGAGGGTTGTGTGCAGGTGGTGGTCAGTGTGAGAGTGGTGTGGGGGTGGTGTGGGGGTGAGGGTTCTGTGCAGGTGGTGGTCAGTGTGAGAGTGGTGTGGGGGTGGTGTGGGGGTGAGGGTTGTGTGCAGGTGGTGGTCAGTGTGAGAGTGGTGTGGGGGTGGTGTGGGGGTGGTGTGGGGGTGAGGGTTGTGTGCAGGTGGTGGTCAGTGTGAGAGTGGTGTGGGGGTGGTGTGGGTGTGGTGTGGGGGTGAGGGTTGTGTGCAGGTGGTGGTCAGTGTGAGAGTGGTGTTGGGGTGGTGTGGGGGTGGTGTGGGGGTGAGGGTAGTGTGCAGGTGGTGGTCAGTGTGAGAGTGGTGTGGGGGTGGTGTGGGTGTGAGGGTTGTGTGCAGGTGGTGGTCAGTGCGAGAGTGGTGTTGGGGTGGTGTGGGGGTGGTGTGGGGGTGAGGGTAGTGTGCAGGTGGTGGTCAGTGTGAGAGTGGTGTGGGGGTGGTGTGGGTGTGAGGGTTGTGTGCAGATGGTGGTCAGTGTGAGAGTGGTGTTGGGGTGGTGTGGGGGTGGTGTGGGGGTGAGGGTTGTGTGCAGGTGGTGGTCAGTGTGAGAGTGGTGTGGGGGTGGTGTGGGGGTGGTGTGGGGGTGAGGGTTGTGTGCAGGTGGTGGTCAGTGTGAGAGTGGTGTGGGGGTGGTGTGGGTGTGGTGTGGGGGTGAGGGTTGTGTGCAGGTGGTGGTCAGTGTGAGAGTGGTGTGGGGGTGGTGTGAGGGTGAGGGTTGTGTGCAGGTGGTGGTCAGTGTGAGAGTGGTGTTGGGGTGGTGTGGGGGTGGTGTGGGGGTGAGGGTAGTGTGCAGGTGGTGGTCAGTGTGAGAGTGGTGTGGGGGTGGTGTGGGGGTGAGGGTTGTGTGCAGGTGGTGGTCAGTGTGAGAGTGGTGTTGGGGTGGTTTGGGGGTGGTGTGGGGGTGAGGGTAGTGTGCAGGTGGTGGTCAGTGTGAGAGTGGTGTGGGGGTGAGGGTTGTGCGCAGGTGGTGGTCAGTGTGAGAGTGGTGTGGGGGTGGTGTGGGGGTGAGGGTTGTGTGCAGGTGGTGGTCAGTGTGAGAGTGGTGTGGGGGTGGTGTTTGGAGGGGGTGCCACATTGATCACAGAGAACCGCAACTCAGTGAGGTCTCACTTCCTCGCCGATGCCAAACTCCACCCAGGCAACTGCCTTTTCTTTGAGCCCGCTCTGCTGCAGTGAGAGGTCGCAGTTCCGGTGGTCCGCCTCCAGTCTTCTCCCGCCCCCTGCAGTAAAGGGCAGCCTTCTCCTGTATGGAGGGGAGCGGAATGCGCACAGTGTTAGCCCATTCGACGCATGCATCCCAGGTGTGGGTGGCTGGTGGGTTCAGTGGCCAGGGCACTCGGCCATGGTGGCCGGAATGGGTGCCGACATGTGGTGCAGGGTGGGGGTTCGGCCGCCTTCCGGGTTTGGTGGGATGGGGTTACGGGTATGTGGGACGGGGTTTGGTGATAGGAGTAGCCTACTCATCCTGGCCGCCCTGAGGAGGTCATGCAGTTTCTTGCTGCAATGCTAGATGGTCCAGATGGTGTTACCCACGGTGCTGACCACCTCTGCCTCCTGCACCCAGGCCCGGCTGGGGTACAGGGTCACCCACCTCTCCTCCATGGCGTCCAGCAGGGTCTCGAGCTTGGCTCCGTGAAATGGGGTGCCACTCTTCTCGCTGCCATCTTGTTTGCTGGGATGGTGAGTGTGGGGAGTGAAGTGTGTATATGCGGCTGCAGCTTGTCAGCCTCCTGAGTGTCAAACCCGAATCTGGCGAATCCCACACCATTTCCCATTGGAATCGATTGTGGTCCATATGGCGTCAGTGCGAGCCCCTCAATGGTCGTTGAATCGGTCCAGGTGCGACACCAATTTTGCTGTCGTTGAACTCCATGAATCCTGCCCCGGCATCAACGCTTAGTCTCAGGAACAGAGAATGCAGCCACATATGTATTTTCCTATGGAGAGCATCCACTTGTAAAATCTATTCCCTGTTAATCTAAAATCAAACCAAATAATTGAGTAACTGCTTCATTTTATTACTGGTATTCGTGACAGGTCTCAGCCTCCGGCTCAGTGGGAGCCCTCTCACCTCAGAGTCAGAAGGTTATAAAAATCTCCAAGGTTAGAGCTTATGTTCCAGGCAAACTCTTCATTGAAGGAGAGCTACATTATCAGAATTGTCACTTTTCAGAGTGGTGCTAAACCAAGGTGAATTTAAAAGGTCCCACATGGTGTTATTTCAAAGAAGAGGAGAAGAATTATCCTCAATGTCCTGGTCAATATTTCTCCCTGAAGCAGGTCACTAAAAAGGGAGATAATCTTCGTCAGTAACACATTGTTGTTTGTGGGAATGCAAATTGGCCACCATGTTTTCAACATTATACTTCAAAAATATTTACTTGCTTGAAAAGTGCTTTGGAACATCCAGTGGTTATGAAAGACAATGTATAAATGCGAGTTCTTTTTTTTATTCTTTCTGTCTTTTACTCCCCTTCCTCCCATTCTGGAAATCTCAAAACATAGAATTTACAGTGCAGAAGGAGGCCTTTGGGCATATCGGGTCTGCACCAACCCTAGGAAAGAGTACCCTACCTAGGCCCACACCTATCTCCGTAACCCAGTAACCCCACCTAACCTTTTTGGACAGAAAGGGGCAATTTAGCATGGCCAATCCACCTAACCTGCACATCTTTCGACTGTGGAAGGAAACCGGTGCACCCGGCGGAAACCCACACAGACACAGGAAGAAAGTGCAAACGCCACACAGTCACCTGGAACTGAACCCGTGTCCCTGGCACTGTGAGGCAGCAGTGCTGACCACTGTGTCACCCTTTGATTATTTGTGTACATGTAGTTATTTAGTATTCCTGACCCAATGACTAATGACTATGCCATATCATAAAACTCCCCAGAATTTAGCAAAACTTGCCATCAGGTTTGAAGATTGTCCATGTGGCAGCTCGAGACACTGGAGGCTTCAAGTAGTCAACAAAGAGGTTTATTGATGAAAGAAAAGGGGCAGTTAAGTAACAGGCACAGAACGCCATACAACAGATCTTAACACTTCGGCTCCAGAGTTCACATTGCCCAGGGTCCTGCTCCCAGGTTCTTGCGCAAACTCCCTATTGGCCGAGGTTTGTGTGCTTGGCTCTGCGCGATTGGCTCTGAGCCAGTCATGTGGGCCATCAAGCCCACCCTCTTAAAGGGACCAGCTACCACAGTACACATGAACCTCAATAAATTATTCACCGTGATTGATCTGTCAGTCTGGGACACATTAACCCGTAAACAGTGCTGATTAAAAGGACAGATAAAAACATGGTGGATGGGACTCTCCCTCCCACTGCACCTGTTTTCTGGTATGGCACCCCCCCCGCTGGCAGCGGGATCCTCCACCCTGGCAGCCGGCCAATGGTGTTTCCCATTGTGGGAACCCCCACGCCGTTGGGAAATCCGAGGGCGTGAGGGTGCTGCCGGTGAAGCGGAGGACCTGTCGATGGAGAATCTAGCTCGGTGTGTTTCCACAAATTGACATCCAGGTAAGATTTTGTTAAAAAGGCCAAATTTGCAACATTGATGATATCCAAATCAACTAAGGGTTGTATTCATTCCCAATCAATACCATACCAATTTCACAAAATGTTGGACACAAGACAAATGACAAAACCCTTTGACTTTTGAAAACACTTTTAAAGTTTTAACAATGCAGTTACTTTCAAAAAGTTTTCATTGTGTTGAAAACTTAATTTATGGGGATTTTGTGTTTGAATGTGGCTGCAATTGTAGGAAATGTTAAAATATATCACATTCTCTCCACGGGAAAGGGTTAGAAAATTAGTTGAGATAAAATAGAGTTTCAGATTCAGGCAATAAAGATAACAGTGTAAATTCCATATTGAAATGAAAGTCTCCATTGTCCCCGAGGACCATAGGCTGCTCTCCCCTTTTGAGAGAAAGCTGACTGGTTGTGATTTAATCTGAGGGTCATCACACTTCAGGCGAGGGTCAAGATTGAGAAAGGGGGGGCCTTAAATTTCATAATCCTGCACTTCCACTCAAGATTGGGCTGCAATACCATAGCGCTGATTCTCTGGCCCAGACCCCTGTGAAACAGGAAGATTTTCCTCAGAATGCAGGGTCACTGATCTGACTCTAAGGAGTGATCATTGGAATGAATTCTGCCACTATTTCTCATTGTCAACATTTTGTTCCTAGTTGTATCTTCAATCAAGGCCATATGACCCAACCCTTCTGTAACAGCCTCCTAGGAACCACAATCATTAATTTTCTGGGTCCTAATAACGTAGCCGGGCTGGTTTAGCTCACTGGGCTAAATAGCTGGCTTTTAAAGCAGACCAAAGCAGGCCAGCAGCACGGTTCAATTCCCGTACCAGCCTCCCCGAACGGGTGCCGGAATGTGGCGACTAGGGGCTTTTCACAATAACTTCATTGAAGCCTACTCGTGACAATAAGTGATTTTCATTTCATTTCACATGTAGATGAGACAACCTTCCCATATGACATTGATAATAGTATCACGAATGTCAACATTTTATGTCCCTAAAAATCTGAACTGGTCCAAAATGGGCAGGATTGAAATTTTCAAACCATTTCAGATTTATACTTTGGGTTTGATGTGCTCATATTTCCAATATTTACAGCTAGGGCTTCAAATTTAAAATTCAAAAATAAATCATCCTTCTAACACAATGAACTTATATTTTGAAAGCGGTCATGTTGTGAAAACTTCAAAGTCTATTCAGTATTCAAAGGCCTTAGTCATTTGTGCACTGTTCAGGGTCTAGTAAAAAAATCACGTTTTCTTTGTTCTTTGTCAACCTGAGCCAAGAATGGCCCTTATCCTCAGATTTCTCACGGTTTGAAGTTGCTATGAGATTTGATGGGATGGATCAACTCAGATTAAATTAAACTGAATGTTTGATCTTAATAACCACAGAAGGCAACATTATGATAAAGTCTGGAAAAGTAAATCTTGGAAACAAAGCAGTTTCTGGTTTTGAATGCTACCTTTTCATTATTCATCTTAAAACATAATCACACAAATAATGAAGTTCATGTAAACATACTTACCCTTAGATGCAACCTGTTGCAATGTAAAATATGGATTATTGAATCCCAGGCACAGAAGAACTACTTAAAGAATCATTCTTCCACAATGTATTTTCCAAATTTTATTTTTATTTAATTTCTGGATGCACTTTTGTTCAAAGCATACAAAATTCAAAGATCATTGCCAAATTAGCTTATTTATGCCATAACTATATTGTGTAAAATTTTCTGAAAAATGACTGCCACTATTAAGCTCATCATGAGGAAGGGCATAAGTTGTTAATGTTAACTCCACTGTCTATTTTCCCCGATTCCCAATGCTCAACTGGTCACCAACTGCACAACAAAGATCAACGATGTGCGTGAACCTTCATCTGTGAGACAGAACAATGTGTATACGTTTTAAAAATTAATACGCTGCACCTTTAGACCAACATGTAAAAAAATGTTTTTAATGCTCTTATGATTCTTTCCATTGATTTATAAGCAGCAGAACTGCCCCATCCAATCTTTTATTTTATTAATTTGTTGGCAGGTCCAGCATTTGTTGCCCTTGAGAAACCTTGTTGAACTGTTTCGTCCTCTAGGATGTCCGACTGTGCTGTTAGATAAAAAGTGCCAAGGTTTTGACCTAGTGACGAAGGAAAAGTGAGATGTCTCTGAGTCAAGATGGTGTGTGACTTGGAGAGCGAATTGGTGGTGGTGCCTGTTTTCTTTGTGCTTCTAGCTGGTAGAGATTGTGTGCATGGCTTAACTTTCCCTAGACACTTGACCCCAGCAAAAGGATATTCTGGTACAAACAAGATCATTATTTTATAAAATCGCATGCCTTTGCATACTGTTAACTACCAATCTAAATGGAATTTTAACTCATTCCTATGTACTACATTCATTTGCATTCTATTATTCTTTAGCTTTAACAATTTTCCAACTTTGTCTAAACACACCTTGGAGTAAGATGTGAGCGGCGCGGATAACAATGGTCACATGTAGAAATTTCCAGGGGCCTGATCTTCCCTATTGCCATGATTTTCTTGTGAGAAACAGTCGCTACAGTCGCTGGCACTGGGTTTCATTTCCGTAAAGAGTCGCACAATCCCAGGAAAGTCCCATGCGTTCCTAATGTCTGTGGCTTTTTTCCTGTTTCATACAAACAACAAAGGCATTTTACTTCTCAAAGCACACCAGTAACGAGTAAAACTGTTACTGATTCAAAACATTTTCCCACATTGGAGACCTTTGGTCATAAATTATATACTTATGTAAGTTGGGGGCTCTGTACAGTTCACTGATATTACATTGAACTGCTATAAAACTTACTTATCTTCCTGGCCTGACATTCTTGTCGGACATTTGATGTATTAATGAGGAATAGCATTTTACTTTCTGCAACATCAGCAAATGAAGGTTAACGATTTATTATAATTCAGGTAGTTTTAACGATTATGATCAAATTCTCACATTGTTTCAGATAAAAAGCAAGTTGCTGAAAATCTGAAGCAAAAATAAATATTGTTAGAAATACAGAGCACGTCAAACTGTGGAGGGTACGTACTCATCAGAATTGCAAAGAGAGACAATGTAATAATGCTAGTAAAGAGTGAAAAACAAACAGGGAAAAGAAGTGCCAGTGAAATGAAATGTAACAACTCAGTCAAAGTAGTGGGCAAAGTATTTAAGATATTAAGAAGTTCAAGTAAAAAGTGATGTGTGAATAGTTGACGCACGAGACGGTTGAAGAATAATTTGAGAAGCTGAAAGATAGATATCCCAAGATCATATTTAAAATGTAAACACTTAGAACAGGGTTCACTGCCTGGGTGAAACTCTTGTACAACGCTCCCACGGCGAGCGTACAGACAAATACCACCAGCTCTAAGTACTTCCAGCTGCACAAAGTAGGGATGCCCGTTATCCTACTGCTGTTCGCCCTGGCGACCGAACAACTAGTGATCGCGTTTAGGGCGGCAAAGAACTGATTTGATTTGATTTGATTTATTATTGTCACATGTATTAGTATACAGTGAAAAGTATTGTTTCTTGCATGCTGTACAAACAATGCATACCGTACATAGGGAAGGAAGGAGAGACTGCAGAATATAATAGAACATAGAACATAGAACGATACAGCGCAGTACAGGCCCTTCGGCCCACGATGTTGCACCGAAACAAAAGCCATCTAACCTACACTATGCCATTATCATCCATATGTTTATCCAATAAACTTTTAAATGCCCTCAATGTTGGCGAGTTCACTACTGTAGCAGGTAGGGCATTCCACGGCCTCGCTACTCTTTGCGTAAAGAACCTACCTCTGACCTCTGTCCTATATCTATTACCCTTCAGTTTAAAGCTATGTCCCCTCGTGCCAGCCATTTCCATCCGCGGGAGAAGGCTCTCACTGTCCACCCTATCCAACCCCCTGATCATTTTGTATGCCTCTATTAAGTCTCCTCTTAACCTTTGTCTCTCCAACGAAAACAACCTCAAGTCCATCAGCCTTTCCTCATAAGATTTTCCCTCCATACCAGGCAACATCCTGGTAAATCTCCTCTGCACCCGCTCCAAAGCCTCCACGTCCTTCCTATAATACGGTGACCAGAACTGTACGCAATACTCCAAATGCGGCCGTACCAGAGTTCTGTACAGCTGCAACATGACCTCCTGACTCCGGAACTCAATCCCTCTACCAATAAAGGCCAACACTCCATAGGCCTTCTTCACAACCCTATCAACCTGGGTGGCAACTTTCAGGGATCTATGTACATGGACACCTAGATCCCTCTGCTCATCCACACTTCCAAGAACTTTACCATTAGTCAAATATTCCGCATTCCTGTTATTCCTTCCAAAGTGAATCACCTCACACTTCTCTACATTAAACATCATTTGCCACCTCTCAGCCCAGCTCTGCAGCTTATCTATATCCCTCTGTAACCTGCTACATCCTTCCACACTATCGACAACACCACCGACTTTAGTATCATCTGCAAATTTACTCACCCACCCTTCTGCGCTTTCCTCTAGGTCATTGATAAAAATGACAAACAGCAACAGCCCCAGAACAGATCCTTGTGGTACTCCACTTGTAACTGAACTCCATTCTGAACATTTCCCATCAACCACCACCCTCTGTCTTCTTTCAGCTAGCCAATTTCTGATCCACATCTCTAAATCACCCTCAATCCCCAGCCTCCGTATTTTCTGCAATAGCCTACCATGGGTAACCTTATCAAACGCTTTGCTGAAATCCATATACACCACATCAACTGCTCTAGCCTCGTCTACCTGTTCAGTCACCTTCTCAAAGAACTCGATAAGGTTTGTGAGGCATGACCTACCCTTCACAAAGCCATTCTGACTATCCCTGATCATATTATTCCTATCTAGATGATTATAAATCTTGTCTCTTATAATCCCCTCCAAGACTTTACCCACTACAGACGTAAGGCTCACCGGTCTATAGTTGCCGGGGTTGTCTCTGCTCCCCTTTTTGAACAAAGGGACCACATTTGCTATCCTCCAGTCCTCTGGCACTATTCCTGTAGCCAATGATGACATAAAAATCAAAGCCAAAGGTCCAGCAATCTCTTCCCTGGCCTCCCAGAGAATCCTAGGATAAATCCCATCAGGACCCGGGGACTTATCTATTTTCAGCCTGTCCAGAATTGCCAACACCTCTTCCCTACGTACCTCAATGCCATCTATTCCATTAGCCTGGGTCTCAGCATTCTCCTCCACAACATTATCTTTTTCCTGAGTGAATACTGACGAAAAATATTCATTTAGTATCTCGCCTATCTCTTCAGACTCCACACACAACTTCCCATCCCTGTCCTTGACTGGTCCTACTCTTTCCCTAGTCATTCGCTTATTCCTGACATACCTATAGAAAGCTTTTGGGTTTTCCTTGATCCTACCTGCCAAATACTTCTCATGTCCCCTTCTTGCTCGTCTTAGCTCTCTCTTTAAATCCTTCCTCGCTACCTTGTAACTATCCATCGCCCCAACTGAAACTTCACACCTCATCTTCACATAGGCCTCCTTCTTCCTCTTAACAAGAGATTCCACTTCTTTGGTAAACCACGGTTCCCTCGCTCGACGCCTTCCTCCCTGCCTGACCGGTACATACTTATCAAGAACACGCAGTAGCTGATCCTTGAACAAGCTCCACTTATCTAGTGTGCCCAACACTTGCAGCCTACTTCTCCACCTTATCCCCCCCAAGTCACGTCTAATGGCATCATAATTGCCCTTCCCCCAGCTATAACTCTTGCCCTGCGGTGTATACTTATCCCTTTCCATCATTAACGTAAACAGTAATGTTACAGTTATAGCAAGGTGTAGAGAAAAGATCAACTTAATACGAGGTAGGTCCATTCAAAAGTCTGATGGCAGCAGGGAAGAAGCTGTTCTTGAGTCAGTCGGTACGTGACCTCAAACTTTTGTACCTTTTTTCTGAAGGAAGAAGGTGGAAGAGAGTATGTCCGGGGTGCGTGGGGTCCTTAATTATGCTGGCTGCCTTTCTGAGACAGTGGGAATTATAGATAGAGTCAATGGATGGGAGGCTGGTTTGCGTGATGGACTGGGCTACATTCACAACCTTTTGTAGTTTCTTTGAGCAGAGCAGGCTCCATACCAAGCTGTGATACAACCAGAAAGAATGCCTTCTATGGTGCATCTGTAGAAGTTGGTGAGGGCCGTAGCTGACATGTCAAATTTCCTTAGTCTTCTGAGAAAGTAGAGTCGTTGGTGGGCTTTCTTAACTACAGTGTAGGCATGGGGAGACCAGGACAGGCTGTTGGTGATCTGTACACCTAAAAACTTGAAGCTCTCGACCCTTTCTACTTCATTCCCATTGATGTAGACAGGGGCATGTTCTCCACTACGCTTCCTGAAGTCGATGACAATCTCCTTTGTTTTGTTGACATTGAGGGAGAGATTATTGTCGTTGCACCAGTTCACCAGATTCTCTATCTCATTCCTGTACTCTGTCTCGCCATTGTTTGAAATCCGACCCACTACGGTGGTGTCATCAGCAAATTTGAAAATCGAGTTGGAGGGGAATTTAGTCATAGGTGTATAAGGAGTATAGTAGGGAGCTGAGGACACAGCATTGTGGGGCACCGGTGTTGAGAATGATCGTGAAGGAGGAGTTGTTGCCTATCCTTACTGATTGTGGCCTCTGGGTTAGGAAGTTCAGGATCCAGTCACAGAGGGAGGAGCCGAGGCCAAGGCCGCGGAGTTTGGAGATGAGTTTCGTAAGAATGATGGTGTTTAAGGCTGAGCTGTAGTCGATAACTGGAAAGGGACCCAGAGAGGAGACAGCGAGCACTGAGTCTCGCTCTGTGCGGATGACCTGCTCCTCTACATCTCGGACCCACAAAGCAGCACGGAAGGAATCAAGGCGCTCTTGAAAGAGTTTGAAACCTTCTCGGGTTACAAACTTAGCCTGAGCAAAAGCGAGATCATCCCGGTGAACCCGCAAAGTGGGGTGGGGCGGGGGGGGGGGGGTGCAGAGCTGGAGGGGTTGCCTTTTAAACAGGCCTGACACAAATTCCGCTACCTGTGGGTCCAAATTGCTCATGACTGGACAGGGATCCACAAGTGGAACCTGACCAGCCTGATGGAGAAGAAAAAAAGGACCTGCAGAGATGGAACACACTCCCACTCTCCCTGGCGGGTAGGGTGCAGACGATCAAAGTGAACGTACTGCCCAGGCTCCTCTTCTGTTTGGATCCATCCCAATCTACATCCCCAAGGCCTTTTGCAACTCACTAGACAAACTGATTATGGTATTTGTGTGGGGCAGGAAGAAGGCAAGGATCCCAAAGAGAGTACTGCAGAGCAGCCCAAACCTGCAATATTATCACTGGGCGGCAACCGCAGAGAGGGTAAAGGGGTGGATAAAGGAGCCAGAAGCTGAGTGAGTGCTCATGGAGGAGAGCTCCTGCAGAAGGACCTCCCTCCAAACCCTTGCCATGGCGGCATTCCCATCCCCACCTAATAAATATTCGATGAGCCAAGTGGTGGTAGCAACACGCCGGTCGTGGAACCAACTGTGATAGCATTTCGGGTTAACCAAAATGTCCGACAAAGTCCCCACCTGCAATAACCACAGGTTCACGCCAGTGACTATAGACACCACCTTCAAAAGTTGGAGACAGGATGGAGGGATGCTTTTACATCAACAATAGGATAACAACGCTCGAAGAACGGAGAAAGATTCTAGCTGACATGGGGAAGTGAACATAGGTACCCACAACTCAAAAACTTCCTACGAAAGGAAACAAGGACGTACCCACGACCACCACAAAAATCAGTGCTGGAGGACCTGCTGGACGCAGACATCCTAGGGAAAGGGATCTGTAGCGACATGTATGGTCGACTACTAAGGGGGGCCAACATACAACTGGACGAGTCGAGGGAGAAGTGGGAGGAAGACCTAGGGTTTGAAATGGGTTGGGACTCAGGAGGGAAGGACTGCTCAGGGTCAACTCCACCTCCACATCCTCAAGCTAAGCCTAATGCAGGTAAAAATGGTACACAGAGCCCACTTAACCAGAAACCAAAGGACCAGGTTCTTCCTGGAGATGGAGGACAAATGCAAACGGTGCCAAGGTTTTCCGGCCAACCACACCCACATGTCCTGGTCTTGCCGTAGAGTTACTGGTTTTTGGATAGCCTTCTTCGAGGCAATGTCCAAAGTGGTGGGATGAGGGTGTAGCCATGCCCGAGAGTGGCAGTCTTCGGGATATCAGAACAGCCAGAACTCTTCATGGGGAGAAGTCTCTCATCTTTGCCTCCCTAACCCCCTGCCGGGGAATCCTGCAGCACCACCTAAAGCAGCAGATTGGTTGTCCGACCTATCGAAATTTCTCCAAATGGAGAAAATTAAATTTGCCATCCAAGGGTCGGAGGAGCCAATGTGGGAGCCATTCACCCAGTGTTCCAAGACCTGTTTGTAGCCAACAACTAGGAGCCAACAACTAGGGGCAGCACGGTAGCATTGTGGATAGCACAATTGCTTCACAGCTGCAGGGTCCCAGGTTCGATTCTGGCTTGGGTCACTGTCTGTGCGGAGTCTGCACATCCTCCCCGTGTGTGCGTGGGTTTCCTCCAGGTGCTCCGGTTTCCTCCCACAGTCCAAAGATGTGCAGGTTAGGTGGATTGGCCATGATAAATTGCCCTTAGTGTCCAAAATTGCCCTTAGTGTTGGGTGGGGTTACTGGGTGATGGGGATAGGGTGGAGGTGTTGACCTTGGGTCGGGTGCTCTTTCCAAGAGCCGGTGCAGACTCGATGGGCCGTATGGCCTCCTTCTGCACTGTAAATTCTATGATAACTCTATGAAACCAAAAAACAGAAGTGGGTAGCCACATCTCAGCAAGGAAGGGCGAGGGGGGAAAGGGGAGTGGGAGGCAGGGGCAAGGAAACATGAACCCAGCAATGCCCAACAAAAGAAGCATGAGAAGCAAAGTTAGGGTGGAAAATAGAAGAAGCGGAGGGGCAGGGGCAACAACCACAACCAAAAAACCAGTGGCGAACAAAAAACAGGAAACCACCACTGTAAATAATGCAAGAGAAAGAACAACGATGTATGTATGGAAATAGTTGAAACAGACTGATGTGCATATATTTTTCTTTTTCCTCTGTCTCCTACTGTTTGTCCATACTTATCCTTGTTTTGTATGCCACAAAAAACTAAATAAAAACATTTTTTAAAAAATGTAAACAAGAAAATTCTAGCAAAGTACACTGGGTCCAGCGGCTTGAAAAAGGGTTTTCAAGGACCACCAGTCCTCCCCTGCCACCAGCCCCACTACTCTAACTGCAGTGTGTTCTGTCAAAGGATGCCTAACATTGAGAAATCACGCCATAGCCCATCCCTATAGTTGGTGACAGGCTCACTTCTATCACCAGCAATGCATACTCTAAAGAAAATGAAGCATGTGACCAAAGTCTGAACTCACTGAATCTAATATTCATGCCTTTGACATATAAACCTGAGAGAAAATGTAATGTTTACACTGAGCTTCACCAGAGATCTGCAAAAGAAGCAAAGGACAAAAAGGCCAGAGTGCAGGTTGAAGAGGAAGTTAACATGGTGAGCTTAGGATCACGATCATGGACAGAATGGAGAAATTGTGGTTGTCTAATGTATGTTTAATTTTCCCAAAGTGAAGACTGTATTGTGAGCAGCCAGTATAGGGCACTAGATTAAAGGAAGGAAACATCAATCAGAGCCTCACACAGAAGGGCTCTGGGCAACAGTCAAGGAAGAGGCGGCATGGTGGCACAGTGGTTAGCACTGCTGCCTCACCGGGTCAGGGACACAGGTTCGATTCCAGCCTTGGGTGACTGTCTATGTGGAGTTTGCATGTTTTACCCGTGTCTGTGTGGGTTTCCTCCGGCTGCTCCGGTTTCCTCCCACAGTCCAAAGATGTGCAGCTCAGGTGGATTGGCCATGATCAAAGCACTGGGTTACGGGGATAGGGCGGGGGAGTGGGCTTAGGTAGAATGCTCATTCGGAGGGTTGGTGCAGACTCGATGGGCCGAATGGTCTCCTTCTGCACTGTAGGGATTCTATGGATTCAAAGAGATGAATGGACATGAGACTGCAGTGAATGTGGTTGCACAGGAAGGTACTGGGGAGAGGGTTGAAATTTGGGGTGGCAGAAGAATTAATCCAGGTGTCATAGAAGCTGAAGAGCTGAGGGGACAAGATGCATTTAGCTGTGGGATCGTATTGTAGGTGGTAGACATGGAGGGGGACAATTCAGAAATCTTTGGGGTGGAAGATGAGAAATAGGAACTCTTATGATTGGGAAAGGAAGAACATAGGCATGGAAATTGGGGTGTATCCATTCTGAGACTCTGTTGAAAAGGAACATTCTCAATCTTGGTCCAGAAGATGCTCTGGGCTGGAATTTCACAGAACCTTCAGGAACCCAATGTACCAAGCGTGTGTTTAAGGCAGAAAGACCAGCTCAGCATTCGTTCCTGAGCTGGCCTCCTAACTGGCTGCATCTACGGCCGCCAACTGGTGCGGGTGGGCACCTGATACTGCATCACCCAATCAGAGGGCTGGCAGCTCTGCAGCTTCAACAGCCCCATCAGGAAAGGTGGATGCTACTAAGGCTGGTCGTGGAGATGAAGATGCAATCGCAGGGCTGCACAGCAGTGGAGAAGTGTGTAAGATCCCGCATGAAACCTGCAAGGTGGGAATGCTTCACTTCCCCGTGCTCCTGGTGGAGTACAAACTCCCTCCCTAGGGACTGGATATCTCAATTAATCCATGTATGTAAGATTGGCCAGTAAGGTATCGACAATGAAGGAACCCGGTAGGGATCTACCGGGTAGTGCATATGTCGTTGTGTAAATAAAACTTTGTTTCTTATCTAACTTGTAGTGGACTCCCCGTACCCTTATTAAAAAATGAACAAAATCTACATCAGCAATTTCACTGGAATGGAGGGAAAACCACCCGTCTGGATCAGGATTGGCTGAGATTGGGGCTTTTCAAACTGCGGCCCTGTCAATGGGTAATAAACCCTCTGACAGCCTGTCTTCGGGAGGCTACCTCCATTGAGCTGGTGGCCAATAGTAGTGCTGCAAAAGTGACCCTAGTTGTGAGCATAACCAATGTAATTGGTGAGCAGCTGATCCAATTCCGGATCCCCTGAGAAAAATCCCCAGGGAAAAATCCCCAGGGTTAGAAATGTGCCATCTTGATGCAGCTTCCTGTTCCTGGCCCACGGTTCACAGACAGGAAGCAGACAGTCGGGATACATGGGGCCTTTTCAAGTTGGCAAACTGTGACTGATCGAGTGCAACAGGGGACAGTGCTGGGGCCTCAGCTGTTTACAATCTGACATAGACAAAGGGACAGAAAGTTATGTATCTAAATTTGCTGATGTTACAAAGAAGGACACAGAGTAGTTGCAAGGAGATAGTTTTTTTTCTAATTCATTCTTGAGATGTGGGTGTTGCTGGCTGGGCCAGCATTTGTTGCCCATCCCTAATTGCTCTTGAACTGAGTGGCTGGCTACGCCATTTCAGCGAGTGGCAGTTAAGGATCAACAACATCCCTGTGTGCATCTGGAGTCACATGTAGGCCAGACCAGGTAAGGATAGCAGATTTCCTTCCCTAAAGCGCATTAGTAAACCAGATGGGTTTTTCTGACAATTGGCAGTGGTTTCATGGTCATCATTAGGCTTTTAATTACAGATTTTTATTGAATTAAAATGTCACCATCGACCAGGGACCCCGGAGCAGTACCCTGGGTCTCTGGATTACTAATCCAGTGACAATACCACTGCACCAAGCCTCCCCTTAAGTGAGATTAAGTGAATAAGCAACAAGATGGCAGAAGGAGTACAATGTAGGGAAGTGTGACATTATTCCCCTTGACCGTAAGAATAGAAAAGCAGAATATCTCTTAAAAGGGACAAATGTTGTAAGTGTAGTTGTTCAGAGGGAACAGGGTGTACTCATAAAAGGAACACAGTTAGCATGCAGGTCCAGCAAGCAATAAGGAAAGGAAATTGAATGTTGGTTTTATCGTAAGGGAATTGGAATACAGAAATAAAGAAGACTTTCTACAATTGTATGGGTCTTTGGTGAGACCACATCTCGAATATTGTAGGCAGTTTTGGTCTCTGAACGTAAGGAAGGATTTACTTGCATTGGAGGCAGTACAGCGAAAGTTCACTAGATTGGTCCTTGAGATGAGAGAGTTGTCCCATGATGGGAAGTTGAGTAAATTGGGTCCATATTCTCTGGAGTTTAGAAGAATGACAAGTATTCTTATTGAAACATTCAAGGTCCCGAAGGTTCCCTGAGGTTGGAGAATCTAGAATGAGGGGCAGTTTCAGAAAGAGGCTGATCATTTAAGACTGAGATGTAGAAAATGTCTTCACTGGATGTGGTGGTGAATCTGTGAACTTCTCGACCCCAGAGGGTTGTTGATGCTCCATCGTTGAAAACATAAGGCTCGGGCAGATAGTTGGTCTCTCGGTATTAAGGGATATGGGAAGTGGGTGGGGAAAGTGGAGTTAAAACCCAAAGCCAATCACGATCATATTAAATGGCGGAGCAGGTGAGACAGGACGTTTAGTCTACTCCTTCTCCTATTTTTTATGTTCTTACAAGTAAATTCAGCCCTCTGGTGCAGCAGATAGAGTTATCAGAGTAAATGCAACAGAGATGGAGAAAATCGAAAGTATGGACATCTTGTAAAAGCAGCAGGAAAGAAACATACTTGAGATTTTTCAGAAACATTGGGCTTGTCCAACATGACCATGGAAAACACGTCGTCAGAGGTGGAGGGTAAAAGGAATCCAGGAAGGAAAGGAAAAGTCAGAGATGGATCATGTGACAATGAGAAATGGATGAAAATTGAAATGTCGGAAATAAAAGTGTCCAGATCAGAGAAACAGCAAAAAGCAACACTGCACTGCTGGTGTATATAATAGGATGTATCCCAACATAGGATGTAGCAGAAGAGGAAGTCAGGGAAGGGTTGACACAAAGAATGTTTCTACAGAAACCGCATAACACCTTTTATCTGGAGGAAACGAGTGGGGATCAAAGAGAAGTTGTTCAAGGTGAGAACAAATTAAGCCAGACAGACAAGGGTGTTGAATAGGGTTAATTGGACTATTGTTCAAGAAAGAACTTTGGAACATTGCCTGAGGCAAGATCCATTGTTAATCAATGTCATCATTAATTCAAGTCTAGAACTACAAAAGGTAATTCCAGTCCTTAATTAAACATCACAAAAACTGGCAAGGGCATATGGATGACTTTTCTTTTGTCAACTAATGATTTCCTCCTCTGGAAAAGTACTTAACTGGTGCAAAAGATAAAACAAATAGCAGAATGTCAACATCTAACAGCAGCTCTTATTAAAAACCTGTCACTCGAGGAGCTGGATTCACCCCCACCAGTTCATCCCGCAGATGCTACTGAAGACCTGACTCAGTTTCTTGGGTTATGGTTCGTTATCCATTTATGGAAGGCTTCTTAGGGGATATGTGAAAGACTGCCCCAAAGTCTCACAGGCTGGTTGAACAGTGGAGATGGGTGTGCATTTAGCAAGGTGGAAGAGTGATGAAACTATCATCAATTTTTGTAAAAAGCCATCTCATTCACTAATGTGCTTTGTCAAAGGAAATCTTCTGTTCATACCCAGTCTGGCCCACATATGACTCCAGACCCACAACAATGTGGTAGGCTCTTAGCTACCCTCTGAAGTGGCCTAGCAAATAATTCAGATCAAGGACAATTAGGGATGAGCAACAAATGCTGGCCTTGCCAACAACACTGACATCCCACAAAAGAAAAAAAAGAGTTGAAGACTGGGGTGATGCTGTATTCTCTTCGTAAATCCATCTTCAATGGAATTTCACACGAATACAGCTAAATCAGATAATCTGATAATGATAATAACACGTCACTTACTCTTTCCAACAGTCGGCTCCTCATACCAATACTTCACATCATGCTTTCTGTTGATATGGTATAGAGGAGCCTTTTTCACATAGCGAATTATTCGGCGATTCTTTTGCTCCATGCTGTCGTTCATAATGTGTGCGTGAAGTGCAGATTTTGATTTTGCCCACATTACATTGCTGCGTTCGTTGTTCCCTAAAGGGAGTTAGGAATTGGAAAATAGCAAATAAAGCAGGAAATTATTAAAGATAAATATCAGAATGTGTGCATTTATACAGGATGCTCAGATTTCATCCTCAAATGTGCTTGATCTGTTAACTCTAAAAGGTTAATCCAGAGGGAGTCTGGTGGAAAAACACAGCTTACTCCGTAAAATGATTAGAAAACAGAAACAAAATATTCGAGACAATTATATTTCAGGTTGTTTCCTGAAGGAAGCTGGATTGAAACATTGGTTAGCCCGTGGACAAGCAAGACACCAAAGTTCTATCTTCTTATTGTTGACCATGTTCCATATTCCATTCCATATTGCTGGACATGCATCCAGTAAGAGGAAATGGGATCATAGGCCAATATATTGCATTTGTGATGAATTCCTTCTTGCCAATTATGAAATCTAAAGATGATGATTGAGAGGGGAAGTTGGGTATTATTAGGCATAAGTATGAAAGTTGTTCTCATGTATACAGATAATGTTACTGAGGGGAGAATGTATCATTAATTAATAGCAGAGGGGCTCAGTGGAGGCGACCACTGAGGCATGGGGTAGAGAACCAATTAAAGGAAATATGCTAGCTTTACTAAGAGTGCGAATGCAATCACAGTTTCCACATAGATAAACTATGAAGGAGAATTTGAGGTTAGCCGTGTTGAAAGCTGCAGAGAATGAACAGACATGTTTTTGTTACAAGACCACGGGAATCCGTTGTCTGTTTCGCTAAAGTAATTCATAAAACTTCAAAATTTGTTTTTTCTTTACTGCTCTAGACATGTACAAGCTGATATTCAGCTCTTAGTTCAAACTTGATGAGTTGTCTATTAACCTGCACTCAAGAAGCTCAGTTATCTCTTGTGGGGACAATCCATTACACCCTGTTTAGAATTCAATGGAAATCATACTTCAAAATACTAGACTTCACAGCTGTATGCCAAAGACAACAGCAGTGATCTTATGTCATTGCACTGACATTTCTTGTCTGCTTTTTTCTTGTCTCCATTTCCTTGTTGCACAGTAGTCTTTGTACAAGTCTTTGTTCACACTCCAATACCAACAGAAAATTCACATTTTTGATCCAAAGCCCAAGCCTGAGCTAGAGATTTCAGTGTGGGAATGAGGATGTATTTTGGCCAGTTTTTCCTGAAACTACTCCGTTACTTTGAATTGAGACTCATTAACAAGTCAAAAGCTTCACCTGAGTTGTTTAGGTGGCACCCATTTCATTGTAGCACTTCAACTGTGTCACCCCCAAGCAGTGGTCATTTTGGTGATCAACGTAGTACTTTATAAGTGTCAACCCTGATATGAAGCATTTTATAAAGGCTAGAAGCAGATTCATACCAAAACTGAAAACATCTCCGAACAATGTTGCTCCTGCTAGCATTTCTTCAGTCCACTTTCAGGTCAATTCCAGTGTATATTAAAATTGTCAAGGAATTCTATTAAACCAATGGCTGTTTCTAATAAAGATAACATTGTGACAGGTTGAACTTGAATCAATGTCATAAAAGTAACAGTTTTTGATCAAGCATCAGTGGTTAATGAAGATAATAAGTATATTATTATGTGAAGTGGATTAATTTGTCAAAAATGCCTCAATAGTAACTCTAACTGGTGGTCTGATTTTGTTTCTTGCTTAATTTACAAATACAATCTTTACATTCAGCCCTTGAAAGCTATCAGGGCCAATTTATGCGTCCTCTGTATTGGCTGCCAGGCAGGAATAGTATGCCTGAAGTGTGATCTGACCAGGAGCACCTTAGTCTGCTGTATGCTTGGGTTCAAGTCGTTTACTGAGGTCAAATGCTCCCCTGGCACAGGTCCATACCCTGGCAGCACCTAGCACCTCAAAGTAGACAAGAGCTGAGAGGGTGTTGGCAGCAGAAATGGCCACTGGCATCAAAGCTTTCTATTGCCAAAAATTGGAATTAGAATGCCCACAGCACTGCCTCCTTGGCCTTGCAACAATAAAAAGGACTTGCTTTGAATCATGCTATTTTTGATATAATTTGAAGACACTTGAGTTACAATGGGTTTGGTTTCATATAAATACCTCTGGAAATCCATGTATATTTAAGGGAGTGTTGTGGCTGTCAAAATATAAGATTTTGTGCAAATGGAAAAGATGGTGATTTATTCCAGGGCATGAGAAAGCTGGAGAGAGTAAATGCCGTGATTAACTGATAGTGTCATTTGAGACATTGCCAAATGGCAAAGGTCCTTGAGCAGCTGGATCCTCTAGTTCCTACAACTTTTTAATGACCTCTCCCTCGTGATATTGTGTGTGGCCCCTTGCTCCAGCTTATCCACATGGGCTCCTCACTGAAGATCAAAGTTACGAAGCAATACAGCACACAGAATGATTCATGAAACTGTATCAGAGGATCTGTCAAAGCAATAGAATCAGTGACAACTCTTGAAGAACACATGCATCATATTAAATCTGTGCAGCCCTGCTCTCCGTGAATGGTGCTGCGAGATCATGAGCCATAGCTGTGTGGGATACTTCTGCTCTCTTACTATTCTGTCACCAACAAATAATGCAGTATTTTGTTCTTAATTTAGGATACGTTTTAAGTTCTGTGTTAAAAGAGGAATGCAAGATAAGAGAGGGAATTCTAAAGCTTAAAGACTGGGCAGCGGAAGACAGGGCCACCAATGGTAGGGTGATTAAAATCAAGGATGCACAAGAGGCTATGTTTGAAGGAATACAGAGATCTCTAAGGGTTGTGGGGCTATCTTACAGGTGGGAACAATTAACGTCCCTGGGAACCTTGCAGAGTATGAGCTCCCCATTAAGGGGCGGGGGACCCCTAAACAATGGATAGTTGTGTGGTAAATAAAGCCAGCCAGTTAGGCACCGACTAAGCAGACCCAGTTGGGATCAACCGTGTGAAATATATAATAATCATTATAAATAAACTAAGGGCGAGATTCTCCACTCCCGCGCCGGTTGGGAGAATCGCCTGGGCCGCCAAAATTTCCCGGGACGCCAGTCCGACGCCCTCCCGCGATTCTCCCAAGCGGCGGGAACGGCCCGGTCGAGTTCCGTGGGCCGCAGGCCGGAGAATCGCCGGAGACACCCAAAATGGTGATTCTCCGGCACCCCCGCTATTCTCAGGCCCGGATGGGCCGAGCGGCCAGGCCAAAACGGCGGGTTCCCCCCGGCGCCATCCATACCTGGTCGCTGCCATTGTGAACGGTGCGTGAACGCTGGGGGGGGGGGCGGCCTAGGGGGGGGGGGCGAGGGGGATCCTGCACCGAGGGGTACCTCAAATGTGGGGTGGCCCGCGATCGGTGCCCACCGATCGTCGGGCCGTCCTCTCTGAAGGATGACCTCCTTCCTTCCGCGGCCCCGCAAGATCCGTCCGCCATCTTCTTGCGGGGCGGACTTAGAGAGGACGGCAACCACGCATGCGCGGGTGACGCCAGTTATGCGGCGCCGGCCGCGTCATCTATGCGGCGCCGCCTTTACGCGGGCGACAAGGCCTGGCACGTGTAGATGACGCGGCCCCGATCCTAGCCCATTGTCAGGGCCTGAATCGGTCGGGATCGGGGCCGTTTCGCCCCGTCGTGAACCTCGACGGCGTTCACGATGGTGCGGCCACTTCGGCGCGGGAGTGGAGAATCCCGCCCTAAGTTTCTTTGAACTACTCAGTGTGAACTACTCCTTTGTGGTCTTATAAATAGTAGATTACAGAGATATCCGAGGGTTGTGGGGTGGAGGAGATTACAGACATCTCTGAGGGTGGTGGACTGGACGGGATTACAGAGATCCCGGAGTGTTGTCATGGTGGATGAGATTACTGAGATCACTGAGGATTGTGGGGGTGGAGGAGATTACAGAGATTTCTGAGGATTGTGGGGTGGAGGAGATTACAGAGATCTCTGAAGGTTGTGGGAGTGGAGGAGATCACACCGATCTCGGAGGGTTGTGGACTGGATTAGATTACCGAGATCTCTGAGGATTGTGGGGGTGGAGGAGATCACACCGATCTCGGAGGGTTGTGGTGGTGGATGGGATTACTGAGATCTCTGAGGATTGTGGGGGTGGAGGAGATTACAGAGGTTTCTGAAGGTTGTGGGGGTGGAGGAGATTACAGAGATCTCTGAGGGTTGTGCAGGTGGAGGTGATTTTAGAGATCTCTGAGGGTTGTGGAGGTGGAGGAGATTACAGAGATTTCTGAGGGTTGTGGGGTGGAAGAGATTACAGAGATCTCGGAGAATTGTGGGGGTGGAGGTGATTTAAGCGATTTGAGGGTTGTGGAGGTGGAGGAGATTACAGAGATCTCTGAGGGTTGTGGATGGAGGAGAATTAAGAGATCTCTGCGGGTTGTGGAGGTGGATGTGATTTTAGAGAGCTCTGAGGGTTGTGGATGTGGAGGAGATTACAGAGATCTCTGAAGGTTGTGGGTGGAGAAGATTTAAGAGATCTTTGAGGGTTGTGGGGGTGGAGGAGATTACAGAGATCTCTGAGGGTTGTGGGTGGAGGAGATTTAAGAGATCTTTGAGGGTTGTGGCGTTGGAGGAGATTACACAGATCTCTGAGGGTTGTGGAAGTGGAGGAAATTACAGAGATCTCTGAGAGGTGTGGGGGGTGGAGGAGATTACAGAGTTCTCTGAGAGTTGTGGGGGTGGAGTAGATTACAGAGAACTCTGAAGGTTGTGGGGTGGAGGGGATTTAAGAGATCTGAGGGTTGTGGGCTGGATGAGATTACAGAGATCGCGGAGGATTGTGGGGGTGGAGGTGATTTAAGAGATCTGAGGGTGGTGGAGGTGGAGGAGATTACAGAGATCTCTGATGGTCGCGGAGGTGGAGGGGATTACAGAGATCTCGGAGGGTTGTGGGGTTGGAGGAGATTACAGAGATCTCTGAGGGTTGTGGGAGTGGAGGAGATTACATAGCTCTTGGAGGGTTATGGAGGTGGAGGAAATTACAGAAATCTCGGAAGGTTATGGAGGTGGAGGAGATTACAGAGATCTCTGAGGGTTGTGGAGGTGGAGGAAATTACAGAGATCTCGGAAGGGTATGGAGGTGGAGGAGAGTACAGAGATCTCTGAGGGTTGTGGGGTGGAAGAGATTACAGAGATCTCTGAGATTTGTGGGGTGGAGGAGATTACAGAAATTTCTGAGAGTTGTGAGGTGGAGGAGATTACAGAGATCTCTGAGGGTTGTGGGGTGGAGGAGATTACAGAGATCTCTGAGAGTTGTGGGGTGGAGGAGATTACAGAGATCTCTGAGGGTTGTGGGCTGGAGGAGATTACCGAGATCTCTGAGGGTTGTGGGGTGGAGGAGATTACAGAGATCTCTGAGGGTTGTGGGCTGGAGGAGATTACCGAGATCTCTGAGGGTTGTGGGGTGGAGGAGATTACAGAGATCTCGGAGGGTTGTGGAGATGGAGGAGATTACCGAGATCTCGGAGGGTTGTGGAGGTGGAGGAGGTTACAGAGATCTCTGAGTGTTGTGGAGGTGGAGGGGATTACAGAGATCTTTGAGGGTTGTGGGGTGGAGGAGATTACAGAGATCTCTGAGGGTTGTGGGGTGGAGGAGATTACAGAGATCTCTGAGGGTTGTGGGCTGGAGGAGATTACAGAGATCTCGGAGGGTTGTGGGGTGGAGGAGATTACACAGATCTCTGAGGGTTGTGGAGGTGGAGGAGATAACATAGATCTCTGAGGGTTGTGGGGTGGAGGAGATTACAGAGACCACTGAGGGTTGTGGCCTGGAGGAGATTACAGAGATCTCGGAGGGAAGTGGGGGTGACGGAGATTACAGAGATCTCGGAAGGTTATGGAGTTGGAGGAGATTACAGAGATCTCTGAGGGTTGTGGGCTGGAGGAGATTACAGAGATCTCGGAGGGTTGTGGGGTGGAGGAGATTACAGAGATCTCGGAGGGTTGTGGGGTGGAGGAGATTACAGAGATCTCGGAGGGTTGTGGGGTGGAGGAGATTACAGAGATCTCTGAGGGCTGTGGGGTGGAGGAGATTACAGAATCTCTGAGGGTTGTGGGGTGGAGGAGATAACAGAGATCGCGGAGGGTTGTGGGGTGGAGGATATTACAGCGATCTCTGAGGGTTGTGGGCTGAAGGAGATTACAGAGATCTCGGAGGGTTGTGGGGTGGAGGAGATTACAGAGATCTCTGAGGGTTGTGGAGGTGGAGGAGATTACAGAGTTCTCTGAAGATTGTGGTGGAGTAGATTACCGAGATCTCTGAGGGTCGCGGGGTGGAAGAGATTACCGAGAACTCTGAGTGTTGTGGGGTGGAGGGGATTACAGAGATCTCTGAGGGTTGTGGGATGGAGGAGATTACATAGATCTTGGAGGGTTGTGGGGTGGAAGAGTTTACAGAGATCTCTGAGGGTTGTGGGGTGGAGGAGATTACAGAGATCTGGGAGGGTAGTGGGGGTGACGGAGATTACAGAGATCTCGGAGGGTTATGGAGGTGGAGGAAATTACAGAGATCTCGGAAGGTTATGGAGGTGGAGGAGATTACAGAGATCTCTGAGAGTTGTGGGGGTGGAGTAGATTACAGAGAACTCTGAAGGTTGTGGGGTGGAGGGGATTTAAGAGATCTGAGGGTTGTGGGCTGGATGAGATTACAGAGATCGCGGAGGATTGTGGGGGTGGAGGTGATTTAAGAGATCTGAGGGTGGTGGAGGTGGAGGAGATTACAGAGATCTCTGATGGTCGCGGAGGTGGAGGGGATTACAGAGATCTCGGAGGGTTGTGGGGTTGGAGGAGATTACAGAGATCTCTGAGGGTTGTGGGAGTGGAGGAGATTACATAGCTCTTGGAGGGTTATGGAGGTGGAGGAAATTACAGAAATCTCGGAAGGTTATGGAGGTGGAGGAGATTACAGAGATCTCTGAGGGTTGTGGAGGTGGAGGAAATTACAGAGATCTCGGAAGGGTATGGAGGTGGAGGAGAGTACAGAGATCTCTGAGGGTTGTGGGGTGGAAGAGATTACAGAGATCTCTGAGATTTGTGGGGTGGAGGAGATTACAGAAATTTCTGAGAGTTGTGAGGTGGAGGAGATTACAGAGATCTCTGAGGGTTGTGGGGTGGAGGAGATTACAGAGATCTCTGAGAGTTGTGGGGTGGAGGAGATTACAGAGATCTCTGAGGGTTGTGGGCTGGAGGAGATTACCGAGATCTCTGAGGGTTGTGGGGTGGAGGAGATTACAGAGATCTCTGAGGGTTGTGGGCTGGAGGAGATTACCGAGATCTCTGAGGGTTGTGGGGTGGAGGAGATTACAGAGATCTCGGAGGGTTGTGGAGATGGAGGAGATTACCGAGATCTCGGAGGGTTGTGGAGGTGGAGGAGGTTACAGAGATCTCTGAGTGTTGTGGAGGTGGAGGGGATTACAGAGATCTTTGAGGGTTGTGGGGTGGAGGAGATTACAGAGATCTCTGAGGGTTGTGGGGTGGAGGAGATTACAGAGATCTCTGAGGGTTGTGGGCTGGAGGAGATTACAGAGATCTCGGAGGGTTGTGGGGTGGAGGAGATTACACAGATCTCTGAGGGTTGTGGAGGTGGAGGAGATAACATAGATCTCTGAGGGTTGTGGGGTGGAGGAGATTACAGAGACCACTGAGGGTTGTGGCCTGGAGGTGTTTTCAGAGATCTCGGAGGGAAGTGGGGGTGACGGAGATTACAGAGATCTCGGAAGGTTATGGAGTTGGAGGAGATTACAGAGATCTCTGAGGGTTGTGGGCTGGAGGAGATTACAGAGATCTCGGAGGGTTGTGGGGTGGAGGAGATTACAGAGATCTCGGAGGGTTGTGGGGTGGAGGAGATTACAGAGATCTCGGAGGGTTGTGGGGTGGAGGAGATTACAGAGATCTCTGAGGGCTGTGGGGTGGAGGAGATTACAGAATCTCTGAGGGTTGTGGGGTGGAGGAGATAACAGAGATCGCGGAGGGTTGTGGGGTGGAGGATATTACAGCGATCTCTGAGGGTTGTGGGCTGAAGGAGATTACAGAGATCTCGGAGGGTTGTGGGGTGGAGGAGATTACAGAGATCTCTGAGGGTTGTGGAGGTGGAGGAGATTACAGAGTTCTCTGAAGATTGTGGTGGAGTAGATTACCGAGATCTCTGAGGGTCGCGGGGTGGAAGAGATTACCGAGAACTCTGAGTGTTGTGGGGTGGAGGGGATTACAGAGATCTCTGAGGGTTGTGGGATGGAGGAGATTACATAGATCTTGGAGGGTTGTGGGGTGGAAGAGTTTACAGAGATCTCTGAGGGTTGTGGGGTGGAGGAGATTACAGAGATCTGGGAGGGTAGTGGGGGTGACGGAGATTACAGAGATCTCGGAGGGTTATGGAGGTGGAGGAAATTACAGAGATCTCGGAAGGTTATGGAGGTGGAGGAGATTACAGAGATCTCTGAGGGTTGTGGGGTGGAGGAGATTACAGAGATCTCTGAGGGCTGTGGGGTGGAAGAGATTACCGAGATCTCTGAGTGTTGTGGGGTGGAAGAGATTACAGAGATCTTGGAGGGTTGTGGGGTGGAAGAGATTACCGAGATCTCTGAGTGTTGTGGGGTGGAAGAGATGACAGAGATCTCGGTGGGTTGTGGGGTGGAAGAGATTACCGAGATCTCTGAGTGTTGTGGGGTGGAGGGGAATACAGAGATCTCTGAGGGTTGTGGGGTGGAGGAGATTACAGAGATCTCGGAGGGTTGTGGGGTGGAAGAGATTACAGAGATCTCTGAGGGTTGTGTGGTGGAGGAGATTACAGAGATCTCGGAGGGTTGTGAGGTGGAGGGGATTACAGAGATCTCGGAGGGTTGTGGGGTGGAGGGGATTACAGAGATCTCGGAGGGTTGTGGGCTGGAGGAGATTACAGAAATTTCGGAGGGTTGTGGGGTGGAGGCACGTTACAGAGATCTCTGAGGGTTGTGGGGTGGAGGAGATTACAGAGATCTCTGAGTGTTGTGGGCTGGAGGAGAATACAGAGATCTCGGAGGGTTGTGGGGTGGAGGATATTACAGCGATCTCTGAGGGTTGTGGGCTGGAGGAGATTACAGAGATCTCGGATGGTTGTGGGGTGGAGGAGATTATAGAGATCTCTGAGGATTGTGGTGGAGTAGATTACCGAGATCTCTGAGGGTTGCGGAGCAGGAGGAGATTACAGAGATCTCTGAGGGTTGTGGGCTGGAGATGATTACAGAGATCTCTGAGGGTTGTGGGGTGGAAGAGATTACCGAGATCTCTGAGTGTTGTGGGGAGGAAGAGATGACAGAGATCTCGAAGGGTTGCGGGGTGGAAGAGATTACCGAGATCTCTGAGTGTTGTTGGGTGGAGGGGATTACAGAGATCTCTGAGGATTGTGGGATGGAGGAGATTACAGAGATCTTGGAGGGTTGTGGGGTGGAAGAGATTACAGAGATCTCTGAGGGTAATGGGGTGGAGGAGATTACAGAGATCTCGGAGGGTAGTGGGGGTGACGGAGATTACAGAGATCTCGGAGGGTTATGGACGTGGAGGAAATTACAGAGATCGCGGAATGTTATGGAGGTGGAGGAGATTACAGAGATCTCTGAGCGTTGTGGGGTGGAAGAGATTACCGAGATCTCTGAGGGTTGTGGGGTGGAGGAGATTACAGAGATCTCTGAGGGTTGTGGGGTGGAAGAGATTACCGAGATCTCTGAGTGTTGTGGGGTGGAAGAGATTACAGAGATCTCGGAGGGTTGTGGGGTGGAAGAGATTACCGAGATCTCTGAGTGTTGTGGGGTGGAGGGAATACAGAGATCTCGGAGGGTTGTGGGGTGGAAGAGATTACCGAGATCTCTGAGGGTTGTGGGGTGGAGGAGATTACAGAGATCTCGGAGGGTTGTGGGGTGGAAGAGATTACAGAGATCACTGAGGGTTGTGTGGTGGAGATTACAGTGATCTCTGAGGGTTGTGGGGTGGAGGAGATTACAGAGATCTCTGAGGGTTGTGGGCTGGAGGAGATTACAGAGATCTCAGAGGGTTGTGGGGTGGAGGGGATTACAGAGATCTCTGAGGGTTGTGGGCTGGAGGAGATTACAGAGATTGCGGAGGGTTGTGGGGTGGAGGAGATTACAGAGATCTCTGAGGGTTGTGGGCTGGAGGAGATTACAGAGATTTCGGAGGGTTGTGGGCTGGAGGAGATTACAGAGATCTCGGAGGGTTGTGGGGTGGAGATTACACAGATCTCTGAGGGTTGTGGGGTGGAGGAGATTACAGAGATCACTGAGGGTTGTGGCCTGGAGAAGATTACAGAGATCTCGGGGGGAAGTGGGGGTAACGGAGATTACAGAGATCTCTGAGGGTTGTGTGGTGGAGGAGATTACAGTGATCTCTGAGGGTTGTGGGCTTGAGGAGATTACAGAGATCTCTGAGGGTTGTGGGGTGGAAGAGATTACAGAGATCTCTGAGGGTTGTGGGGTGGAGGAGATTACAGAGATCTCAGAGGGTTGTGGGGTGGAGGAGATTACAGAGATCTCTGAGGGTTGTGGGGTGGAGGAGATTACAGAGATCTCTGAGGGTTGTGGGGTGGAGGAGATTACAGAATTTCTGAGGGTTGTGGGGTGGAGGAGATTACAGAGATCGCGGAGGGTTGTGGGCTGGAGGAGATTACAGAGATCTCGGAGGGTTGTGGGGTGGAGGAGATTACAGAGATCTCTGAGGGTTGTGGAGGTGGAGGATATTACAGAGATCTCTGAGGATTGTGGTGGAGTAGATTACCGAGATCTCTGAGGGTCGCGGAGCTGGAGGAGATTACAGAGATCTCTGAGGGTTGTGGGATGGAGGAGATTACAGAGATCTTGGAGGGTTGTGGGGTGGAGGAGATTACAGAGATCTCGGAGGGTAGTGGGGGTGACGGAGATTACAGAGATCTCGGAGGGTTATGGAGGTGGAGGATATTACAGAGATCTCTGAGGATTGTGGTGGAGTAGATTACCGAGATCTCTGAGGGTCGCGGAGCTGGAGGAGATTACAGAGATCTCTGAGTGTTGTGGGGTGGAAGAGATTACCGAGATCTCTGAGGGTTGTGGGGTGGAGGAGATTACAGAGATCTCTGAGGGTTGTGGGGTGGAGGAGATTACCGAGATCTCTGAGTGTTGTGGGGTGGAAGAGATTACCGAGATCTCTGAGGGTTGTGGGGTGGAGGAGATTACAGAGATCTCTGAGGGTTGTGGGCTGGAGGAGATTACAGAGATTGCGGAGGGTTGTGGGGTGGAGGAGATTACAGAGATCTCTGAGGGTTGTGGGCTGGAGGAGATTACAGAGATTTCGGAGGGTTGTGGGCTGGAGGAGATTACAGAGATCTCGGAGGGTTGTGGGGTGGAGATTACACAGATCTCTGAGGGTTGTGGGGTGGAGGAGATTACAGAGATCACTGAGGGTTGTGGCCTGGAGAAGATTACAGAGATCTCGGGGGGAAGTGGGGGTAACGGAGATTACAGAGATCTCTGAGGGTTGTGTGGTGGAGGAGATTACAGTGATCTCTGAGGGTTGTGGGCTTGAGGAGATTACAGAGATCTCTGAGGATTGTGGGGTGGAAGAGATTACAGAGATCTCTGAGGGTTGTGGGGTGGAGGGGATTACAGAGATCTCAGAGGGTTGTGGGGTGGAGGAGATTACAGAGATCTCTGAGGGTTGTGGGGTGGAGGAGATTACAGAGATCTCTGAGGGTTGTGGGGTGGAGGAGATTACAGAATTTCTGAGGGTTGTGGGGTGGAGGTGATTACAGAGATCGCGGAGGGTTGTGGGCTCGAGGAGATTACAGAGATCTCGGAGGGTTGTGGGGTGGAGGAGATTACAGAGATCTCTGAGGGTTGTGGAGGTGGAGGATATTACAGAGATCTCTGAGGATTGTGGTGGAGTAGATTACCGAGATCTCTGAGGGTCGCGGAGCTGGAGGAGATTACAGAGATCTCTGAGGGTTGTGGGATGGAGGAGATTACAGAGATCTTGGAGGGTTGTGGGGTGGAGGAGATTACAGAGATCTCGGAGGGTAGTGGGGGTGACGGAGATTACAGAGATCTCGGAGGGTTATGGAGGTGGAGGATATTACAGAGATCTCTGAGGATTGTGGTGGAGTAGATTACCGAGATCTCTGAGGGTCGCGGAGCTGGAGGAGATTACAGAGATCTCTGAGTGTTGTGGGGTGGAAGAGATTACCGAGATCTCTGAGGGTTGTGGGGTGGAGGAGATTACAGAGATCTCTGAGGGTTGTGGGGTGGAGGAGATTACAGAGATCTCTGAGGGTTGTGGGGTGGAGGAGATTACCGAGATCTCTGAGTGTTGTGGGGTGGAAGAGATTACAGAGATCTCGGAGGGTTGTGGGGTGGAAGAGATTACCGAGATCTCTGAGTGTTGGGGTGGAGGGGAATAGAGAGATCTCTGAGGGTTGTGGGGTGGAGGAGATTACAGAGATCTCTGAGGGTTGTGGGGTGGAGGAGATTACCGAGATCTCTGAGTGTTGTGGGGTGGAAGAGATTACAGAGATCTCGGAGGGTTGTGGGGTGGAAGAGATTACCGAGATCTCTGAGTGTTGGGGTGGAGGGGAATAGAGAGATCTCTGAGGGTTGTGGGGTGGAGGAGATTACTGAGATCTCTGAGTGTTGTGGGTTGGAGGGGATTACAGAGATCTCTGAGGGTTGTGGGGTGGAGGAGATTACAGAGATCTCGGAGGGTTGTGGGGTGGAAGAGATTACAGAGATCTCGGAGGGTTGTGGGGTGGAAGAGATTACAGAGATCTCTGAGGGTTGTGTGGTGGAGGAGATTACAGAGATCTCTGAGGGTTGTGGGGTGGAGGAGATTACAGAGATCTCTGAGGGCTGTGGGCTGGAGAAGATTACAGAGATCTCGGAGGGTTGTGGGGTGGAGGAGATTACAGAGATCTCGGAGGGTTGTGGGGTGGAGGAAATTACAGAGATCTCGGAGAGTTGTGGAAGTGGAGGCCGTTACAGAGATCTCTGAGGGTTGTGGCCTGGAAGAGATTACAGAGGGCTCAGGCTTTGGAGGGATTTGAAAACAAGTTCCAGACCAGTGATCAATGTAGGTCAGCGAACACACGGGGAGTGTTGGGTGAGTGGGATTGATGTGAGTTAGGATGCAGACAATAGGGTTTGAGAGGCAGGTGGTTGGGAGGTTGACATGGTTGTCAATTATGTGCATGTGAAAACTGACACTTTGTTTTCAGATGATGTCACTAACGGACAGCAAGTGGATAAGGAAAAGGAGAGGAAACAAAGGAGTGATCCTTGGGGGACACTTAAGGTAAATGCATGGGATGGGGAAACAAAGCAGGTGATACTCTGGCTTCAAGTGGATCGATTAGAATGGAATCAGTTGAGTGTGGTCTCACCCAGCAGGATGACAAAGGAGAGGCATTGGAGGAGGATCATATGAGGATCAACACTTTCAAAGACGGCCAACGGCTCGAGAAAGGTGGGAAGGGCTCATTTGCCAGTCACAGTCAACATAGGTTGTCATCTGTGACTTTGATAGCAGTGATTTTGGTTCAGTGACTGGTTCGAAACTTGATTGGTGGGATTCAAACATGAAGTTGTGGAACAGGTAGGGCAGGAGTTTAGAAAGTGACAGAGGACTTTGGAAAGGGCAGGAAGTTTGGAGCTGGGAGGCAAGTTGTAAAACAGGTTAAGCGTTGTTTTGAGGAGGTTGCGATGATAGCTGATTTGAAGGGGAGACTGACAGTACCTGATGAGAGAGGAACAAGTGTGTGTCAGAAAATTGGGATGATGATCATATAGCCCACATTATCTGTCATTTGTGCTCTTGTTTGGCAAGGCTTTCTTCCTGTAGTGCCGTTCTACTGAATTTGTCTCACAATAGGGAGTTCGCAATAAGTACAAGCCTTTAAGGACACTACCCTGGACATTATTACCTTTGAGTCATCTAAGAGTTAAATTTTCCTCAAATTGGAACATTAAAAAAAAACTTTCTGTCACTATCATACATTCTGCTCATTCGGCATTGTTTCCAGCTACATCCCTGGCCACTCACTCAGACTCAATCAGGTCATGTGAAACCTCTGCTCACAGCCCAGTATCAAATCCCACAGCCTCCCCAAAACTGTAACCAACTTTACATCACTCACCACTCCTGACTCTGCCTCACCCCCATCACAAGCAAAATATTTACCCACTGCTTTGTCACCTCTACACTCGGTTTCTACATATTCTTTACATCCTTCACTGTCCAATTTGTCCAATATTGAGTTTCTTCCACACCAAGTCCCTTATGTCTGTCACTTCAATTGTCACTGACCTATATTATCTCCCAGTCTCCCAGTGCTGTGAAATGAAAATGCTCATTATTTTCATTAAATCCATCTATGGCTTCACTCTAACCTGTCTCTGCAGTATCCTGCAACTTTCTTTTCCATTCTGGAGCATTACGTCCACTTACTCTGGACTTCTGTGCGTCCTTCCCAAGAACACAAGAAATATTAGCAGGAATTGACCACTTGGCCCATCGAGCCTGCCCCACCATTCAATATGATCGTGGTTGATCTCAGGCTTCAGCTCCATCATCCTGCCCTCTCTCCATGTCCCTTGATTCCCTGGGAGACCAAACCTCTATCCCAGCCTTCAAACATCGTTGCTGACAGAGCCTTTGAGTGCTTTGGCTTAACTTTTTACAATTCACTCGTTAAACCCCTTTATCTCTCTCAATCGTTATAAGACGATGAACATTTCAATGTATGAATTAAGAGCAGGTGTAGGCCATCAGGCACTTCGAGCCTGCCCCGCCATTCAATAGGATCATGACTGGTCTGATTGTAACCTCATTCCCACATTCCTGCTTAGCCCTGATAACCTTTGACTCACTTGTTCGTCAAGAATCTATTTACCCCACCTTAAAAAATGTTCCACGACCCTACCTCCAACCTGTTAAAATGCATTATTCAGCCACGTTTTCAATCTTTTCTCTTAACACTCCTCCCATTGCTCAGTGTCCATTTCTTTTTAAGCTTGCCTTTTTCAGAGGCACTATATAATTACAAGTTGTTATTGTGAGAAAAATGTCAACTGGGAAACAGTGAAACTGAAGTTCTCCCAAAGCTTAGTACTAGTCCAATCCTCGTGCAGTACTTGATCCTTTCTCTCTCTCAGACACACACACTTGCAATGTTTTGCAATGAGAATTTGTGTGTAACCTTCTCCCGAATTTTAGTAGAATGATCCTTTTCCAGAATTGTCGCCTGTTTGTGGTCCAGAGCAAGCCAGCACCTCATTGTAAACTGAATCCTTCTCACCAGAATTTACAAGTGTTGGTAGAAGTGAGAGGAATGAAGGATACTGTGTGAGCTTCTGGCTTGTTGTGACCATCAGGCTGATCGCAGGGTAATGTTAGTGAGCTTAGGGTGAGTATGGTGTAAGAATGTGGAAGACCAAGTGATGCTTTTGTTACGATATCCTGGGCGAGGGCATGGTGAATCCCAGCCTCACAGACCCCGGGAGTCCCAACATAAGTGAATTAACTAATAATTTGTGTTATCCAAAGGTCTTTAACCCTTGACTGCTGCAATGTGTTACAGGCACCAGATTTATAAGTAAAACATTAACAAACTGTTTATTAATAAAAAGAAAAGATGAACATATAAGGAAATAACAGAATAATGGTCTACCAGACTACCTAATCCCAAGATCCCATCCCATCTTCTACCCAAACACAAGACAGACACAAGGTAAGGGTTGGTGAGGAATAGAAAAACAGGGATTAAAGGATAGGTCTGAGATGAATCTTCACTACTGTGGTTGCAGCCTCTGGGAAATAGATTTATTCAAGAGGTTCAGGTTGGCACACTTCCATCCTTTGACCACCAGATGGTGTTTCATCTAAGAATTCCAGGTCGGTGTGATTGCATTCTTCAGCCACCAGATGGAGCTGGGTCCGAGAGTTCAGACCCGTGCAGTTCTTGTTGCCGGCCACCAGATGGTGTTGTACACAGGATTCCCAGGTCGTGCACTTCTGCCTTTCTACCACCAGATGGAGCTTTAATTTCCCTCTGAGAACAATGCAACTTTGATCCTAGAATTTAGAAATGTACTTGCCTAATTACTGTACAAGACTGGCGGTTTTATCACAAATGCTCCCACCTTAAGCTTCAATTTTTCAGCCCTTCCCAGCCCCTGACACAAACAGTTCAAAGGTTACTGACCTTTGGGAAAATGACTTGCACGTTTACATTCAAGATCCCTTTACCAGTTCTGATGGCTGTCTATGCCCATTTAAACAAGAAAATCTTCACAGATTTGGCTATAATGCCTCTTAAATCATCCAGCAGAGAGAGAAAAGAGGAGAGAGAGATTTCAGGGTCCTTACCCACTGGCCTTCCACACAGAACTAAACAAAAGAAAGCACTCTCCAGGAGACCCACCTTCTTTCATGAAGGTTTATGACTGGTTTCACCAACCGCCGGCAACGATAGGAGAAGACTGAAAATTCCACATACACTGATTGGCTGCTTGCCAAGTCTATCAAACAACATCACAGGTTCTGCCACAGAACCTAAAGGGGAAATTTTTGGACCAGCCCATCAGAGCAGGGGGGTTTTCCAGTGTCCAAAAACTACAATTTTTACAGAAATACTGGAAGGTGCAGTAACTTTGTAGCTCCTAACCCGAAGAATGTAGATCAGAACGGGCAAAAAGACAGGCATTAAAAGGGAACACAGGACAGACAGACAATATCCTAACACTACCAGAGAAGGAGCTGGAATATGCAATCCAGATGACCACATAAATGGTATCACGACTCACTGTGTACTGTAAAATGCAAGAATGCAGTGGTATATGCCATGCTGTCCTTGATAGTCAGTGGAAGAGGGGGTGACACTACTTGCCTGCTCAGTATTGGATCTGCTACCTGTTTGATGTATTTTATTATGAACCTGGACCAGGCTCCAAGAGTTGCTAGAATATTGGACAGAAACCCCAATATTTAATTTTAATTTTGTAAGACTGTGAGGAAAGGATACCTCGCTCCAGGAGTGATTTAACGTAAAATTGGAATATGGTATATCAATACAAACTTTATTACTAACATAGTATTAAAATATCTTTAAAGTCATACAAGAAAATAACTTACCATTACCCCATAACAATGTTAATCAATACAGTGACACAATAACCCTTAACTGCTATCTTTATTTCCACTCAAACAACAAAACCATCTCGGGTCCCAATCCACTTTTAAATACAGTGAGCACACTCAGGAATACTCGGTGTAAAGAGATGTCTTGGATACTTCACATTGAGAAAGAGAGATCTTTTGAGAATGCTTGAAAGGAAGAAACCTGACACCCTGTCAGAATAATGCAGAATCTCTGTTGTATTCTTCAGAAACCTTCTCAGCTTCCCTTCCAGCCAAAAACTAACTCTGAAAACCTCAACATCTGACTGCTTCAGCTTCAGACTCCTCCTATTAATTACATCATCTCATTAAGCTGAACACATTGTATCTAATTATCTACTCTCCAGGGAACCATCTTAATATAAATAAAAGTCCATTGTCCCAAATGTTTACGATGTTTTAATTGCACCTCTGGCTCCAAAAAGTCTGGCTGTCTTTCAAATCAGGATTTTAAAAACATGACTGCAGCAGTCGACCACACACATGCACTAACCCAGGCTTTTAACTCTTCATGCGCCAAATACATATAATACAATACATCTGAAAAGCCTACATTCATCACACTAGATGAATAGCACATTGCCTGATTATGTTATTATGACAGTCTGGAAGTAGGTAGAGATACAATAGTAGAGGGAGATTGACTGCCATTGGCCAGGCAATCCCAAGACAGGAGTGCTGCCATTCTGTCACTGTCTCTTTGTTGAGGTAATCGCTCTTGGCCATTGCAGTAGTGGTATCAGGACCAGCACATCCAACTGATCATTATGGTAGTTCAGCAGCTTGCCTTTCTAGTCTTTTGCATGTTTTTCATCCTCTTGTATGATATAACTTCAAAATGTGGCTATATGGTTGAATGTCTGGTGGGGAGGTGTCTCTTTAAGATATTCCTTTCCCAGATGGCCATTAACCCCTGTTTACACTCTATATAAATGATCTGCAGTGTTTGCAATCTATATAAATGATCTGTAAACAGAGACAGTGAGTAACATAGCAAAATTTGCAGGTGATATTAAAATAGGTGGGAAAGCAGGCAGTTAAGAGGAGATAAAGATTTTATGGATGGATATAGATAGACTAGGAGAATGGGTTAAAATTTGGCAGATGGAGTTTAATGCAGATAAGTGTGAGGTTATCCATTTTGGCCGAAAAAATAGAAAGGCAAATAATTATCTAAATGGAAAGCAGATTCAAAATGCGTCTTGGCAGAGGGATCTGGGTGTCTTTGTTTATGAATCGCAGAAAGTCGGTATGCAGTTACAGCATGTAATTAAAAAGGTAAATGGAATTTTAGCATTTATTGCAAAAGGATGGGAGTATAAAAGTAGAGAAATGTTGTTGCAATTGTACAGGGTGTTGGTGCGACCGCATCTGGAGTATTGTGTCCAGTTTTGGTCTCCTTATTTGAGGAAGGATGTGGTGGCATTGGAGATAGATCAGAGGAGGTTCACCAGATTAATTCTGGGGATGAAAGGGTTAACTTATGAGGAGAGTTGAAACAGTTTGGCCTTATACCCGGTGGAGGTTAGAAGGATGAGAGGAGATCAGATCGAGGTACATAAAATACTAAAAGGGATTGATAAAGTAAATGTAGACCAAACATTACCACTTGTGGAGCAATCTAGAACAAGAGGTCACAGGTATAGGTCGAGAGGCGGTAGATTTAGAACTGAGATGAAGAGGAACTACTTCTCACAGAGGGTGGTGAATTTGTGGAACTCTGGCCCCATAGTGTGGTGGAGTCTGAGCCATTAAAAGGAGGGCTGTTGTCGGCTGCAAAGAGACATAGATAGGATGCAGAGCTGGGCTGAGAAGTGGCAGATGGAGTTTAACCCTGAAAAGTGTGAGGTTGTCCATTTTGGAAGGACAAATATGAATGCGGAATACAGGGTTAACGGTAGAGTTCTTGGCAATGTGGAGGAGCAGAGAGATCTTGGGGTCTATGTTCATACATCTTTGAAAGTTGCCACTCAAGTGGATAGAGCTGTGAAGAAGGCCCATGGTGTGCTCGCGTTCATTAACAGAGGGATTGAATTTAAGAGCCGTGAGGTGATGATGCAGCTGTACAAAACTTTGGTAAGGCCACATTTGGAGTACTGTGTACAGCTCTGGTCGCCTCATTTTAGGAAAGATGTGGAAGCTTTGGAAAAGGTGCAAAGAAGATTTACCAGGATGTTGCCTGGAATGGAGAGTAGGTCTTACGAGGAAAGGTTGAGGGTGCTAGGCCTTTTCTCATTAGAACGGAGAAGGATGAGGGGCGACTTGATAGAGGTTTATAAGATGATCAGGGGAATAGATAGAGTAGACAGTCAGAGACTTTTTCCCCGGGTGGAACAAACCATTACAAGGGGACATAAATTTAAGGTGAAAGGTGGAAGATATAGGAGGGATATCAGATGTAGGTTCTTTACCCAGAGAGTAGTGGGGGCATGGAATGCACTGCCTGTGGAAGTAGTTGAGTCGGAAACATTAGGGACCTTCAAGCAGCTATTGGATAGGTACATGGATTACAGTAAAATGATAGTGTAGATTTATTTGTTCTCAAGGGCAGCACGGTAGCATTGTGGATAGCACAATTGCTTCACAGCTCCAGGGTCCTAGGTTCGATTCCGGCTTGGGTCACTGTCTGTGCGGAGTCTGCACGTCCTCCCCGTGTCTGCGTGGGTTTCCTCCGGGTGCTCCGGTTTCCTCCCACAGTCCAAAGATGTGCGGGTTAGGTGAATTGGCCAATGATAACTTGCCCTTAATGTCCAAATTGCCCTTGGTGTTGGGTGGAGGTGTTGGGTTTGGGTAGGGTGCCCTTTCCAAGAGCCGGTGCAGACTCAAAGGGCCGAATGGCCTCCTTCTGCACTGTAAATTCAATGATAATCTATGATTAATCTAGGACAAAGGTTCGGCACAACATCGTGGGCCGAAGGGCCTGTTCTGTGCTGTATTTTTCTATGTTCTATGTTCTATTAAATGGTTTCAAGAAAGAGATAGATATATTTCTGATAAAAATGGGCTAAAGGTGATGTGTTGGGTGTTCTGGATCACAAACAGGTCACCAACACTGGAAGTGGCGCAACGCTATTTTATTATAAGGTTAACTATATTAACATACTTGAACTGTGGGTAAATGCAATACCAGCTTTAACTGTTGACCCTTGCCTAGTCCTAGCCAGGTGATGCACTCAACACATGGTGAATGTCTGTGTTGCAGGCTGTGAGCTCTGTGCTCCGAGCTGGCTGCTACTAGAGTGAGCGGGAACTCTCCTGTCCCCTGTCTTTATAGTGTGTGTGCTCTCACTGGTGATTGGCTGCGGTGTTGTGTATGCTGATTGGTCCCACTGCATGTCCATCAGTGTGTGTGTCTGAACCATGATATACTGGTGTATGTTATGACAAAAGGGATATGGGGAACAAGTAGGAAGGTGGATTTAAGACCAGGAAGAGATCAGCCATGATCTGATTGAATGGCGGAGCAGGCTAGAGGGGCGGCATTTCTGCTCCTAATTCCTATGTTCCTGGTTTAAAGACAGGGACTGAATCTATGTGCACTGGAGAAAAATCATGGACTACCTCACTTTGCGCTATTTGCATCAAATTTCACCATTCAGTGAGTTTCTGGCACATTCTATGCAAAAATGCAATTGCACAGGGATTCCGGAAATTGAGAACTCGCCAATTTCACTCACATAGCTCCTGCCAGTGGAAGTTAAGTACGTCCTGCAAAAGCCAACAGAATAACCTGGTTGGTTTGCCATTGGCCATTAACCTGCCACACAGTTTGTTGGGTAATTGGCGGAATTTACATGAAAAATGTGGAAATTAAATAAACTTTACTCTACATTGCACATACCTGTGAGTTGTTGCCACCATATCATTTTAAAAGAGCTAAAAAACAAAATCAAGTACCTATGTTTTCAGACTTGACTTCTTTGCTGCTGCTGATGTATTTTTGAAGTCTCTCCCAACCCATCCGTGCGTGCTGCTTCCAATCTTGTTCCATATTTGTATCTAACTTAGGTTTATACCACAGGGCAGTTAGTCAGTTTGATTCAAACATTAAATTAACATTTCCCACCAATTGTTACACTCGGGTTACCTTCTCCAGTTTCCAGCTTTCAGATATTATCGAGATTGGGTACAAATTGGGTACAGATTAATGCACCTTCTATTCTGTTTAAAAGGTGCAGTTTAAAACTGTTGTTGCTTCCTGTCACCAGCTCTGTGTTCAGCTGTTGCCGGGTCAACAGCAGACGCACAAGCAGGTCAGAGGCTCAAAAAGCTGAGAATGCTCGCCCGTGCACTTGGTTATAAATGTGTTACCTTCAGAATTGCTATGAATGTTGGACCGATTCAGGGGGAGGGGGGTCCTTGCTGAAGTTGCTGTTTGTATCAGGATCTTTCTATAGACTGCAACACAATGAATTAAATCCTATAACAATGAACTTGGCTGAGAAAGTTAAAATTAAGGTAGGCAGTAGTACTGTCACTGGACTAGTAATTCAGAGCCCAGGGTTATGCTCTGGGAACCTGGATTTCAAATCCCAGCAGAGCAGATGGTCAAATTTGAATTCAATTTTTAAAAATCTAGAATAAGTCTATTTCTGTAAAAACACATCTGGTTCACAAATGTCCTTTAGGGAAGGGATTCTGCCATCCTTACCTGGTCTGGCCTACATGTGAGTCAGACCCACAGCATTGTGGTTAACTCTTAAAGTGCCTCCAAAATGGCCACAAGGGCAAATCGGATGGGCAATAAATGCTGGCCCAGCCAGTGAAGAATAATACAAAAAACAAGCAATGATGTCCATACCCAGAGCAAGGCTACCGATGAGTGAGAGGTAGGGCCTGAGAAAACTAAAACTTAGGAAGAAATCAGTGCCTGTGCTGTGCCATCTGCTAGAGAAATACCTCTAGTGGTTAGCACTGCTGCCTACGGCGCTGAGGACCCATGTTCGATCCCGGCCCGGGTCACTGTCTGTGTGGAGTTTGCTCATTCTCCCCGTGTCTGCGTGGGTTTCAACCCACAACCCAAAGATGAGCAGGGTAGGTGGATTGGCCATGCTAAATTGCCCCTTAATTGGAATAAATAATTGGGTACTCTACATTTATTTAAAAAAACAACAAAAAAAGGAATACCTCCAGTCAATCTGAACAGTATTGACCATATTGGTCACCAACAACCTCAATTTCTCCTTTTCAGCACTGGCGTCATCTGAAAGTTAGCTTGTTTCCTGTCAGTGGGTGCATCAAGGGTGTGAGTGATGCTTCACTTCAAAAGCCAAATAATTTCAATGTTTTTTTTAAAAGTCAATTTATTTTCTGTTTTGTTCCCCCACTGTGGCTGGGTCAAAATCCTGGAACTCCCTCCCTAACAGCACTGTGGGTGCACCTACACCACATGGACTGCAGCGGTTTAAGAAGGCAGCCCACCACCACCCTCTCAAGGGCAAATAGGGATAGGTAACAAAATCACTGGCCTAGCCAGCATGACACACCATAGAACCATAAACCACTACAGTGCAGATGGAGGCCACTTGGCCCATCAATTCTGCACTGGTCTGTACATGTCCTGTGGAAGAACAAAATAATTCACAACATATCAGTCTATTCTTCTTGATACAAGTTCACCAATTTAACAAATTTAATACCCGTTGCCTTGAAATATTTCAGGAAAGACCTGTTCTGACAAGTAAAGACTTTTTAATAAAAATATTTGAAAGTTTGCAAATGTTCATACTGGAAAACTTTAAACAAATATGCTAAAATTACATTTTTCCTGTAGCGGCATGTTAAGCAGGACAAACTAAGGTTTGTCTTTGGAGCCCTCATATAAATATCTATCAGTTGTCACTATTTTAATTGGGCCATCCTGACATTGAACACAACCAGTGAGAAACATTGCAGCAGTGCGCAAAACTCCTCAGCTGAACTTGCTGGTTCCACAGAAAAATGCATTACCACCCCAAAGCTGACCTGAATTCCACCCTTTCATCACATTGCAAGTTACAGAATTCTCCTCTGTTCCTGCTGACACCATGGACAAAACAATGAAGCAATTGAGAAGGACAGTGTAAATTTGAGCACCATGTTTAGTTCTTTTCATTATCTCAACATTTGAACAGGTAAATGGGAAGGACAACAAATAAAGCACTTAGCATGATCATAATTTCTTTAATTCTGTCACAATATGTAAGTTAAAAATCATGTTCATTCCCAATAAAGATGCCCTGGTTTATTTGATATAGAAGTGACATAAAATTCTTAAATTGCATTCAGGAGAACTTTTTTAGCAAGTACATATCCAGGTGATCCCGTATGCGATCCATAAATTTAATGATGTTAGCGGTTAGGTCTTGAACTCCCATGATACACTTGTCCTGCACTATGGCGCATACCCCACCCTTATGGGCCAGAAGATAGTCAGAGCATACTGGTTCTGCATGGCAAACAACCGCAGCTGAGACAATTCTTTAGTTATTGCCCCGAAGGCTCCCAAGGGTTCGTTTCCCAGGATGGTAAGGCCACAAATAAAATAATTCCTATTGCTAACCGCCAAGGAACCCTCCCCCACCTCCCAGTGTCAAGACGCTCAGAATTCCCCATCCGGCTGAGTGGCCCCAGTTGGGTGCGAGAACCTGAGGTTTTTTCCAGTTCTTGCAGAATTCAGCTGAGACTGCCCGGCGACTGATTGTGCAGCATCCACGCCGAGGGGCAGGGGACTGTGGTAGGGACTAGAGTCCCGATAGCAATTTGGCGGGGAAATGGGGGTGACAAAACATTGGTCGCTGTGCCATTAAAAAGTAGTATCCTTGCTCCGTGTACAGGCTAGCATCCGATATAACACCTCCTGTCCGTACAGGTGGGGAACAGACATGTTATATTCGTTTCCCCCTCTACCAGCAAACAGCCATACCCGTCACTGCTGAAACAATTCTCATATGACCGGGAGTCTCTATTGGGAGTGAAGTGGGTAGGTATGTACGCCCTGCACCATTGCAGCCTATCATCCTGTGAGTGGGAATTATCCTGAGGAAGGGGAAGGCAAATAGCCGGTGGTGCGGAATCCGGATCATAAGGAAGAATGACTTGCTCGAGCAGTGTCTCAGCACGCTGACAATGAACCACTGTTTGGGGAGTGCCCCAAAACGGTGAAACAGAAAATAACCTAGACACCGATGCAGGGTTCGGGTAGCAGACAACCCGTCCCTGGCCATACAAGCGGTAGTAGATCTGGTAGAAGAGATTCATACTACCCAGGTTTCCCTCATTCTGGGTCCTAAATTAATTAAGTATATCGCCTGATAATCTACGTTCTAGTTGTACTCCCCTTCTCACATGCTCCATCCTCTTTCTAGTCCCACTCTCTCTCTCACAACCTCTTCCTACCCTCTCCGTACGGTCTAACTTTACCTTTATGGCACCAATCTTAACACATCCAAAATCAAATTTACATGTACTCCAAAAACAAGGCAATGTCCATGTAATGTTCCCTTCCCATCGCCGTGACCGGTGCAATTGCTTCATGAGTCCTGCATTGTCCGTTAACCTGATGACCTTCCACGAGTCGCAGAATGTCACCTCGGCATAAGTGAAATGTCCGTGTAGTTTGGTTGGGGTTGCAGATGTAGATGATATTTCCCTTTTCCATTTCCGTCGCCGGTGTCACTCCAAGCGAGGCGAGGCCGAAGATTACACAGGCGGTTCGTAGTCACTCCATCATGCCCCACACCTGTAAAACAGCGCTGGGGAAGGGAGGCAGGTTAATCTGCCAAGAAAATTAGGCCCGTTATCAGAACTCAACTGAGCAGGTATGCCGTACCGGGGAATGATTTCCCGCCTCAGAACTTTAACCACAGTAGCAGCTTTATTATCGGTAGTCGAATACACCTCAACCCATCTGCTGAACACATCCACAATAACCAAAACATATTTATAACATTGACACCTTTCCAACTCAATGTAATCCATTTGGAGCGTCTCAAAGGGACCACTGGGCAACGGGGTTTGCCTCATACCACAATGGATACTTTTGCCGGTGTTATATTGCTGACAAATCAAACACCGATTACTGATACTCTGGGCCAGCCCTTGCATTTTAGGGTGCCACCAAGTGTCCAGCAACAAATCACTAGTCCCCCGAGCCCCACAATGAGTTGCAAAGTGTACACATTCGATGACCCATAAAGCCAGTGTCATGATATCCATATTAACATATCATGCTGCAATCACACACACACGCTGATGGACAGGTAGATGGACCAACCAACACACACACAACATCACAGCCAATCACCAGTGAAAGCACACGCACTATGAAACAGGGAACACCACAGTTCCCGTTCATTTTACCAGTAGATAGCTCAGAGCACAGAGCTCACAGCGTGCCACTCAGACATACACCATGTGCTGAGTGCCTCACTAAGTTAGTGCTAGGGCTGGGTCCACAGGTTAGCTGGTGAAGTACGAACCACAGCCAGAAGTTAATAGTTATTATTGTACAGAATAATAAAACAGAGTTGTACCATCTACAACTGTGTTGGTTCGTTTGTGTATCGGAACACCCAACACGACAGCCAGTACCTCAGCCATACAAGTCAGATGTGCTGGCATGGTCCATAAAGAAGAAACAGAATCATATGTACAACCTAACGGTTTCCACATTTGTTTATCACTCTCAGGAGCGTCCTCCTGTAACCTTATGACGTCTTGGATGGTTGGCATTGGCTTGTCAGAAGCAGACCTATTTATTGCAGATCGTTTAGTCTGACCTAACATTTTAGGCACCATCACTTGCTGAATTTGGGCAGCTGTCCGTGCTGCACAATCTGCTTGTTCATTACCAACGTCAACTGGGGTCTTACTGTTTGTATGGGCAGCGCATTTAATGACGGAAATCTGCATGGGCATAAGGAGGGTGGGATATTTCCGTGCCGGCCGAGGTAAGGAATCCCCTATTCTCCAGAGCTGTGGGTTGGCTGAAGTCGAGTGTTAATCGTTTCAGGGACCTCAAAATATTTTATGCAAGTGCCGTCTGGCATGACTTGAAGTGCGTACTCTGTTGGATCTGAATGATCCACTGCCCTCCTTACCATAGGCCCCAGATCCTTGGCATGGTACTGGTCGTGGACCTGACGTGTAATATGAGGGCCTACAGAAGCTGACTGTGGCCATAAATGTGGTGGTATTGTAACAAAATCGGCTGTACCTTCTTTTCCCGTGACTGTGGCTGTAATCTTGACTGGCCATTCGTTCCCAATTAACGGCCGGTTTTGTCCTCTAACTCCCGGTTCTGTCATAGGTCAGGGTAACGTGGTGCAGTGAATGTTCAATGTCTAACGTCCACCACTGGGGTGTGATAGAAATATAGCACTGTTGTCTCATCCTCCATGATTGAACCGTTACCCCTTCGTCTCCACACTCTAGTTGTAGCTGGAAGATACACAGTAAAACTCGGGCCAACAAGTTACAGTCCAATCCAGTAGTCACCACAAACTGATGATCTGTAGACTTATTCTCAGAAGTGACTGTCACAGGTTCAGAAATAGGATACTCACACGCCTGTCCTTGGGGCCCCGACAAATGCTGGGTGTGGTCGGATAGTGGTAGTCGAAGTTCTGATTGCACCGAAGACATGGCTGCTCCAGTGTCGATTACAAATGGGTAATGTTGATCTCCTATCTGCAGAGAGATAATAGGTTCCCTGTCCGATTGGAGAGTCCTTATTTCATAGAATTTACAGTGCAGAAGGAGGCCATTCGGCCCATCGAGTCTGCACCGGCTCTTTGAAAGAGCACCCTACCCAAGCCCACATCTCCATCCTATCCCCATAACCCAGTAACCCCACCCAACACTAAGAGCAATTTTGAACACTAAGGGCAATTTGTCATGGCCAATCCACCTAACCTGCACATCTTTGGACTGTGGGAGGAAACCCACGCACACACGGGAAAAACGTGCAGACTCCGCACAGACAGTGAACCAAGCCGGGAATCGAACCTGAGACCCTGGAGCTGTGAAGCAATTGTGCTAACCACCATGCTGCCCTATGACTAAATTAGCTAGTCAATCTTGTGTTGGGAAAGGGTTTGCCTGGGAGAAGTCGGTGTACCTCGTCTGTCCTCCCCTTGGTGGGTACCCCCTCCTTTTGGGTCAGGTAGTCTCCTTCTGCTGCCCGTCTTTTAAAGGGGCATTCCTGATGCCAGTGATCTGTATGGCCACAATTAAAACATGCATTGTTCCCTCTATATCTGCCACTGGTTGGGGTCTCAGATCATCCTTTTTCATTACATACTCAGTCTTAATCTTTGTAACTGAGCCTCCTTCCTGGCCTACACCCTCCTTCCAATAAAATCTGACTGCCCGGGCCATCTGGGAAGGGTCGTTCTCTGTCCAATTCATGTTATTACATTTCACGGCAGTAGCCACGGAAGGTGGTAGGCAATGCATTAACATAGCACAATATTAAGGGGAATTCTGACCATTTTGGTACAGCAAGTAGCCTGACTGCCCACGGTAGATTTCATTAAAACGTTCCAGAAATTCCTCTGGCTCTTCAGTCTTTTTAGGTTTGAGGTCTAAGATAGCAGAGATGTTTATGGGCTTTTGAAATGTGGCATTCAACGCATTCAGGATTTGTGCCCGTCTATCATCGTCCAAGGCATGGGCTTGCTGAAGTGCGGCGTGGCTAGCATAATTCAAGTGGTTGAGCTAACTGCGGTGCTCTGCTGGGGTTAAAAGCTGCTGGACTAGGGCCCAGAGGACCCTATAATCAGCTTGATAAACTGAGATGGTAGTTCTCAGATAGTCCACGAAAGCAGCAGGAGATTTCTTCCTGTCTGGGATTGCAGCCAGAATAGCCATCATCTCACTGGGTCTCCATGGGAAATAAATGTGTATTGTGGGCTGTGCTGCTGCTGTTGCAACATCAGGGTTGGGTATTTTCCTAATCGGCAACTGACTCAGAGTCTCACTAGTGGGCGCTTTAGCGGATTCCTCTGGCTCTTCAAAGACTTCGACATCCTTCCCTTCCACTAGGGGGAGCTCCAGCTCCTCAGAACCATTCCCATCCTCTTTCTTTGTTCTCTTACTTTTCTGTCCTACTATATCGGTCCTAAGGAATCTAGGTGGTATGCACAATTGTTTCTGGATAGGATCAGGCCCCTCTCTCTTTGTCCGAGATCAGGTCCTAGAGCTAATTGGGCTTGTGGAACAGAGCTCCCTTTCTCTAACAGACGGTTAAGGTGCAGAAATAGGGCCCAAACTATTAACCAAAGGGACTGGAGAGGCTGGCATGATTTGAATCTGGGGAGCAGTGACTGGATATAAATTATGATACCCTGGTGGTTCCGGAATTAGTGCAGACAATGCTACTGGTGCAGTCGGGACTCTAGCCAACATGGTCCAATTCTCTAGGTCATCATCTGCGTCTGTCAATGCAAGGCCAGCCATTGAACTACGTAGCTCATTTTTAAAACTCGAGTCCACTCTCTCTTTACTTGCGCATTTTTTGAATGCATACTCCTTTTTCAAGATCACCAGAGTTTTCTGGTTCCCCCCTTCACTAATTGGAATCCCCATTTTAAGGGCATTTTCTTGCCAACTTAATAACATGATCTTATCCCTCTCCTCTTGACAATATTGTCTCCATAATCCAATTAACTCTTTAGCTTTCATACTTTGGCTCTTTTAAAAAATTTATTTATCTGCCTATTTATAACCAATGGCAATTTTTGCTACTTGGCAAAGTTATTTACAAGGTTTTAACAGTGTTCTTTTAAAACTTAAAATGTTTGAAAATTCAAATTGAATTACTGCAAACTGCAAGCTTAGTTCTGATCTCGACTCAGAACTGAATTTATGATTTGCTTAACACAAACTTGTATAACTTTTACAACTTAATTAATTCTTCATTTTAACAATTTTTCTTTTAAGAAGTTTTTCTTACATTCACAAAAATGTTGGCTGCTATCAATGAGGGAGCAGTTAGCTGCGGTGATTTATACTGGAGCAAAGTCAACTGTCATATCCAGATTTACACTTTTTAAAATGGTGTCAGTGAGTTTCTTTAAGTTTCTATTAATTCACAAATAAAATGAAATAAACATTATTTCAAGTAATTCAACTTAAGATTCTGGCAATTTCAATCAATTGCTTGCTAAAATAATTAACTTTTATCAAGGAGGTGGAGAAATCCACTGGTTTCCTTTAATTAATTCAAAACGTAACTTTGCTGGAGTTTCACTGACTCGAAAGAAAGGTATCCGATTACACCACAGGCTGCTGCTGTTATCTCAAGGCTCGTGTGAGAAGCACTGTCTGTAGTCTTTAACTGTGGCTGCTGTTAACCCTTTGAGAGACTTATGCTTTAACTAACATGCAGCATCCAGTTCTATGGATGTTCTTTGTTTTGAAATTTATCCAAGCAATTCCCCATAATCTCTAACTAGTCCTCAAGACTGTGTTTCTCGCCACTACAGTCCAAGGATACAATTTTAGCTTAATCAACTATAGTTTTAAAAACACTCGTGGAACTAAACCATCTTTCCGATGTCCCATCAGTTCCACAATTAACCCAAAACTGAACGATCAATTATGATATCCCATCAGTTTAATTTTCTAATCCCCAGATTGACCTTTGATTTTGTCGAGACGATCTTTCCGTACCAACTGCGAGTGACCAGACCAATCAGACCATGAGAAGAGGGGAAAACCAATGTGGGTCAGTTTCCAGCTACACACATTATGGGCCCGTTTCCACTTTCCTTGTCCAACATCAGTCTAATTCTGATTTTGTGGCTGGCCGGTGACCGTCTGGAGAAATCCCGGATTTCGGCACCAAATGACAATATTAGTGTCTTTACCTGTCAGTCCGGCCTCAATAAAACTCGAGATGGATTTGTAGGCATAGTATTATTTATTTTTAACCAACTTGCAAGTCTGACTCGCTTCATAAAGACCCAGAACACAAGCTGCCTCCTGGGGTCTCCCGAACCGAGTGCTATTGGAGACAAAGGAATCTCTACAAATACATTCAAATGGCATCAAGTTTCACATACAAGATTCTCATAGGCCATCCTATACACCTCCTGACCTGGCCATATATCCTGATTGGCTCACTTCTCATTCCTTAACACTGGGTCTCTTGTTACCCAGCATCCTTTTCCCATCTTCCACCAGACACCCCTACTCCCTTCCTTGCCATGCTTTCTGAAATCCATTGTCTGTGAACTCACTACTATTAGACTGATCACATCCACACTACTGTAACTAATATTTGAACTAACTATTTTTTATCACATTCGTTTGTTCAATTCCTCAGTACCCCCATTCTACCCGGTCAAACGCCTTCTCAGCGTCCAATGCCACAACCACCTCTGTTTCCTTCCCCTCTGCCGGTGCCAGAACGACGTTCAATACCCTCCTAATGTTTAAAAAAAGCTACCTCCCTCTCACGAACCCCGTCTGATCCTCACCTATCACCTTCAGGAGGCACTCCTCCAGCCTACCCGCCTGTATCTTCGCCAATACTTTTGTATCCACATTCAGAAGTGATATGGGCCTATACGACCCACACTCCGTCGCCGTCGGATCCTTATCTTTTTTAGCAACAGGCAAATCGATGCCTGTCCCAAAGTTTGTGGCAACACCCCCTTCCCTATCACCTCTTCAAACATCCCCGCCATCAGGGGTGTCAGCTTATTCTTGAATTTTTTAATAATATTCCACCGGAAACCCATCCGGCCCTGCCACCTTCCCCGACTGCATCCTCCCAATCGCATCCTTTATCTCCTGCTCCACTATCGCTCCTTCAAAAACAACAATCCAACCCATACAATTCACTAAAATAGGATATAATTGTCGCAACACAGAATGCCAATCAACCCACCAATAACTTGAACTCTGTAGCAATGTGAAGAGAAGTAAATTACAATACACGTCAGTAAAAAGAAAGTTATAACATTTATACATTTTTCAGCTCCCCAATCACAGTCCACATTCTCTCTTCCAGCTCCGCTCCTCACGTCTGTCCCAAGCCTTCTGCCCTCACGAACGCCTCAGCCGCCTCCACTGTCTCGAAATAAAAGTCTTTGGCATCATACATGACCCAGCTTCGCTGGGTATACCAGACCAAATCGCACCCCTTTTTTGTACAGTGCCGCCTTCACTCGCCCGAATGCCGCTCGTCTTTTTGCCAACTCCACTGTCAGGTCCTGGTAGATCCGAACTCCAGCACCATCCCACTGCACCTCGCGCTTCTGCTTCGCCCAGCTTAACACCTTCTCCTTCATGCAGTACTTATGGAAGCAAATAATTACAGCTCTTGGTGGCTCATTCACTTTGGGCTTAGGCCTTAATGACCGATGAGCTCGGTCCAGCTCGTACCGGGAGGGGTTCTCACCCTCCTCCATAAACTCCGCCAATTTCTTAGCGAACTACTCTGTTGGCCTTGGGCCCTCTGTCCCTTTGAGCAAGCCCACAATTCTCTGATTGTGCCACCTCGAGCAGTTCTCCAAGTCCTCGAGCTTTGCTCGGAGTCCTCTGTTGACCTGCACCACTCTCCGCAGCTCGTCCCCCATCGAGGTGAGCTGGTCGCTGTGCTGCGACGCGGCCTCCTCCACTTCCTTCATCTTCTCGCCCTGCTCTCTCACCTCGGCCGATGTCTTTGCCACAGCTACCATCGCCAGGACGATTGCCTCCTCCACCAATTACTTCAATGTGACCGCCATCTCCTTCCTCAAAGCCTTCATGTGCCTCGCAAACTTCTTTTCCAGCTCCACCACCATGACCTCGGTCATCTTTTCCACTGGAAGTAGTGCGGCCCCACCATGCGGTCCGGCATCCGCCATCTTGTCAGCACTTTTGCTGGTCCTCTCATTCAACGGCGAACCTCCGTTTCCTCACTTCTTCGACGCTGCTTTTCACATCCTTTAACGACTTATTATTTTTCCTTTTTTTTCACCCTTCTTTCCTTCTTCAATCTTTTTTTTTATAGAAAAACAAAAAATTCTTCCTTCAAAAAAAGAAAAAAAACTTTCACCAAGTTTCTTTAAAACTTCTTTCTCTTCTTTTTTGTATTCCTCCAGAATTCCCCTGGGACTGGACTTCAGTCTTCTTACAACATTCTGGGCGGGAGCCACCCGATGTGGGACATCTCACCTACATCCCGCCCTGGCTTCGGGCCTCCCGCCTCGACCTCCGTTTGGCTCCACCCCCGCTGCTCTGACCTCCTCGCGCACTGGGCCCGACGCCTCAGCACCAGCCGCCCGACACCCGCGCGGGTTCCTCGCCGGTTTTCAACCCGCTTGATGCCCGGGACGGCTCCAAAGGCCGACAATAATCGGGGGGGGAGAGTGAAGAATAGGGGAGACCCCCGAAAGCGCTGCAAATAGTGGCCACCGGCGAGAGCTCCTCTCGATGCGGCTGACGCGCTCGCAATCGCCACCAGAAGTCCGCTGTTGCCTATGCTGACAGATTGCGGTCTGTTGATGAGGAAGTCAAGAATCCAGCTGCACATGGAGGGGTCAAGTCCAAGATTGCAGAGTTTGGTTATAAGTCTTGTTGGGATATAGGTGTTGAAGGCGGAGCTGTAGTCTATGAACAGCAGTCTCATGTAGGTGTCCTTGTTGTCGAGGTGTTCGAGTGTTGATTGTAGGGCCAGGGAAATAGCATCTGCTGTGGACCAGTATAAGTGATAGGCAAACTGCAATGGATCAAGACCGTCTGGGAGGCTTCAGTGATGATAACTGGAATGTTCAGTGAAGGTTCTAATACAGCGTGGAGAACCTTTAGCCTGGGGCCACATGCAGCCCATCTGGTTTCTGAGTGTGGGCCACAGGACATTTTGTTGACTGTTGCCCATGCACAGGGTTGTCAAATTCCACTGATTCCTGTCCACGCAGATTTTTGTCTTTGCTTAGATGTGTATTGGGCAAAGAGCATCACTGCTCTTTACAGAATTTGCAAAATAAACACTCTCAGTTTACTATCCAGGTGATTAGGATAAAAATCTGTCCCTACCCCCATCTCCCACCCCCACAGCTCCTCGCTAAATTTTAAAGTCATGGAGAAAGCAATTTTACACGTTTCTGAAGAATTTAAAGAAATTGCTCATTGGGAGGAGACATTGAGCTCGCATCAGTGGGGATTTTACAACTCAAAGTTGGAGATCAAAACTGAAGACAGCACTCTGGATGTAGCCTCCCCAAGGCCATATGGAATTTCAATATATCTTCTGTCACTTTAAAAAGGACACGGAGAGTCCAAACCGAGGAAAATAAAGAAACATAGTTTTATTTACTACACAGTATACACTGCCCAGTAGATCCCTACCGGGTTCCTGTTCTGGTCTTACTGGTTGACTTTTTAAACAAAGCTAAATAGAGATTCCCCGACCCAGCGGGAGAGCTCGTATTCCGAAATGACCACGGGGAAAATAATCATTCCCACCCTGTAGGCCTCGTGTGGGCTATTACAGGTACAACCCCATTTGATGTTATAACTGCATGGGAAGATCCCAGAATGGAACACTGGCTCAAGAAGCCACAACGTTTATTTTTTTAAATCAAATGTGGGCAACAGAGTCACAGGACTGTCAATTTTAACAAAAAATACATTTATTAAACATGGAAAAATTGGATTACAATACAATACTCCATTACTCCCTCCTTAGCTTAACAAAAACACACAGGGCAGTATTCTTGCCCCCCACCCCCACCCCGCCGGGTGGGAGAATTGGCGGGGCGCCGCGCAAATCGTGCCATGCCGCCCCGACACCCGCACGCGATTCTCTCATGCCGCCCAAAACCCAAAACCAGTGCAAATCACGCCGGGCCGCTCAGAGAATCGCCGCAAACAGCGAGCGGCGATTCTCCGGCCCGGATGGGCCGAGCGGCCGCACGTAAACGGCCTAGTCCCGCCGGTGCCGTCCACACCTGGTCGCTGCAGGCGGGTACTTGTCACGAAGGCTTGGGGGGTGGCCTGTGGTGGGGGGGAGGGGGGCTCCATTCCCGGGGGGAGGCCTCCGGAGTGGCCTGGCACGCGATCGGGACCAACCGATCAGCGGGCCGGCCTCTCTGTCGGCGGGCCTCCTTTCTTCCGCCGGCGAGCCTGGATCCATCTGCCATGTTTGTGTGGGGCGGCCTGGGAGAGGACGGCCACCGCGCATGCGCTAGTTGGCACCGGCCCAACTGCGCATGCACGGGACACAAGGTGCCGCGTCTTATACGCGGCGCCGGGTCTCTGACGCCGTGCTGAGGCCCTGCCTCCGTAAATCACGCAACACCCCTGCTAGCCCCACGGAGGGTGGAGAATAGGGGTCTGGGAATGGGCGGACGCCAGAGTAAAACATTCCAGTTTTTACTCCAGCATCGGCACTTAGACTCCCGTTGGGAGAATCCTGCCCATAGATTTAAAGATTAACACAGATGACAAAGTACATTTGAAGCTACACACAAAGTCCCTTTTTTAAGACACACAAATTGGCTCTGGTCAAAGAAACACTCCTCTCTGAATCCAAGTTAGTGTGTGGGGATTTCTCCTCAGAATTCCCCGCCCGCTGACCTTACCTTGTAATCAAGCTTTCTGATCGCGGTGTGCATTCCAAAATCCACGTTTTGCAAAAGACTCTTGTGTACAGAACCTCTGCTCCACTTCTAGCAGCGAATCTACTCCACCTTTTACACCAACCCCTTTTATGATTTATTTGCCTTGACTGCTCTTACCCACACACACAAATTTTGATATCTATCCACAGATTGCTCCACAATTATTTCAATTAATGTCTCACAAACTGTTGTAAGATGTCAGAAACCTTTGAGCAACTTCAGATTATTATGGGCCAGGGTTTAGAGAACACCAAGTATATCATGGAGTTCACCTGACCCACAATGTTTAATAGATTTTGATTATGGGGAGCACAAGGGCAAACTTTACAGGTGTGATGCAACAGAGATCTAAAGTATGTTTGAAGAAAAACAATGTTTATTCTATGAATCCAGATAACATTTTATAAACACACAGTAAACATCTTATCAACTACCAACACTGGTAAACCCAAAAATACAATACTCTACAGGAATCCCTAAATAACGTTCCCAACAACATCCATAAGTCAAAAACCCTTTTTAACAAAGACAATAGGTTTGCGTTCCTGACAGAAATAGGTATTACTTTGAAACCATCAAGTGATCTGGAGACATTCTTTAGTAGGCAAAGAGAGAGAGACAGCACCTCCTTGGTTTGAATACAGCTCCCCAACTGAAAACATAACTAAAATTCAGAGCCAAAAACAGCTTCCAGCTCAAAGTGAAAGTAAAAAGCAGAGCAGAGCCCAGCTCCACCCACACAATGACATCACTGCAGTCACTTGAGATGACAAACATTTCTTAAAGTGACATTCCCATGACACCTCCCCCAAGAAAAAATAAATAAACCATCAACTTTAAGATGGTTTCATTTTTCACCTTTTTACTTTCTTTTAAACAACGTTGACAGTAATTATACTTTTGTTTAACAAAACAAAACAGGCAAACATTTATAATAACATGGTCCATTTTAGTTCTTCTTCCTGCACCGAACCTGCTTCTCTCCATCACATTTGTGACAAAGCATCGGCTATCACGTTTTCTCGTCCTGCCACAGGTATTATTTTTAAATACATGTATTGTCTGTAACAATAAACTCCATCAAAACAATCTTGCATTGTTATTCTGGAATCGCTCCAAAAATGTTAATGGATTATGATCAGTATATATAGTTGTTATAGACAAATTGCTGGTAATATAAATTTGAAAATGTTGCAAAGCCAGCACCAAGCTCAAAGCCTCCTTCTCAATCGTTGAATACTTCTTCTGGTACGTATTTAATTTCTTTGAAAAATAACCAATAGGCCGCTCTAGTCCTTTGTCGTCTTCTTGTAAAAGCACCACACCTACGCCCACATCATCGCATCAACAGCCACTTTGAATGGTTTTGTGTAATTTGGGATGGCCAACACAGGTGCAGTTTTTAACACAGCCTTCAGACCATCAAATGTCTGTTGACACTCTGCCGTCTACTGAAATTTGCTGCGCTTCTTTAGCAATTCCGTCAGTGCAGCGATCACACTGCTAAAATTCAACACAAATTTCCGGTAAAATCCACTCATGCCAAGAAATCGCATTATTTCCCTTTGTGTCGAGGGTATTGGAAACTCCCCAGTAACTTTTGTTTTCACATCCATTCGACCCTGTCCAATTGTATGGCCAAGGAAAGTGACTTGGGCATTTCCAAATTCACTTTTCGCTAGGTTTACCACCAAACCCGCCTCCTGAAGTCGATCGAATAACTCCATCAGATGCTTTAGATGTTCTTTCCATGTCTGACTAAAAATTACCAGATCATCGATGTACACCGCACAATTGGGTAATCCTGAAACGACTTTGTTAGTTAACCGTTGAAATGTGGCTGGGGCGTTTTTCATGTCAAATGGCATAACTTTGAATTGGTATATACCATCTGGAGTCACAAATTAAAGTTAGGGTTAGCTGAAATCTCCTTTGTCCTTTCGGATAAAGGTACCTGCCAGTAACCTTTAAGTAAATCCAGTTTGGAAATAAAAGCTGATTGTCCCACATTCTCAATGCAATCCTCCAAACATGGGATAGGATAAGTGTCTGTTCTTGTAATTGCATTACCCTTTCTATAGTCCACACACAACCATCGGGTACCGTCTGGTTTAGGTACCATCACTATGGGTGAGCTCCATTGGCTGCAACCCACTTCGAATTATGCCATTTTTAAGCATACTTTCAATTTCCTAGTTCATCTGTGCCAATTTTAAAGGGTGAAGAGTATATGGATGTTGTTAATTGGAATAGCATTTCCCACATCTACGTAGCAATCCACAAACTTGCCCATGTGATAGCAATAACTCTTTCAGGTCAGTTCATTTTTCCTCTGGAAGTTAACTCAACAATTTATCCCAATTTTTAAGAACATCCTCGTTTTCCAATTTAATTTGAGGGATGTCAAATTCAAAGTCATCTGGATTTGGTTCTTCACTTTGAGTTAGAATCATTAAAACCTCCTCCGTTTGCTCTCCTTCCATTCAAAGTACCTTTTAAGCATATTCACATGACACACTCGGTCAGTATTCCTTCTATCTGGCGTTCTTACCACATAATTCACCTCACTTAATTTCCTTTCAATCTGATACAGTCCACAAAACCTTACTTTTAAAGGTTCACCTTTCACTGATAACAATACTAAAGCTTTATCTCCACTGGCAAAACTACAAACTTTTGCATTCTTGTCCGCTACCCCGTTTCATCACATGTTGTGCAACCTTTAAATGTTGTTTAGCCAATTCACCTGCTCTATTTAATCGTTCCCTGAAATTTGACACGTAATCCAATAATGTAATTTCCGATTTCTCACTCACCAATCTTTCCTGAATCAATTTAAGTGGTCTTCTTACCTCATGACCAAAAATTAGTTCAAAAGGACTAAATTTGGTTGACTCATTAGGTGCATCCGTAATTGCAAACAGTACGAATGGAATTCCATTATCCCAATCCTCTGGATAATCTTGACAATAAGCCCTAAATATTGTCTTTAATGTCTGATGCCACCTTTCTAATGCTCCCTGCGATTCTGGATGGTACGCAGTTGATTTAAATAGTTTTATTCCTAAGCTATCCATAACTTCTTTGAATAACCTTGAGGTAAAATTCGATCCTTGATCTGATTGTATTTCTGTGGGTCGTCCATATGTAGTAAAGAATTGAAGTAACTCCTCCACAATCTTTCTAGCTGTAATATTACGTACTGGAATGGCCTAGGAAACCTCGTAGACACATCCATTCTGGTCAAAAGATATTAATTCCCACTTTCGTTTTAGGAAGCGGTCCTACGCAATCAATTAAGATCCTTGTAAAAGGTTGCTCAAATGCTGGAATGGGTATTACGGGTGCTGGTTTTATCACTGCTTGAGGTTTCCCTCTCACTTGACATGTGTGACATGATCGACAAAATTTAACTATCTTGATGTAATCCAGGCCAATAAAAATGTTTTTGTATTTTAGCTTGAGTTTTCCTTACTCCCAAATGGCCTCCCACTGGTACCTCTTGAGCTACTCGCAACACCTCCTTTCTATACCTACCGGCAATACTACTTGATAAACTTCTGCCCACTTTTCATCCGCCTGCATATGTAAACGTCTTCATTTTCTCATCAAGACATCATTTTTACGGTAATAACATTCTGGTATACACTCAGATTCCCCGTCTGTGTGTGCTTTCTGATACATCCGTTTTATTTCTATATCTTTATGTTGTGACTCCGCCAATTTTCCTGAACTAAAAATATCCGCCTCATCCTCCACCTGTTCTTGTTCTTTTCCAACCATCTGATCAAAAATCATTTCTGATAATTGCACTTCAACTTCAACTTCACTCTTTGATTTCTCCTCTTGTCTTAACGTGTGACTTTGCGACCTTGTTACTGCACAATCCAGAAAAATCCCAGTATATTCGTCCTTCAACACTTCAGTTGTCTGATTTTCTACTGGCTTATCAATCACATTAGGCATCACTCCCACCTGCGATCCAACTATGTTATTACCCAAGATAAACTGTATTCCTGGACAAGATAATTTCTCTATTACTCCTACTACCACTTCACCAGTCTTCACTGGACGTTCCAATCTTACCTTATATAATGGAACACTACTCTTCTCACCCTCAATTCCACATATTACCACCTTTTCTAGCAATATTCATCCCAAACTACATAACTCCTCGGGCGGGATTCTCCGACCCCCCCACCGGGTCAGAGAATCGCCGGGAGGCGGCGTGAATCCCGTCCCCGCCGGCTGCCGGATTCTCCGGCGCCGGAGAATTGGCGGGGACGGGAATCGCAGCGCGCCGGTCAGCAGCCGCCGGCAGCGGCTCTCCCCCCCCGGTGATTCTCCGGCCCGCGATGGGCCAAAGTCCCGCCTGTTCTATGCAAGTCCCGCCGCCGTAAATTGGAGTCGATCCCTTACCGCCGGGACCTGGCGGCGCGGGCGGGCTCCTGGGACCACAGGCGGGCGCGGGGCAATCTGGCCCCGGGGGGTGCCCCCACGGTTGCCTGGCCCGTAATCGGGGCCCACCGATCCGCGGGCGGGCCTATGCCGTGGGGGCACTCTATTCCTCCGTGCCCACCGTGTAAGCCTCCGCGATGGCCGGCGCGAAGGTGAACCCACCCATGCGCTTGCGCGGGGATGACGTCAGCAGCCGCTGACGCTCCTGCGCATGCGCGGACCCGCGCCGCCTGGCAGAGTCCCTTCGGCCCCGGCTGGCACGGCGCCAAATGCCTTCCACTCCGTCCGGCGGGGCGCAGACCTCTCCGGCGCCAGCCTAGCCCCTGAAGATGCAGAGGATTCCGCACCTTTGGGGCGGCCCAACGCCGGAGTGGTTCACACCACTCCGTCCCGCTGGTACCCCCTGCCCCGCCGGGTACAGAGGAATACCGCCCTTGTCTGTTACCATCAAAGATTGATTAGCTCCCGTATCTCTTAAAATTGTGACTTCTTTACCTGCTCCTCCTGATACACATGAGTAAACTTTACGCACACAAGTAAATTCTTTCAAGAGATCTGGCACCTTCTGATCAATCACCTCTTGATCAGGCTGTACAATCTTTTGCACATCCTTCACTTCACTTGGGCTTTCCTTTACCACTTCAACAAACCCCACTGACATTTCCTGTTTTATCACATCAGCCTTCCCAGTGCTTTTCTTCAACCACCAACACGGTGACTTTACATGACCTAGAAGTGAAAACATTTGAAACTTTTCATTTTCTTCCACCGTCCCTGCTTTCTTTTTAAATCTGAGGTACACCCTCCTTATTATCTCCCATCAGATCACCTTTACCTTTACCACTTCAGTATTTCTCATGTCCCCAGTTTCTATCCCTCACAGTCTGAAACTGATGTCGGAAACCAAGCTTTGATTTATGAACTAATTCATAATCATCTGCAATTGCTGCTGCTAACCTCGCAGTGTTAACCCTCTGCTCTTCCACATGAATTCTCACTGCATCCGGAATTGAATTTTTAAACTCCTCCAAAAGTATAATTTCTCTGAGAGCTTCATACGCTTGGTCTATTTTCAAAGCCTTTATCCACCTATCAAAATTACTGTTTGATCCTTTCAAACTCCATGTATGTTTGACCAGGTTCTTTCCTTCAATTTCTAAACCCTTGTCTGTTGGCTTCAGGCACTGGTTCATATGCACCTAAGATGGATTTTTTCACCTCCTCATTCATCCCAGATTCCTCCTCCGGTAGTGATGCAAACACTTCACTATCCCTATCTACCAGCTTTGTTTGAATCAGTAATACCCACATGTCCTGTGGCCATTTCATTTGTTTAGCTACCTTCTCAAATGAAATGGAAAAAGCTTCTACCTCCTTCTCATCAAACCTTGACAATGCTTGGACATATTTAAATAGATCCCCACCAAGCTTTCGACTATGATGCTCTTTCTCTTTATCCTCATCAGTATCCTCAAACTGTACGTTTCTCTTTACCTCGGCCAATTTTAACTGACTGTCATGTTTCATGGCCATTTCTGAAGTTCAAATTCACTCTCTTTTTCCCTTTCCTCTCTCTCTTTTTCTTTTCCCTCTCTATCTCTTTTCTCCCTCTATCTGTTTCTCTCTCTTACTTTTTCCCTGATCTGTACCTCCCTTTCTCTTTCTTGTTGTTCTGCTCGGTCTATTCTTTCTCTTTCCCTCATTTCATATTCAAGCTGCTTTATTCTTTTTCATGTTCAAGTTGTTTAATCTGTAACTGAATTTTTGCCATTTCTAATGAGTCAGACTGTATCTCAGGCAATTTTAAATGCTCAGCTACTACCGTAAGTACCTCTTTTTTTCGTATGCTGTCAGGTAACAGTAACTGGAATGTTTTTGCCAAATCTAAAAGTATTTTTTAGTCTCTGTTCGTAAGGTACTGCGTGTGACCTTCTCCACCCCCAAAAACCTCCGAGCCTCTTAAAGAGCCATTGTCCAGAATACACTCCCTACTTAAACTGGAATACCAAACCTGAAAAGCAAACACAAATATGCTCACCCCTCACTGTCATTAAGTTCACTCAGCCAACCCAATCATGAAAGATAGACTTTTACCCCACGAGCCCCCAATTTATTATGGGCCAGGGTTTAGAGAACACCAAAGTGTATCATGAAGTTCACCTGACCCACAATTTTTAATAGATTTTGGTTATGGGGGGCACAAGGGCCCACGTTACAGGTGTGATGCAACAGAGATCGAAAGTATGTTTAAACAAAAACAATGTTTATTCTATGAATCCAGATAACATTTTATAAACACACAGTAAACATCTTATCAGCTACCAACACTGATAATCCCCACAGATACAATACTCTATAGGAAACCCTTAATAACTTTCCTAACAACATCCATTAGTCAAAAACCCTTTTAAACAAAGACAGTAGGTTTGCATTCCTTACAGTAACAGGTATTACTTTGAAATCTTCAAGTGATCTGGAGTCATTCTTTAGTAGGCAGAGAGAGAGAGAGAGAACGCCTCCTTGGTTTGAATGCAGCTCCCCAACTGAAAACATAACTAAAACTCAGCCCAAAACAGCTTCCAGATCAAAGTGAAAGTAAAAAGCAGAGCCCAGCTCCACCCACACAATGATATCACTTGAGAAGACAAACATTTCTTAAAGTGACATTCCCATGACAAGATATATTTTTTAACTTCTCACTAGCCAGCTGCTTTACAGTTTTGTGACTTGAAATGAACAGTATCATGTTCTGCTCCCAGTTCCTATTTCCTTTAACTTCAAGCTCCCTGGAATCTCCTCTTCGTTTCTCTAGTTTCCTGCAGTATTTGTCCTTTAGATTTCTGGCATTGGATTTCTTAACCATTGCTCCATTGTATGGTTTTTCTTCTTGCAAAGTTCTCTCTCTAACTGCCTATCAACTGCTGTAGCCACGATGAATGTGGGGAATCATCAACAGATCTCCCTGAGAGTTTTGTGGAGTATGAACATCCCTGTTGAGTATGTGCTTTTTACTTTCACTTTGATCTGGAAGCTGTTTTTGGCTGAGTTTTAGTTATGTTTTCAGTTGGGGAGCTGCATTCAAACCAAGGAGGTGTTCTCTCTCTCTCTCTGCCTACTAAAGAATGACTCCAGATCACTTGAAGATTTCAAAGTAATACCTATTACTGTAAGGAATGCAAACCTACTGTCTTTGTTAAAAAGGGTTTTTGACTAATGGATGTTGTTAGGAAAGTTATTAAGGGTTTCCTATAGAGTATTGTATCTGTGGGGATTATCAGTGTTGGTAGCTGATAAGATGTTTACTGTGTGTTTATAAAATGTTATCTGGATTCATAGAATAAACATTGTTTTTGTTTAAACATACTTTCGATCTCTGTTGCATCACACCTGTAACGTGGGCCCTTGTGCCCCCCCAAACCAAAATCTATTAAAAATTGTGGGTCAGGTGAACTTCATGATACACTTTGGTGTTCTCTAAACCCTGGCCCATAATAAATTGGGGGCTTGTCCAATGGGAGTCGTGCAACGAGAGTTTAAAACCACTGCTTCAACCGGTATTGGTTCCGGAGGAATGGTCTTGCAGGCTGTAAACAGTGGCTGAGACCTTTTCCGTTATATAAATAAAAGGGCAAGGTGTTGGAAGACTGGCCTTAGTGAGAGTACACAAGGAAAGCATTTTCCCCTTACATAGGTCTCTAGTTCCAAAGCAACTATATTTACTTTTCACACTACGGAGCTCTCTCTATCACACTAGAATCCCAGCTGGGACTGAAAACAGCCCCACACCTTTTTCCAGCCTGAATTTAAGAAAACAAAGGGAGTTTTAAGGGATTCATACTTGTATTGATAAACATTAGAAATAAGGTATAGTTCCAGGCACAGAAACATTAAATTAAACTTGCCTAAAACTATACCTTATTTCTAATGTTTATCAATACAAGTACGAATCCCTTAAAACTCCCTTTGTTTCTTAACATTTCCTTGGATTCATAAATCACTTGAGGAACATAGGAGTTAGGAGCAGAAGTTGGCAATTCAGCCCTTCGAGCCTGCTCCGCCATTCAATCAGATCATGGCTGATCTCTTCCTGGTCTCAAATCCATCTCCCTACCTGTTCCCTATATCCCTTTAACCCAGTTTTAAAATCAGAAATATATCTATATCCCTCTTGAAACCCTCTTGAAACCATTTAATGATTCGGATTCCACCGCACTATGTGGCAGCGAGTTCCACACATTCACCACCGTCTGCGAGAAGTAGTGCCTTCTCATCTCTCTTAGCTATAAATCCCACAACTGGTTTTCTACACCTTCAGGTTTTGAACCGATAGCTTTACAGGGCTATCTAACCAAGGCCCCTCCTCCATTGCTAAACCAAGCTGCCATTCAAGCATTGGTATATTCATGCTTGGAAAAAAAAATTAAGTTCCATGGCTTTATCCTTATTTGTGTTGAATTCCATCTGCTACCAGCTTGCTTAGCAATGTGGCCAGTCTAGGTCCCATTAGATTATCGCACATCGTTCACATTATAGGCGACTGCAACCAGTTTAGCACAACTGGAAGAGTTAGACATTTCAGGCAACATTCATCATGCCAAGGCATTTAGAATAATCATATTCAGACTCACACTATATTGTGTAATATTCAGATCATACATTATGTGTCATAGAATTTACAGTGCAGAACGAGGCCATTCGGCCCATCGAGTCTGCACCAGCTCTTGGAAAGAGCACACTACCCAAGCCCACAACTCCACCCTATCCCCACAACCCAACAACCCCATCTAACCTAAGGGAAATTTAGCATGGCCAATCCACCTAACTTGCACATCTTTGGACTGTGGGAGGAAACTGGAGCACACGGAGGAAACCCACACAGACACGAGGAGAATGTGCAGACTCCGCACAGTCAGTGACCCAAGCTGGAATCGAACCAGGGGCCCTAGCGCTGTGAATCCATAGTGCTAGCCACTATGCTACCATGCTGATAACACGTGCCCAGATCAGTTCTGTGGCCTTTTTGTTGTTCGTGGTGTATTTAAATGATTTGGAAGAAAATGTAGCTGGGCTGATTAGGATGTTCGCAGATGACGCAAAAATTGGTGGAGTTGTGGATAGTGAAGAGGATTGTTAGAGGATACAGCAGGATATAACTGGTTGGAATCTTGGGCAGAGAAACGATAGATGGAGTTTAATCCGGACAAGTGGGAGGTAATGCACTTTGGAAGGTCCAATGCATGTAGGAATTAAACAATGAATGGTAGAACTCTTGCGGGTACTTACAAGCAGAGAGATCTGGGCGTGCATGTCCACTGATCACTGAAAGTGGCAACGCATGTGGATAAGGTGGCCAAGAAGGCATACGGCATGCTGGCCTTCATCAGTTGGGGTGTTGAATATAAAAATTGGTAAGTCATGTTGCAGCTGTACAGGAGCTTAGTTCGGCCTCATTTGGAATACTGTGTACAATTCTGCTTGCCACACATCAGAAGGATGTGGATGCTTTGGCGAGGGTACAGAAATGATTTACTAGGATGTTGCATGGTATGGAGGGCATTAGCAATGAGGAGCGGTTAGATGAACTCGGTCTGTTGTCACTGGAACGACGGAGGTTGAGAGGCAACCTGATAGAGGTCTACAAGGTTATGAGTGGCATGGATAGAGTGGATAGTTAGATGCTCTTTCCTGGGGTAGGAGGGTCAAGTACTAGGGGACATAGGTTTAAAGTGGGTGGGGAAAAGTTTAGAACTGATGTGCGAGGCAAGTTTTTTACACAGGAGGTGGTAAATATATGGAACGTACTGCCTGGGGAAGTGGTGGGAGCAGATACGATAGCGGCATTTAAGGGGCAGCTAGACAAATACATGAATAGGGTGGGAATGGAAGGAAATGGACTCTGTAAGTGCAGACCATTTTCATTTAGGCAGGTAGCATGGTCAGTGCACGCTTGGAGGCCCGAAGGACCTGTTCTTGTGCTGTATTGTTTTTTGTTCTTTGGTCTTTGTCCAGGGGTGAGTTTATGAGTGGCTTGTGTTAAAACAGGAAATTACGCTGTGGTGGTATGTATTAGGGGTATTACGGTACCCTGTGATACCGAGAGGCTATTGGTGGATAGACGCTGGGTCCTGATTGGATCGACCGCCTACTGGCTCCACCCAGTAAGGCGGAGCATAAGAGCCCGGGTTCTCCCAGCAGCCACATTCTGTAACTGTGCTGCTGGGGAACAAGTCTGCGTAATAAAGCCATCGATTGACTCCATCTCTTCTCGTCTCGTGAGTGATTGATTGTGCTACAATTTATTACGCAGACTTTAAAGGACATGGAGCTCCGAATCATTCCGGAGTGTCTGCAAATCAGCCCCCACGCGGCAAACTCAGCGGCCACTTTTAAACACTGGCTAGCGTGTTTCGAAGGATACCTCCGAACGGCCACCTGCGTGACTACAGAAGACCAGAAAATGCATTCCAGGGTGAGCCCGGAAATCTACACTCTCATAGAGGACGCGGAGGATTTCCAGTCGGCACTCGCCATGCTGATGGGAATCTATGTTCGGACCGTCAACCAGGTCTACGCACGCCACCAGCTCGCGACGAGACGGCAGATCCCCGGGAAATCGCTGGACGAATTCTACAATGCACTGTTAATACTGGGGAGAAACTGCAACTGCCCATCGGTTTCGGCTAATGAACATACAGAACTACTAGTTCGGGATGCCTTCGTCGCAGGTAGGCTCCCGTCCCAAATTTGCCAGCGATTGCTGGAGAGAGATGCACTAGGCCTCAAGGAGGCACGGGCCCTCGCTGCCTCGCTTGATGTGGCGTCACAGAACCCCCGCGCCTTGGTCACCGTCGACCCCCGCCACGACCGACCCCCCGGCACCCCCCCCCCCCCACACAGGCCTGTGCTGCCAGGGCGCCAGCCCACCCGGGGGGGCCCCGCTGCTACTTTTGTGGGCAAACAAAACACCCCCGGCTGCGCTGCCCGGCCCGCTCAGACTCTGCAAAGGGTGCGGCAAAAAAGGGCACTTTGTAGCGGTGTGCCAGGCCCGGGGGGTCGCCGCAATCTACCGGGGAGAACTAGGACCTCAAACTCAACCCCCCCACCGATCCATGTGCGGCCAACGGGAGCCGCCATATCGGGTCCCGGACTGCATGTGGGAAGGATGGGCGCCGCCATTTTGGGTCCCGGACTCCATACACCCGCGCGGCTGCCCCTTGGGCACCGTGGACCTCTGCCACGACCGACCCCTCGGCACGCCCCGCCACGACCGAACCTCCGGCACCCCCCCCCCCCGCCCCCCCCAATGTTCCATGTGTGGCCAATAGGTGCCGGGATCTTGGGTCCCGGACTCCATGCGGGAGGGAGGGGCGCCGCCATCTTGGGTCCCGGACTCCATGCGGGAAGGATGGGTGCCGCCATTTTGTGCTCCCCGGCCACATGCGATCAATGGGCGGCGCCATCTTGTCCACCCCCGACCGCGTGCGACCCGTGGACGCCGCCATCTTGGCTGACGGCCAAGGACCCCGGAATGGACGACTTCACGGGGCCTGAAGAAAACACCCCGATGCAGCAACAGCGACTGGCTTCGGTGGCCTTGGACCAGTCGCGGCCCCGATCGCCCCAAACGGCAACAACGACGGTACTCGTCAACGGGTACGAGACGCCCTGCCTGATCGCCTCTGGGAGCACGGAGTGTTTTATACACCCCGATACGGCAAGACGCTGTTCTCTTTCGATCCACCCGAGTAATCAAAAAATTTTCCTGGCAGCAGGATCCCATTCCTGAGAAATCAAAGGGTTCTGCATCGCAAACCTCATGGTGCGGGTGCCGCGTGCGGTCCCCGGGCGCCGCCATCTTGTTCCGCGGACGCCATGTTGGAGGGATGGGCGCCGCCATTTTGTGCACCCCCAGCCATCTGCGACCAATGGGAGACGCCATCTTGGATGAACCCCCAGGACCCCAGCTCGGCTGACCACACACTGTCCGAACAGAACTCTCAACTGTTGCGATTAGCCTCGGTGACTTTGGATCAGTCTCAGCCTCGAACACTCTCAACTGCTACGACGACCGTATTCATCAACGGGCACGAGACGTCCTGCCTAATCGACTCTGGGAGCACGGAGAGCTTCATACTCCTCAACACGGTAAGGCGCTGTTCTCTCCTCATCCACCCCATTAATCAAAAAATCTCACTGTCCTCCGGTTCCCACTCAGTGGAGATAAAGGGGTTTTGTGCAGCAAACCTCACAGTCCAGGGAAGGGAGTTCAAAAACTTCCGTCTCTACGTCCTCCCCCACCTCTGCGCGGCTACACCCCTGGGTTTAGACTTCCAGTGTAACCTTCAAAGTCTGACCTTCCAATTCGGCGGCCCTATACCCCCGCTTACTGTCTGCGGCCTCGCGACAGGGTCGACCCGCCTTCCCTGTTTGCGAATCTCACCCCGGATTGCAAACCCGCTGCCACCAGGAACAGACGCTTCAGTGCCCAGGACCGGACCTTTATTAGGTCAGAGGTCCAAAGGCTACTGAGGGAAGGGGTCATTGAAGCCAGTAACAGCCCCTGGAGAGCTCAAGTAGTGGTGGTAAAGACCGGGGAGAAGCAAAGGATGGTCATCGACTACAGTCAGACCATCAACAGGTTTATGCAGCTGGATGCGTACCCTCTCCCCCGCATATCCGCCCTGGTAAACAGGATCGCGCATTATAAGGTCTTCTCCACGGTGGATCTCAAGTCCACCTACCACCAGCTCCCCATCCATACTAGTGACCGCAAATACACTGCCTTCGTGGCAGATGGGCGGCTCTATCACTTCTTAAGGGTTCCCTTCGGTGTCACCAACAGGGTCTCAGTCTTCCAGCGCGAGATGGACCGAATGGTTGACCGGTACGGGTTACGGGCAACATTCCCGTATCTCGATAATGTCACCATCTGCGGCCACGACCAGCAGGACCATGACACCAACCTCCGAAAATTCCTCTAGACCGCAAAAGTCCTTAACCTTACATACAACAAGGATAAATACGTATTTAGCCCGACCATCTAGCCATCCTCGGCTATGTAGTGCGAAATGGAGTTATAGGCCCCGACCCTGAACGCATGCGCCCATTTATGGAGTTCCCCCTCCCTCACTGCTCCAAGGCCCTGAAACGCTGCCTAGGTTTTTTAGCTACTACGCTCAGTGGGTCCCCAACTATGCGGACAAGGCCCGTCCCCTGATCCAATCCACAGTCTTTCCCCTGTCGATAGAGGCCCGCCAGGCCTTCAGCCGCATCAAAGCAGACATTGCAAAGGCCATGATGCACGCCATTGACGAGTCCCTCCCCTTCCAGGTTCAGAGCGATGCGTCCGACGTAGCTCTGGTGGCAACCCTCAACCAAGCGGGCAGACCCGTGACCTTCTTCTCCCGTACCCTCCATGCTTCCGAAATCCGCCACTCCTCAGTCGAAAAGGAGACACAGGTCATAGTAGAAGCTGTGCGACATTGGCGGCATTACCTGGCCGGCAGGAGATTCACTCACGGTCGGTGGCTTTCATATTTGATAATGCACAACGGGGCAAGATAAAAAAACGACAAGATCTTGCGGTGGAGGATCAAACTCTCCACCTACAACTACGAGATCTTGTATCGTCCCGGGAAGCTAAACGAGCCTCCTGACGCCCTGTCCCGCGGCACATGTGCCACCGCACAGGTGGACCGCCTCCGAGCCCTCCACGAGGGCCTCTGCCACCGGGAGTCACTCGCCATTTCCATTTCGTCAAGACCCGCAACCTGCCCTACTCCATCGAGGAGGTCAGAACCGTCACCAGGGACTGCCAAATCTGCGCGGAGTGCAAACCGCACTTCTACCGGCCAGAGAAAGCGCACCTGATAAAGGCTTCCCGTCCCTTTGAACGCCTCAGCATGGACTTCAAATGCCCCCTCCACTCCACCGACCGCAACTCGTATTTCCTTGACGTGATTGGCGAGTATTCCCGGTTCACATTCGCCATCCCCTGCCCCGACATGACTGCAACCACCGTCATCAAGGCCCTCCATAGCATCTTTGCACTGTTCGGGTTCCCCGCTTACATACACAGTGATAGGGGGTCCTCCTTTACGAGCTACGAACTGCGTCAATTCCTGCTCAGCAAGGGCATCGCCTCGAGCAGGACGACTAGTTACAATCCCCGCGGTAACGGACAGGTAGAGAGGGAGAACGGAACGGTCTGGAAGACCGTCCTACTGGCCCTATGGTCCACTGGCAGGAAGTCCACCCGGATGCCCTCCACTCCATCCGGTCACTGCTTTGTACGACCACCAATCAGACACCTCATGAACGTCACCTTGTCTTCCCTAGGAAGTCCTCCTCTGGGACCTCGCTCCCGACCTGGCTGGCAGAACCCGGACCCATCCTGCTCCGAAAACACGTGCAGGCGCACAAGTCGGACCCGTTGGTCGAGAGGGTCCAGCTGCTCGCTGCTAACCCCCAGTATGCCTCCGTGGCGTACCCTGACGGCCGATAAGATAGTCTCCCTACGGGACCTGGCGCCCGCCGGAACCCCACACACATTCCAGCCACCAGTCCCACCCTCCCCTCCACCGCAGCACCTTACAGGAGGATCGGTCCTGCCGCCGCCCCCGTCTAGGCCTCCCCACCCACCGATGCCCCCCGCAAGCGCTCCCTTCCCAGGTCAGCCGTTTTCCCCAACAGCGCCGTCTAGGGGTGACGAAGCTGCCATGGAGATCAAAGCCACGCTCCCGGAGTCACAGACGCCCGAGCCTCCACCGGAGTCACCACCGAAGCTCCGACAATCACTGAGGACGACCAGGGCCCCCGATCGACTGATTGCTTCATTTTAACTGTAATCTGTAAATATAATCAAATGTACATAGCTACCAGACTTGTAAATAGTTACTAAACACTGTACGGAGGTATTACGGTACCTCCATAACTAATTATACCATGTTGTTATGTTTTGTAGTTTCTGGCGACCACCCCCGCCGGACTCTTTTTTAACAGGGGGTGAATGTGGTATTATAGGTATTACGGTACCTGATAGGCTAAAGCACCATTGGTGGAAACTGTATGCTTTCTATTGGTTAGAGTGTATGATAGCTCCACCCTGATAGGCGGGGTATAAGAACCCGTGCCGCCCCAGCAGCCCCAATTCTGTACCTGAGCGCTGGGGGAAACATCTAGCTTATTAAAGCCTTCAGTGGGACTACAACCTCGCTTTAGTGGTCATTGATCGTGCATCAAAGGGCAAGTGCTGTAAAGCAAATGCTGGAAGTCATTCAACAAATCAGAAAGAGTGAAGAATTGCTGACTGTAGGAGAGGCTGAATTAGGCTGGTATAGATGGCTGATGTTCTAGAGGTGGAGGAAGTAGACAAGACCTGCATCCTCAGGGTCAGGAGACTCCACACACAAGTGAGAAGTGTAATGTTCTCTGTATGCACTGATGGCGAGGTCTTTGTAGTTGAAGTGTAGTTGAAGTGATCAGTGAACGGCTTTGTAAATTAACAAAACTGTTTATTAATTAATTAAAACACTAAAGGGGTTCTATGATGTCTACTAAGATTACAGTTGGATATGACGGCTAAATACAAACAACTCTGATTAACAATTATTAATTACTGTTGACTCAGGAGCTGCTCAATGTGTGACTGCAGTCTGTGCTTGCTGTCCAGCTTCTCTCTCTGTGCTGTCCAGGAGAATATGTCTCGCACATGTGAGTGTCTTCCAGTGACCTTCTCTTGTAACTACGCCACCTGTGGTCAGATGCTAGACTGCGTCCTGTCTCACCATGTGGCCATCGTCCTTCTCCTGTCGTCACGCCACCTGTGGTCAGATGCTAGAACACTAATCTATACATACAGGCACTAGTGCTTACATACGGTTTGGTTATTATATTAAATACATAGATGGTAGTTCACATATCCCCACAAGAAGTCAGTGGGAACAGAGGGGCATGGGGATCAATGCTACAGACCAGGCTGCAATGTCACAAGAAGTTCAATGACCTTACATCAAAGGTCAAGGTCAGTGAATGCATCTTCGAATTCTCTACCAACTGCACCACTAGCCTCAGAAACTGCTCAAAGACAATTTGTTTTGAAGAAAGTTGATCAACGATCTTTCTTCCAAAGGACAATCCCATAGTGGAACAAGCTGACAAAGGAAATAGTCACAGTCCCAACAGTAGAAATCGTCATGGCCCATCTTTAGATTATTTCCATTTTTAAGCTTTCATTATCGGGATGACCACCTCAGCAGATCATGCCTGCTTTAACTTGCGTTACCCAGATAAATATAGGTGGAATACAGCTATTAGTCTGTGATGCTGACACAACTAAAGCAAAAGCAGATGAGGAAAGATGCAACTGCATATTCAAAACCCCAAGGAGGAGATGGAAAGAGCCATCAGCAAAGCCATGGCTGAACCATTGAAAATGAAGATACCCTCCTACCATAACTTCATATCCCACTTCTTTAGGATTGTTCTCCTTGGAGTGAGGAAGGCTGAGGCGATTTGATGGAGCTGTTCGAAATCATGAGGGGTCTGGACAGAGTAGTTAGGGAGAAACTGAACGTGCTTGTAAAAGGATCAAGAACGAGAGGGCACAGATTTAAGGTGATTTGCAAAAGAAGCGAATGTGAAGACAGAAAAATCTTTTTCACACAGCGAGTGATTTGGGTCTGGAATGCACTCCTTGGAAGTGTAGTGGAGGCAGGTTCAATCAAAGCATCCACGAGGGCATTAGATAATTCTTTGAATAGAAACAAAGGGTACGGGGACAAGGCAGTGAATGGCACTAAATCTTAAAGCTCATTTGGCGAGCCAGCACAGACACGATGGACCAAATGCACCGTTACAATTCTGTAATTCTGCTAAATTTGTTTATTTTCACCTAAAAAGCAAAAATTGCTTGAAAGAGCTAAATTTAATAAGCATGTCCACCAGCTGTGAGAAATTGTTGTCTCATTCATTAATGATCTATACAGGATGGCTGATGGCTGCAGAATGGAGACCTTAGTGTTGGGTGGGGTTGCTGGGTTATGGGGATTGGGCGAAAGTATTGACCTTGGGTAGGGTGCTCTTTCCAAGAGCCAGTGCAGACTCGACGGGCCGAATGGCCTCCTTCTGCACTGTAAATTCTATGATAATCTATGATAAAATCTGAATTTATCAGAGATAGAATGGTTGTCGGGGGTGTGGATTGTGCACTTTCAGACATGCTGCATGCAAAGGAAGATCTAACCATCAAGAAATCTATCCAGATTGTTAGGCAGTCTGTACTCCACGAGCAGCACATTTGCAAAAGAAGCAAATGTGATGTGCAGTAAGAAGTCTTACACCACCAAGTTAAAGTCAAACAGATTTATTTGGAATCACCGGCTTTCATTGCGTAGCTCCTTCATCAGGTGAGTGAAGAGGTAGGTTACACAAACACATATATAGACGAAGCCAATGATGCAAGATGTGATGTGAGAAGAGGAGAAAGTAAATCACACCGTCCACTTAATTAACCAGAAACAGGGACACTCCAGGCCAAGGGAAGCAATCACAACCATGCCAGTTTTGTGGAGCAAAGCACCCCCACAGGCAAGATCACTGTTCTACAATTTCAGCCCAATGCTTTCAATGCAACAGGATTGGACACTTCAGCAAACTGCAAGGCCAAAACATCTAAATGCACAGAATGCACCTAAATATGATTCATGAGATCAAGACTGGAAGAGGACACACTGCCATGCTTCTTGGGTGAGGTAAACGATCCTGGTTTTTCATATTGGAATGTGGATATTTCATTTAATGGGCATCTCACAAACTTTAAATTGGACACGGGTGCCAGTGTTAGTGTTACAGACCTATTGGACAAAGTTTGATCACATGACTTTCCCGCACACTCAGGCCATTGGTCAGCCAACATATGCATCCTATTGTGACGCACTGCCTTCTTACGCCAATTGGAATGCAAAATAACTCATTACCCAATTCAAAGTTGCATGACTGTCAGCCAAGCTGCCCCTCTGATACACCATCAATAATAGGCGATGAGTGATCAACGTAACTGAGGCTTTAATACACTAAACAGCAAGCCTCCTGTCTCTGGACCCGAACTGGGTCCGGAGGCGGAGACTTGCCACTTTTATACAGAAGCCTGAGGGGAGGAGCCACAGGCGGAGCCAGTCTGGACAAGCCCAGGCATGTACAATCCAGCACAGTGAATATAAGACAATAACGTGGTTTACCACATTCACCTCCTATTTAAAAAAGTCCGGCGGGGGTGAAGTGGTCTTAAATGTCCAGTCTGTTGGGGGCCTTGACCTTCCGCTGTGACCGCCTCAGTGCCGGCTGTGGTATGGGCACTGGTGTCGAGACTTGCGTGTCCGGGAGCATGTTGACTTCTTCTTCTTCACCCAGATGTTGTGTCGGCGAAGGGGGGGGTGGGGGTCGGTGTATGAGCGGAGGTGGTGGTGCCTGTCCTCGGTGAGCCTGCGGGAGTCAGTTCGTGAGGGAGGTGGGCGGAGGTGGCGGAAGACGGTGTAGGATGGGGTGTGGTGGTGATGGTCGCTGGGGAACCTGCAGGAGCTAAATCCCGAAGGGAGACCGTGTCCTGCCGCACGTCTTGGTGTGTGACGTAGGCATATTGGGGTTTACATGGAGCAGCAGGACCTTCTCGACGAGGAGGTCGGTTTTATGGCTCCTCGCATGCTTGCGGAGAAGGTCAGGCCCCGGGACTGTCAGCCAGGATGGAAGCGAGACCCCGGAGGTGGACTTCCTGGGGAAGGCAAACATGAGGAGTCTCGTTAGTGGCCGTACATAGAAGCGACCGGATGGAGTGGAGCGCATCGGGGAGACCTCCTGCCAGCGGGAGACCGTAGGGCCAGGGGGACGGCCTTCCAGACTGTCACGTTCTCCCTCTCCACCTATCCATTTCTCCAGGGGTTATAGCTGGTCGTTCTGCTGGAGGCGATGCCTTTGCTGAGCAGGAACTGACGCAACTCATCGCTCATAAAGGAAGAGCCCCAATCACTGTGAATGTAGGCGGGGACCCCAATCAGGGTGAAAGGGCTGTGCAGGGCCTTGATAACAGAGGCAGAGGTCATGTCAGAGCAGGGGATGGCAAAGGGGAATCGGGAGTACTCGTCAACGATGTTGAGGAAGTACACGTTACGGTCAGTGGAGGGGAGGAGCCCTTGAAGTCCATGCTGAGGCGCTGAAAAGGGAGGGAGGCCTTTACCATATGTGCTCTGTCCGGCTGATAGAAGTGCGGTTTGCACTCCGCGCAGACCTGGCAGTCCCTGGTCACGGACCTGACCTCCTCGATGGAGTAGGGCAGGTTGCGAGCCTTGATAAAATGGAAAATGCGGGTGACCCCTGTGGTGATGTGCATCAATGTAAATGCATGTAGGCTAGCTAGCCACTGGAGGGAGCACCAGAAACATCACACACACACACTCAACCAATAGATAAGTTAGATAGGACGCAAACAATGGACATTCACGATGCACACGGAGGTGACACGACCACAGGGGGGGCATTACACCAACCCATATATAAAGGACACCACACACATGGGGGCGCGATTCTCCACTCCCACGCCGGTTGGGAGAATCGCCTGGGCCGCCAAAATTTCCGGGGATGCCGGTCCGACGCCCTCCCACGATTCTCCCAAGCGGCGGGAACGGCCCGGTCGAGTTTCGCAGGCCGCAGGCCGGAGAATTGCCGGAGACACAGAAAATGGCGATTCTCCGGCACCCACGCGATTCTGAGGCCCGGGTGGGCCGAGCGGCCAGGCCAAAACGGCGGATTCCCCCCGGCGCCGTCCACACCTGGTCGCTACAGTCGTGGGCGGTGCGTGAACGCTGGGGGGGGGGCCTGTGGGGGGGCGAGGGGGAATCCTGCACCGGGCTTCACCTTGAATGTGGGGTGGCCCGCAATCGGTGCCCACCGATCGTCGTGCCGTCCTCTCTGAAGGTGGACCTCCTTCCTTCTGTCGCCCCGCAATATCCGTCCCCCATCTTCTTGCGGGGCGGATTTGGACAGGACAGCAACCACGCATGCGCGGGTTGGCGCCGGCCAACCCGCGCATGCGCGGATGAATCCGTTATGCGGCGCCGGCCGCGTCATCTATGCGGCGCCGCTTTTACGCGGGCAACAAGGCCTGGCACGGGTAGATGACGCGGCCCCGATACTGGCCCATTGTCAGGGCCTGAATCGATCGGGACCGGGGCCGTTCCGCACCGTCGTGAACCTCGACGGCGTTCACGACGGCGTGGGCACTTCGGCATGGGGGTGGAGAATCCCGCCCATGATCTGCCTCTTTCCAGTGGAGACAGTCAGTGAGTACAGACACAGAGTTGATTCAATATTAGACCTATCACGTGGATTGCAGCAGCTGGCTAGTCAGTCTGGGTAGCTACAGTAGGATTAGGCGGAGTGTCGAACCCGAGTAATAAAAGTGTAAATAGTTGAATAAACGTGTTGAAGTTATCTCCACGTCTGAACCTTCCTTTGTTAAGTGCACCACAAGGAAGCCGCTTACGTTACACCTACAACATAACAAATCATGGTACCAGAAGTGAACTGTTTCAATCCATATAGCCAAACCTCAGTGTACAGTGACAACCAGCAACGATACCCAGGCAAGATGTTCGAGATCCGGGTTCCGCAGCAGCTCCAGTGCCACGGCGATCTCTGCGAAAACTGGCGGGCATTCCGGCAAAAGTTTGAAATCTTCCTAGAAGAAGTGGCCGATCCTGAAAAGATCGATTTTCTCCTCACCATCACCGGTGCCAGAGCAGAAGAAATCTTTCAAAAATTCAAGTTCTCCAAAGGGCAAAACAGGAGCGACTTCCAGGCAGTCCTGGACAAATTCGGCAAATACTGTGAGGAAAACATACTCCAACCAGCAAGAAAAGGTAAGAGAAGCGCCAGTACTCACCTCGAGGCCGTGATCCCGGAGCAGAGAATGATTTTGGTCGGCGGCCATCTTTCTAAAGGGACTGCACTTGCGCAGAACAGGAAGGTCCGTTTGCGCATGCGCAAGACGCCGCACATGCGCAATCACGAAAATGGCCATTGGTAAAGGAACAGCGATCTGCGCATGCGCAATCGCTTCCTACGCGCTACGTCACATGCGTCATGACGTCAGAGGCCCCGGACCACGGCCATTTAAAGGGGAAACGTCCCAAATCAAAGAAAAAATCTTTTAAAGCTGTAAAACAACCTTCCTTCACCTGGTATGACAGCACAATGCCTCAAATTGAACCAGGGAATGAAATTAACCTCCGAAGAACCCTGCAACAAGCAGTTACCTACACCCAAACCGATGATTCCGATCTTGAATACTTCGATACCAACCGTTACATTTTCTCTGGACCTCGCGAGCCCAATGCCAGCTCCGACGCAAACAGTGATGATATGGTCCTAGAAGACTATGACTCGGACCAACCTTTCACCTTGGGAGGCTACCCCAGTACCAAATCCGAGCTGCAACTAGACGTGTTGCACATTGACGACCCCGATGACGAATTCTTCGGATTTGAGGATCTTCAGCCCAGCTCGTGAGTGCAGGATGATGCTGCAGCCTGAAACCAAGAGACAGAGAGCGGTACAAGCCCACAGAGAGCGGCCTGCTGCCACACAGAGCGTGGTCCACGCACCGCTCAGGGTTCCCAACTCTACGAAAGAAGACATGCAAGACCCCACACCGCAGTCCTTGCATGAACAAGAAGTGATTCCAGTGTCACAAGCCTCCACAGCAAGCTCGTGGACAGATTCCACAATTGCAGAAACGCAAGACTCCAGAGCACAGTCCTTGCACGAACAAGAAGTGACTCCAGTGTCACAAGCCTCCACAGCAAGCTCGTGGACAGATTCCACAATTGCAGAAATGCAAGACTCCAGAGCACAGTCCTTGCACACACAAGATGTGACTCCAGTGTCACAAGCCTCCGCAGCGAGCTCATGGACAGCCTCCACGATAGAAGCAACGCAAGACTCCGACGCGCAGTCCTTGCAGGAATAAGACCATGAGAGTCTAGCAACCTCCTCTGACCAACTAGCGGCAGACGGTGCAAGTCTGCCATGCTCAAGTAAACAGCAAGAAGACTATGACAGTCTACCACGCTCCAGTGCACAGCAGGACGACCATGACGGTCTATCATGCTACAGTGAAGATCAAAGCGACGATGACAGTCCAAGCCCAAATGAAGGACAACAGCAAGACAATGACAGTCCACCCACATTGTTTGCGCCACCAGATGAAGACTCTGTAAATTTACCCAACCCAAATGAACAACAAGCAGCTACTGAGGATCTACCCACAGTATGTGAGATGAGTGACGACAGCATCCCACTTCCCATGCAAGATGTGCAAAGTGACAGACCTCAGCTAGTGTGTACAGAGGCACTCGACGATCACTGTGAGACCACAGGTGACTCCGGTGACACTTTAATACTTCCACCCTCATTCGCTCGAACATCTCCACAAGTCAATGCATTCCTGCATGTTCCGACTCCAGATGTGCAGCTTCAAGAAATTTCAGCTGACTCCAGTGAACCTGCTAAGACTCCGGACGGGGAGCATCAACAGACCAATACTGACTCAGTTAAAACAGACCAGACTCCAGATGGGGATCAACCAAACGCCGACTCTGATTCACGTAAGCCGGACTTTACTCCAGAAAGGGAGTGCCGCAACCTCAGTGATGGCACGCTCAGGGTGACAGCAGATGCCACAATGCCAGGAGATGGATCACTCAACAATTACACTGGGTCAGTAATCATAAGCAGCAGCTACAGTCCAAGAGGAATACACCAATATTCACCACAACTGTATCCACACATTTTTTCCACACCAGCAGTGCAGCCAATGACAGCTCATGCTGGACAAACCCAGTATTCAGGCATGTAGCAGCCAGCAGTCTATGCAGCATATTCTCAAATGGCCAGCACTACGGATTGCCCACTAATGGAATCAAGACCGAAGGAGGACTACCGCAAGCGCAATCTGCACTACAGACTGGATGCCTTAATTACAGCCCAGGATTTGCTGCACCCCAGCCTGGCCAGATGGCATATTCCTATCAGATGCAAGGTTCTAGTTTCACACCATCACCAGGTATTTATGCGAGCAGCAATTCTGTTTCCAATTCGACAAGCTTCAATGGTTCTCAGTAGGATCACACTACTGCACAGCACCTGGCCAGAACCAGTATGTACAGTCTTATCCAACTTCACCACATGGCACATCCATGACCTCGAATGATACTGTTGATGGTACCTCTTCAACGTCAACACCTACAAGATGCCATCCGACAGCACCATCACAAACATCGAAAAAAGAAAGGGACTCCAAATCAGACAGCGAAGTGATTTGACTACTTCTTGGCGCTGGCACATGTACCACGGGATAGGGCATCTGGGGGCTCATTGAGCTTCCCGGGTCGATACAAGATACCATAGCTGTAGGTGGAGAGCTCGTTCCTCCACCTCAGAATCTTGTCATTCTTAATCTTGCACCGCTGTGTGTTATTGAACATGAAGGCAACCGACCTTTGGTCAGTGAGGAGAGTGAATTGCCTGCCGGCCAGGTAATGCCTCCAATGTCTCACAGCTTCTACTATGGCTTGGGCCTCCTTTTTGACGGAGGAATTTCGGAGGCATGGAGGGTATGGGAGAAGAAACCCACGGGCCTGCCCGCCTGGATGAGTGTAGCGGCCAGAGCAAAGTCCGACGCATCGCTCTCCACTTGGAAACGGATGGACTCGTCCACAGCGTGCATCGCGGCTTTGGCGATGTCTGCTTTGATGCAATCGAAGGCCAATCGGGCCTCAGTCATCAGGGGAAATGTTGTGGACTTGATCAGTGGGCGGGCCTTATCCGCGTAGTTCGGGACCCACTGGGCATAGTAAGAGAAGAACCCCAGGCATCTCTTCAGGGCTTTGGGGCTGTGGGGAAGGGGGAGTTCCAGGAGGGGGCGCATGCGTTCGGGGTCGGGCCCTAGGACTCCGTGTTCCACGACATAGCCGAGGATGGTCAGGCAGGTTGTGCGAAAGACGCATTTCTCTCTATTATAAGTTAGGTTCAGGAGTTTCGCGGTGTGGAGGAAGCGCCGGAGGTTACGTCATGGTCCTGCTGGTCACGGCCACACATGGTGACGTTGTCTAGGTACGGGAACGTGGCCCGCAGCCCGTACTTGTCAACCATTCGGTCCATTTCCCTTTGGAAGACTGAGACCCCGTTGGTGACGCCGAAGGGAACCCTGAGGGAGTGATAGAGGCGGCCGTCTGCCTCGAAGGCAGTGTATTGGCGAGCCTCCGGGCGGATAGGGAGCTGGTGGTACGCAGACTTCAAGTCGACTGTAGAGAAGACTCGATACTGCGCAATCTGATTGACCATGTCAGATATGCGGGGGAGGGGGTACGCATCGAGCTGCGTGTACCGGTTGATGGTCTGGCTATAATCGATGACCATCCGGTGCTTCTCCCCAGTCTTGACAACCACCACTTGGGCTCTCCAGGGGCTGTTACTAGCCTCGATGATCCCCTCTCGCAGGACCTCTGACCTGATGAAGGCCCTGTCCTGGGCACTGAAGCGTCTGCTTCTGGTAGCGACGGGCTTACAGTCTGGGGTGAGGTTTGCGAAGAGGGAGGGTGGGGCGACCTTAAGGGTCGCGAGGCTACAGACGGTGAGGGGGACAGGGGTCCACTGAACTTTAGGGTAAGGATCTGGAGATGGCACTGGAAATCGAGCCCCAGTAATAGGGCAGCGCAGAGATGGGGGAGGACGTAGAGCCTAAAGTTGGTGTACTCTACGCCTTGCACAGTGAGGGTCGCGACACAGTACCCTCGGAGTTCCACTGCGTCGGATCCGGAAGCCAGGGAGATTTTCTGGATCGCAGGTAGAATGGGGAGGGAGCAGCGCCTTACCGTGTCTGGGTGTATGAAGCTGTCTGTGCTCCCGGAGTCGAAAAGGCAGCCCGTCTCGTGCTCGTTGATCCGGATGGTCATCGTGGACTTCGCGAGGTGGTGCGGCCAGGACTGGTCGAGTGTGACGGAGGCGAGTGTCGGAAGGTGGTCGGTAGGCCGGTCAGAGGTGGCGGCGGCCAGCTTACGGTCGGGTGAGCAGGGCTCCCGGGAGGCCGCGGATTGGTCCCAAGATGGGCGGCCCTATGAGTCACACGTGGCGGGCGAGGTGTAAGATGGCATCCAAGATGGCGGTCCCCATGGGTCGCACGTGTCGGCCGAAATTAAGGATGGCGGCGTCCATCGGTCGCACATGGCGGGTGGTACGGCAGCTGGGGGTGCCCCGACAGGCAGCAGGCAGCGACGCTGGGCCTATAATATTTAGGGGGGGTCTGGCCTGGCAGGCTTTTGCGAAGTGTCCCTTCTTCCCACAGCCGTTACAGGTCGTGTTCTGTGCCGGACAGCGTTGTCGGGGTGATTACTCTGGCCGCAGAAGTAGCACTTCGGGCCTCCGGCGTTGGCGGGCCGCTGCGCGGCACAGGCTTGCGTCGCACCCTGCTCGGTTGATGGCTGCGCCCACAAGGGTGCCACGCAGTCGGAGGTGTAGGCCCCCATGTTCTGGCAGGTCACCTCCAGTGAGTTGGAAAGTTGTACTATCTCTGGGAGGCCGAGTGTCCCCCCTTCTAATAATCGTTGGCGAATATTGTTCTAGTGTATGCCCACGACATAAGCGTCCTTGATCAGCAGCTCTGCTTGCTGGGTAGCCGATATCGCCCGGCAGTCACAGTTCCGGCAGAGGATGCGCAAGGCACACAGGAATTCCGCGAGTGATTCCCCAGGGCGTTGGCATCTCGTGGCGAGGAGGTGCCTAGCATATACCTGGTTAACGGATTTCATGTAATGTCCCTTTAGCAGTGTTATTGCCTCCGCGTACGAGAGGGCGTCCCTGATGAGGTTAAAGACTCTTGGGCTCACCCGTGCGTGGAGGACCTGCTTCTTCTGGAGGTCTGTGAAGTCTTCGTTGAAAGATGCGAGGTACGCCTCGACGCAGCTTAGCCAGTGTTCAAAAGTCTCTGTAGCGTCAGTTGCTTGTAGGTCCACTTGCAAGCGATCAGGCTTGAGTAAGGAGTTGATCTTGAGTGAAGTGTCCATCTTTGAAGTTTAGTGTGTTAAACTGATACACCATCAATAATGGACGACGAGTGATAAACGTAACTGAGGCTTTAATACACTAAACGACAAGCCTCCTGCCTCTGGACCCGAACTGGGTCCGGAGGCGGAGATTTTACCACTTTTATACAGAAGCCTGAGGGGAGGAGCCACAGGCGGATCCAGGCTGGACAAGCCCAGGCAGTGAATTTAAGACAATAACGTGGTTTACCACATCCTATCCCACTCCATTTTCTATATATCTGGTAAAGTGAAATATTCAAAGAAAATTACAAAAAAATTATATTCTTTCATGTCCTGATGTTTGATCTTCAGGGTTGCACACAGTAATGTCCTGCACATTGATCAATTAATTTCACTGGGGTACTCTATTCAGTTTCCCTGAGATAAATATTTGAGCTGGAATAAAACATTCAACATGCCTTTGGACTGAAGAAAATGAGTGCAATTTGAAGAAGCTTCCTGCAGCGCAATCAGCAGAGCCTCAGAATATTGGCCCGAGGAGTGAGGCCAGTTTATGGGTGAATTCAATTTTAAACCAGTGAGGAAAACAGGAATGTTTGGGTATAACCAACTTATGATTAAATATTTCACAATATTTTGCTCTTGATCCACCTGGATTGCACTGATAAAACATTTGCACATACTTTATGCACAAGACACGATGTAAACATTTTTCATTGAAGCGTTTAACGGACAAATATGTGACAGGTTGTGTCTTTGGAGGTCCCAGCTTTGTGAATGCCTCAGCCGGGCCGGAACTGAGCGCTCGCGCTGTTGTTGTGAGGGGGACGGGAATAGCGGCTGGAGCGGAAGTGAATGGTGACGGTGGGCAGGCGGCTGAGAGCGGGACGGACGTGAGTGTGTGTGAGAGAGAGATGGGGGCGATGGAGAGATGGTGGGGAGGGAGGGAATGGGGGGAGGTGGTGGGGAATAAGGGGGGGGCGGTGGGGAATAAGGGGGGGAGAGGCGGTGGGGAATAAGGGGGGGAGAGGAGGTGGGGAATAGGGGGGGGGAGAGGAGGTGGGGAATAAGGGGGGGGGAGAGGCGGTGGGGAATAAGGGGGGGGGGAGAGGCGGTGGGGAATAAGGGGGGGGGGAGAGGCGGTGGGGAATAAGGGGGGGGAGAGAGGCGGTGGGGAATAAGGGGGGGGGGAGAGGCGGTGGGGAATAAGGGGGGGGGAGAGGCGGTGGGGAATAAGGGGGGGGAGAGGCGGTGGGGAATAAGGGGGGAAGAGGCGGTGGGGAATAAGGGGGGGGGAAGAGGCGGTGGGGAATAAGGGGGGGGGGAAGAGGCGGTGGGGAATAAGGGGGGGGGGAAGAGGCGGTGGGGAATAAGGGGGGGGGAAGAGGCGGTGGGGAATAAGGGGGGGGAGAGAGGCGGTGGGGAACAAGGGGGGGGGAGAGGCGGTGGGGAAGGGGGGGGAGAGGCGGTGGGGAAGGGGGGAGAGGCGGTGGGGAATAGGGGGGAGAGAGGTGGTGGGGAATGAGGGGGGAGAGGTGGTGGGGAAGAGGGGGGGAGAGGTGGTGGGGAAGAGGGGGGGGGCAGGTGGTGGGGAATAGGGGGGAGAGGTGATGGGGAATGAGGGGGAGAGGTGGTGGGGAATAGGGTGAGGGGGGGAGAGATGGTGGGAGAAATAGGGTTTCGGGGGTGGGGGAAATAGGGTGTCGGGGGTGGGGGAAATAGGGTGTCGGGGGTGGGGGAAATAGGGTGTCGGGGGTGGGGGAAATAGGGTGTCGGGGGTGGGGGAAATAGGGTGTCGGGGGTGGGGGAAATAGGGTGTCGGGGTGGGGGGAAATAGGGTGTCGGGGTGGGGAGAAATAGGGTGTCGGGGTGGGGGGAAATAGGGTGTCGGTGTGGGGGAAATAGGGTGCCGGGGGTGGGGGGAATAGGGTGTCGGGGGTGGGGGGAATAGGGTGTCGGGGGTGGGGGGAATAGGGTGTCGGGGGTGGGGGGGAATAGGGTGTCGGGGGTGGGGGAAATAGGGTGTCGGCGTGGGGGAAATAGGGTGTCGGGGGTGGGAGAAATAGGGTGTGGGGGAAGAGATTGTGGGGGGTAGCTACCAAACAGCCACACTTGCTGTAAAATTGATGTTATATTTGTGGAATGTCGAATTTCTCCATTTAGTATTTGTTAATGATATTTTAGCATCAACCCTAATCCCATGTTGTTGTGCATTTATTAGTGTTTTTAGCGTTTGCTCACACGCAGGCTTGAGGCTGAACAGGGGCACTTTAAGAGAGCGAATGAGTTGATTACACCATCGGCCGTTTGCTTGGGCAGTCTAAGTCGCAGCTTGTAGTGTTAACATCTTCTAAATAAAGCTCTACGTTTTGGTTGAACATCCAAGGCCTACAGACTCAATAAAAACCGGCGACGGACTTGCGGTGACGAAGATGTGTTGAGCAGTCGCACGTCAGGGTCAGGTGGCTCTCCTCCCGTGGATCCGAAAAATAGCCACTTTTTAACAAAAACTCGCAGAAAACCCAGCAATTCATTCTCCAAACCTTAGTAAGACGGGACGGAAGAAAGAGAGGAAAAAATGCCTGGAAAAAGCCAGTCTTGTGGCCGAACAGAGACCAAGAGTGGAAGGGACCAAGAATGACAGCAATAGGACAAGCCGACCAGCACACGAGACGGCGGAGAGCACGTTTCGCCAGAGCGAGAAGGGCAGGGCACCCATGAACAAACCCCTCCCCACCGGGGGGGGGGGGGCTGGAAGGCATCTTTCATGGAGGCACTAAGGGAGCACCAGCTGGAGATAAAAGCGGACATTCAGACCGCAGTGAAGGACGTGGTGGCCGAAACTCTGGCACAAATACAGCTTGCCCTGAGCAAAGCGGAAAAGAGACTGGAAGCCCAAGACGCAACCATCAAGGACTTCGAGAAAGCCGCAACCGACCAGAGTGATCGGTTCGTGGCACTGGAGAAAGAGGTAGTGAGGTTGGTCACGACGCAGGGTAGTCTGAGAGGTAAAGTCTAGAGGGACCAGGAGAACCGCTCACGGAGGCAAAACCTGCGGATTGTGGGCCTACCAGAGGGAATCGGGGGCGGGGACCCCATGAACTACGTTGCCCGGATGCTGGACAACCTGATGGGACCAGAAATAGACAGGGCACACCGGTCGCTGCATCTGAAACCCAAAGCCGGGAAACAACCGAGGGCCTTAATAGCCAAATTGCACCGGTACCAGGACCGAGAAAGAATCCTGCGCTGGGCCATGCAGTCATAGAATCATAGAATTTACAGTGCAGAAGGAGGCCATTCAGCCCATCGAGTCTGCACCGGCCCTTGGAAAGAGCACCCTACCTAAGCCCATGCCTCCACCCTATCCCGATAACACAGTAACCCCAGCTGACCGTTTTGGACACTAAGTTCAATTTAGCAAGGCCAATCCACCTAACCTGCACATTTTTGGACTGTAGGAGGAAACCATAGCACCCGGAGGAAACCCATGTAGACACGGGGAGAACGTGCAAACGTCACACAGACAGTGACCCAAGCCGGGAATCAATCCTAGGACCCTGGACCTGTGAAGCAGCTGTGCTAACCACTATGCTGCCGTAACCCCCACAGTCCAAGAACTGCAGCTGGGAAGGACACAAAATAAGAATACACCAGGATATTGGGGCTGACCTGGCCAAGCGCCGGGTGGAATTTAACAGGGTGAAAGCAGCATCTTACAAGAACGGCATACTCTTTGAAATGCTGTACCCAGCAAAGCTCTCTTTCCCCCCCCCCCATCTCCCAAACACATCCCGAGTGCCAAGCAGCAAGCCACCACCTGAGAGACCGCTTCACGTGGGAGAACATGGCCTCATTCAAGAGAACGAGAGCAGCAGAAAGGGAAAGCAGAGTGGCAAGCGAGAGCAGTGCAGGGTATGACGGAGAAAGAACAGGCAGGAACGACAGAGAGCGGGCGAAGGAAAAATGAGATAGTAACTCCCTGGAGGGGGTGGGGTCAGCACATTAGCGGGGAAACCGGGGGCATGCAGCGGATAAAGGCCGCGGTGCACCCCCGACAGTGGACAGCGCCAGGCAGTGGGGGGGGTAGACAATCAGCAGGGACAGGGAAGCAAAGGGGAAAAGAACGGGTGGGGGCACAGGAAAGGGGGAATAAGTGAGGGGAAGGGGGGACTGGGAAGGGAGCGGAACATAGGGAAAGGGGAAAAAACAGGATCAGAGCGAAAGCGACAATATGGTTACAAAAGGCTGCAACCAGGGGCCCGGAGCAAGTAAGCACTGCAAGCAACCACCTAGTACGGTCTCTAGGCGAAAGGAGATGTTGGAGTGCAGGGGCAGATCCACATGGTGGATGCACTATTGGCAGCCATGTTGGGTGTCCCCTGGACAAAGGGAGACCCCGGAGCACAGGGACCCGACCGCATGGGGAGAGCAGTGACAGTGGCCATTTTGGACGGCCCCCTAACAAAGTGAAACCGTGGAGTGTAGGGGTACGTCCACCAGGCAAGTATGGTTAATCCCTCAGGAGTGGGGGGGGGAGGGGGACAAAAAAAACCCCACCAGGATAGTCACCTGGAATGTCAGGGACAGAAGGGCTGGGTTGGACAGACCTACCATTCCTGTTACGGGACGAGGGCCAGGGGGGTGGTAATACTGATCAATAAGGTGACGAAGACTGTTACGGGCCCTGGGGAACGGTACGTCATGGTCAGCAGTGCCCTGGACGGGGCACCGGCAGTACTTGTTAACGTGTACGCTCCCAACTGGGATGACACGAAATTAATTAAAAAGACCATGACGGAAATCCCAGACATAGGGACGCACCAACCGATTGTGGGGGAGACTTTAACTGTGTACAGGACCCAAGGACAGACAGATCAAAGCCCAAAACAGGGAAGACTTCGAACGTGGCGGAGGAACTCGGTAGTTTTATGGAGCATTTGGGGGCAGCGGACCCTTGGAGATTCACCCACCCAGGGGAGAAAGAGTTCTTCTCCCCAGTGCGCAACATATACTCTAGGATCAATTTCTTTGTGGTGGGGAAATCGTTGCTTCCAGGGCTGGTCAAGGCGAATGCATGGATGTGAGATTGGAGTCAGGCAGTGCCCAACGCCCCACATGGAGTTTGGACACTGCACTACTGGCCGACAAGGCCTTTAACGAGAAAGTATCACAGGCTGAATATATAAAAAACAATCAAAATGGGGAGGTCTCACCGTCCACGCTCTGGGAGGCGCTAAAGGCCGTGAATAGAGGGGAAATTGTCACCTTTAAAGTGCGAAGAGAGGGGAGGAGAGAGCGGCTCGGCAACAATTGACTCCATACTAGAGGTAGACCGTAGATATTCCGAGGCCCCAAGCGTAAAGCTCCTGGCGGAGAGGAAAAAGCTACAAATGGACTTTGACCTGCTCTACACGAGGAAAGCAGTGCACCAACTCCGTAAGGCACAGGGGACCCTGTACGATTACCAAGACAAAGCTAGCCATCTGCTGGCACAGTAGCTGAGAAAGCAGGCAACCACTAGAGAGATCGTGCAAATTAGAGAAAGCAGAGGTACATTGGAAGCAGACCCAGACAAGGTTAACAAATCCTTCAAGGCCTTTTACCTGGCGCTGTGCACCTCGGAGCCCCCACCCGGGGACTCGGGGATGAAGCAGTTCCTCGATGGACTGGACATAACAGTTGTGGGGGAGGACAGAAAACGGGATGGATTAAGGAGCCAGAAGCCGAGTGGGTGCGAGCGGAGGAGGCATCCTGCAGGGGACCTCGCTCCGGGCCCTCGCCACAGCGGCACTCCCATCCCTACCCAAAACACACTCCAGCAGCCCAGTGGTGGTAGCCACCTTCCAGACCTGGAACCAGCTACAGCAACAACTTGGCCTGACCGACATGTTTGACAAAGCCCCATCAGCAATAACCATACGTTCACGCCAGCACTCACTGATGCCACCTTTAAAAGGTGGAGACAAAACGGGGGACACACTGACAGTCAGGGACCTATACACCGATGGCAGGGTCACAACATTGGACAAACTGATGGAGAATTTCCAGCTAGCTAAGGGCAACAAGCACAGATACCTGCAGCTTAAAAACTTACTACGGAAGTAGACAAGAACGCACTCGCTACCACCACGACGGACGCTACTAGAAGAACTACTGGATGCAGACATTCTGGGTAGCGGGAACTGTAGCGACATGTACGAATGACTGATAGAGAGGGCTGACACTGTCCTGGACGCGACGAGGAGGAAATAGGAGGAAGACTTGGGGTTCAAAATAGGGTGGGGACACTGGAGCGAAGCACTACATAGGCTCAACTCCACCTCCACGTGCACAAGACTCGACCTAACGCAACTAAAAGTGGTACATAGAGCCCACATAACAAGAACCCGAATGAGTAGGTTCTTCCCGGCGGTGGAGGACAGATGTGAATGATGCCAAGGAGGTCCTGCCAGCCACGCCCAAATGTTCTAGTTTTGCCCCAGACTTGCTGAGTACTGGACAGCCTTCTTCGAGGCAATGTCCAAAGAAGTCTTTGGGGGATCAGATCAGCCAGATGACTTCATGGGGAGAAGGGTGGATGCCCTTGCCTTTGCCACCCTGATCGTCCGCAGTGGAATCCTGCTCAGCTGGCGGTCAGCAGCACCACCCAAAGATGCAGACTGGCTGACCGACCTTTCGGAATTTCTCTAAAAGGAGAAAATTTAATTCTGCATCTGGGGGTCGGAAGATGGCTTCCACAGACCATGGGAGCCATTAACCCGACTGTTTCAGGACCTGTTTGTGACCAGCAAACAAATATACAAGTAGCCAAGAGCCAGGGGAAAGTAGTAGCCAGGGCATGATAGAAGAGAGGGAAGGGAGCGAGGACGGGGGAAGGGTAGAGGGGCAGTGGGGGGTGGAGCAAGAGGGAGTAGCCAAGCCCAGCAGGAAAAAAGGGAGTAGCAGAGAAGAATGGGTTGAGAGGGGGATAGGGAAGGGGGGGAGCGGAGAGGAGTGGGGGGGGACAGGGAAGGAGGGTGGACGACAGAAGGATTTCAACAGAGGGGAGCCAGAAGGGAGGAAAGGGAAGGGAACACAAGTGGGGGAAGAGTGCAAGAAACGGCAACGACCACAACAAGCACAGCAGGGTGAAAGAGGGAAAGAAAGAACAGGAAGAAGGAACGACAGATGGCCGAAGCTGAGGCAAAGGGACAAAAACAAACAAAAAAAACCAGCCAAGAGATGCGAGTGACAACAGGGGCACCACCCAGATACCCCTCCCACCTAGTTTTGTTTCTTTGTTTTTTTTAAAAAACTTCCTCTTTTTTTTTGTATCTCTGTGTACATTTGTAAGTATATCATGTTAAAACCCAATAAAAACATTTTTTTTTAAAAACGGCGACGAGGCAGGCGAACAGCGCTTGGAGGCCCTCGAGAAATAATAAATAATTGAAAACATCGCTACATGAAAGCTGGCGACGGGGGAGACGAACAACAGTTGTAGCCATCGGAGAAACAAAAAATCAGAAGGAAACAACTCGGAGAGAAGGCTGCCACGTGCTCTGCTCGAAACGAACATAGTAACCGTCGGAAGCAAGTATTCTACAACAACAAATTTAGAGCTGGGGATGTTGTAAAACACAAAGGGAAACAGGCTGAGCTCGGGTTTTGCCTTTTGGGGAGAAAGGAAGCAAGGTAGTGCTGAGTATTCGTGGCACGTTGTGCACATGCAGGTCCTTCCATAGAGAAAAATAGCTTTTGCACCGTGGACTGGTTGATGAGAATACAGAGTGATAGAGCTCGTATATAGAATGATATTTTGTCGAAACTAACAAGATAGTAGCAGATATAAAAGTCCCAACATTCCTGAGCATAAGGAGGAGAAACATTTAACCTCTTAAGTCTGGTACAGCTGGAAAAGCCAGGCACAAAAACATACAAAGAGACTTTGCAGGGCCACTATTCACCAAAACTTTTAGCCATCGTAGAAGGTTTAGGTTTCATAAGCGCAACCAAGAAGAAGGTGAATTGATTACACAGTTTCTAGCTATCCTGAAAAGACTGGCTTAACACTGCGAATTCGGGGATGTGTTAAACCAGTGTTTTTCAAACTTTTTTCCCGGGACCCACTTTTACCAACCAGCCGACCTTCGCGACCCATCATTTTCGCTTACCTTTAATGTGACCGGTGAGCCTGCTTGGGCTTCAAGATCTCATTTGCTTTGTTATTCAATGTTACATTTCTTCTAAGGAATTCAGCTGATTCATGTCCTCGCTGCATCCTTTGAAAAAAAATCAAGAGGTTTGTGCTTGAACTCGCCATGCTTAGTCTTCAAATATCTTTGACGTTTTGAGGGTTTAAACTAATTTGCCAGTACCTCCCAGCATATAACACGTATGGGCTTTGCATCCTGATTTTCATTGGCACAAGAACCCAGCTGATGTTAAATGTGAGAGTATCCTAAAACTCAGGAGGGTAACTGAGAACATTGGTTCATAGAGGCGTATATTTTCAATTTGGTATACCGTGAGAAAAATGTGAACCAAGGAGGAATAGTCCAGTCATTGTGTGAACAATTAATAAAGGATAATTATTAGCATAAAAGAAAAAAACAAAGTACAAGAAGGACAGTAATAGATCACAACATATAAGTACATTGTTGGCTATCTCTCACGGTAGGATAATTTAAAAAGATTAATAGTATTTAAAGCAGTGCAGACTTGTCTAAGGACAAGGGGGAAGCTGAAACAAACCAGTTAAAACAGCTTTTTGAAGTCCGAGTCTGCAGGAGTTCTAACAGGAGCCAAACCTGCTCTGGAAAGCAAGTGTTACTCTGTGCCATTAGGCTGTAGGAGGAATTGAGAACTGTTTGTTTTTCTTTTCCTTGTTTAATTGGGAATAGAGATGGTAATTAAGGGTATTGTATTTAGTATTGTTTAAGGGGTAATTAAGGGTATTGTATTTAGTATTGTTTAAGGGGTAATTGTAAGCTATTTTCAGATGTGTTGTTAAAAGTTTAATAGTGTAATAAAAATAAAGTTTTGTTTTAAATGCCAAATCCCTATTTCTTTGTGCAATCACTCCTGGAGCGAAGTATTCTTTCCTCACAGTCTTAAAAAAATAAAATAAAATATTGGTTTTGGTCCAGTATCCTAGCCCTAGCCACTGTCTGGGATCATAATATCATGTTTCTAATTGATTGTTAATGTTATACAGTTTATTGTGTCAGAGACCTTTGATTTAAGGGGGAGTAAATGGGTATTCATAGTGTTTTTAGTATTTCCCCACAAGCAGTTTTGTAGTTGAACAGGAGTACTTTAAGAGAATGATTGCGTATCGGTCTTTGCGCAGGCAAACCGGCAGTCTAACATCGCAGCCTGCAGTGTTAACATCTTCTAAACAAAGTTCCTCATTTTGATTGAACCTCCAAGGCCTGCAGACTCGATCTTGAATCCACTACACATGTATATGTCCCAATCGTTTTTTCCCTCCAATGTTTTAATAAAAAGTGAAACATTCACTATTATGCCGCTTGATTTTTCTGTCTGTGAGGATATTTCACTTTGGTTGGCTGCTTACCCTGCTTGATGACATCACTGTTATTGGATGCCAATTGCCCCGTGAACTTGAAGCTAATGGATGATACGAAAGGGGAAATTTATGTCACAGAGATTGCCATGAAATCCGCACTGTAGTTGTGGAATTGTCACAGCCTAAACTAAATTATAAAGTGAAGGAGTAGTCACAACACCTATATCTAGTAAGTAAAAGAAGAATCTTTATTGACTGGCATCCCCTCACTTCAGTCTTACCGGTGCAAAATGGTTTCCTTAAGTCCTCCCATTTCTAGAGTTGAATGTTGCGGAAGTTAAATGTCCTAATGGAGCTTAAAACGTAGAATAACCATTAAAGTTAAATGGAGTATGCGTGCTGGTCTGTTCACTGAAACATATCCATTAAAATTACCCTGAACATTCAGAGTTGTTGGGAGCTTGGAGTCATTGTGACTATCAGTGAAGTCTTATTTATTTCTTGCAGTCAGGCCTTTTCATGGCCATGCTACATGATTTGGGAAAGATGGTTTCCGCAATGCAATATAACATTTCCTTTTTCCAACTGTTTATATCAATGGCTTGGATGAAGGGACCAAATGTATGGCTGCTAAATTTGCTTATGAGACCAAGTAGGGAAAGTAAGTTGTCAAGCGGAGGTAAAGAGTGGGTAAAGATTTGGCATTGTGTATAATGTGGGAAACTGTGAACTTAAATTTTTCCAATTAAGAGCAATTTACCATGACCAATCCACCTGTTTGGGTTTTGGGGGTGAGACCCACGAAGGCACACGGTGAATGTGCAAAATCCACACGGACTGACCTGAGGCTGGGATCGAACCTGGGTCCTCGGTGCCGTGAGGCAGCAGTACTAACCACTACATCATCGGGAAAATGTGAACTTGTCCTGTTTGGCAGGAAGAAAAGAAAAGCAGCACATTATATAAATAGAGAGAGATTGCAGAACTCTTAAGGTACAGAGGGATCTGGGTGTCCTGGTACATTAATCACACAAAGTTAGTATGTAGGCACAGCAAATGAGTAGGAAGACAAAAGGAATGTTTTTATTACTAGGAGAATAGAATATAAAAGTAGGGAAGTTTTACTGCAGCTGTACAGGGTCTCTGTACAGAGACCACACCTGGAGTACTGTGTACAGTTTTGGCCTCCTTATTTGAAAAAGGATATAATTGTGTTAGGAACTTTTCAGAGAAGGTTCACTCGACGCATTCCGGAATGAAGGGCTTGTCTTATGAAGAAAAGTTGAATAGGTTAGGCCTTAACCCATTGGAGTTTTGAGGAATGAGAGATGATCTTATTGAAACATAGAAGATCTGAGGGGACCTGAAAGGGTGGATAACGGGAGGATATTTCCTTGTGTGTATGGTTGGGGGCGGGCAGTAAATGCCGCGCTATATTTCTAAATATACTTCCTAGTGTGCGCACTGTAATACCTGTCCTTTTACTTTACCTGTTCGTGTTATGTTTACCTTAAAATGCTGTTCAGTTGGGCAGCACGGTGGCGCAGTGAGTAGTACTGCTGTCTCACAGCGCCAAGCTCCCAGGTTCGATCCTGGCTCTGGGTCATTGTCCGTGTGGAGTTTGCACATTCTACCCGTGTTTCGGCCCCACAACCCAAAGATGTGCAGGGCCAGTGGATTGGCCATGCTAAATTGCCCCTTATTTGGAAAAATGAATTGGGTACTCTAAATTTAAAAACAAAAATATTGTTCAGTTTATTGTTCTTATAGCAACTAAACTATTGTGAATGAGCAGTATCTCTATTGTTAGTTAAAGTGCAAATGTTGGTCTTCAGCAACAGGTTAGAAATAGCCCGTACTCTGTAAATAGTCAGCTTCTTATGTGAAATTCATAAAGAAATGAAATGCAAATAAGTTTTAAAAAACTGAAAATAATTTCTCTCCACTAATCTACTGGATTTTTAATAAAGAAAGAATTGAAACGTATCTCCAAATATTTACAGTAATTTTGGAAAACGTTTCCCATATATTTTGTAACATTGTATCAACCAGAAATAATTCAATTTGGAACGTTTTTTTCCCCTACATGTTAGCGATGCTGATCCACTTGATAATTCCCAAAGTTCTGAAAAGCAGAAATGGGAAATTATCTTTACTTTTTTACCTTGTCGAATAGTATACTATATATTCTCTCAATTTTACAGTTTCTTACTTTAATTGAAGGTAAAACAAATTCTTACAGCCTATATTATTTTCCCAGTTCTGACTGACAGCAGATTAGCCAGAAAATGGAGCCTGTACCTCAAGGAAAGAAAATGGTGGCACCAACTGTATCTCAGATAAATGCTGAATATGTTACTCAGGTAAGGGGTTTGCAAATGACCCATCAGTATTTCCATCCAATCTTTTTTGTATTTCGTAACTGGAAAAAAAACCTCAGATCTTTTTCAGCAGGCGTTTACACCCTTTGTGACCATAATCGTTTCAAACAAGAGGTTGCATAATGTCTGTATCAAATTCTGTCATGCATGATACCTGTAGTATTCCTAGACACATGTAGGAGGTAATATTTTAAGCTGTAATATTAGGGCGGCACGGTAGCCCAGTGGTTAGCACTGAAGACCCGTGTTCAATCCCGCCCCCGGGTCACTGCCCGTGTGGAGTTTGCACATTCTTCCCGTGACTGCGTGAGTTTCACCCCCACAACCAAAGATGTGCAGGGTAGGTGAATTGGCCACACTAAATTGCCCCTTGGAAAACAAAATGATTGGAATAATCTAAATTATAATTTTTAAAAAAAGATTAATACAGTACTGATGATTGGTTGAGCAGAGAAGTGGCAGATGAAGTTCAGTGCAGAGAAGTGTGAGGTGAATCATTTTGGCAGGAAGAACATGGAGAGACAGTATGAAACAAAGGGAGAAACTCGAAAGGAGGTGGATCAGAGACACCTCGGTGTGTATGTACATCAGATGGCAGGTCATGTTGAGAGAGAGGTAATAAAACATACAGTATCGTAGGCTTTATTAATTGGGGCACTGAATGCAAGAGTAAGGAGGTCATATTGAATATGTATAAGACACTAGTTAGGCTTTATCTGATTTATTGCATCCAGTCTGGGTGCCGTACCTGAGGAAGGATAGAGAGAGTACAGAGGAGATTCACAAGAATGATTCCAGGGATGAATAACTTTAGCTTGAGGATAGATTGGAGATGTTGGGAATGTTTTCCTTAGAGAAAAGAAGGCTGAGAGAAGACTCAATAGTGGTATTCACGATTTTGAAGAGTATGAGCAGTGTAAATAATGAGAAACTGTTCCCAATCAAGAGTGCGTCAAGAGCTGGAGGGCACAGATTCAAAGTAATTGGCAAAAGGAGTAAAAGTGACACGAAAATAAATTTCACCCACAAGGTGGTTGGAGTCTGGAAAGAACTTCCTGGGAGGGTGGCGGAGATATTCAAAAGGGAATTCAATTACTATCAAAAGCAAAATAATGTGTAATAGGGATATAACAGGGGAGTGGGATTAGATATAATGCTCTTTCTGAGAGTCAGTGCAGAATCGATGGACAGAATGACCACCTCTATCGTAAAGATTCTGTGATCACACAAATGATGTGCCAGTTTATATTACATGGGATGCAACATTATATTTAACACTTAAATATCAATTGTAACAGCTATTCCTGTTGATTCCGTTACTTCCTATTTCTGTCATTTTATATTTATCGTTTTTGGTTCATGGATCGTTAATGGAGACATAACTTTTCGTCAAGCAGAGGAAGTAAAGAACTCAAAGTGTTAAATAGTACAGTGTGTTATAAGGTTTTGCATTTTGGGCAGAAGAAACCAGCCTTTATGGTACCCTGGAGATTGGAGGGGTTCATTTCGATTGGTTGGCTGGTGGCCAATGGATTGACCAGGGACAGTATTCTGTCCGACAACCGACAGTGATTGGTTCCTGTCAGGTAGCGTTTCTCCGAGAGAACCCAGGAGAAGCCACTGGACCTTCAAGGTGGAAGCAGCTTGCGCTCTCTGTGCTCTGCTGCCTACTGTCTAAAGGCAGAGGCTTCTAGACCCTGAAAGAAGAAGCAAGTCTCTCGCTCTGCTCTCATATGCTGGCTGCCTGCTATTTCTGTGAGTACAGTGAAAACCATTGCAAGCTGAAAGAAAAACTAACTTCTATGTGAAAGCCTAGACTGAGAAAGGAATACTTGAAGGCAGCCTTTCATCATTATTTTACACGTGTGTGTGTGTGTGCATATAGAGGGTGGATGAGTTAAAAGGCAGGAGAGGTTAGAGATTATATAGTAGTTAACCAGTTGTATTTATTGCCTATTTAAGTATAGCTGCTGTTAATAATAGAAAGTTAATTGTGTTCAAATTTACAAGCCTGGTGACTGTAGTTATTGGGCAGCTGAAGGCCTCGGGTATTAGAACAAAGAACAAAGAAATGTACAGCACAGGAACAGGCCCTTCAGCCCTCCAGGCCCCTGCCGACCATGCTGCCCGACTAAACTCAATCTTCTACACTTCCTGGGTCCGTATCCCTCTATTCCCATCCTATTCATGTATTTGTCAAGATGCCCCTTAAATGTCACTATCGTCCCTGCTTCCACCACCTCCTCCGGAAGCGAGTTCCAGGCACCCACTACCCTCTGCGTAAAAAACTTGCCTCGTACATCTACTCTAAACCTTGCCCCTCTCACCTTAAACCTATGCCCCTAGTAATTGACCCCTCTACCCTGGGGAAAAGCCTCTGACTATCCACTCTGTCTATGCCCCTCATAATTTTGTAGACCTCTATCAGGTCGCCCCTCAACCTCCTTCGTTCCAGTGAGAACAAACCGAGTTTATTCAACCGCTCCTCATAGCTAATGCCCTCCATACCAGGCAACATTCTGGTAAATCTCTTCTGCACCCTCTCTAAAGCCTCCACATCCTTCTGGTAGTGTGGCGACCAGAATTGAACACTATACTCCAAGTGTGGCCTAACTAAGGTTCTATACAGCTGCAACATGACTTGCCAATTCTTATACTCAATGCCCCGGCCAATGAAGGCAAGCATGCCGTTTGCCTTCTTGACTACCTTCTCCACTTGTGTTGCCCCTTTCAGTGACCTGTGGACCTGTACTCCTAGATCTCTCTGACTGTCATACTCTTGAGGTTTCTCCATTCACTGTATATTCCCTACCTGCATTAGACCTTCCAAAATGCATTACCTCACATTTGTCCGGATTAAACTCCATCTGCCATCTCGCCGCCCAAGTCGCCAAACAATCTAAATCCTGCTGTATCCTCTGACAGTCCTCATCGCTATCCGCAATTCCACCAACCTTTGTGTCGTCTGCAAACTTACTAATCAGACCAGTTACATTTTCCTCCAAATCATTTATATATACTACAAACAGCAAAGGTCCCAGCACTGATCCCTATGGAACACCACTGGTCACAGTCCTCCAATTAGAAAAGCATCCTTCTATTGCTACTCTCTGCCTTCTATGACCTAGCCAGTTCTGTATCCACCTTGCCAGCTCACCCCTGATCCTGTGTGACTTCACCTTTTGTACTAGTCTACCATGAGGGACCTTGTCAAAGGCCTTACTAAGGTCCATATAGACAACATCCACTGCCCTACCTGCATCAATCATCTTAGTGACCGCCTCGAAAAACTCTATCAAGTTAGTGAGACACGACCTCCCCTTCACAAAACCATGCGTCCTCTCACTAATACGTCCATTTGCTTCCAAATGGGAGTAGATCCTGTCGCGAAGAATTCTCTCCAGTAATTTCCCTACCACTGAAGTAAGGCTCACTGGCCTGTAGTTCCCTGGATTATCCTTGCTACCCTTCTTAAACAGAGGAACAACATTGGCTATTCTCCAGTCCTCCGGGACATCACCTGAAGACAGTGAGGATCCAAAGATTTCTGTCAAGGCCTCAGCAATTTCCTCTCCAGCCTCCTTCAGTATTTTGGGGTAGATCCCATCAGGCCCTGGGGACTTATCTACCTTAATATTTTTTAAGACACCCAACACCTTGTCTTTTTGGATCTCAATGTGACCCAGGCTATCTACACACCCTTCTCCAGACTCAACATCTACCAATTTCTTCTCTTTGGTGAATACTGATGCAATACTGATGCAAAGTATTCATTTAGTACCTCGCCCATTTCCTCTGGCTCCACACATAGATTCCCTTGCCTATCCTTCAGTGGGCCAACCCTTTCCCTGGCTACCCTCTTGTTTTTTATGTACATGTAAAAAGCCTTGGGATTTTCCTTAACCCTATTTGCCAATGACTTTTCGTGACCCCTTCTAGCCCGCCTGACTCCTTGCTTAAGTTCCTTCCTACTTTCCTTATATTCCACACAGGCTTCGTCTGTTCCCAGCCATTTAGCCCTAACAAGTGCCTCCTTTTTCTTTTTGACGAGGCCTACAATATCTCTCGTTATCCAAGGTTCCCGAAAATTGCCGTATTTATCCTTCTTCCTCACAGGAACATGCCGGTCCTGAATTCCTTTCAACTGACACTTGAAAGCCTCCCACATGTCAGATGTTGATTTGCCCTCAAACATCCGCCCCCAATCTATGTTCTTCAGTTCCCGCCTAATATTGTTATAATTAGCCTTCCCCCAATTTAGCACATTCATCCTAGGACCACTCTTATCCTTGTCCACCAGCACTTTAAAACTTACTGAATTGTGGTCATTGTTCCCGAAATGCTCCCCTACTGAAACATCTACCACCTGGCCGGGCTCATTCCCCAATACCAGGTCCAGTACCGCCCCTTCCCTAGTTGGGCTGTCCACATATTATATTAAGAAGCCCTCCTGGATGCTCCTTACAAACTCCGCCCGTCTAAGCCCCTGGCACTAAGTGAGTCCCAGTCAATATTGGGGAAGTTGAAGTCTCCCATCACCACAACCCTGTTGGTTTTACTCTTTTCCAAAATCTGTCTACCTATCTGCTCCTCTATCTCCCGCTGGCTGTTGGGAGGCCTGTAGTAAACCCCCAACATTGTGACTGCACCCTTCTTATTCCTGATCTCTACCCATATAGCCTCACTGCCCTCTGAGGTGTCCTCCCGCAGTACAGCTGTGATATTCTCCCGAACCAGTAGCGCAACTCCGCCACCCCTTTTACATCCCCCTCTATCCCGCCTGAAACATCTAAATCCTGGAACGTTTAGCTGCCAATCCTGCCCTTCCCTCAACCAGGTCTCTGTAATGGCAACAACATCATAGTTCCAAGTACTAATCCAAGCTCTAAGTTCATCTGCCTTACCCGTAATACTTCTTGCATAAAAACATATGCACTTCAGGCCACCAGACCCGCTGTGTTCAGCAACTTCTCCCTGTCTGCTCTACCTCAGAGCCCCACTGTCCCTATTCCCTAGTTCTCCCTCAATGCTCTCACCTTCTGACCTATTGCTCCTGTGCCCACCCCCCTGCCATACTAGTTTAAACCCTCTCGTGTGACACTAGCAAACCTCGCGGCCAGGATATTTATGCCTCTCCAGTTTAGATGCAACCCGTCCTTCTTGTATCATATTTACAGTGCAGAAGGAGGCCATTCGTCCCATCGAGTCTGCACCGGCTCTTGGAAAGAGCACCCTACCCAAGGTCAACACCTCCACCCTATCCCCATAACCCAGTAACCCCACCCAACACTAAGGGCAATTTATCATGGCCAATCCACCTAACCTGCACATCTTTGGACTGTGGGAGGAAACCGGAGCACCCGGAGGAATCCCCCGCACACACTGGGAGGATGTGCAGACTCCGCACAGACAGTGACCCAAACCGGAATCGAACCTGGGACCCTTGAGCTGTGAAGCAATTGTGCTATCCACAATGCTACTGTGCTGCCCGTCACACCTGCCCCGGAAGAGCTCCCAGTGGTCCAGATAACGGAAACACACCCTCCAACACCAGCTGTTTAGCCACGTGTTTAGCTGCTCTATCTTCCTATTTCTAGCCTCACTGGCACGAGGCACAGGGAGTAATCCCGAGATTACAACCCTAGAGGTCCTGTCTTTTAACTTTCTGCCTAGCTCACTGAACTCCTGCTGCAAGACCTCATGCCCCTTCCTGCCTATGTCGTTAGTACCAATATATACAACGACCTCTGCCTGTTTGCCCTCCCCCTTCAGGATGCCCTCTACCCGTTCGGAGACATCCTGGCACCAGGGAGGCAACATACCATCCTGGAGTCTCTTTCACGTCCACAGAAGCGCCTATCTGTGCCCCTGACTATAGAGTCCCCTATTACTATTGCTCTTCTGCGCTTTGACCCTCCTTTCTGAACATCAGAGCCAGCCGTGGTGCCACTGCTCTGGCTGCTGCTGTTGTTTTCCCCTGATAGGCTATGCCCCCCGACAGTATCCAAAGGGGTATACCTGTTCGAGAGGGGGACAACCACGGGGGATTCCTGCACTGACTGCCTGCCCTTTCTGGTGGTCACCCATTTCTCTGCCTGCACCTTGGGTGTGACCACATTTATATAACTGCGATCTATGACGCTTTCCGCCACCTGCATGCTCCTAAGTGCATCCAATTGCTGCTCCAACCGAACCATGCGGTCTGTGAGGAGCTCCAGTTGGGTGCACTTTCTGCAGATGAAGCCATCCGGGACGCTGGAAGCCTCCCGGACCTGCCACATCTCACAGTCAGAGCACTGCACCCCTCTAACTGACATTGCGTCAATTAATTAAAATTAAAAGTTTTAAAAAAAAATTTATATATATATATTTTTTAAAGTTACTGTTAACTATCTGTTTCCTAGCACTAGATTTCTAATATAAATGCGAAAGCTAAATATAGTACTCTCCGATCTCTGGCTTACATACTCCTCTAAATTATAATTAAGTAATTATGTTTAATTAGTTACCAATGCTTAATTTTTTTAATTTAGTGTAGATTCCCAACCAGCCACTCAGGTTACAGCTTTTCTGTGATGTCACTTCAGTTTCCCCCCCGACACACACAATTTGAAAAAGGTATAAAAGTAAAAATCACTTACTTACCTTCTTACCTTCTGAGTGTCTTCGATGTTCTCAGGTTCTCTCCCTGACAGAGACTGCTCCTCCTCCTCCGAATGGCACCCGAAACTAGGCCGCGATCTTTTAAAATCTCCACTCTGACTCGCAGCTCCTGCGCTTTTTAAATCTCCCGCGCTTTTTAAATCTCCCGGCTCCCTCTCCTCTTGCGCTGTTTTCAATGTCCCGGCTCTCTTTCCTCCCGCGCTTTTTAAATCTCCCGCGCTTTTTAAATCTCCCGCGCTTTTTAAATCTCCCGCGCTTTTTAAATCTCCCGCGCTTTTTAAATCTCCCGCGCTTTTTAAATCTCCCGCGCTTTTTAAATCTCCCGCGCTTTTTAAATCTCCCGCGCTTTTTAAATCTCCCGCGCTTTTTAAATCTCCCGCGCTTTTTAAATCTCCCGGCTTTCTCTCCACTCGCGCTGTTTTCAATGTCCCGGCTCACTCGCCACTCGCGCTGTTTTCAATGTCCCGCTCTCTCTCCTCTCGCGCTGTTTTCAGTGTCCCGGCTTTCTCTCCACTCGCGCTGTTTTCAATGTCCCGGCTCACTCTCCACTCGCGCTGTTTCCAATGTCCCGGCTCACTCACCTCTCGCGCTGTTTTCAGTGTCCCGGCTTTCTCTCCACTCGCGCTGTTTTCAATGTCCCGGCTCACTCACCACTCGCGCTGTTTTCAGTGTCCCGGCTCTCTCTCCACTCGCGCTGTTTTCAGTGTCCCGGCTTTCTCTCCACTCGCGCTGTTTTCAATGTCCCGGCTCACTCTCCACTCGCGCTGTTTTCAATGTCCCGGCTGTCTCTCCTCCTGCGCTGTTTTCAATGTCCCGGCTTTCTCTCCTCCCGCGCTCTCTCCACTCGCGCTGTTTTCAATGTCCCGGCTTTCTCTCCTCCCGCGCTGTTTTCAATGTCCCGGCTTTCTCTCCTCCCGCGCTCTCTCCTCTCGCGCTGTTTTCAATGTCCCGGCTCACTCTCCATGCGCGCTGTTTTCAATTTTAAAATAAAAATTAATTTCAACCATGTTGCGACTCCGCATCAAGTGGGGCTGGTATTGACCGCGCACTGGCCCAGGGTGTCGTAACACAAGTTCCCCATTTATGTTTAATTTATCCAGAAATGCTATTTTAATAGAGGTAAAAGATTTCACGGAGGGTGAATGACTGAGGCCATCCTTATTAAATGTGGCACAGGTAATGGAATATGGCGAGTACATCTATTTTTAATCCATTGGATGTTGTCTGATAAAAATATGCTGTCTGACTATCCAGTCAGTCAAAGTTGTTGCATAGACTTGCACAGGTCTGCCATGTCCGTTTCCGCTGAAGCCTTATTTTAGAAGTGTTTACAATATCTATTTTCATATTTTCAGCTATCAAATAGATATTGGGCACCTCACGTAAAGAAAAAAATGACGTTTGATTCAAAGGTAAATCATGTTTTGTTTTCTTATGTTCAAATTATGTACACTGTACAGAACCCTTTTGAAAAGTGGAAGCGCCAACAAAATACTAGATTTGTTTTCACACTTGTTGACTCAACTGCAGATTTAGATAACTGGAGATTATTATGACTCAAGTTTGTTATGCAGATTCGATGGACTATTCAGATGGACCAGGGTGGCACGGTGGTTAGCACTGCTGCCTCATAGCGCCAGGGACCCAGGTTCAATTCCAGCCTTGGGTTATTGTGTGGAGCTTGCACTTTCTCCTTGTGCCTACATGGGCTTCCTGGTGCTCTGGTTTTCTCCTGTAGTCCAAAGAAGTACAGGTTAGGTGGATTGGTCATGCTAAATTGCCCTTTAGTGTCCAGGGATGTGCAGATTAGGTGGGGGTTTTGGGGTTACGGGGATAGGGCTGGGGAATGGGCATAGATAGGGTGATCTTTCAGAGGGTTGGTGCAGAGTCGATTGGCCAAATGGCACAGTCGGAATTCTATGGTTTTAAAGTACAATTCCTTCCCATTATTCTGAATGTAATCTAGCTGCACCACTTTCAACGGAACTGTTCGATCGATCTGTTTTCTTCACATAGCTCTACACAAAAAAATAATCAGTTTTCATGTTGAGGCATTGGAAATAAATTGACTCATTCTGGTATTGTCTATTCCTTTACTTTCTATGTTGCAAACAGGTCATTGAAGATGTGTATCAGAAAGAGATTGTAAAGACAAAGTAAGTTGCACCTATTTCTGTGTCAGCCTTTTTTCTAGAGCTATCTTCTATGTTCTACCTTGTACTAAAGGATTCATCAGTTCTAAAAATGCGCTGCATCTCATCACATATGTGGCCATTATTTTGGTCTTATCAAGGGACGAATATTTTTGGTACCTGAATATTTTTTCATGTAAATTTTGTGTGTTGCTAAAAAGTGCCCGTTCCTTCCATAAAAGATCTGGAGATAGGAAATTGAAATAAATCTTACATTGCTGTTGAATAGAGAAGGATGGGGGTAGGGACGAATAGATGTTCCAAAGTAAACATGAAATGAGAGTGATGGCATTGCAACTCTCCATAAGAATTTGAGGCACCACATGCCTTTCACTTTCAGTATAATCAAGGATATAAACATCAGAATGAACATGTTTATCTCCATAGAAGCCAGTTTGGTGTATTGAAAGGCCTAATTTAAACATCTAATTTGTTTTCCAATCAAATATAAACTTTTAATTAAAACCTTGTGCCTAAACTATACAAAATGTTGGTCTTGAAAATGAGCTTCAGTATCATATTTTTGAATTTGGAGAGGGAAGAACAATGGACTCATTGAGTTAAATTCCCACTCACTTTCCTGAAGTTTACTCAAACGAAAGGAAAAGAAACTTATCGAAGTCAACAGCTTTAAAAAATAATTTCAGTGCTGAACCAATTTCTTTTTCTGGTGAGTATACCCACCATGTTTCACTGTCAATTTTGATACTTGGGGAATTTGAGCCTGAGACTTCATGCACCGCCCTGTTAATCTTGATGGCAGGGCTAGGGCAATATTGTTTTAATGTGGTATATTCAGTCATAAATATTTGCCTACAGTAAATATTTTTACTTTTCAGGTTTGCAATTAGGAAAATTATGCTGCTTGAATTCAGGTAATTGTTTTTCTGGTTTGGGATATTTTTTAAAGAAACACCATTATTAGAGTGATTTATGAAACAATATTTTAATGAATGTTAAGCCTTCAATTTACTTTTATATTCTCTTGTAACATTGACAGCCAGTATCTGGAGAATTATCTCTGGCCAAACTATTCTTCAGAAGTATCCAGCAATGCCTACCTGATGTCCATTTGCTGTATGGTGAATGAAAAATTTCGAGAGAATGTTCCTGCCTGGGAGGTAAGAGGCTATTGTTTAACTGTTTGTAGAGCTTGCTATTGCTCCTTGTTCGGTGTTGAAGCCTGAGGACATCCCATAGGAATGCTGTGCCGCAAAGTGATGAGGTGTAAGTCTGAGGTGGTGATTTTCTGGCCCTGCCATGGCGGGACTGGCCATGGGAGATTCGGCGGCTCAGCCAAACGCCCATTGACTTTCAACAGGATTGGATGCGGTTAAGGCTGGAAAATGCCACACTGACCCTGTGATTTCCATGAGCTCCTGCTTTTGTGAACATTTGCAAAATGGCACTCCATGCCCAAAGTATAGAACATAAGAAATAGAGCATGAGTCGACCTTTCAGCCTCTCGAGCCTGCGCCACCATTCAATAAAATCATTGCTGATCTGATGTGCCCTCAACGTCACTTCCCTGTCTTACCCCATAACCCATGACACCCTTGTCAAGCAAAAATCTGTCGGACCTGGAATATATTGAATAGTCCAGGCATCGCTGCTCACTGAGGGAGAGAATTCCAAATACTAATGACCATCTGAGAGAACAAACTCCATCTTATCCCAATCTTAAATGAGAAAATCCTTATTTTTGAACGGTGTCCCCCAATTCAAGATTCTGCCATGAGGAGAAGAATCCTCTCAACATCTACCTCTTAAGACCTATCAGATCTGATATGCCTCGATAAGTTCACCCCTCATTCTTCTAAATTCCAGTGAGGAAAGTCTCAACCTGTTTAACCTTTCTTCATAAGACAACCTTGATGTAGTCATTGCGAGCTGAAACATTGGTCCTAGTTCTCCCAACCTACCCATTGGGGGCAGGCATGGAAGATCTGGCGACAGGTAAAGCTGCTGGTGTAAAATCATGTTGCAATTCTCTTAATCGTGGGTTGTCTTCCTGCTGGCAGGGGTGAAAATTCCATTTGCATTCATTTGCATCTCATGAATGCATATTAAAACAGTTGCTCTCTGGCGCCATGTCAGGCATTTCACTGCAGCACGCCAGTGTGACATTATGTCGGCGTCAGACCCGATTGGTAAAGAGTGGCGTGCACAAGACGGTCCGCAGATTGCTAGAGACTTCAGAGTGGATGCACCAACTTTCTGCCATAGTGCTGCGCTGTTCTTGATGCGCTGTTCACCACTCTGCCAGAAAGATTGATTCCTGCCTCCATCTCCATGCTGAGCTGGTCTTCATGAACAGCACTGTGCTGCTGGACCCACGGACTCTCCTGTGTCACTGAGTCAGATCAGTGCTAGTGTTGGGGAGTACAGGGGCCTCCTTCTCCCCTGGTGCCATACACCGTGTCTTTTTGGACATGACTGTGTCGGCACCACAGCAAAGGAGGTGAGGCGTGGAGGGGTGGGGCCTAATGAAGGTAAGGGTGGCAATTTGGAAGTAAGTCTGCACAGGAGTAGGGGGAGGGACGTGAACGGAAGGCTCACGATGGCAAAGGGGCAAAGAAGTGGTTGAAGAAGATGAACAATGGAAGGTAGAAGGAAGAGTGAGGGGAGGGAAGCTCGACCCTGGCAAGGCTGCATGAAAAGTTCACAAACTAGGAGGTCGAAGGGATACCACATTGTTTACTGGAAAGAAATGCACAAACACTCCAGATGCGGTGGGTAGAGGTTCAAGTTGGGTATGGGCACCTTGCAGGTGATGGGCTTGGGAGGAGGGTGGTTGAATTGAGGAAGAGACTTCTTGAGGACTTTTTCCTCTGTGTTGCTGACATCCTGCATGGTCTTGTGAAGGCAAGTGGGTTGAAGAGAGTGATATGAGTGTGCTGGACTGGTATTTAAATATGGTGCCGGGACCTTCAAACCTATCAGCTGACAGCGGGTGGACAGATTGTGTATAATGAATAGGTTCCGCTCTTCTGGTCGGCGGGGCAGACGCTACCGGAGCCGCCAATATCGCACTTCAGTCGCAAAATGGGAGAAAAAATCCGTAACTGCAAATACAGCTCCTGAAATTTCAGTCCTCCAAAATGAAAATAACACAAAATTTGAAAATTATTTTGGTAACCATCACAAGCAGAGCCTTTGAAAGCTGCACATGATCAAAACCATGAAATCTGATAACAATAGTTGTACTGGGCAGCTTTCTTTAATTTGCAAGCATGATTGAAAATGTTTTACGCTCAAGTTCATATTCTTCTGTGCAATAGATATTGCTTTATGTGGTCTATTCCATTTTCACTTCGATTTAAGGAAATGCCTTGTGCCCTTTTTACGTTAGACATTTACACAGAAGCCCGAACACTTTCCCTATTTCTTCAAGTGTATTTTGACTGCATCGCTTGCTGAGGAGAATAAGGATCTTACTTTACGAGAACAGACTGTCCTCTTGGTCTTTCTTGATCACTGCTTCAACAGCCTGGTAAGTATCATGTCAGTCAAACTCCTTCCTCCTCTGCTTTATAACAACATATTTTGAGTGAGCAGGTGATACCTTGTAATGTAATATACAGGGCAGACTTTATGGATAGGAAATGTGTACAGGAACAGGCCGTTTTAATTCCTCATTCCTGTTGTTATTCAAGTCTCAGGCACTCTCTTCAATTCACCACACCTCCATCCCTCACTTACTTATCTTTTTCAATCAGGACTTATCACTAATATTGAGAAAAATATTGAAATATGAGGAGGTCATTTAACCCCTCAAGAATATTTTACCACTCAGTCCATTCATGGCTGATCTACAACCTAACTCCATAAACATGCTTTTGCCTCATATACTGTAATACCATTGACATCAAAAACTAGCTATTAAAGATGTTATATCAGGGCACGTAGAAACATTTAAGGTAGTCAGGCTGCATCAATATGGTTTTGTGAAAAGGAAATCATGTTTAATCAATTTATTAGAGTTCTTTGAAGGAGTCATGTGTTGTGGATAAAGAGGACCCAGTGGATGTACTGTACTTAGATTTTTGGAAGACATTTGATAAGGTGCCATGTCATAGGTTATTGTGGAAAATAAAAGCTTATGGTGTAGTGGGTAACATACTGGCATGGATAGAAGAGTGTGTGGCTAACCGGAAACAGTTGGCATAAATGGGTCTTTTTTGGTTGGCAAGAGTGGTGTGCCATAGCGATCAGTGCTGGGCCTTCAACATTTAACAATTTACTTAAATGATTTGGATGAAAGGACCAACAGTATGGTTGCTGAGTTTGCTGATGACACAAAGGTAGGAAAATAAGTTGTGAAAAGGACATGAGGTTACAAAGGGATATAAATATGTTGTGAGTGGGCAAAGATTTGGTAAATGGAGTATAATGTGGGCAAATGTGAAATTGTCCATTTTGGCCGGAAGAATAAAGAAGAAGCTTATTAAATGGTGAGAGATTGCAAAACTCTGTGATACAGAGGGACCTGTGTGTCCCAGTGCATGAATTGCGAAGTATTGGTATGCAGGTGCGGTAAGTAGTTAGGAAAGCTAATAGAATATTAATATTTATTGTGAGAAGAATTGAATACAAAAGTAGGGAGGTTATGCTTCATTTTGATCGGGCATTGATGAGGCCACGTCTGGAGCACTGTGTACAGTATTGGTCTCCTTTATTTAAGGGAGGCTGTAAATACATGGGAAGCAGTTCTCCGATGGATTATTAGACTAATACCTGGAATGGAAGGTTGTCTTAAGAGAAAAGGTATGACAGGTTAGTCTTGTATCCGTTGTAGTTTAGAAAAGTAAGAGGTGACTTGATTGAAACATATAGGATCCTGAAAGGTCTTGACAGGGTGGATGTGGAGAGGATGTTTTCCTTTTGTGGGAGAATCTAGAACTAGAGTCACAGTTTTAAAATAAGGGGTTGCCCATTTCCATAGGATCTCTGCAGTACAGAAGGAGGCCATTCGGCTCATTAAGTCTGCACCAACCCTCTGAAAGAACACCCTACCCAGGCGCACTCCCCTGCCCTATCCTGTATCCTCACCCAACCCGCATATTTTTGGACACTAGGGCAATTTTAGAAAGCCCAATCCGCCTAATCTGCACATCTTTGGACTGGGAGGAAACCCATGCAGACACTGGGGAAAGTGCAAATTTCACACAGTTACCCAAGGTTGGAGTTGAACCCGGGTCCCTGGCGCTGTGAGGCAGCAGTACTGACCACTGTGACACCATGTTGCCCTTTTAGACGGAGGTGTCATTGAGTTTTACAACATGGAAATAGCCCTTCGGCCCATCATGTTTGTCCTGACCATTGAGCATCGTATCTACCTTAATCCCATTTTCCAGCACTTGCCCGTATCCCTGTATGCTATGACATTTTAAGTGCTCATCTAGATAGTTCTTAAATGTCTTAAATGTTGTGGGCGTTCCCACCTCTACCATCCTTTCAGATAGTGAGTTCCAGATTCCAACCACCCTCTGGGTGAAAAAGGTTTTTCCTCACATTCCCTTTAAACGTCCTGCCCCTTAGCTTAATTTATGCCCCTGGTTATTGGCCCTCCAATAAGGGGAAAAGTTCCTTCCTATCCTTCATAATTTTATATACCTCAATTAGGTCCCCCCCTCAGCCTTCTCTGCTCCAAGGAAAACTACCCCTGCCCATCCAGCTGCTCCTCGTAGCTGAAACATTCTAGCCCAGGCAACATCCCGGTGAATCTCCTCTGCACCTCTCCAGTGCAATCACTTCCTTCCTATAGATGGTGACCAGAACTGCACACACTACTCCAGTTGGGGCCTAACCAGCATTTTATATTGCTCCAACATAACCTCCCTGCTCTTATATTCAATGCCTCGGCAATAAAGGCAAGTATTCCATATGCCTTCTCTATCTGTCCTGCTGCCTTCAGGGATCTATGGCCATGCACTCTAAGGTCCCTCTGGTTCCTCTGTACTTCCTAGTGTCCTACCATTCATTGTATATTCTTTTGCCTTGTTAGTCCTCCCAAAATGCGTCACCTCTCACAGTGGGGTTGAGGTTACAATCAGGTTAGCCATGCTTGTACTGAATGGCAAAACAGGCTTGACGGGCCAAGTGGCATACTCCTAATTCGTATGTTGGCATGTATCAATCTCAATTGAAGATTGAAGTTTATAATCGCAGATTTGAAGTTTACAATTGACTTAGCATCAGTTGTTGTTTGCAGAAAGAGTTCCAAACTTCTACACTCTTTGTGTGAATAAGTGTTTACTATTTTCAGTTCTGAAAGGGCTGGCTCTAATGTTTAGATCATGCCCACCAGTCCTTGACTCCTAAACTAGTGGAAATAATTCTCTCTTAACTGTTTCCCTTAAAATCCTGAAAATGTCTATCAAATCACTCCAGATTCTTCCAAATTCCAGGGTATACACCCCTTGTTTGTGCATTCTCTCCTCGTAATTTAAACCCTTGGATTTCGGCTACAAATCTCACAACCTTACCCTGTATTCCTTCCAAGGCAAAATATCTTTGCTGAGGTCTAGTCAAAGTACCCATGGTGTAGTGTAATCAGGACTTAGTTTAATCTGTGCCCCTCGGAATCTAGCTCTCTAGATATAAAGGCAAGCATTTCATTAGCCAACTTGGTTATTTTCTGTACTTATTACATAGCACCTTGATCTACCCAGTTGTGTACAGAAGGAGCAACTTTCCAGCTTTTGGAGGTTCTGAAAGTTCTGAGGAAGTTTTGAAAACTGTGCCGCTTCATACACCATGGTCGCAATGTTGCGACCCTGTTCACCACGGGTGCAAATCTAGATGGCCGCTAAATCTAATGAGAGGGCCAAAATGGAATTTGCAGTTGGTGAGATCTCGGTTTGAGATCTTCCCTGCCTCCTACCAGTAACGTAATGGGGCATGAACCTGATAACTGATATCCATGATTTTTGGTAAATTTTAATATCATTAAAGGGCGTGGGAAAATTCTGTCCTCTATTTTACCTATCTCAAACATGTATATCATAGATAAGACTGCATGATATCTAATCCCAATCTTTTGGAGGGAACCTATTCACGTAAGCAGTCACAGTTGTTCATCCTAGAGCTACTTCCCTTAAACAATACCTGATCCAATTGTTTCCAACCTCTGAAGGAATAGGCTTTATCAGCCATTATCTTTCTATAGTTTATAAACATTTATCAATACGTATTCCCCTAACACTGAAGTTAAGATTGTTAGTATTTGGAATTCTGTTCCCCAGAGAGCAGTGGAGGCTGGGTCATTAAATTTATTCTAGACAGATTTTCGTTAGACAAGGGAGTCGAGAGTTATGGGGGGCAGACAGGAAAGTGGAGCTGAGACAATAAACCAGGTCAGCCATCGTCTACTTCCCGTGGTAACAAATTTCACAGGCTGTCCACTCTCTGGGTGAAGAAATTTCTCCTCATCTCTGTCCTAAATGGTCTACAGCGTATCCTTAGACTGTGACCCCGTGTTACGTTCTGGTGTATGGCTGGACAGAATTTGTGCACTAGAGAACGTATAGTTCGTGATCAGTTGAATGTTTATTGATTAAGAATAACATGGGTCAGATAACAATATGAAAACTACTAAAAACACAAACTATCAAATCACTATTATAAACTATCTAAGAGCTATTACAAATGCGACTATCCACAATGACAACTATCTCCAGACTCCCTGAGGTAACTGTCATGTGTTTTTTTTTACTGCCACCTGCTGGTTGGAGGCCGTATCTGTTAGTATTTACGTAACTGCATATTCAAATCATCACACCCTGGATCTGGACACGCACACCATTGGGAACATCCTTCCTACATCTACATTGTCTAGTCTTGTTAGAATTTTATAGGTTTCTATGAGATCCCCCTCATTCTTCTGAACTCCAGGAAATACAATCCTTTTTTTTTCTAAGGGCAATTTAGCATGGCCAATCCACCTAGCCTGCATATTGGACTGTAGAAGAAAACCGGAGCACCCGGAGGAATCCCACACAGACATGGGGAGAAAGTGCAAACTCCACACCTCATCCGAGGCCAGAATTGAACCCAGGTCCCTGACACAGTGAGGCAGCCATGCTAACCACTGTGCCACCCCAGCAAATACAATCCGAACAGATTCAATCTCTCCTCGTACGTCAGTCCCACCGTTCCAGGAATCAGTCTGATAAACCTTCGCTGCACTCTCTCTAGAGGAAGAACATCCTTCCTCAGATAAGGAGATCAAAACTGCGCACACTATTCAGGTGTGGCCTCATCAAGGCCCTGTATAATTGCAGCAAGACATCCCAGCTCCTCTACTCGAATCCTCTCGCTATGAACATATCAACATACCATTTGCCGCCTTTACCGCCTGCTGTAGCTGTATGCTTACCTTTAGTGACTGGTGTACAAGGGTATCCAGGTCTCGTTGCCCATTCCCCTCTCCTAATTTATGGCCATTCAGATAATAGTCTGCCTTCTCGCTTTTGCTACCAAAGTGGATAACCTCGTATTTATCCAAATTATACTGCATCTGCCATTCATTTGCTCACTCACTCAACTTGTCCAAATCACACTGGAGAATCCCTGCATCCTTCTCACAGCTCAACCTCCCACTCAACTTGGTATCATCTGCAAATTTAGGGATATTACATTTTGTTCCCTCATCTAAATATTGTGAATAGCTGGGGTCCTAGCAGCGATCCCTGCTGTACCCCACTAGTTGCTGCCTGCCAATTTGAAAAAAACCATTAATTCCCATGCTGTTTCCTGATTGCCGACCAGTTTTCTATCCACCTCAATACACTACCCCTAATGTCATGTGCTTTAATTTTACACACTAATCTCTTGTGCAGAACTTTGACAAAAGCCTTCTGAAAGTCCAAACATACCACATCCACTGGCTCCCCCTCGACCATTCTACTCGTTACATCCTCTCATTTCAGTAGATTTGTCCAGCATGATTTCCCCTTCATAAATCCATGCTGACTCTGTCCGATCCTGCCACTGCTTTCTAAGTGCTCCGCTACAAAACCTTTGATAATGGATTCTAGAATTTTCTCTACTGCTAACACCTGGTCTATAATTCCCTGTTTGCTCTCTGCCTCCCTTTTTAAATAGTGAGGTTACATTAGCTATCCTCCAATTTGCAGGAACTATTCCAGAGTCTATAGAATCCTAGAAGATGACCGCCAATGCACCCACTATTTCTAGAGCCACTTCCTTAAGTACTCTGGGATGTAGATTATCTGGCGCTGGGAATTTATCAGCTTTCAATCCCATCAATTTCCCAACACCATTTCTCTACAAATATTGATCTCCTTCAGTTCATCCCTCACTAAAGCCTACGTTCCCGGACACTTTTGATATTTGATTTGTGTCCTCGTTTGTGAAGACTGAACCAAAGTATGTGTATAGTTGCTCAGTCGTTTCTTTGTCACCTATTATATATACCCCATTTCTGACTATAAGGGTCTTACATTTGTCTTCCTCAATCTTTATCACTTCACGTACCTATAGAAACTTTTACAGTCAGTTTTTATGTTCCCTGCAAGTTTACTCTCGTACTCTATTTTCCCCTTCTTAATCAATCCCTTGGTCTTTCTTTGCTAAACTGCTCCCAATCCTCAGACGTTTTGGGCTAGATTCTCCGTTTTGGAGACTAAGTCCCCAGGCTGGCGCAGAAAAACTGTGCAAAACGGCCACTGATTCCCCATTTTGCTGGGGGCTAGCAGGGAGGCAGCGTATAGAGCTCGCAGCTCCAGCTGCCAATATGGCCCTGAGCATTTCCGATTTCATGGCTGCGCATGCGCACGGCGGTGGCCTGCAGTGGCCGGTGGACTCAGCCCCCGGACCGCAAAAGTAGTGCCCGTCTTCGGCTACTTGCGGGCCCCGGACCACAAAGGAAGTGCCCCCCTTTGGCTGCTTGCGCGCCCCGGACGCCTGAATGAAGCTCCCCCTGCCCGACGATCGGCCCTCACCTGACTGGCGGCGCCGGACTAAGCCCGCAGCTGCCACATGAGGTTCCGGGATGGTGTGAGCACACTTAACCCACAGCATTGGGAACGCGGCCAGTCGGTGACGGAGCATCGCTGGGCGGGCCTCGGTGTGAATAATCGGTGCGGTGTACTCCTAGAGAATGCCGCTTTTCATGGGGCGGAGAATATAAAAAATGATATTGGTGTCAAAACGGATTCTCCGCCCCGTCGCCAAACACAATTTCGGAGAATCCAGCCAGTTGGTTTTCTTGGTCAATTTGTGTGGTTCTTCTTTGGAATGAATACAATCTCCAATTTCCCTTGCTAGCCATGGATTGGCCACCTTCCCTATTTTACCTTTGTGCCAGACAGGAATAAACAATTATTGCAGTTGCCCATGCACTCCTTGAATGTTTGCCATTGCCTATCCACTGTCATTCCTTTAAGTAATGTTTCCCAATGTGTCATAGTCAACTTGTGCCTCATACCATCGTAGTTTCCTTTTTTAAGATTCAGGACCTAGGGCAGCACGGTGGCGCATTGGCTAGCACTGCTGCCTCACAGCGCTAAGGTCCCAAGTTTGATCCCGGCCCTGGGTCACTGCCCGTGTGGAGTTTGCACATTCTCCCCATGTTTGCATGGGTTTTGTCCCCACAACCCAAAGATGTGCAGGGTAGGTGAATTGGCCACGCTAAATTGCCCCTTAATTGGAAAAAATGAATTGGGTACTCTAAATTTTGAAAAAAAAATTAAGATTCAGGACCCTAGTCTCAGAATCAACTACTTCACTATCCTTCTAGATTCTATCATATTATGGTCGCTCATCCCCAAGGGTGATTGTCAATGATTTCATTCTCATTATACAGTACCCAGTCTAGGATGGCCTGTACTCTAGTTGGTTCCTCAATGTATTGGTCCAGAAAACCATTCCATATACACTGCAGCAATTCCTCCTCTATGGCATTGTTGCTAATTTGATTTTTCCAATTTATATGCAGATTAAAATCAGCCATAATTACAGATGTTCCTTTGACGTATACATCTCTAATTTCCTGTTTAATGCCATTCCCAACATCTCTTCAGTTTGGGGCCTATATACGATGCCCACTAATGTTTTTTGCCCCTGGGTGTTTCTCAGCTCTACCCATACAGATCCACATTGTCAGAGCTAATATCCTTCCCACTATTGCATTAATTTCCTCTTTAACCAGCACTGCTACTCCACCGCCTTTTCCTTTTTGTCTATCCTTCCGAAATACTGAGTAACCATGGACATCAGCTCCCATCCCTGGTTACCCTGCAGCCATATCGGCGTAATCCCGATCACATCATACCCGTTTATGGCTGTTTGCGCGATTAGTTCATCCGCTTTATTGCGAATGCTCCGTGTGTTAAGGCACAAATCCTTTAAGCATCGTCTTTTTAATATTACTTGTCTCGCTCCCAATATTTTTCACTGTGGCCCTATTTGAATCTAACCTTTGCTTTCTCTGCCTATAACTTTTCATATTCCCCTTTCTGTATCTTGTTTTTGTCCTTGTTTCCACCTCCTCTGACTCCTTGTGTAGGTTCCCATCCCCCTGCCATTTTAGTTTAAACCCTCCCCAAACACTCTAGCAAATACTCTCCTAGGACATCAATCGCAGTCCAGCCCAGATGTAACCTGTCCAGTTTATACTGGTTTCACCTCCCCAGAACCAGTCCTAATGCCCCAGGAATCTGAAACCCTTCCCCTCTCACAGTCTCTTCAGCCAATTATTCATCAATAATTTCTGCTATTTCTATGACTAGCACGTGGCACTGGTAATAATCCTGAGATCATTATCTTTGAGGTCCGACTTCTCAACTTTCTTGTAACTCCCTATAGTCTGCTTTTAGGACCGCATTCTTTTTTTTAACCCGTGTCATGGGACCGATGTGTACCATGACTACTGGCTGTTCATCCTCCCCCTCTAGAACACCCTGCAATCACTCCGAGACATCCTTGACCCGAGCACCAGGGAGGTAATATACCATCCTAGAGTCTCATTCGCGGCCACAGAAACGCCTGTGACAATTGAACGATTGAATCCCCCAAACTATTACTTTCCCACCCCTTCTTCTCCTCCACTATGCAGCAAAGCCAACTGTGTCCCAACGGATTTGGCTGTTGCAGCTTTCCCCTGAGAGGCATTCCCATCAACAATATCCAAAGTGGTATATCTGTTTTGCAGGGGAATAGCCACGGGAGATTCCTGCATTGCCTGCCCAATTCTTATGGACAGAACTGATCTCTTCACATATCTTCTCTACTGAGTAGTACTGTACCCCATATGCTTACCTGTTGCCTGTGCGTTTGTATTTACCTTGTGTATTTATGTATGTCCTATGTTATTTTTCATCTATGGAATGATCTGTCTCGATTGTACGCAGAACAATACTTTTCACTGTACCTCGGTACACGTGACAATAAAACAAATCCAACTTCCATTCTCTTGCTGTGCCTGGTGGTCACCCATTCCTTTCCTGCCTGCGGAATCTGAGCTTGCAGTGTGACCACCTCTCTATACGTGCTATCCACAACACTCTGACTCGTGGTTGCTCCACAGTGTCTCCAGCCATCGCTCCAGCTCTGAAACCGGGCTTCCAGGAGCTGTAGCTAGAGACACTTCTTGCACACATGCTGGTCCCGTGCACGGGAAATGTTCCCGACCTCCCCCACGGAGTGACCTCCCACACGGAGCAAGAGGAGCCAACCAAAACTTTGAGTTCTTGTGTCATGACTTACCCCTTTAAATCAAACCTTTGGAAGATGCTTGATATTAGATTAAATCCAATTCTCCATGGTCCTTCTTTCCTTGTTCTTTTCACTACCAATTATAGTCCTTACAGTTTATAAACCACAAAACATATTTTCAACTATAATTTTGATTTTATGTCTGGATTGTGTAAATCATAAATAAAAATTAGCCAGTTGACTTTTGAGAGATTGGAACATTTACTTTGAAACTGACGAGTTTGCTGTTTATCTTGCTGTTTGTGTACTATGACAATGTAAAATATAGTTCTAAATTACTTGAATTTTAACTTCACTTTTGTTTTATGTAATTCTGATCTTTATTTTATCTTTGAGGAAAGTTGTAAAATCTTCGATCATTATCAATCTGTCAGATGTAACACTGCAAAACTTGCACAATATTTTCAGAATTGAAGATTTGATCCCTTTGTTCCAGAGTTGTGAAGCTCTGAGTGTGGTTAATACTACACTGTGCCACAAGAGGGCTCAGCTGAGCATTTTATAACTAAACATATTTTCTATGACGCCCTAATATTTGGGAGATAGGAACTGAGCACACTGCTAACTTTGGCTTTTGCTGAATTATGTAAAAAGCTTTGGAAGGAATATTTGTGAAGGCTTTCATTATTTAATATCAATTAAACTTGTCTTTTTTTTGGAGAAAGTCGTATTTTATAATAATGAGTTTTAAAGATGATATTGCAATAATAAATAGAAGTGGCCTTGTTTACCATTCATATTTCCTAATATAATATTTTTGGAATTGAGGCATGTACTGGTGCAGGAAAATTAGTATTTATTTGCCAATATATTTGTAGTTAAAACATAATCAGCATAGACGACTGTTTGTGGACATGATTTCAACCTGTGAAATACTTTGTTTCAGGAAGTGGATCTTATTCGAGAACAGGTGCAGAGGCTTATCTCTCTTCCGATGTGGATATGTCTACTTTTGGCAAGTTCAGTGATCATTCAAAGTCTGCATAAAATAATTAAAACAGATTAATGACATACACTGTTGCTGAGTGGTTTCTTTGAACTTAATTTGTTGCCTTTCATCAGATACTCTCCCACTGCCTGAAATACTTGGCATAGTTATGGGCAATGCTCATTAAAATATGGGACAAGGACATGATTATTGATTTGGGTCTCACTGAGTGTTAAACTGTTAACATCAAACCTGTATTTGTATTAGTCACGACTGGAGCATGAGCTGAAAAAAACACCAAAGCTGAGGAAATTCTGGAATCTAATCAAAAGAAAAGAAGAGAAAATGGATGAGAAATCTGTGGAGCAGTAAGTCTATGTTTGTATCCACCTGTGAGTTCTGGACTGTCCGTTCCATCAGACTGGAATCCGTATAGTTGCTGTGGTGTTCTGTTTATTCATGCTGTCTTGTAAAACATAGCTACTGTCTCCTCAGATATAGCATATTCTGCACTGGAGTTGTTTATTTTACAGGGCGTAATTTCAGAAAATACTACTTTGTGTTGCACTGAAAATAATGTACCAACGTTATCTTTGTTTCTTAACCTAAAGGGCAAATCAAGAAAAGCGATTCCTTTCTTGTCTGATCAGCAAATTCCATGGCGTATTAAAAAGTATTCCTCTTTCAGGTGACGGCTCAACTATCTTTTGTTGTTCCCTCTCGTGGCTTTTCCCCAATAAAATATTAACAGTGGGGCCAAAATACTGATTTCTTTGTTGCAAAAGTTGTTGTAATTTTAGTGTAGTGGATTGAAATTTGGGTTGCGCGATAAATTTTGGTGGGATTGGTTGCTGGCAGATGAAGTGCCTTCTCCCAGAGTGGTTTTGAAACCGATAATAAGAACCTCAGAGTAAATCCAGCTGTCCCTGAAATTCTGCCACTTAACCACCCCACTCCTCCAAACTGCACGATAAAGCTGCATTAAGTGGCCATTTAAAGGGCCTTATTAGGGGCAACGGCAGGGTTCACATCTGAGGTCCTGCACACCTCATCATAAAACATGCTTGGATCGAGATGGGTCTATGCAATTACGTGACCTCCCCCACCCGTCTCAAAACCCACCGGAGTGGGAGTGTAAAATTCAGGCCCATATCTCAAAGTGAATTGTGCACATGGGGCTTGCTTTTTATAACTATTGTGTCTATCCTTAGTTGACCTTTATGCTATTCTTAAAGGTATCCTGGTGCAGATGTGATAGATGAGGGCCTTGGACCCATTGGTGCTTGGCTGCATGCTGCTATTGTGAACTTCTTAGGGATGTGCCCTTCTCAGTGGCATCTGAGTCGTAGGAAATTCCGGGTTGTGACTTTGCTGCAGGTTCATGAGCCACCTGGTACTGCATTCTGTCACCAAATTGAGCAAGGACTTGACTGGAGAACAGGAGGGAGGACAGTTTCATGAAGGTGAACTGTTGTACTGGATCTGGATGATCATTGATCAGAGGGAGGACAAGCCTTAAAGGTATCAGTTGAATACTGCAGATCCTGAGAGGTGTTGTCTATTTGCACAGTTTGCACATTTCACAATGGTGTCAGTACCCTCTCTGAAGGTAGCTCTGGTGACACCATTAGAATTTTGGGCACTGTATACAAAATTTAACATTGTGTAGTTTCTATTTTAGGATGATGGCTTGCTTGCTATTTTTTGCTCATTACCATTTTGGCCTTGGAAGGAGTGCAATGTAGGATAACAAAAATGATACCTGGACTACAGGGATTATGTTATGAGGAGAGATTACACAAATTCCCCTGTTTTGATAGAATTTAGAAGGTGTGGTCTGGTTGAAGTATTCAAGACATTATCAGGGAAGGACAGGGTAGATTAAGATAAAATATTTTCATTGGTTGGAGATTCTAAAACTAGGGGCCATAGTCTAAAAATTAGGGTCAGACCGTCGAGGAGAGATGTGAGGGGAAACTTCTTCACTCAAAAGATGGTAGAGGATTGGTACTCTCTCCCACAAACAGCAGTTGAAGCTAGAACAGTTGTTAATTTTAAATCTGAATATATTTTTGTTAAGCAAAGATATTAAGGGATATGGGCCAAAGGCAGGTATATGGAGTTAGGCCACAGATCAGCCATGATCTCTTTGAATGGCGGGACAAGCTCGAGGGGCTGAATGGCCTACCCCTGTTCCTAAGTTCCATGCATGTATTTGATGGGCGTACTGAATCCTAACTGCTATTATCCGTGCATTCTGTGCCTCTTAATTAAAATAAATGCTGTCATAACCTGTTACTTTATGCTGTACAAATGAAATTAGTGAAAATATTAATCTGTTGTCATTCCTGTTTTGTATGTATGTTTCTCTTTGCTGAGTTATGTATTAGATTGAATTAGAATTTGTAGCTTTCCTTTATTCTAAACTTCAAAATTCAACTGTAAAAGTAATAGTCATTAGAAATGCCAGCAATGTGTATAACAACTCTATGCAAATCTCCCATTGCTATGATTTATTTTCTTGACTATTAACGCTTCCACTAAATTGACTGCTTTAATTCTTTCTTGAATAAAACATTCATTTTTAATTTAGATACAGGGTAGTAAAGCTCAATATAAAACTGATTTACATTGAAATTGTTTAGTTTAATCTAACAATAGTTTTACTCTGCTTCAATCTAAATTTACTCTGCAGCAAATATTTTTGCTGATGCACCAGGTGAAGGAGAAGTATGGTGGCATATCTCGATGATTATAGTTTGAAACCCCTGAGGTTATGTCATCCTTTTTTGCCACTAGAGCGCCGTGCTGCTGTGGCCTTTGGATGATCGCCAATTATAGTTTAATCTTTAGCATAGGGAGAACAGGTTTATTCTGTGCAAGCTTGGAGACATCGGGCGGGATTCTCCGTCCCGCCGCACCAGATGGCACACCCCAGGATTCTCCATCTCGCCAGCCGGCCAATGGGCTGCCCCACGCGTCGGGAAATACCAGGGCTGCCGGGGGAACGTAGAATCCCGACAGCGGAGAATCCAGCCGATCATTTATAGCTTTAATGGAAAAAAAATCTATTTTATTATTTTGTAGCAATCAACGCTGAAGTCCTGAAGACGGACATTCCTGTAATGTTGTTAGAAATCTTAGAATTTATAGCACACATGACAATCCTTTGGCTCCTTATACCTGTGCTGAGACTAGTTCATCAACTGCATCTGGCTGTGATAATTCCTTTTCCTCCTTTTTGCTCTACACTCTTTTGTATTCATCTTCTTAAAATACTTCTCCGATTCATTTTACAATGAGAGTTTAATGTGTCAGTGGTCTCCCATAGTAAAACTTTCAATGGTCTAATAAACCTCTGTGTGAGAGCAAGTTTCTTCTAAATTTCTCCTCCATTTTCTTGTGATGATCCTTATTCAGCAACCAGTGGAAACAATCTTCAAAGCCCGTCATCATTTTAAAACGAGCCACTGGCAGATTTCCCCATAACCTTTTACTGTGAAAATAATCTGAATACCAAGCTTATCTTCATAACTGGGGAGCCCCTCACTTTGGGTATCCTTCCAGTGAATCGTCACTCGACTTTTTAGGAAGTTCTAATAGCCTTCCTGTAATGGGATGCCCAGAACTACAAATGATATCCCAACTGTGATTTGCCCAATGCCTTGAAATTTGTATTTCGTTCTGACTCATCTTTACCCCATTTCCCTTCAAGCTCTCAATTAAACATGTTCAATCAAGGTTCATCCTAGGTATCTTAACTACTCCTGTACTTTTTGCAGAAAGTTTGCTAATATGAACATATGAAATAATTTATGTAGATCCGCATTTTACATTGTTATATTAACTTGTTCATTTATATAGGAACGGAAAGCATGGATATGGTTCATTATTGTGAGAGATTTATCGAACTAATGATAGATTTGGAGGTAGGTAATTCCTATATTCACACAGGGTGTGTATATTAATTCTGAAATGGTCTTGGTTAACAAATCAAACTAATCTGCTCTGTTTGCTTGAAGTCTTAACAGGCTGACATTGAATTGAATATTGATTAAATATTTTTAACTGTGTACAGTTCATTTAGGAATCACAAAATGGGATATTTTTATTGAAGATATGTTGAAATGAAGCAGGATCTGTTGTTCAATTGTATATGTATTTTCTTAAAGGCCCTCCTTCCAACTCGACGGTGGTTCAACACTGTACTGGATGATTCTCATCTAGTCACTCACTGCTATCTATCTAATCTGGTCCAGAGAGAGAAGGAGGGGCGGCTTTTCTGCCAGGTGAGATATGGCAGCAACCAAGAATTGTCACTTTTACTTACAGGAGGCGGTAAACTCTTGCTGGCCATTTCCTATTAAGACCTTTGAAATTGGAGCAGCAGAGGGTGACAGTGTATTCATGTTCCTGTCTGCTGTGCTGTAAAGAGGCAGGTTGTTGAATCTTTGTGATGACCATAGATTTTTAATGAATATTTATTGAGTTTTTACATTTTAGAGAATAACGCACCAAAACAATAAAATAATACATTCTCATAAGGAAAGAGAGAGAAAGCAAAAATGTCTTGATCGACATGAGTGCAGAATAGAAGAAGGAGAACGACATCACAACTGTCTCAAGACAGTCATTACACAAAGACTAGATACTACCAGAGACCGAGGGAGAAACAGGATAGGATCATGTAAACATGGCAAAATGGTGCACACTCACACACCGCACAAGTCTGTGAACAACACGAGAAATCAAGATAAACTGCCCGTGCCATGGACAGGCGCGCACCAACGTACACCCCCATCGACTCCAGCAACGCCAATAGCACGAGCAATCCATATAACTTCCTCTTTCTGGATATTACCCATCTGCACCCATGTAAGAGCCAAGAGTGGATTTGTGAGAAGAAAATACATGGAAACTCCAGGTGTAAGGTGAGTTACATACATATCACACAAAGCAACTAAACTCCAAAAACAGGCCCAGGGCATGACCAAAATCATTCCACACAATTGTGTAGAGAGGACCGACAACAACAAAAACAACATCATCATTATCAGGTTATTGACAAGCCTTCAGGGTCTCCCAACATAGAAAAGAAAAGAAGAGCAATTTTAAAACGACGAGAACAAACCCACCAGTTGACAAGACCCACCAATGAAGAGGAAAACAGGCCGCGCAATTAACAAGAGGGCAACCCCTGCCCACACGAACAGGATATCCACCAAGGCACTGAACTCGACCCATCCACAGGCCCCCATTTACCAGAGAGACAAGGAAACAAAGCCCAGCCTGTCAGAAAGCTCCCCCACCCCCTCTGAGAGAGACATCTCAAACCCCTAGGGGCAACAGCCATAGCAGAGCCAGATCAGTATAAGAACTGACATAATATTCGTCCGATGAAGAGAAGAAAATGAGAAGAGAACCTCCAGAGAAGGGACATCCAGCCTAGCTTAAAGCGACCACCATCGCAGAAAGGATATCCAAAGCAATCTCCCTCCTCATCATGCCAACCACCATAATAGCCCAGGAGAGGAATGCAAAGAAAGACCCAAGCAACTAACCTTACCAACCATAACCACACATCCTTCATCCTGCCCCAGCTCTACTCGTATTCCACATGCACAATAACGGGAAGACATAATACTGCACAATCCACAATTTGCATAACAAAATCAAAATGATTTGGTAGAATAGGATCATCAACGACACAGGCCATCACACTCTCATTTCACATGCCCCTACAGGAAAAGAAAAGACAGCAACAAAAAGTCGTCAACGTAGCAGGGAGTAACGCTCAGGATTACAGAAGAACCACAGAGTAAATTACAGGATAAAGACACCTTCCATGTTGCACGAGAAGGTAAAGGATAAGGCAGGATCAATGAGCACTGTTCAGGAGCTCTGAAGGATTCCACTAAACTCCATCACCTCTACCATGCAACCTCTCTGATGTCCAGGCGGTCCACAGCCTAGGTCTTAGCTAGGGGATTGACTTGACCCCCCCACACACACACACCGTGCGCACACAACAAAAACAATCAGGAACTTCCGGGGACATAGCGCAAGCCATGTAACCCAAGAAAAAACAAGTAGAAACTGCACCGGGATGAAATAAGGAATTAAAAGACGAGCAGAGCCGGAGGTCATGAAAACACAACTGCTCCCATGCTCACATCACGTGACCCTCACCCATGACCATAGATTGAGAGTTCCCATTGTGTGCTGCTCTCTTGAAGGGTGATGTTAAGGCACTTTTTCCCCATTTCTTCATCGAGATATTGCTGACAATTCCGGTGGTTGAAGTATGTTGTGTGGAATGCATGGCCAAAGAATAAATCCTTCAGATCTGTTGTTTAATATTTCCCTACCTTCAATTGCCGATGGACCTGCGCTCTCCCGGACTTTGTCTCTTCTAATACCTTGTCTAAGTTTCTATTATTTATGGGTGGGTTTATGTATTGTACTTGAAACATTGGTTATTTTGGCCTTTTTGCATTTTGTGAGCCTGGGGATTTGGAAACAGTTGGCCCTAGTGCTGTTGACACATTAGGTGTTCAACTCTGAATAAGAACTCAAAAAGCAGGATCTTGAGATGAATACAAATTACGCAGGGATTTGAACAGATCCTTCCTTCCCCACTCTTGGGGCCATGGTGCGTGACTGTGGCCCACAAAGACTTGGGCCCTCTGGCTGTCTGTTTGTAGGCTCTTTGACCAGTTAATATTCACACGTGCTGTTTTGTTTAAGTGACCAGCTGCTCTTTCCCCCAAAGGTACACGGTTCTGCTTGTGTATGCACCTTTATAGTGTGGTGAGTTTAGAATGAATAACATTTCTAATTAGCAAATCCAGTAACGTTAAATTGAAGGACAAAAGCTCATAATTTAAGTACAGTGAGTACCTTAACAATTATTGTCCCAGGTAACTGGATCTTGCATAAATTTCAAAATAGTGACCTATTACAGAAAGCCAAACTGGGAGTTTGCTTCAGTGCAAACTGCTTGTGGTTTAGCTCAATGGTAATTCATTAACTCCACAAGACTGGACAAAAATAGTAAACAATGTTTTTGTGCTCAACCTTAAAAATTCCTAATATGTTTTTGATACATCTGACTTGTTTTTGACCTTTACACTTAGATCTAGGTCCAGCTAGTCACTTCTAGGTTGGTTAAAATATTGTATCCGTTTATTTGTAGCTGTTAGAAATGTTGAAGTTCTACACTGGTTTTGAAATTAATGACCAAACTGGGAATGCTCTGACCGAGAATGAGATGACTACAATCCATTATGATCGCATCACTTCCCTTCAGGTGAGGAACAGCAAAGCTTTCTTTTATATGGTCTTCATTGTAAGGTAGAATTTGCTTATAAATGTTGTTTTTATACTTATTTAAGCAGTGCACATCAGGAGATGCTAAGATATTAAATCATCTACTTATCCTTTCATGTAAGGTGGTGGGTGTGGTTGAGCAGATTAGTAGCTGCAGCAATGTTGTGCTGATCGATGGGCCAAAGCATGTGTGTTTCAAGGTGCAAGCACAGGTTGCGAGAGGTGTTGCTAATTTTAGTTGGCTCTTAGTTCGTTGCCCGTTGGGTCTTTACTGAATTTGCTCTGTTTCTATAACCTTTGCTCCAGAGTCGCCAGGTATCTTTATGATACCGCCACGAGGTTCAAGTTCAAGTACTGATCAATAACTCGACACACCAATTAGTAAGATTCAAATCAAAACACATTTATTATACACAGTCAATCACTACTCATGCATATAACTCTACTTTCTAGACTATTTCTATCGCTAAAAAGGCCTATACTTCGCTTTGGAACTGGCCCACCAGGTCAGGGGAACAAATGGCCTTTCGTTCGATCTGCGTCTGCAGGATTCAAAAGCTGGTATGGACTGGTAGCTAGGATCGCCTATCCCGTAGCGTGCATTGACTGGAGACTTACTTGGTTGATGCGGCGGCTTAGACAGTTCACTCTCAAGGGTTGATTTGAGTTGCTGAGTGACCCTGCCAAGAAGACCGATTTGAACTTGGGGGCTTTACTTTATAGTCCCCAGGGGCTTCGCACCCTTTTGGGCGGACCCCGTGTCTGGTTCTAAGTGATTGGACTACGTTCCGATCACTTGGATCGATTTCTCCAATACTGGAGTTCCCTGATCTCTGGGCGGTCCCTGAGTGTCCGTTGGCCTTCCTTTGTCTTGGCTCCTGCTGGTGCCGAGGAGTCTGGCTTGGCCTTATTCACCTTAAATGTTTTGATTGTTCCCGGGGATCGCTCATTAGTATGCAGATGGCTGTGAGCTTCAGTGCTGTCTGGGCTTTTGCAAGTTCTAATACACAGGATTTCTGCACTTGCTAGTTTTTGCCTGTGTTGGCTGAATTTCCCTGTAGTCTTTGCGGACCTCCATTTTAAGTCGGGAAGTGGCCAACCCAGGTGGCTACACTCCCTCCTTGTGATCCCGAACACGAAGCGCGAAGGATCACAACTGCGTTGTCTTCACTTCCTGACCCAGCGAGCACTCTTCCATGGCCTCTACACTGACCGTAACTATGTATGAAAATGTTTTAACTAACAATTCTAAGTGGCACTATGTCAGACAGGGACATGCATTACAACAAAAAATCGGTATCTCTAACTATCTCTCATAAACTACACTCACTCAAACATTCAATCATACTAACTTCCTAACAATACAAAAATAATAGCAGCCTTCACATTTTTCCTCTGGCTTGGCAGTCAAGCACAGAGGTGTACAATATTTCTGTTGTAAACGAAACACATTTCTTTATTTACAAAGGATGCAACACAAATGTTCTTTATTGTAGATCAAGGGGTTCGGGGTCCTGGTGATAACCGAAAATAAGGGATTTTAACCTGTATACCGGGGTGCGAGAGTGGTAGGCTCTCCTTTGCCATTTCCTCATGCGGATAGTCTGCACGATGCTGCAGAGTATCGCCAATACTAGAAGGGATTCAATTACGTATGATAGTGAATACCAGGTTATGAACGTGTCACACCGTGTTGGTGTGTCGGTGACTATCTCGTGGTTAACTATTTCAGGGTGTAGTGTATGGTAGGGGTGGGAATCATTCACGGCCTGTGTGGTAGGGGTTAGGGGGTTCGCATTCGCGCGGAACCGGATACAAATTACAACAACGAAAAACACGTATGACGTCTTCATTGTTGTCTTCTTTCCTTTTCGTCTCTTCCTTTCTGTTTCTTCTCTCTTCCTGGAGCTTCTGGAATTCTGTGGATCAAGCATAGTTTCTGTCACTATCTTGGTTAATATCTCGTGCGTTAGCATGTCTGTCTTGTAGTGCCAATTTCCCTTTATAATTTGTCACCATGTGTGACTCCCTCTTTTTTTTTAAACCGAAAATGTGGACTAGACACACTTAAAAAAACAAAACTGAAACAGTGCGAGCCGTCTCGCAGGCTGTACAATTTACTATCCAAATGTTTGAGGATGTAAATAGCATAGGGATGGCAAGGGTTGCCCGAAAACAAAACTTTTTGAACCAAGAGTGCCGAAATGAGGTGCGTATGGGCCGCGACGGGTAAAATTTGGATGGAATCCCCGGGTAGGACGGTGATCAATGCCGTATGTGCTCTACCTGAGTGTAGCTGACCAGAGGGGGGGGGTCCTCCGGCAGGGCGGAGACCAATGCCATTTCTCCACTGCCTGAGCAACCGGCAAGAACGGGCAAAAAATGTAGTCATCGTGGGGGATTGCTGTAGAGGTTCTACCGTCGAACCAGAAGAGCAGTTATGAACGGGGGCTGGCAAGCTCTCAGCGGTTTCTGCCGATAAGCATGCTGGCAAGTTTTCACAGGTTTTTGCCGACAAATATGGCGTGTGGCCGTGGAACTTCCGAGTGTACAAACAACACTTAACAATAATACCAACAAACAAACATTGAACAACATGCTGCAGGTTCCATCAGAAAGGACACCGTTTCTCCTAAGCGGTTCCTTTGAAAACATTATCTGGACACCTCAGTTATCAGTTGCGAACAGGGTCACAAAGGGGTTCTCGTTTTGGGAGTCAGACTCAAAGTCGCCCTCTTCGCCCGGATGCCATACTCTGGAATGGATGATGGTTGATGAAGCTGCATGGTGTGACTTGGGGTCCATCTCGTCGTTTCGGACGAGCCTGTATGAATTGTCGCGGTGCGAAAAAGTGGTGTCTAATTCTGTGGGGACGGGTTGGGGTCGTCATCGTAGGGCGGTGGTCTGTGGTGGGGTTTGTTGAGGAATGTGATCAGGAAGGGATCACTCGAATCGTGTTCAGATTCACTGGGTGTGGGTCCTGTTGCATGGGTATAGAAGGGAGGCGTGCTGTGGCTATTGTCTGTGTCACAGTCGCTGTCTCTCCTGCTGCTGTCTCTGGGCGTTCCGGGGCGGAGTCTAGAGTTCGGAGGTGGAGTCGAGGTCGAGTCCGTGGAGGGCGTGGACGTGTTGGGGTTGGGTGTGGGCGGGGAGTGGTCTGCTGCGTCGAGGTGGTGGGCGTGGTTAGACTGTGGGCCATATGCCTTAAGCTGGTTAATATGGAACCACGCAGTCTTTCCGTTGGGGTACTTAATTTTATACACGGGGGGGGGGCTTCGTCCGCAATGGAGTACGGACCCGAATATTTCAGTGACAGGAATGTGCTGGGGTTGTAAATGGAGAGCATGACCTGCTGTCCTACCTCAAACTCAGTCGCATGTGCTGTCTTGTCGAAACAGGCCTTGCTCTGTTTCTTCCTGGTGCCTAATCTTACTGCGGCTGCTAGCTGAACTGTTTTTACATTTTTGACTAACTGTTTTACTGCATTCTCGTGTGTGAGGGCCGTCACTTCGGGGCTGGTCAAGTCAAGTCCTAATAAAAATTCTGTGCCTTTCATGGGGCGTTCGGTCATGAGAATGTGTGGGGTGTATCCTGTGGATGTCGAAACAATATTTCTCAAAAACATCAGTGCAAAAGGGAGGACTGAATCCCAAGTGGTGTTGTTTTGTTGGGCCATTTTTCTGAAGGTTGCTTTTAGGGTCCGATTCATTCGCTCCACGATACCACTTGACTGGGGATGGTATGCGATGCGGAATTTTAGGGTAATGCCAAATATCGTGAGGATGTTCTTCATCACACGTCCCGTAAAATGGGAACCTTGGTCGGATTCAATGCTGCGGGGGAGTCCCCATCTCGTAAAGATGTGGTGGATTAAGATCTTGGCTGTTGCCTTTGCCGTGTTAGTTATGGATGGGAATGCCTCTACCCATTTCGTAAAAGTGTCTATGACGACTAATACGTACTTGTGACCATTCCTGCAAGGGGGCAATGGTCCCATAAAATCAATCTGGAGGTTAGTCCAGGGGCCATTAACGGGGCGGGTGTGGCTAAGCTGAGCTTTCTTTGCGTATCTGTCCGGATTGTTTTGGGCACAGATAAGGCAATTCTCAACGTAGTGCGCTACATCTTCTTTTAAACTTGGCCACCAACAGAGCTGCCTGAGGGGGGCTGCAGTGGGATCAATTCCCTGATGCCCATGACTGTCATGGAACAAACAAATAAGCTGATTCCTGTCTTGTTCAGGAACCACATAAAGGGTGCCTTTTAGGACTACACCGTCATGTGTGGTTAGTGCATTTTTAAGTCTAACGTAAGGTGCTGGAAATTTTCCTTTCAAAATCTCCCTGAAATTGCTATTTTGCTTCTGGGCCTGCACTAAATCCTCGATATTAGTCTGTGAGACCTGAACTGCATTCACTGGGGGGCTTTCCTGGGATGTCCAAAACTATCCATGCCTGGAACCTGCTTTAGCCAGTGCGTCGGCTTTTACATTTCCAGGTGGGGCGGAACGGTGGTGACTTCAAACTTTAACAATTCCAAATGTCCTGTCCTGTGCTTTCTCTAAAATGTGGCGGAGCAATGGGGCTGAAGGGAGGGGTTTTCCATCTGTGGAAACAAATCCTCTTGCTTTCCACAGGGGTAGGAACTCTGTAAGGCTGTTGCAGTCATAGAGGCTGTCCGAGTATATGTCTGCTGGGCTGGGGAAGGAATGTGGGTGATCCACAATGTACGCAATGGCTGCTAGCTCTGCCGCCTGTGCGCCTCAGTGTCCTGGTAGTTTTAAGGAGATTTCTAGGGCGTGTCTCTGCGCGTCCTCGACATAGATGCCGCATCCTGTAATGCGCTTCCCGTCTAATACTTTGGAAGAACCATCCACATATATCCGTAAGGGTTCGCACGTGTCTGTGTGCTGGGGGCTCTGGGGTGAACTACCTATCTTTTTGGGGGGTGTTTTTGCGATAAAGGGGCCTGGGTTGTGGTGCGGTGAGATGATTTCACATTCGTAGGGGGTGCCTGGGTATTGAAGGTTGTCGGCTAGGAAAGTGTGTGTCTTGGTCCTTTTAACAGTGATATCCCGTCCCTGCAAAACAAGGGTCCACCTGGCTGCTGTGATCTGGCTGACTGTACCGTCCTTAAGTCGTCCGTCTGATAAAAGTTGGGTGGGGGTGTGTTCCGTCAGGATTGTGATTGGGTTTAGTCCGGCGATGTATGAAAAATACTGAACCGCCCAGAATACTGCGCGTAGGTGCCTTTCACAGGCTGAAAATCCCTGCTCCACAGGATCTAAAACTCTGGAGGCGTAAGCCACGGATCTTAACTGTTCGTGCCGTTCCTGGAGGAGCATGGCCGAAAGGGTAACGGTGGTACGGTCTGTGCTAGCTATCTCTACAGCATAGGGGGAAAGCGGGTCTGGAACCTGTAGTGCGGGGGCTGCAATGAGGGCTCTTTTCAAAGCATCTACAGCATCCGTGTGCTGCGGAAGCCATTCCCAAGGGGTTCCATTCTTTATGAATTCCGAGAGGGCTACTGCCTTGCTGGCGAAACCGTCAATATGGTTTCGGCAGTAGCCAACCAGTCCTAAAAACGACCGGAGGGCTGAAACATTCTGGGGAAGGGGCAATTTGACAATCGAGTCAATTCTTTTATGCTCGATCTCGCGTTTACCATGCGTGATAATCGTACCCAAAAACATCACTTTGTCTTCCAAAATTTGGGCCTTTTTGGGGTTTACTTTGCATCCAATTTGCTGTTGGAGTTCCAGGAGTTTGGACAGAAGCTCGATGTGCTCTGCCTTGGTGTCTGTCTGCAGTAATAGGTCGTCCACATACTGGACCAGACGTTCAGGGCGAGAAAATTTTGATAATCCATTTGCCAGCTGTTGGTGGAAAATGGAGGGGGCGTTGTGGAATCCTTGTGGAAGGTATGTCCACGTGTACTGCTGACCTTTAAAAGTGAAGGTAAATTTGTATTGGCACGCTTTTGCCAATGGAATGGACCAGAATCCGTTACTGATGTCCAAAACCGTAAAATATCGTGAGTTGAGTCCCTGTTTGAGCATGGTCTCGGGACTTGTGGCTACCGCGGGGGCTGCTGCGGGAGTGACTTGGTTGAGATCCCGGTAATCGATGGTCAGTTGCCATGATCCATCGGGCTTTCTCACTTGTCAAATCAGGGCATTATTAGTAGAGGCTACTGATCTAAGTACGCCCTGCTCTAATAAGCTATCGATAACTTTTGAGATTTCTCCCTCTGCCTCTTGGGGAAATCCGTATTGCTTTTGGGGTCTAAGGTCAGGTCCTCTGATTTGAACGGAACCAGTCATCCGGCCACAGTCGTGTTTGTGGGTCGCGAATGCTGTCCTGTGCTCCTGCAGAACTGCCCTAACCTGCTAATGCTAATCGTGTCTGTGCTAATCGTGGTCGGGTCAAACCAGAAATCGCTGACTGCGCTAATCTTGTTTGCATCCTCACTACTGTGAGCGTTGCGGGGGCTCTTGCGGATTTTGCCATTTTCCAGACACATTGGTTTACTGGATCAAATGAAAAGGTGGTGGGAGTTCATAACATCATTGCCCAAAATGTGTTCTGTGTGGGGTAGATCGAGTAAAACTATGGGGTGCCTTGTCGTAATATTGCCAATTTGAATGGGTACAGGGGCTGTGATGTGTCCCTGCTGTGAGTGGCTTGTGAAGCCGCTGAGGGTGATTGTGGCTGTAATGGGCCACGTGTCTTTTTGGAACATGGTGGAGGAATTAATTGTGGTGCGGGACCCTCCTGTGTCCCAGAGAAATTCGATGGGCTGTCCCCGTACTTTTGCTGCAGCTACTGGTCGGCCGGACCTATCCCAAAGGGTGTCGCAGACCCAACTGGGGAAGCCCGAACACCGTCAGTCAGTTCCGTTCATGTCTGTCTGGTCTGAACGGGTGCTCACACTATGTATGGGCTCTGTCCTATTCTTATTCAGAGTGCCTGCCTGCGGGGCTCTCTGTGGCTTTCGTGGGGCATTGCACTCGTGTGCAAAGTGACCTAATTGTCCACAGTTGTAACACTCCTGTGGTTTCTGTGGGGGGCTGTTCCTGCCTTCGTTCACCCATGCGGGGTTCTGGTGCGTCTTAACTGAGTGGATATCTGCCTCTGCCTGCTGTTCTTCGGGTTTCTTAATTGCGGGTTTGTTTTGGACAGATTGCTCCCAGGTGCGGGACAATCTCTTTAAAACCCATTTTTCATTGTGCGCTTCTTCCGAGGGGTCATAATTGGTACATGCCTTCTGTCCTGCCTCTGTGGCATGGGAGATAAGGGTGCGGGTCCATTTGGCCATACCGCCTTGGGACAAATGGGCACGGTCTAAATTGCCGAAAACGGCTGTAAAATGAATCCACAGGCGTCCAGCAAACGCTGTGACGTGTTCTGTCTTTTTCTGCCTGCACTTATTCAGGCCTTCTACTGGGTCACCTCTGTTGTAGCCGATCGCATCTAGGATCACTGTGTGCATCTCTGCAAGGGTGCCTCCTCCTACATTCTGTGGGTCGGGAAGGGGTGCTACGACCGAAGGGTCGAAGCTCATAACTGTGAGCTTCACTTGCTCACGGTCATCCAGGCCGTACATGGTCGCCTGCTGCTTTACTCTAGCAAAGAAGTGGTGGGGGTCTGAGGTGGGGAGGAACGGTGTGATCTTTTCGCACAAGTCCCGTAACTGGGTCACGGTTAAGGGGGTGGTGTAAAGGAATTCTGCGTCTCCTTCCGATGACTGGTGGGTAGTGACTGGATTCATGGGAACCTGATCTATCTGCACTGTGGGGGGTTGAGGTGCTTTTCTCTTTTGGGGCTTTCCTTGTGCACATGTTCCCTGAACATATCTATGCGCGGTTTCATTTAATTCTTGCCAATCAGGGCCGTCTTCCTCATGTAATTGGGATCCAAAGGTGCTCTGGAACCCATCTTGCACTGAAAGCAAAGACTGCAGTTCCGCAACCTGCTTCCGGCACTTTGCGTGATCTAATGAGCTTTGTCTGTGCTCCGTGGTGGCAGCATGGAGTGCTCTTAACGCTGTCTTTAAATCGCTGCACTGCCTCTACCTGTTTCTCTGTCTCTTTTACCAGGACTGCACGTTGCGTGTCCTGATAGGCCTTTTCGTATTGGGTTTGGAAGCTGCACTGATGCACTAGACAAGACTGGTGTGCCCACATGGCATCATCCACCTCTCCGTCCTTTGCTGCCAACTTCCTTCCTTCTTAAATCTATATTCTCTTTCTTAAACTCGCGCACATCGACCTTGCTCATTCGATGTGTCTCCTCTATCTCTTTGCGGAATGTCCAAACGACCTCCTCTGTGCCTCACAATTGTGCCAGACAGGACACGATTGCCATCGGCTTGCGAGCTTTTCCCAAGCTTTTCTTATGGATCTCTGATAGGTTCTCCCGCCAAGTATGTCCTATACTCCTGGGTCCTGTTTCCTCATTATTACAGAATTCACTCCAAAGGGGCCATCCCTTCCCTTTGAGATATTTCCTGATCTCTTCTTCCCAAACAGGACACTGACCTACTCTATTGCTGGTCGCTGCGACCACAAATTCTTCAGGGTTCATGAGGCGTTGCATTGCCATCTTTCCTCTGTAATTACAGGTACGGCTTTCGCTATTTTCCTCAATACAAAATCCCAATAGTTTTTTCGCAACAAAAATCTGTCAGTTTTACTTTATAGCCCTGTTAGTTACGCATGCATTAACACACTTCTGAATTACGAGGATTGATCAGAACTGCTTGAACACTTGTGGTTTTTCTGTTCCCAACTGGATTCTAATTCAAATTTTGGGTTCTCCCGGAGTGGTTAGGCCACTTCTAAGTCGGGTCCCACCAGAGTCGCCAGTAATATGTTGCTAACTTTGGTTGGCTCTTAACTCGTTGCCTGTTGGGTCTTTACTGAATTTGCTCTGTTTCTGTAACCTTTGCTCTAGAGTCGGCAGGTATCTTTATGATACCGCCACGAGGTTCAAGTTCAAGTACTGATCAATAACTCAACACACCAATTAGTAAGATTCAAATCAAAACACATTTATTATACACAGTAAATCACTACTCATGCATATAACTCTACTTTCTTGACCATTTCTATCGCTTAAAAAGGCCTATGCTTAGCTTTGGAACTGGCCCACCAGGTCAGGGGAACAAATGGCCTTTCGTTAGATCTGAGTCTGCAGGATTCAAAAGCTGGTATGGACTGGTAGCTAGGAGCGCCTATCTCGTAGCGTGCGTTGACTGGAGACTTACTTGGCTGATGCGGCAGCTTGGACAGTTCACTCTCAAGGGTTGATTCGAGTTGCTGAGTAACCCTGCCAAGAAGACCGATTTGAACTCGGGGGCTTTACTTTATAGTCCCCAGGGGCTTTGCGCCATTTGGGGCGGACCCCGTGTCTGGTTCCAAGTGATTGGACTACGTTCCGATCACTTGGATCGATTTCTCCAATACTGGAGTTGTTCCCTGATCGCTGGGCGGTCCGAGTGTCCGTTGGCCTTCCTTTGTCTTGGCTCCTGTTGGCGTCAAGGAGTCTGACTTGGCTTTATTCACCTTAAATGTTTTCTTTGTTCCCGGGGATCGCTCATTAGTATGCAGATGGCTGTGAGCTTCAGTGCTGTCTGGGCTTTTGCAAGTTCTAATACACAGGATTTCTGCACTTGCTAGTTTTTGCCTGTGTTGGCTGAATTTCCCTGTAGTCTTTGCGGACCTCCATTTTAAGTCGGGAATGGCCAACCCAAGTGGCTGCAGAGGGAGATGGATTTGTGTAAAGAACAATACAGGGAGTGATATCAACCTAGATGTAACATCCTATTAGATTGTTCTGGATGGAAAAGCTGAAATACATTTTTCATAAGGGCGCAACCTCTCTTTCCTCTTTTACAACACTCCTTAAACCCATCTCTTTTCTGTCCCACTATGTGGCTCAGTGTCAAATTGTGTTTGATTTAATACTCCTGTGAAGTTCCTTGGGACATTTTATTACATTAAAGATGCTGTAGTAAGTGCCAGGAGGAACCATAAATAGAAAATTTAAGCCTGGTTCCAGAACCAAATATTTCTGCAACAGTATTTATTTTGGCTGAGTGTTTTGTATCATTAAACACATTTAAATTCAGGACCTTTATTTAGAACCCCTGTAATAGGATCAGAGTTCCATTGTGCTTGAAGTAGTATTAATTCTGTGGTATTTATTTTTGATGTGACTTTCGAAATTATAATGTTGGATTTGAAATTAACTTCAGTTAGCTGTGGTTGGGATGTAAAGTGTCAGAAAACAAACAGTATATAAAACTACCCAGAAATATTCATATTTTTAACTTGGTATACAAATATATGAATTAGGAGCAGGAATAGGCCACTCTGCCCCTCAAGTCTGTTTCCCCCATTCAGTACGATCATGGCCGGTGTATTGTAACCTCAACTCCACATTCCTGTCCACTCCGATAACCTTTCACCCCCTCTGCTTATCAAGAACCGATCTACCTCTGCCTTAAAAACATTGAAAGACTGCTTCCATCGTCTTTTGAGGAGGGGAGTTTCCAAGGCTCACGGCCATCTGAAAGAAAACAATTCACCTCATCTCTCTTAAATGGGAGACCCCATACTTTTAAAAAGTGACCCCTAGTTCTAGATTCTCCCACAAGAGGAAACATCCTCTTCACATCCACCCTGTCAATACCACTGGGATCTTAAAGGTTTCAATCAAATCACCTCTTACTCTTCTAAACTCCACTGTTTACCAGCCCAACCTGTCCAACCTTTCCACATGAGGCAACTCATCCATTCCAGACATTAGTCTAGTAAATCTTCTCTGAACTACTTCCAATGCATTTTCATCCTTCCTTAAATAAGGAGGCCAATACTGTACACAGTGCTCCAGATGTGATCTCACCAATACACTGTATAGCTGAGGCATAACCTCTCCACTTTTGTATTCAGTTCCCCTTTCAATAAACAATGACAATCTAATTAGTTGCTATGCTTGCAAATTAGCTTTATTAGAAACTTCCTCATCTTTAAAATGTTAATGTATTCAAGTCTACACTGGAGGACATTTGGAAGAAAATTTGTAAGTTTAATATGACGACGTGTGAAAAACGTTTCTTCTCATGGGTGGCCCGGTGGTACAGTGGTTAGCCCTGCTGCCTCACAGCTTCAGGTTCGATTCCCGACTTGGGCCACTGTCTGTGTGGAATTTGCACTTTCTCCCTGTGCCTGTGTGGGTTTCCTCCAGGTGCTCCGGTTTCCTCCCACAGTCCAAAAATGTGATGGTTAGGTGGATTGGCCATGCTAAATCGCCCTAGTGTCCAAAATATTAGGTGGTATTACTGGGTTATGGGGATACGGTGGAGGCATGGGCTTAAGCAGGGTGCACTTCCCAAGGGCTGATGCAGACTCGATGGGCCGAATGGCCTTTTCTGCTCTGTAAATTCTATGACTTCATTGCTGCTTAATCATTTTTCCTTTAAAAATTCAATAGATATGCTGATTGCATAAATCTGATGAGACTGTTACATGTTTTTCATTGCAGAGGGCAGCGTTTGCTCATTTTCCAGAACTACATGATTTTGCTTTGTCTAATGTCGCAGCTGTCGATACTCGAGAATCTCTAGTAAAACACTTTGGATCACTGAGGTAAATATTTTTTTTTCCACCACTTTTTTGTTGCACTGTTTCTGCACACATTGAGTTCACATAGTACTTGCAGCACAGAAATCCGATCAGCCAGTTTATGTCAATGTTTATGCTCCACATTAAGCTTCTTCCCACCTTCATCTCATACTAAAAAACAAATCCTTCTGTTTCTTTCTTGATATTTTGCTTCTATGTTATTGCATCTGTACCATTTCCTCCAATTATTCCATGTGGTAACAAAATTACACATTCGCCATGGCTCAGTTCAACAATCATCAAGACTGAACTTTTCAACTTTATCCTATTTTCTATTTTCTTTTCCCTTCTGCAAACTTGGAAGGACCACTTGCACGAAGAATCGCAGACACAAGGAAAATACTGAAATAGTCTTGTTTTCCATTTGCAGCCCCAACACACTCCACAAAGTGGCATCGTATCTTTGTCTTTTGCCCTCCCTACCTGAAGAAGAGAATACCTGTTATGAAAAGGAATTTCTCTTGGAGATGTTGGTAGGTATTGGAATGAAAAGACTACTAATTGATATAACATTGGAGCGTTTTTCAAAGGAAGACATTGTTACTCATTTAAAGTTGCCTTTCTTTATTCGAACAGGTGTCCCGACACGAACGCCGAATATCCCAAATTCAACAATTAAATGAGATGCCACTTTATCCAACAGAAAAAATAATCTGGGATGAAAACATTGTACCAACAGAATATTACTCTGGAGAAGGTATAATATCTAGTTAGGCTTGTGAATATTCTTTTTCTTGCGGCCTGTTTGATTATAAAACTGAAACTTTATCGGACAGATTTTGCATTTTATATTCTTTTGTTATGCCAGGTTGCCTTGCATTGCCTAAACTGAATTTACAGTTTTTGACACTTCATGACTACCTCCTGAGGAATTTTAATCTCTTTCGTCTGGAGTCCACATACGAGATTAGACAGGATGTGGAGGATGTGATCAGCAGACTTAAACCATGGTGGGTTGTAATGTGCATGATTGTACTATTCTGTTTATACTTACATTTTTTTCTCTTTTTTTCGAATTTCCAACTAATATACGTTTCATGATTGTTCTAAATTAAGGCGCAGGAAATCCAAAAATATATTTGGAAATTTTGATGAGAACTTTCCAATTTAAGTCTTTGGGTGACATTCCTTTTTAATTTAAATGTGCACATATATCCTTCCAACAAAATTTTTTTATTTCACATTTTCCAAACAGCCAGAATAAAAAAAAACTAAACTCTCCTCATTACCTCATGACACAGTGCACTTCATACCAGGCAAGGGTATAAGATTTCCCAGTCCAGGTTGTAGTCTGAGAGGTGTGGCAGTGCCCAGCCCACTCCAGAATGGAAACAGCCACAGATTTTTCATTGAAAAGAATCCCTACATGGTAGTGCCGACACTGCGGATCTGGGGACAGTGGAGGAGGTACAAGAAGGTGGAGGGAGCGTCGGTCTGGACCCCAATATGTAACAACCACAGGTTTGTCCCGGGTAGGGTGGATGGTGGGTTCCAGAGCTGGCAGACGGCAGGCATCAGAAGGATGGGAGATCTTTCATAGACAGAAGCTTTCCCAGTTTGAAGGCGCTAGAGGACAAATTTAATCTGTCACCAGGAAACGCCTTTAAATATCTGCAAGTACGAGCCTTCCTGAAAAAACAGTTAGTGGCCTTTCTGACGCTGCTGCCACTGAGGATACAGGACAGAGTGGTCTCCGGCACATGGGTGGGGGAGGGGAAGGTGTCGGATATCTACCAGGAACTACAGGAGGCGGAGGAAACCCCGGTGGAGGAGCTCAAGGGCAAGTGGGAGGAGGAGCTATGTGATGGGTTGGAAGCGGGTCTGTGGGCAGAGGTCCTGGGCAGGGTTAATTCCTCCTCATCATGTGCCAAGCTGAGTCTAATTCAATTTAAGGTGGTCCACCGGGCACACATGATGGCAGCGAGAATGAGCAAGTTTTTTTGGGTAGAAGATAATTGTATGAGGTGAAAGGGCAGCCCTGCAAACCATGTCCACATGTTTTGGGCATGCCTGGAGCTTAGAGAGTTCTGGGAAGGGTTCGCGAGGGCAATGTCCAAGGTGCTTAACACACGGGTGGTGCCGAGTCCAGAGATGGGCGATCTTTGGAGTGTCAGAAGACCCGGGAGTTCAGGGGGCGAAAGAGGCCGAAGTCTTGGCCTTTGCGTCCCTCGTAGCCCGGAGACGGATTTTATTAATGTGGAGGGACTCGAAGCCCCCGAGTGTAGAGACTTGGGTTAACGACGTGGCTGGGTTTCTCAGCCTCGAGAAAATAAAGTTTGCCTTAAGAGGGTCTACGCTAGGGTTCTCTCGGAGGTGGCAGCCATTCGTCGACTTTCTCAGGGAAAATTAAAATGTCAGCAGCAGCAGCAATCCGTGGGGAGGGGTGAGTGCTTCATTGGGATGGTGTGGGAAGATTGAGTCGCGTGGGGTAATGTCTATTTTATTGTTATTGTATATTCTCTTTTTACACTATGTTAATGTTCACTCTAGTTTGTTTTGTTACTATTGGTACTAAAAAATTCTGCAAAACCTTAATAAAAATACTTTAAAAAATGTTTTTAAAAAAGAATCCCTACAGTGCAGAATGCGGCTATTCGGCCCATTGGGTCTTCACCGGCCCTCCAAAAGAGCACCCTACGAAGGACCACTCCTCCACCCTATCCCTGTAACCCCACCTAACCTTTTTGGATGCTAAAGGGCAATTTAGCATGGCCAATCCACCTAACCTGCACATCTTTGGACTTTGGGAGGAAACTGGTGCACCCGGAGGAAACCCACGCAGACACGGCGAGAATGTTCAAACTCCACATTGACAGTTACCCATGGTGGGAATTGAACCTGGGTCCCTGTCGCTGTGAGGCAGCAGTGCTGACCGCCGTGCCGCCCAAAAGATTTACTTTAAAACAGTTGGCAGTAGTTGAGTCCTTTTCCTCTATGTTTCCAAAACCTTGTTTGAAATTTGTCTGCTTCATATTTTGCCTTTGGAAACGTCACTGTAACTGGAGTACAATAAAAGCATTTTTTTTCAACAACTAGTCCAGTGTTTAAAGTAGATTTAAATAAGCCCCCAAACTAATACGTACTGTTTGTTTAGGAAAATAAATTTGGTGCGGGTGTTTTTCTTCCATTGGATCAAAATTTTAAAAACTGTTCAAATCTTTTACCCCTGTCATTCTTTTAATGCGCGCTTTACATAGATATTCTAAAATACATCTGGGACCACAACACTTTCTTAAGCTACTTTTGTTGCCCGCTGTTATTGAAAATGATTTATTAAAACCATTTTAAATTGTATAATATTTTTATGGGACTATTTTCTTACAATTCATGTTAGATCATTGACTTTACTGTATTTTGGTTGGATCATTAATTTGGTTAATTACTTCTCAGGCAGGGGGAGTATGGAGGAGTTGTATTTGGTGGCTGGGCTCGAATGGCACAGCCTATTGTCACTTTCTCCATTGTCGAAGTAGCTAAACCAAACATCGGTGAGAACTGGCCAGCAAGAGTCCGTGCGGATGTAACCATCAACTTAAACGTTCGATATCAAATCAGAGCGGAATGGGAAGGTAATGAAGGGTATTATTTTCTGTTTTGCAGAGGGTATTGTAACTTCTCTTTTCAAAACATTAAGTGGAAAAGTAATCTTAGTCAGAAGGCAATTCTAGATTCTGAAAGATTGATTTGAATCATCCACCGATAGGAAAGAAATCTAAAACCTGAAATTGGGTTGTGCTGAATAGATCAAAGATTTCTTGTACTTGTTTAACTAGATTATCTTGCTTGAATCTGTGACAACGGTTCTAATGTGGTTTTGGGTACACTTGCACTGTTAAAAGTGTCGAGCAGAGTTAATACTCTCGCTGTTCCAAAAAGTTGTTTGTTTGGTCAATTCGAATAGCAGAGTTGTATGCATTAAATAGCCGAGTTGTATGTATTAAATAGCCGAGTTGTATGTATTTTTCTTGCTTTCTGTGTTTATTTGTTGCATTTTCAATTTTGTAGCACTTCGCAAACACGATGTCTGCTTCCTTATAACTGTTCGACCAGTATTGGCTTACGGCACAAAGTTTGATCGAAAGCAACCATTTGCAGAGCAGTATGGGCTTTTCTTTGTGCGAGGATGTGAAATTCAGGGCATGCTGGATGAGAAAGGACGGGTCATTGAAGAAGGTATAGTTTCATGTTTTTGATTGCAGAATAAAATTTATAGATATATTTTTTTAATTAGCAAGTATGTATCGTAAGCATTAATGGTGTCCTTTATATTATTTCAATTCAGTTCAGTTGGGCACATTCTCACCTCTGAGTCAAGAGTCAAAATCCCACTCCAGAACCTGTGCACAGAATCTAGCTTGATACTTCATTTCAGTTCTGAGAAGTGCTACATTATTGGGGATGTTTACCGGATGAGATGTTAAACCCATGCAGTCTGTATGATCAGATGGATCTGATCTAAACAATTCCATGGCACTCTTCAGAGTAGAGAAAGGAGTTTCTCCCAGTGTACTAACCAATAGGAATCCTTCCAATACCATTAAAAGAGATTACCTAATTATTTCTCACCTGTTTGTTGGAGTATCCGCTGGCAAGTTGTTTCGTGTGTGCGTCACACAAAAAACCTCACCATGGGAAAAGTACTTATTGCCCATGAATCGCTCCCAGTCACCTCAGGATGTGAAAGGAGTTATTGAGGCAGATGTCCTCTGTTGAACAAGTATATATTTAAGGCTGAGAGTAAATCACTGTGTTCCTAATTTAACTCCCACTGATTATTGTGCTTCCCTTTCACAGGTCCTGAGCCTAAACCAAAGCTGAAGGGAGACTCACGAACCTACCGAGTGTGGCTGGATCCCAACCAGTATCAACAAGATATGAGCTTCTCCATTCAGAATGGGGCTGAAGATGTCTATGAAACGTTCAACATTATCATGAGAAGAAAACCTAAAGAAAATAATTTTAAGGTGAACATAATGCGATTTGCAGAAATGCAGGATTCTGCATTTAAAAAAAAAAAAAAAAATTTAGAGTATATTTTTCCAATTAAGGGGCAATTTAGCATTGCCAATCCACCTACTCTGCACATCTTTGGGTTATGGGGGTGAGACTCACGCAGACACGAGGAGAATGTGCAAACTCCACACGGACAGTGTCCCAGGGCCAGGATCAAACCCGGGTCCTCAGCGCCGTGAAGCAGCAGTGCTAACCACTGTGCAACTGTGCTGCCCCCAGCATTCTGTTTTACACAATCAGCAAACTAATATTCATTGGCAAGTAGAAAGAATATTACTGGACCAGTTATCCAGAGAATGAGAATTTAATTCTCACCATGGCAGTTTGCGAATTTGAATTCAATTTGAAAGGGCACCTATCAGTCCAAGTCTAACCGTGAATCTTTCATATTATCAAAACCCTGCTAATTCTGATATCCTTTAGGGAAGCTCTGTCCTGATTTGGTCTGGTCTATATATAATTCCAGTCTTATACCTCGGGTGTTGACTTTTAATTGGTTTGGGTAGCTACTTATTTGTATCAAACCATGAGCAGTTCAAGAAGAAGGTCGATCACGAAAAGGCTTCTTGAGCAACCAGAGATGGCCAATAAATGTTGCCCATGCCATATGCAACGTCATCCTAAGAATGAATTTTTAAAACATTACACTCATTCCCAACTTGACTCACTCCCCTCATTCCCCACCCCTCGCTGATGCCATCACAAGGTTCACGTCCACAAGGGCCGAGAAACTCTTGTTAATGTTATGGCATGCATTTTAATGTCATCAGCCATCCAGCCACCACGTGATCCCTCCACCCCCCCCCCCCCCCCCAAATATTCAAACCTCACCGACATGACGTCAAATTGGTGAAGTCTACAACAGCAATTTTAAAACATGATTCAGTCAAGGGGATTCCCCCAAGGCACAACGGTAACTTTAGCCCCCAGAGGGGAGAGGGGCCTGCCTGAGCAGGCAGGTTTGTACTGCCCCTGACTCAGGTTGGCAGTGCCAACCTGTGCCAGGGAGAGCCCTCTGAGCAACCACATGGGAGTTGTTCTACTTACAAGGGGGCTGGGGGTGAGAGAAGGTCGTTCCTATGCGTGCAAGGGGTGAGAGGAGATCGGTGTGAAGCCCGCGGGGGGAGGATGCCTGTGAGGAGTCGGGGGCCCATTCAGTTTCTGTGCTGATCAGGGTGGGGCGCCTATTAATTATGGCACCCTGATCTCTGTGGAGCCAGCCTTGCCTGCTCCATCCAGCCCCACCCTGCCAGAGTGATGGCTTAAACCCACCCACTGATTTTCTTCTCTGAGGCTCAAGATCTGGAGTGAAAACTGGTCTGAGCTGCTGGAGAGCGACACGCCGGTTTTCAGCCTGAGCCTGACACGTTGAAAAAATATGGTAAAATTTCACCCCAAGCCTCTTCATTTCAGAATGGGATACACTTTGTAATTTTGAGTAAATTAGGAGTATAGTTGTGTATGTTTAACAAAACACTGAAACAGTCTCAATGTTTATTCAGTTTAGCAGTAACTTTACATTAATCTGTAATTGTTTTTAATATTTCAAATATTCACTCCAAAACAGATTGGAGGCTAAATAGCCTTTGGAACCTTGGTTCCGGTGTTTAATTTCAAAACATTTTATATTAAAAATCTGGTCTTAAATAGTCATCAGAGCAACCACTTCAATTTAACATAGAAACAAACTACTGCAGCTGCTGGATATCTGAAATAAAAACAGAAATACTCTGGCAACATCAGTGGAGAAACAGTTAATGAATTGGGTCGCCAACACCTTCTTCAAAGTTCTGTTGAGAGGTCATTGACCTAAAATTTTAACTCTGTTTCTCTCTCCACAGATGCTAGCAGACCTGCTGAGTATTTCCAGCTTTGTGCATTCATTCAGCTTTAGCAGACCCTTCGCTGTGCAATCATTGACCACCCCATACTGCAAACTGCCCCAAGAACTTAAAATTAAATGACTGTGGCTGTTATTGTAAGCATAGTCTGTGTGATTGATTCTAAACGTTTTTATGAATATCAGTGCCCTGACTGGAATTTCCCAGTTGCCCTTTTGCATGTCGAATTTTTTTTTTCCAGATAAGAGGCAATTTAGGGTGGCCAATCCACCTACCCTGCACATCTTTTGGGGTTGTGGGGGTGAGACCCTGGCCAATCCACCTACCCTGCACATCTTTTGGGGTTGTGGGGGTGAGACCCTGGCCAATCCACCTACCCTGCACATCTTTTGGGTTGTGGGGGTGAGACCCATTCAGACACTGGGAGAATGTGCAAACGCCACACGGACAATGACCCGGGTCCTGGATTGAACCCGGGTCCTCACCGCTGTGAGGCAGCAGTGCTAGCCACCCTGCTGCCCTTTTTGCATGTTGAATTGACGGTTAGAGACAGCAAAGATTTTGATTATAACTCACCTTTGAATCAGAATTATTTTTGTATTTTACAATACTTCACTGCTGTAGCTTTCATCTGGATTGACCGGTTTCAAATGAATTTCATCCTCAGGCAGTGCTGGAGACCATCCGGAATCTAATGAACACTGAGTGTGTCGTCCCTGACTGGCTTCACGACATTATCCTTGGATATGGAGATCCAGGAAGTGCTCATTATTCTAAAATGCCGAATCAGATTGCCACACTGGACTTTAATGACACCTTTCTCTCTATTGTACACCAGAAAGCTAGTTTTCCTGGGTGTACTATTAAAACAACAACCACGAACACTGCTCTACAGAAACCTCCCTTCAGGTAACAATGCCATGATATGAAGTGACATGTGCAACCTTTAAATCAAATGAAATCTTTCTATTTTCATATCTGAAAGGTGAGGTTTTGATTTGATTTATTATTGTCACACGTATTAGGGTGCAGTGAAAAGTATTGTTTCTTGCATGCTATGCAGATAATGCATACCGTACATAGGAAAGAAGGCGAGACTGCAGAATGTAACAGTCATAGCTAGGGCGTAGAGAAAAGATCAACTTAATAGGTCCATTCAAAAGTCTAATGGCAGTCGGGAAGGTGGGAGTGACTGCCCTTGACATCAAGGCAGCATTTGACGGAGTGTGGCATCAAGGAGCCCAAGAAAAACTGGGGCCAATGGAGATCGGGGGTGGGGGATGGAACTCCACTTGTTCAAGCCATTCTTGGCACAAAGGAAGATGGTTGTGGCGGTTAGAGGTTAATTAGCTCTGCTCCAGATATCATTGCAAGAGTTCCTCAGGATAGTGCCCTAGGCCCAACATCCTTCAGCTGCTTCATCAATGAGCTTCCCTCCATCATAAGTGGCGGCGTGCAGTCACCTGTGAACAATGTTCAGCACCATCGCGACTCCTCAGATAATGAAGCAGTTCATGCCCAAATGCAGCAAGACCTGGACAATATCCAAGCTTGGGCTGACAAGTGGCAAGTAACATTTGCGCCACACAAGTGCCAGGCAATGATCATCTCCAACAAGAGAGGATCTAACCATTATCGTTTGACATTCAATGGCATTACCATTGCTGAATCCCCACCATCAACATCCTGTGGTTACCATTGACCAGAAACTGAACTGGAATAGCCAGATAAATTCTGTGGCTACCAGAGCAGGTCAAAGGCTAGAAATTCTGCAGCAAATAACTCGCCTCCTGAACCCCCAAAGCCTGTCCACCCCCTACAAGGTACAAGTCAGGAGTGTGATGGAATACTCCCTCCTTGCCTGGATGAGTGGAGCTCCAGCAACACACAAGAAACTCGGCACCATCCGGGAAAAAGCAGCCTGCTTGATTGCGATCCGTTCCACAAACATTCAATCCCTCCACCACCGCGAAGTGGCAACAGTGCATACCATCTTCAAGATGCACTGCAGGAACTCACCAAGGTTCGTTAGGCAGCACCTTCTAAGGCTATGACCACTACCATCCAGAAGAACAAGAGCAGCAGATACCTCGGAAACCCACCACCTGGATATTCCCCTCCAAGTCACTCACCATCCTGACTTGGAAATATATTGGCATTCCTTCGCTGTCACTGGGTCAAAATCCTGGAATTTCCTCCCGAACAGTACTGTGGGTGTACCTACACTACAGGGATGGCAGCAGTTCAAGAAGGCAACTCACCACCACCTTCTCGAGGACAACTGAGGATGGGTGATAAATGCTGGCCTAGCCAGCGATGCCCACATCCCGTAAATGAATAAGAAAAAATATTTAGATCTTTGAGTGTTGTGACATATTATTTGGTGCAGATTATCATCCTTTACATACACCTTGTACTTCACATTGCATAGCATAAAGTCACCATAATGCTGAATGTTTTTAATAGAAAAATATAATGGCAGAATGGATCTAGGTAATGAAAAGTACAAAATGATTTTGCCATGACCAATACGAGCATTCTCTTGCCCCCATCCCGCTCTAAACTTTAGGATCACAATCCCTGTACAGTATGGAAAAGGCAAAAAGCGAAAAGGGGAGAATGATGATGAAGGAAATGAAGAGACTCAAACTTTAATTGTTGAACCGCATGTGATTCCAAACAGAGGACCGTACCCATACAACCAGCCCAAGAGGTAAAGGCAAAGTGTCTTCCTATATAATTTAGCTGTGTGTGTAGTTTACCTGTGAGTCATTGGGCTATTTTAGATTACTTTTTCAAACAGTGTACAGTTTTACCTGGAGCTGGTGTACTTGGTCACCATCTTTGTCCACTCTGACACGGCGTGCTTGGCCAGCTCCCTGGGCAGCAGCAGGTGCACAGCAGTCTGGATCTCCGGGAGTCTGATGGTGTGCCGCTTGTTGTAATGGGCCAGGTGGAAAGCCTCACACACGATGCACTTGGAAATGTAAAAATGTCATTGACGAATGAGTACAAGATGCTCATGGCCTTGGAGGAGATGCCGGTATAGGAGTGATTGGATTGAATTGGATTTATTTATTGTTACGTGTACCAAGGTACAGTGAAAAGTATTTTTCTGCGAGCAGCTCAACAGATCATTAAGTACATGAAAAGAAAAGGAAATAAAAGAAAATACAAAATAGGGCAACACAAGGTATACAATGTAACTACATAACACCGGCATCGGGTGAAGCGTACAGGGTGTAGTGTTAATGAGGTCAGTCCATAAGAGGGTCATTTATGAGTCTGGTAACAGCGGGGAAGAAGCTTTTTTAGTCTGTTCGTGCATGTTCTCGGACTTTTGTATCTCCTGCCCGATGGAAGAAGTTGGTAGAGTGAGTAAGCCAGGTGGGAGGGGTCTTTGATTATGCTGCCCGCTTTCCCCAGGCAGCGGGAGGTGTAGACAGAATCAATGGATGGGAGGCAGGTTTGTGTGATGGACTGGGCTGTGTTCACGGCTCTCTGAAGTTTATTGCGGTCTTGGGCCAAGCAGTTGCCATACCAGGCTGTGATGCAGCCAGATAGGATGCTTTCTATGGTGCATCAGTAAAAGTTGAACTTGCTTCATTACTTTGTAGCTGCAGGTGGAGTAACTCTCCTTCCTCGACTTCCTCCCTCCTCCTCTTGCAGCCCTTCATTGGCAGATTCTTCTGGGCTTTCCTGCTGCCCTTCTTGGAAGCTGCAACTTTGTTCTCGTCCGGCATGGTCAGAGTAAACTGCAGCCCTAGAATAGCTTCCAACCAATTTAATTTAGTGGACTCTGCTGCCCATGTTCACTAATTTGCATATGCCATTTACAGCGAAGGATGTCGTTTGACCCTCAGCACGGTCAAATTGGGGTCAGAAGCCTGCACTGTGTGGGGATCAGTCACACACCTGTGATTTTCTCCAATGCAGCCAATTAATGATGAAAGGGCAGGCTCACTATCCAGTTAAAGATAGGGCAGCACGGTAACACAATGGTTAGCACTATGGCTTCACAGCGCCAGGGTCCCAGGTTCGATTCCCGCTTGGGTCACTGTCTGTGCGGAGTCGGCACATTCTCCCCGTGTCTGCATGGGTTTCCTCTGGGTGCTCCGGTTTCCTCCCACAGTCCAAATATGTGCAGGTTAGGTGGATTGGCCATGCCAAATTGCCCTTCGGTTAGATGGGGTTGCAGGGTTACGGGGATAGGGTGGAGATGTGGGGTTAAGTAGGGTGCTCTTTCCAAGAGCTGGTGCAGACTCGATGGGCCGAATGGCCTCCTGCACTGTAAATTCTACGATTCTAAGGATGCCTGGGTTGTCTCTTGAAGTTGGAGGGTCAACAAGAGGCCGTCCAACTTGGAAGCAGCAGCAGGATACAGGTTAGTAAGGGAGAGGGGACCCCACGGTGGAGGTGACCTTTGCCCAACTTTTCTAAATCTTCCATCTACAAAATGGCATGAGCAGCGGGCCACCATTCTGGAGGAGGAACCCCCGCATTCCATGTCCACCACTTTTGAAGCCAAACAATTTGGCCCCCTATTTCACTCTGGTCCCTTGAGTTGGTCCAGGGGGAACTGTCGGGGCCTGAATTTGTGTCACAACGAAGAAGTCATATCGGAGAATACTTTAGTTGGGAACATACTCACTCGTCACCTCTTGATCTTGCTTAAACCTCCTGTTCTAAAGCAGCACATGCTTGGAGTTGGCAAAATAATTTTGCAAGAGAAAGAATACATTGGTATCAGAAAGATGTTTTGGGTAGTAATGTACCATCAATGATGACAGACGAGAGTCAGAAGAGTAAACTGTGGCTTTAATCAGCTGCTGGCAGCCGGTCCCAGAATGAGGGCAGGGCTGGAGGTTAGCCACCTTTATACTTGAGCCTGAGGGGCGGAGCCAGCAGGGACAAACCCAGACATGTAACAAACAGTAAGTACAATATAAGACAGTGGTTTACCACAGTTAGTGTAAAATGGAAGGAAATAAGAGAAGTAGAAACTTGCATTCATACATTGTCTATTGAAGTCCCAGAAAAATGCCCCAGATCCTTCACATCGGAAAAGCTGCGTTGTACAGTTATTATTAAGTTGGTAAATTCAGCCATTATTTTGTATACAGGTAAGTTCTACAAACAGCAGACGGGTAAATGACTAGTTGATCTGTTTTTAATTATAGTGTTAGTTAATGGTAAAGTATTTGGACATTGTACCGGGAATTTCTTGTTTTTAAATAAGCATTTCAGAATATTTCAACTGTTGCAGAATCTGGGGCACATTTTTATAGGTGCATTGCTTGATACTTTGTCAAAACAAAGCTGTGTCACACTTTAATTTGATGTGGTCTTTAGCCCTGGTAATGGGTTCCAACTTGGCTGTATGTTACTAGAACTATGATGGTACACAGCCACATGCCAGGTTATGTATTATTACTGAAATTCTAGTGAACCCGGACAGTTCCTCAGACAAGATTATGTCCCTGTTTAAGGTCACCCACTACTTTGAACAAGTGGAATTTACCTTATCAGCAATCAACTGCATTAAAAAGTCAAAGCTATCAGAGAGTAGAAGGAAACATTTCAGACAAGCCTCCGACACGGCCACAAACATCCCCCACCTTGCCTTGAAGCCCTCCGCTGGACCCCTTAATTCGTACTTAATCTTTTCCAACTGAAGAAAGTCATACAAGTCCCCCAACCAAGACGCTACCCCCGGTGGAGTTGCTGACCGCCACTCCAACAGAATTCTTCGACGGGCAATCAGAAGCGAAGGCCAGAACATTGGCCTTCCTCCCCTCCATCAGCCCCGGCTTCTCTGATAACTCAAATATCACCGCCACTAGTGGGTCCAGCTCAATCTCCTCCCCCACTATCCTTGTTAGCGCTGCAAATACCCCCCCCCCCCCACAACTTTTCGCAGCCCCAGAACATACGAGCATGATTCGCTGGTCCTCGTCCACACTTCTCACACTCGTCTGTCATTCCCTGGAAGAACCTACTCATTCTTGCCGGAGTCATAAGTACCCTTTGTACCACCTTGAACTGTATCAGGCTCATCCTTGAATACAAGGAGGTCGCATTTACCCTTTGTAATGCCTCACTCCGTGCTCCCCAGTTTATCTCCCCTCCCAGCTCTCCTGCCCGCTTCTCCTTAATCTTCACTTCCTGCTCTCCCAGCCACCCATATACGTCTCTGATCCTGCCTCCCCATCCATAAGCAGCAGTCGCTCGAACAGGGTGTACTCGGCAACCTGGGAAACATTTTCCAAACCTTCCGCGCGACGTCCCTTACCTGCAGTAACCTAAACTCACTTCCCCTCGGGAGCTCTACCCTCCCCTTCAGTTCTTCTATACTGGTAAACTCTTCTTCCAGGTACAAATCCCTCACCTTCTCCACTTCCTATACATTCCATGTGTCGCTCATTCCCTCGCTACCGGAATCCCCAGGTATTATCTCTGGCCATCTTAAATGGCATGCCCCCCTAGATTGGCTCGCCGATCCAACTCGTTCATCGGGAACACGGCGCTTTTCCTTACATTTAACTTTTATTTTGAGAACGTCCCAAACTTCTCCAACAGGCCCATGATCCTCTCCATGCTCTCCAGCGGGTCCGAAACATACAATAGTAGTGCCTCCGCATATAGCAACACCCTATGTTCCCTTTGTTCCCTCGCCACTCTGTCGACCCCCTAAGAGCCATTGCCAGAGACTCTATAGCCAGTGCAAACAGCAGCGGCAACAGCGGGCATCACTGCCTTGTTCTCCTGTGCAGTTCAAAGTTCCGTGAACCCATGTCATTGGTCCGCATACTCGCCATCAGTGCCACATATAACAGGTGTAGCCATGCCACAAACATCGGCCTTCCCAGGATCTCAAACAGGTAGCGCTTCTCCACCTGGTCAAATGCCTTCTCAGCAGCCATGGGCACCATTACCTCCGGTACCTAAACTCTTAACTGGGTCATGATCACGTTTAACAGCCTCCTTGTATGACTAGAAATCTGCCTGCCCTTTACAAAGCCTCCGCAACCACCCCCGGGACACAAACCGCGACCAACTTAGTCAGTGCTTTCACATCCGTATTTAACAACGATATGGGCCTAAACGACCCACATTCTGATGGATCCTTCCCCTTTTATGGTATTAATGTGATCATTGCCTATGTCATCGTCTCTGGCAGCTTTCACTTCTCCAACGTCTCATTAAATGCCCCAAGAGGTGCAAGGTTCGTCGCAAACTCCTTATAGAATTCCGGCGGGTAACCATTGGGCCCAGGGCCTTCCCCAACCTCATACTCTTTATGTTATCCAATACCTCCCTCAGACCCAAGGCTCCTCTAGCGCCTGCCTTTTCTCTTCCTCCAACTGTAGAAACTCCAGTTCGTCTAAGAGCCGTCCCATGTCCTCCTCTTCACCCCCCCGGGTCTGCCCTGTACAGCTCCTTACAGTAATCCCAAAACACCTCGTTTATCTTGCCCGACTCCGACACCACGTCCCCTGCCCCAGTCCGTATCTTCAATATTTCCCTGGACATGACCTGCCTCCGTAGCTGATGCACCAACATTTGAATAGCCTTCTCCACGTATTCGTACTGCACCCCCCTTGCCCTAAGCAGCTGTCCTACCACCCTCCGTGTTGACAACCAATCAAATTGCCCCTGTAATTTTTTTCCTCCTCGCCACTCCCTCCGTGGTGGGCACCCTCGAGTACTCCCTATCTACCTCCACTATCTCGTTCATTAGCCGTTCATATTCCACACTCTCACAATCCTCATGTGCCTTGAACAAGATAATTTCCCCTCGGACCACCACTTACAGCGCTTCCCAAAATATGCCCGCCGACACCACCCCCGTTTTGGTTCAATTCTACATAATTTTTAATCATAGCCCACACTTTATGACAAAACCCTCTATCTGCCAACAAACCTAAATCGAGCCTTCCCCCGGCCACTGCTCCCGTCCCGATCTAAGCCGAATCTCCAGCCAGTGGGATCCATGGTCCGAGATTACTATCCCCGCATATTCTGTCCCCTCCACCCCAACCAAAACCTCCTGGCTCACCACAAAAAAGCCGATTCTTGAATATATCCTATACACATGTAAGAAAAAGGAATACTCCCTTCGTCCTGGTTTCTTGAAGTGCCACGGGTCCACCATGCCCATCTTTTCCATAAACCCACCCAGCTCCTTTGCCATTCGTATTCTACCCAGTGACCTGGGGCTTGACCTATCTACTCTCGGCTCTGGAACACAACTAAAATCTCATCCCATAATCAACTGGTGCGTGGCCAAGTCCAGGATCACTGCCAGCAACCCCCTCATAAAATCTACATTGTCCTAATTTGGTGCACAGACATTCACCAGTACCACTGGCGTCCCTTCTAATACCCCACCCACCATAACATATCTCCCACCCAGGTCCCTCACTTCCTTCGCGCTCACAAACCGCATTTTCTTGTTCATCAAAATGGGCACCCCATGCAACTTTGAATCAAACCCCAAGTGGAAAACCTGACCCACCCATCCCTTCCTTAGCCTAACCTGGTCCTTCAAGCGAAGGTGTGTTTCCTGGAGAAAGACCACCTCCGCTTTTAAACTTGTTAGTTGCGCAAAGACTCCAGATATTTCACCGGTTCCTTCGAGCCCACGCACGTTCCATGTTAACTGCCTTGCCGGAGGCTTACGCCTCCATTCCCCTCCACCATCTGCCATCGTCCCCTTTCGGCTCTACCCTCGTTAATTTTACCCTGTACCTGGCCCATCCAAGATGGTCCCTTTCCCTACCCCTGACCATGTTTCTTTGCAAACGTGCTGCGTCGCGCTCCCACCGCCAATGACCATGTCCACCTCTCTCGGCCACCCCCACCCCCCACTTCCGTTCACCAGCATTACCTGCCCGTGTGGCAACTTCTGCCCAAAGGCTCTGCCTACTGACTCCCCCACCCTCGCCTCTTTGTTCTCTGAAGAAGGCTCCCTGCGGACCACACCTTCCCCCACCCAGACAAAGACTAATCTCGAACCACAGGTCACCTCCCCTAAAGACAAACAAAAAGAAGAAACACAGCCCCAGGTAGCAGGAGGGGGGCTGGGGACAGCCGTCCCCTGACAAACCTTTCACCCCTGCTACCTTTGTTGACCCAACAGTAAAAAGAAGAAAAAACCCTCCACATCGGAGGAAAAGACCCCCCCCCCTACCCTCCAACCCCCAGTCTACCCGTATTCTGCATTACTCCAGAGTGCCAGCACCTCCGTCTCCCCAAATCCTTCAGTTCTCCCCCAATTTATGCTCCTTGATAAAATCGTTGGCCGCTTCTGGGGTCTCATAATAGTATTCCCGGCCTTCACGGGTGACCCATAGTTTCACCGGGTAGAGCACCCCAAACCTGATCCCCTCGAGATACAGCACCGCCTTAGCCCTGTTGAAACCCGCACGCTGTTTTGCCAGCTCAGCTCCAATGTCCTGATATATTCGGACCTTGTTCCCATTTGCAGTTGCACTTCTCTGTGGCCCACTGCAGAATCCTCTCCTTCTCCACAAACTTATTGAGCATCACAATCACCACCCGAGGTGGCTCCCCCACTCTAGGCTTCTGCTTCAGAGACCTGTGTGCACTGCCCACCTCCGGGGCCTTGACCAACACCTTCTCCGCCACCAGCCCCGCCAGCATCCTCGAATCATACCTTGTGGCACTCGTACCTTCCACTCCTCCAGGCAAGCCCACTATCCGCAGATTCTGCCTTCTCGACCTATTTTCCTGCTCCTCCACCTTTGCTCTCAACGTCTTGCAACAGCCTCCAATGCCACCACCCGATCGCTGTGGTTCAACATCACCCTCTCCGACCTGCAACCCCTGTGTCTCCAAGCATTTCTCCACCCTCCATCGAGCCCTTCAGGGGTGCCACATCCCCTTCGATGGCCTTCGAGCGATCCTCCTGCATCTCCTCCATCTGCTGGCGGAACTCTTCCTTGATGAAGGCCATCAACTGTTCCATCTGGGGCTTTGCTACTTGCATTAGCCCTTTCCCTTCCGCCATCTTCCAATGACTGCTGCGCCACAGGTCCCTTCCAACTCCTTGGCCAGATCTTTCACCTTCTGCCAGGTTTGGTAACCAGCAGACATACCACTCCCAGGGGTTCAGTTACACTTCTCTGTCGAATTTGCACCCTATTTTGGGTAAGAAGTGCTCTTTTCTACACCTTTAAGCAGCAGCTGCCCTGTGTGCGGCCACTCACACCATGGGCGCCACCAGAAGCCTCCACAACCAAGACTTTAATGATGAAAGCTTATATTGAAATATAGATGATGAGGTAACCTAGGAAGTTGTGAGCCTTGAATGTTTGGCCATCAGTTCATTAATCAATAAAACATGTTTTTCTCTTGACATAAATATGCATGTTGCTTATAAATCTATTCTCATGGGTATCTACACTTTGGTTTTAATTGCAGAAACACAATTCAGTTCACGCCTACACAGATAGAAGCAATTCGGGCTGGTATGCAACCAGGCTTAACAATGGTAAGAGCATTTTGAAACTTTCAGCTTTTACTTCCTAATTTTTCTTCCAATCTTAACAAATGTCTGTGGGGCTATGTTTAATGTTGCCTAAGCAAAATACTGTGGATGCTGGACATTTGAAATTAAAATAAGAAATTGCTGGAAATACTCAGTAGGTCAGGCAGCATCTGTGGAAAGTGTTTGATGCTACTCTAGTTGTTGTTTTTTATTACTGTTGTTCTTTAATGCGGTGTTTCTGTGTTCTAGGTAGTCGGGCCACCAGGTACAGGAAAAACTGATGTTGCGGTACAGATAATTTCCAACCTGTATCACAACTTTCCAGAGCAGAGGACTCTCATTGTGACCCATTCCAATCAGGTACATCAACAATAAGCATGCTCAATAATCTACTAGATTAGATTCTGTCAGGCTGAGATATCTTCATGTTCATATTATGTGTAGTATTGGTCTCATTAAAACTATAATTGTTGATGACAAGTTAGAATCCCTACAGTGCAGAAGGGGGCCATTCAACCCATCGAGTCTGTACCGACCTTCTGAAAGAGCACCCTGTCCCACTCCCCTGCCCTATTCCCATAATCCTGAAAGGCATCTAACCGTTGGACACTAAGGGCAATTTAGCCTGGCCAATCTACCTAGACTGCACATCTTTGGACTGTGGGAGGAATCTGGAACACCCGGATGAAACTCACGCAGACACAGGGAGAACATGCAAACTCCACACTGTCACCCAACGTCCCTGGCACTGAGGCAGCAGTGCTAACCAGTTGTGTGTGCAGTGCTCTGAAGAGATTAATAGTCCCTCGCGACGGGAACTTTTAAGTTGTGGTTTGTCGTGGATGTAACTGGATGACCCAATGTTGACTTGACTTTTTAAAAAAAAAAGCAATATTCTTTTTTTCAAATTTAGAGTACCCAATTATTTTTTCCAATTAAGGGGGAATTTAGCATGGCCAATCCACCTACCCTGCACATCTTTGGGTTGTGGGGGTGAAACCCACGCAGACACAGGGCGAACGTGCAAACTCCACACGGACAGTGACCCAGGCCGGGATTCGAACCCGGTTCCTCAGCGCCATAGGCAGCAATGCTAGCCACTGTGCTGCCCTTTAAAAAACAATATTAACTTTTTAAGTGGGGCAGGGAATTGTTGAATGCACATTTTTCCATTTTGACCATCAGGTTTTAACAGTAAGAGCCCCTTGGCCAGGAAAAACACAACCAACTGTCGCAAAGTGCATTCTATTGTCCCCAACCAACATGCCTAACTCTAACCTCAGAATAGAACCCTCAGCAATTTAAATGTGATGATTACTTTTTAAAAAGTGTCCACCATCCTTATGACTTTATTCAGTAAGGTGGTCAGCTTGCCAAACCTGAGCTGTTTTTGTGGATTAGGCAAATTCCAGAGGAGGCCAGTATTTATGTGTGACCTATATGGTCAACAATGCAAAGCGGCTGTCATCAGTGTGAACTGGATCCATTCAGAAATAGTTTTCAAACAGTATGTGACAAGACTCAACATAGTTTGCTGCATTTTTGAAACCTGTATTTTTTAAATATCTTCAAACTCAATGATTTAGAAATGCAGTTTGAATATCAGTAGCTAACATTGTGAGCAGCACTCTGCGCTGTAAAATACTTTTGTTTGATCAGTATGCCCTTTTCCGATAACTTATTTGAAAAACCAATACTGATGACACTTCTGTTATAAAACACAACACTGCGAATGGGAATCTGAAATAAAAACAGAAAATGCTGGAAAGACTCGGCAGGTCTGGCAGCAATTATTAAATTCATTTCCGGGAATGTGGGTGTCACTGGCTGGGCCAACATTTGTTGTCCACCCCGAATTACCCTTGAACTGAATGGCTTACTAGACTATTTTCAAGGACATTTAAGAGTCACCACATTACTGTGGGTCTAGAGTCACATGTAGGTCAGACCAGGTAAGGGTGACATATTTCCTTCCCTAAAGGACACTATGGGTCCTTTATACAACAATGGACAATGGTTTTGTGGTCATTATTTCACCATCTGCAGTGGTGAGATTTGAACCCAGCTCCCCAGAGCATTAATTTTGGACTATACCATTATGCCACCACATCCCCGGAGTTTAATAATCTTTATTAGGGCCATAAGTAGGCTTACTGCAATGAAGTTACTGTGAAAATCCCCTAATCACCACACTCCGGCGCCTGTTCGACTACACAGAGGGAGAATTCAGAATGCCCAATTCACCTATCAAGCATGTGTTTCAGGACTTGTGGGAGGAAACCGGAGCACCCGGAGGAAACCCACGCAGACACGGGGAGAACATGCAGACTCCGCACAGACAGTGACCCAAGCCGTAAATCGAACCCGGTTAGAAACAACAGTGCTAACCACTGTGCTACGAGTTAATGTTACAAGTCCATATGGCTCCACTTTTGTTATACCTGATTCAATTTTGTACTGCAGAATTTGCTGATTAATAATGATTGATCGTCACATTGTCCCCACTAAACTAATTATTTTCCAAGAGGCAAAGCATGTCTCTTTTTCAATGTTCATTTTGATAATGTCAATTTTTAAAAGCCCAAGATTGACATCTCGCTACTGTTTAATATGCTTGTTTTTTATTCCTTTTAGCCTTGGTGTTGTCTTACACTGATGTTTCTTGACTCTTCATTGAGGTTTTTCAGTTTTAAAAAAGTACATAATTTGGTAAAGCTGCCATTTTGTACATCAGCGACTTAATCAGCCCAGGTTGTATATGTGAAATGCACTGGCAGCCTGAAAGAGGTCAATTTTAATTGCTAGAAACTCCAGCCATACTGCGATGAGGTGAATTCAAATGCAGCAACCACATCACTGGCAGCAAGACATTTAAGAAACTGTTAGATGTCCAGCTGAATGAGATCGAAAGGAACATCTCGGGCGTAATCCAGTCAACAAAGACAAATTGGCTACCTGTGCTCTGCAACATTGCTCCACCACAAATCTGTCATGTCGCTAGCATAACACATTTGTGAGGAAGAGTGTACAAAAATCCGGTGTGCCACTGGTAGAAGACATCACTCACCCACCCTGCAAACGCCTCATTCAAGGCGGCCAATCTGGCCCAACCTGCCGGAGCTAGGCAGTTCTGCTACAGACCTGTGGCACACCAACAACACAGCCCAGAATCAGCACTTGTTTGATGATCCCACGTTGGGAATCCCAGGCTTCGATCTCCTGTGCAGCGAACGGCTCAAACTGGACAAGTTTCGCACTGGAGTCGGACGCTGCTGCGGCTACTGCTTCCATTGGTTATGCCGTGACTCACCCCTGTGCAACTGTGGTGAATTGCAAACCATGGTGCATATCATCGACAAGTGCCCCAACCTGTGCTTCAGTGACCATCTCACTGCTCTGCTCCAGGCTGATGAGGCTGCCAACTTGCTGAAGAATTACAAATTTCACATCTCGCTCTTCATCAGTCCATGCAATAGTAGTCGTAATAGTATTTGATAATGCAGGAAGTGATTTATTGTCACATGTACCGAAGTATAGTAAAAAATATTTTTCTGCGGCCAAGGGGACGTACGCAGTACTAACACGGTAGACAAAACGAATAATCAAGAAAGTACATCGACCAATAAATAATTGGTTCCGATGCGGAACAAGGACCAAACTAAGCAAATACATGAGCAAGAGCAGCATAGGGCATCGTGAATAGTGTCTTACAGGGAACAGATCAGTCCGAGTTGAGGAGTCTAGTAGCTGTGAGGAAGAAGCTGTTCCTATGTCTGGATGTGCGAGTCTTCAGACTTCTGTACCTTCTGCCTGATGGAAAGGTCTGGAAGAAGGCAAAGTCTGGGTGTGAGGTGTCTTTGACAATGTCTGCCCTTCCGAGGCAGCGGGAGGTGTAGACAGAATCAATGGTAGGGTGGCAAGCTTGTGTGATAATAATATATAGTTACCTTTGATCGAGCAAAAAATAACTCCTTTAATTCCAAGAATGGAAATGTGGTTGAGACTAACATCTTGGATTTCATTTTCTTTTGGCTTAATAGCATTCCACGGACCGGATACTTTAAAAACAGGTTATTTGCGATGAAGAACACTTTTGAAATCATTAGTAATCAAAAATGAAAAGATAGCGCGCAATAGAACCATTTTAATTAGAGTTCAAGAAGACATTCGACTGTGGCTCTTGACATTTGAGTGTTGCAATTCTGATTATCGGCCCTATTATTTGCACACATTTTCTCTTAGCATTGAAGTACAGCCTTGTCCATGGGGAGTGCAGTGAATTTGTGGAATATAGCTTCTCCAGTCTGACCTGCTCCTACTTGTGTTGCCTTCAGGCTTTTACATTTTGCCACCACTTTCAGCCCTCGTCTCCTAAACAAATCAATTTCTAAGCTGTTTGCGAGCTGAAAGATCATAAGACTTTAATGACAGAAACATTTCAGCATTAAAATTAAATATAAACACTAATTTTTTCCCTCATCAAACAATCTTTGGTTTCTCAACATTTAAAACGGATTTTTAAGCTTTTAGAGGTTTGCAATTGTTTTTAAGGAGAAATGCATATTTTTGAAATCGTTCTTTAGATCCAAATGAATGAAATGAATGAAAATCGCTTATTGTCACAAGTAGGCTTCAAATGAAGTTACTGTGAAAAGCCCCTAGTCGCCACATTCCGGCGCCTGTTCGGGGAGGCTGGTACGGGAATCGAACCGTGCTGCTGGCCTGCCTTGGTCTGCTTTAAAAGCCAGCGATTTAGCCCAGTGTGCTCCCATTGGCTATGTAAATTGAATTTTAGTTGCGGGAAGGTGCAACAATTACTTCGCTTTTAGTTACATTTTAGCAGATAATTGCACAAGAAACTGCCTTCATATCAGCAACATGTATTTTGTATCATACTTGCTATGATTTGTGGCCTGCTTTGCACAAATGACACCGCGTAAAACCTTTCAAAGTCTTTTGGCTTACTTGAAGCTCAGAATTGATTTGTACAAGTAACTGATGAAAGACATTGTATAGTTCATTTTAGGCAGAGTTATACTTCATTTAAAGACTGTTATACTCCTTGAGATTAATTTATTGAATACTGAAGTAAATTGGAGATGAATAACAAAGCCAGGTTGTATGGCTCTAAATGGCTAAGAGCAGAGTTTCTAAATTATTAACTCATCAGTTGGATTTCTGCAATTGTATCTTAAGCTCATCACTATTTGACTAACCTTTAAACTATGCGAAGCACGTCAGCTACTAAAATAAAAGAGGTCGTAGAGATATTGTGAGCGATTTTTAAATCCTTAGCAAAGTGAACTTGACTCAACCAAGCATGATAGCTGAAGCAGAGGAACTAAAAACAGAATACTGGACAGTCAAAGACGTGATGTGATACAAGTCCTATAAATAAGTTTGGGCCAATAATTGAACAAATCCTTGTAACTTTAAGGATAAAAGCAAATTACTGCGGATGCTGGAATCTGAAACCAAAGAGAAAATGTTTGAAAATATTAGCAGGTCTGACAGCATCTGTAGGGAGAGAAAAGAGCTAACTTTTCGAGTCATTCACTTCGACAAAGGGTCATCTGGACTCAAAAAAGAGGTATTCACGGACATCTTTAACCTGTCCCTACTCCACTCCGAGGTCCCCACCTGCTTCAAGAAGACCACCATCATACCGGTACCAAAGAAGAACCAGGCAACGTGCCTCAATGACTACCGACCAGTGGCCCTGACTTCTGTCACAATGAAGTGCTTCGAGAGGTTGATCATGAAGCGCATCGCCTCCATACTCCCAGAACGCCTTGATCCACTGCAATTCGCATACCGCTGCAACCAGTCCACATCAGCCACCATTTCCCTGGCCCTACACTCATCCCTAGAGCATCTTGAAAACAAGGACTCCTACATTAGACTCCTATTTATTGACCAAAGCTCCGCCTTCAACACCATAATCCCAGCCAAGTTCATATCAAAGCTCCAAAACCTAGGACTTGGCTCCCCACTCTGCAACTGGATCCTCGATTTTCTGACCAACAGACCACAATCAGTAAGAATGAACAACAACACCTCCTCCACAATAGTCCTCAACACCGGCGCCCCGCAAGGCTGCGTACTTAGCCCCCTACTCTACTCCCTGTACACACACGACAGCGTGGCAAAACTTGGTTCCAACTCCATCTACAGGTTTGCTCACGATATGACCATAGTGGGCCGGATCTCGAATAACGATGAGTCCGAATATAGGAGGGAGATAGAGAACCTAGTGGAGTGGTGTAGCGACAACAATCTCTCCCTCAATGCCAGCAAAACTAAAGAGCTGGTAATTGACTTCAGGAAGCAAAGTATAGTACACACCTGTCAGCATCAACAGGGCCGAGGTGAAGATGGTTAGCAGTTTCAAATTCCTAGGAGTGCACATCTCCAAAAATCTGTCCTGGTCCACCCACGTCGACGCTACCACCAAGAAAGCACAACAGCGCCTATACTTCCTCAGGAAACTAAGGAAATTCGGCATGTCCACATTGACTCTTACCAACTTTTACAGATGCACCATAGAAAGCATCCTATCGGGCTGCATCACAGCTTGGTATGGCAACTGCTCGGCCCAGGACCGCAAGAAACTTCAGAGTCGTGAACACCGCCCAGTCCATCACACGAACCTGCCTCCCATCCATTGACTCCCATCTGCACGTCGCGCTGCCTGGGGAAAGCGGGCAGTATAATCAAAGATCCCTCCCACCCGGCTTACTCACTCTTCCAACTTCTTCCATCGGGCAGGAGATACAGAAGTCCGAGAACACGCACGAACAGACTCAAAAACAGCTTCTTCCCCACTGTCGCCAGACTCCTAAATGACCCTCTTATGGACTGACTTCATTAACACTACACCCTGTATGCTTCATCCGATGCCAGTGCTTATGTAGTTACATTGTATATGTTGTGTTGCCCTATTATGTATTTTCTTTTATTCCCTTTTCTTCTCATGTACTTAATGATCTGTTGAGCTGCTCGCAGAAAAATACTTTTCACTGTACCTCGGTACACGTGACAATAAACAAATCCGATCCAATCCAAAACTTTAGCTCTTTCTCTCCCGACAATGCTGCCAGACCTGCTGAGATTTTCCAGCATTTTCTCTTTGGGTTCTTGTGACTTTACTATCACCATAGTGTAATCACACTGCCAATGATGCATGAAAGATTTTGTAAACCAAGAAGTATTTTTTAAATAATCATATTTATTGCCTTAAGGGGGAATGTCTAAAGCATTTTTGAGCATAAACAAGGGACTAATTTACGTGAACTTTGGAAGTGGAAGTTGATTGCACACTAATTAAGCACCAAATCAGTCAGGTGAAGGCTCCAAATATAATTTGAATAGCAGCTAAGTTATAATGCAGGCTATTTTTAGCAATGGAAGTCTCGAGCTCCATCTGAAACTTGAGAAAACATGGCAAGTTCTGAGAATCACCCAGTCCCGAAATCAAAGAGAGAAAAACAAATTGGCAACTTCAAAAACAGAATAAAAAATAAGTAACAAATTGACTTCCCAAAAAGAAAAATGAATGAACTGTGAGAGAGACTTTTAATGGAGACTTTAAATGACTTTAAAAGGAGATCTTACTCTTAACATGACAAAAATGGAATAAAAATATTTAAAATTTAGGAAGAAAAAGTCAATGGAGAAATCTACACCCGATTGCTTGAACCTTTTCTTTTGCTGGTTAAATAATACAGAATAAAGTTGATGAACTTGCACATCTGTTGAAACATTGCATATCCTAAACTTCAGCGTATAAAATACATACTTTTGAATTTAAACCTAGTGTTAAATTTATGCATAACATTTGAGAGATTTTCTCCAGACTAATACCTATAAGTATTCAAATCAAAGCTGACATAGTCATTGCCTGTGATTTTCTGGGCCCATTTGCTGTGGGCACAAATCCGGTTAAGTCTCAGGGGAGGGCCATAATGGGATTTGTGGTGGTGAGATCTCAGTTTGAGATCTTCCCCGCCAGTGACGTAACCAGGTTATTGCCCGGTGAGGGCGTAGGCCTAGTTTCCATATATTTAAATGACTTAATGCTGTTGCTTCTGGGGGTGTCGGATCCCCCCGCTGGCATGAGGTCACGCCAGCAGGAATCACGACCGGTTTGCTAAAACGTAAACTAGTTGTGATGACCATGCAGGGGCTTTACTGAGAACATTTGATTTGTAACCACAAGAAGATCTTAAACTCTCAATTATAATCAATAGACACAATAAAAGATTTCATTTCGCACCCAAAAAAAATTTATTTTCAAAAGTTGTTCTCAATTCTAAACACGGAGTTGTCTGTTACTGTCAATCTCCAGGCATTGAATCAGCTGTTTGAGAAGATCATGGCTCTGGACATTGATGAGCGCCACCTTCTACGTCTGGGTCATGGAGAGGAGGAGCTGGAGACTGAGAAGGATTTTAGCAGGTGAGGAGCTGCAAGGAATGTGTACCGATAGGGTAGAAAAAAGAAAACTGGAATAAATTTTAATCTGAAATTGATATTGCATATTTAGGGTGTTCGTTAATTGAGAATATAAAGGGCCTGAAACAAAGCACTTATGTGTGTATACTTGCAAACCATCCAATAAAGCTTATGTAAAATGTATTTTTGAAATTGATGTCTAATTTTAGAAAAATGGTCATCAAAGTTATTTTCTGTAAATGGAAAGATAAATTTTGTAATGCAGCCTTGACTGAAACTCATACTTGAATTATCTAGATTAAAACAATTGTGCTTGCAGAAGATCATTTTGTGTTATGGAGCCAACTCTTGATGCTTCCTGTTTTGATTATCATTTCATTTTTATAAAAATTAATTTCAAAAAACCTTATTATGATTTCCAGCATGTCTGTTCCAGTATAAAACAGGACCGGATGTTATTTGGCGATAGCTATCTGGCAAATATTGTTTGCCCCTTTAACAAATAGCGTTTCTAAGGCATTCATTGGAAGTCATCTGTAATTACTGCCTGTTGCTGAATTACTGTTATTTGCTGAATTGCTGAACAGTTGCTAATTCGTCATCCGAATTTTCATCCATTTATCCCTGTATGGCTTTGCTATTCCAGTCTTTGTTTAGGCCTGTTTTAAGGGTGAAGTTTTGATGCGTGCTGGAACTGGTAATTATTTACTGCAAGATTGTTCCCAATCTTAAGATTAGCTTGTGAAGCACTACTTCCAAGGTACCAATGATGCTTTTGATACTTCTGGTTGGGGAGCTCTGTTGCAGCTGTGTTCTACTGTCCGTGATTGGTGAATGGGCGTCATGAACTAACCCTGTGACACATCACCCGTGACTTCCGAAGTGGCCACGGAGCAAGTGGTTGCACATTTGCTGGCTCCCTCTCGAGGTGGAATTGCCTGGTCCTTTTCATCCGATTTAAGGGGTGTTTGCTGGTGTGAGGTGCACGAGCACTGAGAAATAATCGTGTTCCATCAGTGGGGCCAGTTTATGGCTTACCTGACGAGGAGTGTTAACGAGTAAGAGGCAGCAGCCTGGCCAAGAGGTTATTCGAGCTGCGACAAAGGAAAAGATGGTGGAGGTTTCTGGGGTGGCGTTGCCCGCCCAGTAGTCTACTGAGCAATTGTTGGACTTTTTGAATGCAAAGTTCCAGCAGCAGAGGAAGGAGGCCTGCGAGGACCTGGCAACGGTGGTGGAGCCCCGTATGGCAGCTATTGAGAGAGTGGTGCAGAGGCTGGAGGTGCAGGGTCTAGTGCTCCAGAAGGTGAAGGTAGTGGTGTGGGAGCATAAGGACTGGCTGGCCTCGTTGGAGGTAGAGATGGTGCTCATTGTGGGTAGCCAGAAGAGGTGGCAGGAGAAGGTGGAGGATCTAGAGAATCGTTCCAGGAGACTGAATCTCCGGATCGTGGGTCTCCCTGAAGGGATTGAGGGAACGCAGGCCACAAGGAATGTGGCGAACATGGTCGGGAAGTTGGTGGGGGAGAGGTCTTTGATTGTCTGTCTCCCCCCCCCAAGAGGTGGATCGAGCTCACGGGGCGTTGAGGAGGCCGAAGGCGGGGGAGCTGTCGAGGGCGGCTGCATCGCATTCTCAACAAGGGGAAGATACTGAGGTGGGTGAAGGAAACGGGAAAGTGCACCTGGGAGGGAAAAGTACTGAGGATGACCAGAATTTGGATGCGGAGTTGGACAAGCAGCGGGCCGGCTTCAATCAGACCAAGGCTGCCCTCTGCCAGGAAGGAGTGAAGTTTGGGGTGTTGTATCTTGCTCGTCTGTGGGCCACGCACCAGAATTGAGTGTTTTATTTTGACATGCTGGAGGAGGCCAGTGGGCGCCACCATGCTAGCTGATTGGCTGGCTAGTTAGCGGGAGTGAAGTGTGGGGTCAATCTGTGGAAGGAGGGGCTGGTGGTTGGTTTTTCTTTTTCATGGGAGGAGGGAATGCTGACGTGGGTGGAATTGGTGTTGTGCAGTTGCTTAAGGGGTGGTGGACATCTTGGGAAGGACCTGAGGGGGAGGGAAGTGTGGGCCTGGGGGAGCTGGTTAAAGAGGGGCTGATTGGCGATGGGGGCGCGGGGAGCCCCCCAACGTGGTTGATTACGTGGAACGTTTGGGGTTTGAATGGCCTGGTTGAAAGGTCACACATTTTCGCACATTTGAGGAGTTTGAAGGCATACCTGTTTCTTCAGGAGACTCACCTGAAGCCGGGGACCAAACGAGGCTGAGGAAGGGTTGGGTGAGGAAGGTGTTCCATTCGGGATAGGTTATGAAGATGAGGGGGGGTGGTGGTGCTGTTCAATAAGAGGGTGGTTTTTGAGGTGGGAAGTATTGTAAGTGACTCTGGGTATGGGGCGGGGGGGCGATGGAGAGGGAAGGTAGGTTTGTAATGGTGAGTGGGAAGCTGATGGGGCTAGTGTATGTATGGGACGATTTTGATATTCTGAGGCAGGATTTAGCAAAGATTCTGAACCTGGCAAATGAGTTGCAGGGGTTTATGGAACATATGACGGGTTAGATCCATGTCAGTTTGAGAGGGGGCAAAGGAATTTTACTATTCCCCGCACGTGCACCCGGTGTACTGCTGGGTTGATTTCTTTGTATTAGACAAGGTGCTGTTGGCGGGGGTGGCTGGATCAGAGTATTTTGCGATTGGGGTTTCTGACCATAGCTGCATTGGGTGGCCTTGTGGATGGTGAAGGGGGAGGCTCAGCGACCACAGTGGAGCTTGGATGTGGAATTGTTGGCAGGTGAGAGGGTTTGTGAAAGTGAGTGTGGCCATTCAAAATTAAGTGGAGCAGAATAAGACTGTAGAGGTGTCTGCTTCCACGTTGTGGGAGTCGTAACAGGTAGTGCTTTGAGGGCAATTTACATTGATTCGGGCGCACAGGAAGAGGGTGGAGCGAGCTGAGGTTGGAGGAGGACGTTCTGAGAGTGAACCATAGATATTCAGTGGTGCCTGAGGAGGTGTTACTAAAGAAGAGGCAGAGGCCCCAGCTGGAGTTTGGGCTGGTGCCCATTGGAAAAGCAGTGGGACAATTGCGCAGAGCGGGGGAGGGGGGGGGGCAGTATATGAGCGAGGAGAGAAAGCAAGCAGGATGCTTGTGCACCAGCTGAGGAAGTAGGCAAGGGGAGTGTGAGAGACGATATCGGAATCGGAGGGGTGATTGGGGTTTTGTGGATTTTTTCCGGAGATTGTATAATTCAGAGCCTCCGGTGGGGGATGGAGGGATGAGGTAGTTTTTGGGCGGGTTAACGTTCCTGAGGGTTGAGGAGGTGAAGGTGCAGGGTTTGGGGGCCCTGATTAGGCTGAGTGAGGTAATGGATTGCGTGGGGTCGATGCAGGCAGGGAAGGATCCGGATGGGTTCCCAGTTGAGTTCTATAAGAAGTTTGGGTTGAAGCTGGGGTCTCTGCTAGTGGTGATGTATAATGAGTCGATGGTCTGACGCTTCGATATTGCTCAGTCTAAAGATGGACAAGGACCCGGAGCAATGTGATCCGTACTGCCCGATTTCCCTGTTGAATATCGAAACAAAGTTATTGGCGAAGGTGCTGGTGGTGCGGATAGAGGATTGTGTTCTGGGATTCATAGGCAAGGACCAGACGGGGTTTGTGAAAGGGTGGCAGTTGTCGGCGAATATGCGCAGGTTGCTTAATGTTATAAAGATACCCTCGGAGGGCCGGGAAATGGACGTGGTTGTGGCAATGGACACGGTGAATGCGTTCGACCAGAGTGAGTGGGCGTATTTGTTCGAGGTGTTGGGGCGGTTTGGGAAGGGTATTGTGGATTGGGTGCGGTTGTTGTATAATCCTATGGCAAGTGTTTGGACGAACAGGGTCACTTCGGATTATTTTGGGTTACACTGGGGAACAAGGCAGGGGTGTTCCACTCTCTCCACTGCTCTTTCCTCTGGCGATTGAGCCGCTGGCAATGGCGCTTATGGGTTTGAGAGAGTGGAGAGGTATTTAGTGGGGAGGGGTTGGAGTATCGGGTTTCTTTGTTCGTGGATGATCGCATGTTGTATATTTTGGATCCGGTCGGGATCATGCTGATTTTGGGGAATTTTGCTGCTTTTGGGGGTACAGGCTTAACATGAGGAAAAGCGAGGTAGTCCCAATTAATGCACAGGGACAGGGCAGCACGGTGGCGCAGGGGTTAGCATAGCTGCCTCACGGCACCGAGGTCCCAGGTTCGATCAAGGTTCTGGGTCACTGTCCGTGTGGAGTTTGCACATTCTCCCCATGTTTGCGTGGGTTTCGCCCCACAACCCAAAGATGTGCAGGATAGGTGGATTGGCCAGGCTAAATTGTCCCTTAATTGGAAAAAAATTAATTGGGTACTCTTTTATAAAAAAAAAAAAAAAAAATATTTTTTTAATTAATGCACAGGGACAGGAGAGGAGGTTGGGGGAGTTGCCGCTTCGGTTGGTGAGGGTGAGCTTTTGCTATCTTGGGATACAGGTGGCATGGAGTTGAGCCCAGTTGCATAAGTTAAACTTGACGCAGCTGGTGGAGGGAATAAAGTTGGACTCCTGACTTCTGAGCTCCTCTGAAACTTCTACAAATTTACAAATTTCCCTCCTTGCCGGAATTAAACAATTTAGCAATTGGACTTTGTGGATTTAAATGGCCCTATAGCAGAATAATACATTGCGCTTTAATGGTATGATGATAATGCTCTCCTTATGAAACTGATAATAGTTTTGCATGTATGTACTTGATTGCAAATATAGGTATGTTTTCATTTGCGTGTAGGCCAAATAATATCTAGCACTACCGTCTGGTTTGTTTGCAATTTACTTTATAGGTACGGTCGTGTAAATTATGTGTTGGCAAGGAGACTTGAGTTATTGCGTGAAGTAGGACGATTGCAAGAGAGCCTAGGCGTACCTGGAGATGTGTCATATACTTGTGAAACAGCCGGACATTTTTACCTGTATCAGGTAAGACATTTGCAGTGCAGTAAATTAACAATATCCAAGTTTAGTGTTGGTAGGCATGGGAACATATGATCATTGTTCTCAGTTTGATTCCATTTAATATTAGTTACAATTGCACACCTCGTACATTTGCTTTGTAACCTGTGGTGGCAATGATACGGTCCATTTGGCTTTGCGTGTCTTATTTTAAATGGTCAGTCTACATAATACTATTTTTTTTTCCTGAAAATACATTATTTTTAACCTGAAAATTATTGTATTTGGACTTGGTAGATTATTTTTCTGTAATTGCACCACGGCCTAACATTGTACTTTTTGCATTACTATTTCACATTACAATAGAATCCCTACAGTTCAGAAGGAGCCAATTGAGTCACTGACGCTCCAAAAGAGCACCCCACCTAGGCGCACTCCCCCACCCCATCCCTGTAACCTCACCTAATCTGCAAATCCCTGGACGCTAAGCGACAATATTGTGGCCAATCCACCTAATCTGCACATCTTTGGACTGTGGGAGGAAACCGGAGCATCTGGAGGAAACTCAGGCAGACTTAGGGAGGAAGTGCAATCTCCGCACAGTCACCCAAGGCCAGAATTGAACCCGGGTCCCTGGCGCTGTGAGGCAGCAGTGTTAACCATTGTGTCACCGTGCAGTCCGCACATATGTAACCTATCCCTTCAACCCCATAAAACTCGTTCATTCTCAGACATTGCAATCTGATATCATAAATCAGAACTTTTTGTGTGTGAATTATAATAAATGGTCACTGGACAAATTCAAATTAAATGAAGAATTCTGTTTTTAATGTTTACGTGCAAATTTACATTGATTCCTAACAAACTGGCAAATGAACTTTTATTGTATTAATATATTTCTCTTCTCCTGGGAAGTATCTCAATCGTTACTGATGCTTTTCCTATTTGTCCACTCTTCATGTGTAAGCCTAATCATTGGATATCAGGTTGGCAACCCACAGAAAGCATCACATCTGAGCTTGGTTCTGTCCTCACTCGACCTCCATAGACGTACCTTTTCAAGTTAGGATCTTATGATAATAATGAAAATTAGGAAGGCACATCTTCTCCTTCCAGCTCTGTGAAAGTGGTCATTTTTACTCCATTACAGTCATTGTCACCGAGATTGATTAGCTGAGCACAAACTGGCAATCTTTTGTTCTGCTCATCTGAAGTTGGCATGGGGCATTCTAAAGATGAAGGGTCATCATTGGTGTTTTGCAATAGACCTTATTCACTTCCGAGCTCTGTTAGTGATTTTGCCCCTGGCAGTGACGAGGATATTGAAATATATGATTCCAAAGATTCAATAGACATCAGGTGAAATATTATATTTTTGCGTTCAATTTGTTGTTGGAGAAATATTAAGAAAATGTTCTAGTTTTGGGCATAAACTTTTCAGAAGGTCAGAGAGTCTATGTGTTGAGGAGGCTTGATCTCAAAGTAAATACTTTTCTCTCCAGCATCATAAAATAGATTTCCATGCTCCAGGAACATGCAGGGTTTTATTCTTATTTCTTCATTCTCTGCAAAAGACTAATAATTTGGTCCCTTCACATGAGAGAAGAATTCAGCAAGATACCAAGCATCAGCTAATCCTGGGAAATCCTGTATTTTTTTCTTCGGTTATGTTCATTTCATGTTTAGTAATGCATTTCAACCCTGATCCCTTTGACCCCATGGTCCTAAATGATTGAACAACAGAGCAGAAAATGTGTGGCAGCAGACGAGGGGTGGAATTTTCTCATATTTTTGTAGTGAGGCAGCAGGCAGGAAAAACAACGTGGAAGCCACTGGCCCCAACAGCGGCTTCATCCGCACTATTGTTGGGGACTTAGTATATTTTTAAAAAGCATGGGCGAGTCCCAAGACATCCCACTGGACTCCCTTCAAAAAATCAACAATAGAACTAACCCACATAGTGTCGGGTGCAGTGCCTAGACATGACCCTCTTTCCCCATCCACCCACTGGGTGATGTACATATCTGAACCCCTCTGGCAGGTCTTGCCCGTCAGGTGCATGCCCTGGGGGCCATTTCATGATTCGCGGCCTGCCCCCACGCTGACAGGAATGGACAATCTAATGAGGGGTAGGTGTGAGATTATCAGGCGTAAAGGCCCGATGATTACATTAAATATGTACAAATTGGGATCCTGACTTTCAACCTCCTTTCCCGCTCCCACCGCCGATCCCACCCCACTCAACTTGTGGACATTTGCCTTGCTCATATCTTCTGAAAAATCTGTGCCTTGCTGCAAAGTGGATAAAACAAAGTCCGACTTAGCATGGTTGAACAAACACAAACAAAAGCTCCTTTTACAATGCTCTTTGGAGTATTAGCTGCTGTGAGTGAAGAGATAACTAGATTATTAAATGCAATTTTCCCCCCACTTAATCAAAGCAAAAGGATGTGTACTGAACAAAATAAAGGGCCCTTTTTCCCTCCGTCCTCCTTTCTCCTCCCCGCCCTCCTTTCTCCTCCCCGCCCTCCTTTCTCCTCCCCGCCCTCCTTTCTCCTCCCCGCCCTCCTTTCTCCTCCCCGCCCTCCTTTCTCCTCCCCGCCCTCCTTTCTCCTCCCCGCCCTCCTTTCTCCTCCCCGCCCTCCTTTCTCCTCCCCGCCCTCCTTTCTCCTCCCCGCCCTCCTTTCTCCTCCCCGCCCTCCTTTCTCCTCCCCGCCCTCCTTTCTCCTCCCCGCCCTCCTTTCTCCTCCCGCCCTCCTTTCTTTCCCCACACTCCTTTCTCCCCCACGCCCTCCTTTCTCCCCCACGCCCTCCTTTCTCCCCCACGCCCTCTTTTCTCCCCCACGCCCTCCTTTCTCCCCCACGCCCTCCTTTCTCCCCCACGCCCTCCTTTCTCCCCCACGCCCTCCTTTCTCCCCCACGCCCTCCTTTCTCCCCCACGCCCTCCTTTCTCCCCCACGCCCTCCTTTCTCCCCCACGCCCTCCTTTCTCCCCCACGCCCTCCTTTCTCCCCCACGCCCTCCTTTCTCCCCCACGCCCTCCTTTCTCCCCCACGCCCTCCTTTCTCCCCCACGCCCTCCTTTCTCCCCCACGCCCTCCTTTCTCCCCCACGCCCTCCTTTCTCCCCCACGCCCTCCTTTCTCCCCCCACGCCCTCCTTTCTCCCCCCACGACCTCCTTTCTCCCCCCCGCCCATCTTTCTCCCCCCCCGCCCTCCTTTCTCCCCCCCCGCCCTCCTTTCTCCCCTCCCGCCCTCCTTTCTCCCCTCCCGCCCTCCTTTCTCCCCTCCCGCCCTCCTTTCTCCCCTCCCGCCCTCCTTTCTCCCCTCCCGCCCTCCTTTCTCCCCTCCCGCCCTCCTTTCTCCCCTCCCGCCCTCCTTTCTCCCCTCCCGCCCTCCTTTCTCCCCTCCCGCCCTCCTTTCTCCCCTCCCGCCCTCCTTTCTCCCCTCCCGCCCTCCTTTCTCCCCTCCCGCCCTCCTTTCTCCCCTCCCGCCCTCCTTTCTCCCCTCCCGCCGTCCTGTCTTTCCTCCCGCCGTCCTGTCTTTCCTCCCGCCGTCCTGTCTTTCCTCCCGCCGTCCTGTCTTTCCTCCCGCCGTCCTGTCTTTCCTCCCGCCGTCCTGTCTTTCCTCCCGCCGTCCTGTCTTTCCTCCCGCCGTCCTGTCTTTCCTCCCGCCTTCCTGTCTTTCCTCCCGCCGTCCTGTCTTTCCTCCCGCCTTCCTGTCTTTCCCCACGCCCTCCTTTCTCCCCCACGCCCACCTTTCTCCCCCACGCCCACCTTTCTCCCCCACGCCCACCTTTCTCCCCCACGCCCACCTTTCTCCCCCACGCCCACCTTTCTCCCCCACGCCCACCTTTCTCCCCCACGCCCACCTTTCTCCCCCACGCCCACCTTTCTCCCCCACGCCCACCTTTCTCCCCCACGCCCACCTTTCTCCCCCACACCCACCTTTCTCCCCCACGCCCACCTTTCTCCCCCACGCCCACCTTTCTCCCCCACGCCCACCTTTCTCCCCCACGCCCACCTTTCTCCCCCCCGCCCTCCTTCCTCCCCCCCGCCTTCCTTCCTCCCCCGGCCTTCCTTCCTCCCGTCCGCCTTCCTTCCTCCCCCCTGCCCTCCTTGCTCCCCCCTGCCCTCCTTGCTCCCCCCGCCCTCCTTGCTCCCCCCCCGCCTTCCTTTCTCCCCCCGCCTTCCTTTCTCCCCCCCCGCCTTCCTTTCTCCCCCCCGCCTTCCTTTCTCCCCCCCCGCCTTCCTTTCTCCCCCCGCCTTCCTTTCTCCCCCCCGCCTTCCTTGCTCCCCCCCGCCCTCCTTTCTCCCCCCCCGCCTTCCTTTCTCCCCCCCCGCCTTCCTTTCTCCCCCCCGCCTTCCTTTCTCCCCCCGCCTTCCTTTCTCCCCCCCCCGCCTTCCTTTCTCCCCCCGCCTTCCTTTCTCCCCCCGCCTTCCTTTCTCCCCCCGCCTTCCTTTCTCCCCCCCCGCCTTCCTTTCTCCCCCCCCGCCTTCCTTTCTCCCCCCCCCCCCCCCCACTCTCCTTTTGCCACCGCCCTCCTTTCACCCCTCTCAAACTGATGTTAGACACAAAACAAAGTGCAGCCTTTATGTCATTGCGGAATTAGCTCAGTCATGCAGAATTACCCTTCTAGTTATTCTTTCTTTTACTCATTCAGCCACCTTGCCTCTATTTTAAATTCCAATGGCTACAGCTGAGGTAAATATAGTTACTTACCAGCCTCAGTTACACACTGACCAACTGCACCATAATCCTAATAGCAACTTTACTAATTAATATTTAAATTATGAATTGTACTTGTGATATTTGACTCAAAATTATATATGGCCTACGGCTCATTTTTATTGTGACTTGAGTTACACAGAAGAACATCAATGCATTTGTTTTCTTTTTTCATTCAGGTGATGTCACGCTGGGAAGAATATCTCAGTAAAGTAAAGGCCAAAAGTGGAAAGTCTGGTGATGTTACAACAGTGTCTGAGCATTTTCCATTCCACAAATACTTTGCAAATGCTCCCCAGCCTATTTTTAAAGGCCAATCATACGAAGAAGATATGGAAATAGCTGAAGGTTGTTTCAGGCACATCAATAAAATATTTACGCAGCTAGAGGTAGGCTACATTTGTCTGGATAGCAAGATTTCTTGTGCTGTTTTCAATCTGCTAAATAATACCAAGATTTATTGCCTAATTTATTACTAAATGTAAAACAATTAGTAAAATGTTTTGTTTACTGTCTGCAATCTCAACTCTAGCATTAGTTACAGAACAGAGACCAGAAAGTTTGAAAATGGGTTCCCTTCACTTATAAAAATATGATTGATCTCGTTTACTGTCCGATTCTTTGTTGTGATTATGGGTTTTTGTTGTGATTATGGGTTATTGTTGGTTAATTCTTAAACATGCCATAATTTACAGGAAAAACCATCTTTGCGGTCCTATAAATCATGACGATGCTCATGTTACATAGAACATACAGTGCAGAAGGAGGCCATTTAGCCCATCGAGTCTGCACCGACCCACTTAAGCCATCACTTCCACCCTATCCCCGTGACCCAATAACTCCTCCTAACCTTTTTTGGTCACTAAAGGCAATTTATCATGGCCAATCCACCTAACCTGCACGTCTTTGGACTGTGGGAGGAAACCAGAGCACCCGGAGGAAACACGGGGAGAATGTGCTAACTCAGCACAGACAGTGACCCAGCAGTGAATCGAACCTGGGACCCTGGCGCTCTGACGCCACAGTGCTATCCACTTGTGCTACCGTGCTGCCCTACTGATGGGTTATACTTAGTATGCTGAGCTTGCCGTGCTATTCTGGATGATTATTAATTACAAAAAGTTGTAAATCCTGAACAGATTATGGAAGCCTTCTATAAAGAGACAGCATTCACAATGGTGAAAGTGGGAAGGGAGGAGAAGCATGCAGCATTATTC